>NC_030824.1:43201284-43819436 GCF_001704415.2 Capra hircus | reverse complement strand
GTCGCACAGTCGAACACGACTGAAGCAACTTAGCAGCAGCAGCAACAGACATAAAACAGCCTGCTAAAACTAGCAAAGGGGGCACTCTCCGTCCACTTCTGATGTTGATTTCAGAAGCTTCTCTGTCCCCTTTTCACTTTAATAAAACGCTGCTACACGAAAGCTCTTGAGTGATCAAGCCTGGCCCCTGGTCTTGAAGCTAAATCTTCTTTAGAGATCACCAAACCAATATCGTTCACTGAAAGCTGTCAGTACTCCCACAGATTTACTCCTTTTTCTTGTCTCACTGTCGTTGTTCAATTTTTAAGAAACTGCTGGACACATTCTTAGGTACTGATCTCAAATCAACTTTTCAAATCTATAAGATTGTCATATTCAACACCTGCAAATAAACTCATCTGTGAATTCTCAGTTTGTAACATAAGTAATAAGAGCTAAAATTATTTGGAGCTTTTTTTGTGTGTATCAGACAATCTGCTAGGATATAGATATATATCTATAGATATGTTTGTGTCTATTTCTATATCTATCAATCTATATTTCTAACTTTACCTTTTACATATTCTTTCATATGGCTCTAAGTTCATCCTACATTCAAGTCCATCTATATGTATGTGTATCTGTATATATTTATACATCTTAACCTACATACAGAATTAAAAGACTTCCAAAACATAGTTCTATATCTGGCTTAATAGTTATGTCACTTAGTTATACAATGGCTTAATAGTTATGTCGCTTAGTTATACAATGATTTCTCAGGGCTTTCAAAATGTTTTCAGTGGACGAAATGGCTGAGTGAACAAATAATAAAATCTTCTCTCAGTGAAATATAGAGGAAGAGAAAAGAACCTTGTCTATTTTAATTAACAGATATTTTAATGGGAAATTGAAGAAAATACCATACAAATAGATATGATTTTGATTTTACAGATACTCTGTAGACTTTAACAACACCTACAAAATCACTTTCAGATGAATTATCCAAAATTCAGTTCAGTTCAGTTAGAGACTCAGTTGTACTGACTCTTTGTGACCCCATGGACTGCAGCATGCCAGGCTTTCCCATCCATCACCAACTCCTGGAGCTTGCTCAAACTCATCTCCATCGAGTTGGTGATACCATGCAACCATCTCATCCTCTGTTGTCCCATTTTTCTCCTGCCTTCAATCTTTCCCAGCATCAGGGTCTTTTTCAAAAAAGTCAGTTTTTCGCATCAAGTGACCGAAGTATTGGAGCTTCAGCATCAGTACTTCCGATGAATATTCAGGACTGATTTCCTTTAGGATGGACTGGTTTGATCTCCTTGCAGTCCAAGGGACTCTCAATAGTCTTCTCCCACACCACAATTTAAAAGCATCCATTTTTTTAGTTCTCAGCTTTCCTTATGGTCCAATTCTCATGCATACATAACTATTGGAAAAACCATAGATTTGACTAGATAGACCTTTGCTGGCAAAGTAATGGCCCTGCTTTTTAATATATTGTTTAGGTTGGTAATAGCTTTTCTTCCAAGGAGCAAATGTCTTTTAATTTCATGGCTGCAGTCACCATTTGCAGTGATTTTGAAGCCCAAGAAAATAGTCTCGTCACTGTTTCCATTGTTTCCCTGTATCTAACTGCCATGAAGTGATGGGACCAGATGCCATGATCTCATGAGTTTTTTGAATGTTGAGTTTTAAGTCATTTTTTTTCACTCTCCTCTTTCACTTTCATCAAGGAACTCTTTAGTTCTTCTTCACTGTCTGCCATAAGGGTGGTGTCATCTGCATATCTGAGGTTATCAATACTTCTCCTGGCAATCTTGATTCCAGCTTGGGCTTCATCCATCCCGGCATTTCACATGATGTACTCTGCATAGAAGTTAAATAAGCAGGGTGACAGCATACAGCCTTGATGGACTCTTCCGATTTGGAACCAGTCTGTTCTTTCATGTTCAGTTATAACTGTTGATTCTTGATCTGCATGTAGATTTCTCAGGAGGCAGGTATGGTGGTCTGGTACTCCCATCTCTCTGAGAATCTTCCACAGATTGTTAGAAAAGGCTTTATCATAGTCACAATATAGTAGAAGTAGATGTTTTCAGGAATTCTCTTGATTTTTCTAAGATCCAATGGATGTTTGCAATTTGATCTCTGGTTTCTCTGCTTTTTCTAAATCTAGCTTGAACATCTGGAAGTTCTCACCTCACATACTGTTGAAGCCTAGCTTGGAGAATTTTGAGCATTACTTTGGTAGTGTGTGAGATGAGTACAATTGTGCAGTAGTTTGAACATTCTTTGGCACTGCCTTTTTATGGGATTGGAATGAAAACTGACCTTTTCCAGTACTGTGGCCACTGCTGAATTTTCCAAATTTGCTGGCATACTGAGTGCAGCACTTTCACAGCATGGTCTTTGTGATTTGAAATAACTCTGCTGGAATTCCTTCACCTCCACTAGCTTTGTTTGTAGTGATGCTTTCTAAGTCCCACTTGACCTTTCACTGTAGGACGTCTGGCTCTAGGTGAGTGATCACACTGCAGTGTTTATCTCAGTCATTAAGATAGTTTTCATATAGTTCTTCTGGGTATTCTTGCCACTTCTTCTTAATATCTTCTGCTTCTGTTAGGTCCATACTATTTCTGTCCTTTATTGTGCCCATCTTTGCATGAAACATTCCCCTGCTATCTCTAATTTTCTTGAAGAGATCTGTCATCTTTTCCATTCTATTGTTTTCCTCTATTTCTTTTCATTGATCACTTAGGATAAGTTTCTTATCTCTCCTTACTATTCTTGGAACTCTGCATTCAGATGGTTATATCTTTCCTTTTTCTCCTTTGCCTTTTGCTTCTCTACATCTTAATTAACATAAATAAAGTTATTTTCTACATGTAGACATGCATCCTGTTTCTAAACGGATAAATATTAATCTTGACACCTTTCCAAGAGTATAAAATTTATACAATGTACCTATGCTAAAGAAATATATTCCTCCGAAATTTGACACTTGAAAAAATGTTAGGTCTTCCCTGGTGGCTCAGTGGTAAAGAATTTGCCTGCCACTGCAGGAGACTAGGGTTCATTCCCTGATCCAGGAGAATCCCACATGCCATGGAGCTACTAAGCCCGTATGTCACAATTATTGACTCTATGCTCTAGAGCCCAGGAGTTGCAACTACTGAGTGCTTCAACTCCTAAAGCCCATACTCCCCAGAGGCCATGCTCTGCAACAAGAAAAGCACTGCAATAAGAAACTCAGCTCATGTATCACAGAGAGTAGCCCCCGCTTGCCTCAACTAGAGAAAAGCTCATGCAGGAGCAAAGACCCAGCACAGCCTATAAATACATAAATAATATTATATAAGGAATCAACCTCCCAATTCTGAATGATTACTCTTAAATAAAATATTTTTTTAGAACAGAAACTCACAAGAGTGATTTTGTTTCTTTTATGGGCATTTTATAAATATATTCTTACTCTAAAGAACTGTCAGTTAAACAAAGAGGGAAAGAGCAGGCAAATTATATTTTATATAATACTGTCATGTAAAGTTATAGTTTTAAATAGAAACCTTCCAACGAAAATTATATAGAGAGAGTCATGTGCTATCCAATATAACTTTCTCTGATGATAAAAATAGCCCATGTATGTGTTATCTTATGTAATAATAGTCAGCCTCATCTTGTTAATGAGCACTTGAAAAGTAGCTAGCACCACAGAACTGAATTTTTAATTTATTTCCTCTTAATTGAGTTTGATTTAAATATACATATGTGGTGACTGGCTAAAATATAAGAAAGCAAAGACTAATAAATTCTACTCAGTCAGGACTTTATGTAGAAGCTTCTATCTTCTAGAAAATACTACACATAACTTCTGTGAAAACAAATCATCACTTTTAGCCTTTTATAGTAGGAAATTGCCACAGGGATACACAAAAGCCTAACATTAAAAAGAACAAACAAGTATAGATGTACTGCTATATTAATCAGTGTTTAAGGGTGTTAAGAAACAACAAACAAATAAAAAGGTAATAAGGATATGATAAGCTACTTGCTGGAACTACTCAGGGAACAAGGAAACATTCTATTTTTAATGCCTAAATTTGATAACATTTCTGTAAGTCTGCCAAGGATAATTTTTAAAGACAAAATTGTCAAATTCAAATATACTATACGGGATTTTGCTAACATGATTACCTTAAAAAAAGAGATAATCTTCATTTGTTTAAAATATAGATAGGAAAGTATATATAAATTACATTTATCATTTTTCTGTTTCTTGTTATTCTGAATGGCATTTTGCATTTATTTGTAAGAAGCCAATAAAAACTTTTAATTATTTTGCCTCTGGTTATTTGGGCTTCCCTGATAGCTCAGTTGGTAAAGAATTCACCTGCAATGCAGCAGACCTGGTTTGGGAAGATCCCCTGGAGAATGAAAAGGCTACCTACTCCAGTATTCTGGCCTGAAGAATTCCATCAACCTATAGTCCATGGGGTCACCAAGAGTCAGAGACAACTAAGTGGCTTTCACATTCTCCTTTCTTTTCTGGTTATTTAGATAATTTGATATTCTTTTCCAAATTAGTCTAAGTCTTTGAAATATTCTAATTTGTAATTTTATAATGAATGTTTCTGTTGAAAGTTTGCAAAATGTAATGCAATATATTAAATTTAGTGTAATTTTGGGGAGACTAAAGATACACATTTTCTATGTAACCAGTGTCAAATTGTTTTAAAATGCTCTCACACAGGTTCATAAAGTAAATTGCAATCACTGACTATAACATCAAGGTTGGATAAAATACTTTGAAAATAAGGACTAAAGGACAAAGCACAAATAATAAAGAGAAATATGTATAGCTAAAGTTACTAAAAACCATTAGTCACCATAAGTATAAACTCTGAAACCTAAATATCAACTCAATATCTCCCACCAGTCTATGAAAATGGAATTAAAGTGAATTATGGCAATCTTACTTTCTAGCACCTGGAGAAGGAAATGGCAACCCACTCCAGTTTTCTTGCCTGGAGAATCCCATGGACAGAGGAACTTGGTGGGCTACAGTCCACAGGTCGCAAAGAGTCAGACATGACTGAGCGACTTCACTTTCACTTACTTTCTAGCAAGTCTTTAATAAAAAAGACTCACATGATACCAACAGAAGAAAGAAAGCATTTTTTTCATCTAAAATATGATGAGAATTATCTGGTATTTTGTATCTTCAATAACAGTTATATAGATGTCTTTAGTACACTTATATGTTGACCCTGTACAACAAAGAATTAAAAGTTAAGTGCATATTCATCAAAATATTAACTTCAAGTTTTGCTTCTGAAACTAATCAGATCACAAGAAAATTTTATCCTTGAACATACATTAATATTGTTAGATTGGGACTTTTTGAATATAAGTAAGAACTGCACCAAGTAAGTACCATAAGGCAGAAATTAAAAGTATTTTCCATAGGAAAAAAATTAAAGTATATGTATGTAAGTACATACATACTTATGCATATACAGGCATACAGACATATTCTTTTAAATTATTCAATTATCTATCTGTCCGGAGGCATTACACATCAGCTGAAGCAAGCATGTTTTGACAAGACAGGATCACAAACAAGGTGCCAACAGTGGAGCACAAGGAAGTAAAATGACTTTGTGTCCAATGGCAGCTGCACTTTTCCTGAGACGTTTGTCATGTCTCTGTGCTGTTCAAGAGGGTGAGGGCAGAGCTCCCTTAGCTGAGGGACAATATGAAGATACAGAGAAACAAGCAAAGGATTTGAGAGGTTTCATGAAACAGTGTGAGAAACTATAAGAATGAGGATCCTGGTCAAAAAAGCAGGGTGAGTTCTCAGTTTCTAGCTCCATTTTCTCCTCAAGAAGTTGGCTGCAGTCTGGAGTCAATCAAGGGTAAAAGCTATGAAATTGAACAGAAAGTTTCTTAAAAGCAGAGCAGAAATTTTGAACTCTTCCAGTCCTGGGGATTTAAGGAATACGGTTTGGAAGGAGCCCCAGTGAACATGAAGGACTCACAGTTAGAATTTCCGAATATTATACCTTAACAGCTGAGGTAAACCAGAGGTATAGAGTCTATGCCTGACCCTCCTCAGCTTATCCCTTAATGAATAAAGGGGATGAATCTACTCTACCAGTGAAGAAGACAACAATGTAAACTCTTAAAGGATAACTATAGCATCACTTAGAAAGAAAAAAAAAAAAAAAACTAAAAAGTCAGTAAATAGACATGATCAATAAAGAGGTAAAAATATCAGCGATCTCGTGTGTGCGTGTGTGCTAAGCTGCTTTAGTTGTGTCCAGATCTGTGAGACCATATTGACTGTAGACTGCCAGGCTCCTCTGCCCAAGGGACATTCAAAAAATACAGATTATACAATTACTTTTTTATGTCTATAAACTTGACAATCTACTTGAAATGGACAGACTTCCTGAAATTCTAAATTGACACAAGCTGAAAAAGAAAGGTTAAATAGCTCTATATCAACAAAATTTAACTTGGTATTAAAAACCGCTACAAAAATAAAGATCTAAGCCCAGATGGCTTCACTTTCAAATTCTACCAAATGTATAACGATGGGGTAATAGTCATACAAAAACTTCTTTCACAAAATACTAAACCAAAAAAATTCTAAAATTCATGATGCCAAACTAGATTTGGGCGTTATGAGAAGAGGAAAAATAGAGACTCATATCCATAATGAATTCATACAGGCAAGAATCTTTTTAAAATACAGACAATAGAATTCAAAGAACTGAAAAGAGATGATATATAATGACAAAGTAAAGTTTATTTCAGGACTGCAAGGTTGTTTTAAGATTGGGAATCAGTCAGTGTACTTTACTGTGCCAACATACCAAAAGGAAAAAGCATTTAATTAATAGATGCATAAATTTTACACAGAAAACTTATCACCTACCTATGGGTGAAAAATAGCAAAGTAGTAATACGGGGGAAGTTTATCAATTTGATAACATAGATATGTAGAAAAATGTACAGCCAACATGATATTGGCAATGAAAGATTGAACATTATTGCCCTAATATCAGGAAAAATATATGGAAACTTGATCTTATCACTTATATTCAATGTTATTCTATATGAAATAGTCGGTACAAATATATAAAAAAATAAAAATAATGGAAAGGTACAACTGAAAGTTTCTATCCCAAGGTGCCATATTTGAGTAAGTAGAACACCCAAAGTAATTACAACCACACACACACACACACACAGACCAATAAAAAGTACAAGAACAAATGAGCAAATTCAACAATGTAACAGGGATGTCTTTCCATGAAAGCAAAAAGCACATGTAAAATTAAAGATAAAATACCATAGACTGGATTGGAATTACATAAAATATTCAGGAAAGTTTTAATAAAGGATGTGCAAATGAGCTTTACTGAAAGCTACAAACAATTGTTGAAAGAATTTAAGGAAGACTTAAAGAGATGCACCATGTGTACATATTAGGATCTTAATAATGTTAATGTATCTATTTTTCTCATAACACCTTATAGATACCATGCAATCCCAATTAATTCACAGCTGACAAGCTTCTCCAATTTATATGGAAATTCAAAGGACCTCAACCATGAAAAACAATCTTGAATGACAAGATTAACAATAAAAAAATGATATGAGGATCATTGATGAGAAACAAATAGACTAACAAATATTTCTCCAGAAAAGATAAGTTCACTCAAGATCAGCAGGGAACTGCAGTTTCAGATCTATAACCGTGGTAAGTCACGTGCAGGTTCCCCATATTATGATTTTATAGAGGGGGGAAGGAATTTGGGACCGCAATAGTAAACGAGCCCATGGCTTTTCACTGGCTGAATTGAATCCTTGCCAGGAACAAAGACTCTGCTTTTCTCTTTCCTGTTGGGCTCTGCTATCTTAACAGGATATTAGCTTTTTACATTGTCTGATTATGTTCAGTATTTTTCTCTGAAACCATCTAGAGCCTGGTTTTCCAATTTCAATTGGAAATTTTCCCGTTGTTTTTTTCAATTTCCAGCTTTTTGTCCCTTGATGTTAAGAAGGAACTTTGCTGGGTGCAGTGTCTTACATGAGAAGAAAGCACACAGACTGGAAACCTATCAAGGTCACATTTGAGTAAAAATGAGGGGTAGGAAAGGGAATTATTAGGCACTCTTGATCCAAAGTCCATATGTCATTAAGCGGACATACACTGGTGACCATCTAAAGTGTCAGGCCACCACAAAAGGCTTGGTCCAGATTTCTCTGAGAAGCTATCTATCGGATGTTGTCTGCTTTATTTCCAATGAAATCTTTACTTTCAAATCATCAGATGATGTGCAGGTTCAGTCAGGGTTTGATGCAGAGGCAGGGGATAGTTTTGCAGAGTTTGCCAAAATTCACATCAAGATCTCTTAGTGGATCAAGAATAAGTACTTCTAATAGGGTAATTCAGTATCAGAATGTAGCCAAAGCAGTAAGAAATGTATGAGGGGGTGGGGGGGGGGGCGGTGTGTGCACATGTGTGTTGCATCATTATGTAAAATAAATCTATTCCTTACTGTGGATTGTTTTAAAAAGGATAAAACTCACTGCTATAGAGAACAAATAAAGCATCTTGTGGAGACAGATGTTTTGGATTTGAATCCTAGATCCATCTATCTATATCAAGTATGTTGCACTGATATGTTAACTGCAATATGTGAAATAACTTAAAAATCAGATGATACTATACTTTATAACATCTTTATAAAGTATAAAGATTATATAAACATCTTATAGACTTGCTGGAATGGTTAAATAAGAAAATATACGTGTCATACTTATAAGGGTGCAGAAATCATTTTAAGTACGATGACTCAAGTGTATCCTCTTGCTGTATAACAATGCAGTGAAGAGCACTGACCACTCAGCAGTTACTTTTTTATACTGCAAATGCTAGGGAAGTTCCCAGCTTTAATATCATGGCTGCTAAAGGAGTGTCAGATCCTGGAAGCAAACCTTTAGACAGCTGCATAATCCACAGGATTACAGTCAGAAAGGGGCTGCAGGTAACCTGGCCTAAGCTCTTGAATTTAAAGGCCTTTCAACTCCTTTCATATTTCTTATACTCAGAGCAGGCAGGCTTCTAAGCCAACTGGTCAGAGTCAGTTGTATCAAAGTATTTAAAAAAATCCTCTTTGGCTCCAATAAATTTTTATTGGAGATCAATAAAAAATATTTAGCCATTGAGAAAATTATGAAACCAAAACTAATTTCTGTTTAAAAAACAATCAGAAAAAAATGAAATTCTTTCTAAAATGTTTTTTATGCTTACTTTGATAAGACACAAAATTTAATCTTAAAAATGACTATTATGTTTTGCTATTTTACAGATTTTTGTAACTATTCCCATTTTTCTCCACAATCATGTTAAGTTAAAAGTTTTCACTGTTCACTGTCCCATGCCCTTTGGACTTTGTAGTTGAAGCCTAATTTTTCCATTAATGTCTTCTACCCTCTCGTCCTTCCTCAGATGTAATTCAAACTATTTTTTCCTCCTTCACCATATCACCTTTGATTTCTCCATCATCAGTTTTACCAAAGTGTCAGTCTCCAACCCAAATTTAAAGCATTACATTCAAAACACAAAGTAAATACAACAATACTTAAATAATGCTGTTAAATCAATTACTTAAGTTAATATGGAGGAGGGTAAGAAAATAACATGTTAGACATTACATATTTTTCTAATAATTTTTTGTAAGTATCATTTCCTACAAAGAAGGTATAGTTAAAAGATAACAAATAGCATCTATGGTAAATATCACAGAGTAATTAAACTTGCACTGTTTCAGATAATTATTTTCTTTTTATTAAGGTTTTACTTACATATAATTTGATCATCCATGTGAATAACATTCTGAAATTTTATATAGCAATGGCATCTTTGTAAATATTAGTAATACCTAAACCAGAAACTGTCTTTAAAAAAATTCCTTAAAACTTCAAATACCTTCAGCTGTGTAATCCATTAAAATTAATGTTCACAGATGTCAATGCTATATGAATAATCAATGGACCATTACACATTATTCCATCGGGGCAAGGAAATAAGTTGGAGAACACAGAGAGCCATCTTTGTACTTTTGTTACAATTAGTAAATGTCTTAAGCTTTCTGTACTTCTGTTTCCTCATCAACAAACAGGGATAAGACAAGTGACAAGCTCAAAGGGTAGAGAGAAGAGTAAGAAAGCTGATATATGCTAACCACTTAGAATAAAGCCAGATATATGAGCCATACATGCTACCTGTTTATTAATTATTTGAAAGGTCAGTATTACAAAACTCTGAAAACTCAGAATCTATGACATTTTCATAAATGATGTCATTCAATAAAACTCCCTTTCCTAGAGAAACACATTTAACTATTCTGACTCATTTCAAAATTTTATATTTCACATATTCTTAACAGTTTTATTATAATAAGGAAGACTTTCAAATGGGTAATGTTTCTAGATAATATATCTGAATTTGAAATATGGAAAATATTAAGAACTTAATTCTCAAATTTTATAATGTAAAAGTATTATAGAAACAATGCAGATGTCTACCCACATAATCTTTGAATTCAAACTCTGAGTAAATACATGCAATTATCAAGAGCTATAGGAGATTTTGATGCAGGTAGATCTAGAAAAACACAATACAATGAAAAAAGCAGTTTCCCTCAAAGGCTGTCCCCAAGTTTCTTATCTATGATGAATGGTATGTAAGCTGGTTTAATTTCATATGTAAACTCAAATGGTAAACATAAAACCATTCTTCAATATTAAAAACATGGCTAAGAAAACTAAATGCTCAAAAAAAATTAGATCAGATAAAATATTAATTTTTTTCTGCCAATGGATGTTTCCACCTGTAAGATTAAAGAGATAACAAATTATAATGTGAGAAGGGTATGTGCAGAATGATTATATTTTATTAAAAAATAACTACTTATTTATTTTCAGTTGAATAAATAATAAGAAATAGAAAAGATTAAGATCAATGAAATAGAATGCAAAAAGGAGAAGTGCTACAGGTGAATTGCCTACAGGTGGATGTGTGCATGCTAAGTAGCTTCTGTCATGTCCAACTCTGTCCGTTCCCATGGACTGTAGCCCAGCTGGCTCCTCTGTCCATGGAATTTTTCAGGCACAGATACTGTAGTGGGTTCCCATTCCCTTCTCCAGGGGATCTTCCCAGTCCATAAAAATAGCCCATGTTTCTTATGTCTCCTGCATTGGCAGGTGGGTTTTTTACCACCAGCATCACCTGGTAAGCCCAGATTTTCAGGATAATTCATTAGAAATATTAAGATGGGAAAGAATAGTATATATTAAAATCTTGTTGTGCTGTGCTTAGTCACTCAGTCATGTCTGACTCTTTTCAACCCTATGGACTGTAGCCTGCCAGGCTTCTCTGCCCATGGGGATTCTCTAGGCAAGAATACTGGAGTGTGTTGCCATGCCATCTTCCAGGGGATCTTCCCAGCCCAGGGATCAAACTCAGGTCCCTCGCATTGCAAGTGAATTCTTTACCATCCAAGACACCACGGAAGCCCAAAAGGTAGCTGCCGTATTTAATAAGATTTCTAATACTGAAAGTGGGCTGTTTTGTCATGGATTACAAAATTTAACATTTTACAAAAATAAGACAGATTTATTAACAAAGAGCTGAGTTAGCACATACAAATACAGGGTTGTTGAATACTGAGAAAATGAAAAAACATCCCAGAACTAAGACATGAGCAGTTTAAACTGTGGGGCCCTACATGGGAGACCTTTAAAAAAAACAGGCTAGCTTTTGCCATTGGAAGCCAAGATGGCGTCCGGCAAAAGAGATAGGGGCGTGGCCTATGCTAAAGTTTTTGATTGGCTCTCTTGACTTCCATACACGTGGACAGTGTGTGGTTACCATAGATTCCTGTTAAGCTCATGACGACTTGACCTTATATGCATATTATAATTTGACCTTTAACATGATTGGTGTAACTATGGCATATTATAATTTGACCTTTAACGTGATTGGTGCAACTATGGGAGGTCCCTCACAGAACCCCCTTGCTTGCCTATATAAACCAAGAGTTTGTGGCAATAAAGCGGAACTGCTCAGATGGAACTCCTGTCGCATCTGATTGTCTCTCGCTTGCGAGGGGCTGGGTTGGCGGACAGCAGGCTCACCTCTCCTCAGGACCTGTGGGCTTTGCTGAGAGAAGTTCCACTGCCTCTCTCTTTTGCGGAGCGCCCCCTCGCATTAAACTATGTGTTTTGCCTCCCTGTTTGCAGCTTGAAAAAAAAGAAAAATCACTGGTGATAGTCTCTTAAAAAACAGAGCCTATGGCTTGGTCCTAGGCTCCCAATCTCTATGTAAAATCCAATATGGACATGAGACTTACAAGAACTTATAAACTGAAAATGCAAATTTTTTTTCTTAAAATGAGGTGCTATGTAAGTATCCTTGAACCTCTTTTTTCCCCCATCAAACCTCTTTATTACCCCTTGAACCTATTTATTTCCCTCACCTTCCAGCTTTATTATCCAGAATTTAAAAATAGTTCTGTAAATGTTTGACATTAATAAAATCAGTTTTTAAAAAAAAAATAGTTTTAATGAAACAATACTATATAGAAAAGGAAGAAGAAAAAGTGGGAAGGGAAACATGAGAAAATTTCTTAGTAAGATTAAAACAAGTAATTGATAGAGTAATATTTTAGTGAAGAAAAATATAACTAGAAAAAGGAATTATATGTATGAGTACCATAGCATTCTAACCCATGAACTGTACTTTGTTTGGCTGTCTCTTATAGAGAGAACATGGGAAAGGGCTTTTTACTTTTTAAATTGTTCTCTTTGACAAGAAAAGGGAAAGATTGTGCTATAGAGTACCCAGAGATAATTTGGTGTTATTAAAAAAGTTAAATCATGTGTTTTTGTGTTCCCTGATAAGAACAAGTAGCTGCAAAGGCTTTTTCAAGCAGATCTATGACAACAACAGAAAGACATGACAGGGTCCCTAAAGTTTTGGATTTAATGAGACAGGATAAAATTTATCTTTGTTTTGAAATTAGACTCAGGTTAGATTAGTTTGTGACTGATGACAGGTGATGTTCATTGATATAAGAAATCCATGAGGCAAGAAGATATAATGGAGAAAAGACAATCTCTTTAACAAGTGGTGCTGGGAAAACTGGTCAACCACTTGTAAAAGAATGAAACTAGAAACTTTCTAATACCATACACAAAAATAAACTAAAAATGGATTAAAGATCTAAACATAAGACCAGAAACTATAAAATTCCTAGAGGAAAACATAGGCAGAACACTCTCTGACATAAATCACAGCAGGATCCTCTATGACCTACCTCCCAGAGTAATGGAAATAAAAGCAAAAATAAACAAATGGGACCTAATTAAACTTAAAAGCTTTTGCACAATGAAGGAAACTATAAGTGAAAAGATAGCCTTCAGTATGGGAGAAGGGAATAGCAAATGAAGCAACTTAGAAAGAATTAATCTCAAAAATATACGAGCAGCTCACACGGCTCAATTCCAGAAAAACAAACAACCCAATCAAAAAGTGGGCTGAAGAACTAAACAGATATTTCTCCTAAGAAGACATATAGATGGCTAACAAACACACAAAAAGATGCTCAACATCACTCACTATCAGAGAAATGCAAATCAAAACCTCAATGAGGTACCATCTCATGCAAGTCAGAATGGCTGCGATCCAAAAGTCTACAAACAATAAATGCTGGAGAGGAGGTGGAGAAAAGGGAACCCTCTTACACTGTTGGTGGAAATGCAAACTAGTACAGCCACTATGGAGAACAGTGTGGAGATTCCTTAAAAAACTGGAAATTGAACTTCCATATGACCCAGCAATCCCACTGCTAGGCATACGCACTGAGGAAACCAGAAATGAAAGAGATATGTGTACCCCAATGTTCATCGCAGCACTGTTTACAATAGCCAGGACATGGAAACAATCTAGATGTCCATTTGCAGAGGAATGGATAAGAAAGCTGTAGTATATATACACAAGGGAATATTACTCAGCCATTAAAAAGAGTGCATTTGAATCAGTTCTAATGAGGTGGATGAAACTGAAGCCTATTATACAGAGTGAAGTAAGCCAGAAAGAAAATACCAATACAGTCTACTAATGCATATATATGGAATTTAGAAAGATGGTATCAATGACCCTATATGTGAGATGTGAAAAGAGACCCAGATGTAAAGAACAGTCTTTTGGACTCCGTGGGAGAAGGCGAGGGTGGGATGATTTGAGAGGGTAGCGCTGAAACGTGCATATTATCATATGTGAAGCGGATCGCTGGTCCACGTTCTATGCATGAGACAGGGAGCTCAGGGCTGGTGTACTGAGATGACCCTGGGGGATGGGATGGGGAAGGAGGTGGGATCGGGGTTCTGGATGGGGAACACATGTGCACCCATGGCTGATTCATGTCAATTTTTTGCAAAATCCACTATAATATTGCAAAGTAGTTAGCCTCCAATTAAAATAAATAATTTTAAAAAAAAAGAAATGAATGCATGCCTAGTCTCTTTAGTCGTGTCTGATTCTCTGTGACCACATGGACTGTAGCCCACTAGGTTCCTCTATCTGTGGGATTTCCCAGGCAAGAATACTGGAGTGGGTTGCCATTATATTTTGATCAACATTACCTTCTTAATTATAAAGTAACTTAATTTTTGTTGTTATATTTATAATGATTAATTTTTGTGTGAAAGGGGGATAGTTTAGTGGATCATATACTTAAAATACTGTTTATCTGATTAGATCATAAAAGATTTGAGTTGTCAGTCAGTGGCAGCATACACATTTATATACATAACCTAGGAATGGTACTCATAATCTCTGTGAACAAGAATTTGGATAAATTAGAGCAGTAATTACACATAATCACAGAATCTGCCAATACTTTTGAAATCTCATCTCTCAAACCTTTTTTTTTTAATCCATTTAATAAATGATTATGTATCTTGCTTTATACACTGTGCACTTTTTTAGACACTAGAAATGTAAACAAGAAAATTCCATTTCTGCTTCTACAAAAATTTGACTGTTATCAGAGATATACAAATATAAACAACTGGAAACAGGACAGTAAGAATACTGAAATTAACACTACTAATAAATTATTATAGATTCTAAAGAGAGGCATAGGTAATAAACTCTGAACATCAGATGCAATGTCAATTTACTTTGTTGGCATAGAGGTGAGAAGTTCAGAAAAAAATTATAGAGAAAGGTGGTGATCAAGATGGGAATTCCAGAGTGAAAATAAAATTCATAAATTTATGCTATTTACAGAGTCTGTTATGGAAGAAAATGATCCATATTTTAAAGCTGATGCTAGAAAAAAAATGTTAAAAATTGGCTATAAACAATTAACTTAGATAAAATAGTCTTATGTAGAGTCCATTATGACACCCAGATAGATGATACACTCTGCTATGATGAATCTGATTCAGAAAAACACTCATAAAAATCAGAGCATGATTTTTCTGCATTAAAAAGAAAGACTTTTGCTGCCACTGTACCTTAAAACAATTCTTCCATCCCCTAATTTTGTCATTCTTTCATCAGTTGTTCTCAGAAGGAATCTTACTCTGCAAAATATCTCTTCAGATATTGCTAAAAGTGGAATTACACTGAACAGTTTTGAAATCTATGAGAATGAGGGTAAAACAACTAATAAAAACTCCTTGTTTTGCATGGCAAGGAGTTCACTAGAAATCTGTAAGTATATAATGTAAGTAGGGTGCTGATGAAAGTTTGCAAAGCAAAATAAATAAAAGTGAATGATAGGGAAATAAAATGATTACATAAGGCTAATTGTTTCAAGCAAGAGAAGCTGTCAAGGTCAACGTGTGATGATGCTTAGTTGAGAAAGATGTCATTGACTTTTCTATTTTATCAGTAGGAAGCATATTTATAAGCAAATCAATTCAATAAATATGTATATGAAATCAATCATCTTAAAAGCACTGCCCTAAGTACTAAGGAATACAAGCAACATTTTTTAAAATCATAATATTACTTAGTCTAGAAAATATAATTCAAGATGCAAATGATTCAAGTAAATTACAGTACACATGGAGAATAATCCAGAATAAATTAGGTCAGCTTCACCTAATACATATCCATTGAGTAAGCAAGATCAGACTAGTCAAAATACATGTCTCTCTGTCACTGAAACACTAATTCATGTGCTATAACTTTTATTTCTAAGCAAAAAACATATATATTACATGATAAAAATTACTATATTATAAACACTATTGAGATCCAGAAAAGAAAATGATTTAGCACTCATGCGAAGAGTTGACTCATTGGAAAAGACTTTGATGCTGGGAGGGATTGGGGGCAGGAGGAGAAGGGGACGACAGAGGATGAGATGGCTGGATGGCATCACTGACTCGATGGACGTGACTCTGAGTGAACTCCAGGAGTTGGTGATGGACAGGGAGGCCTGGCGTGCTGCGATTCATGGGGTCGCAAAGAGTTGGACACAACTGAGTGACTGACCTGAACTAGATAATCAAAGTGCTAGAATCAAGGATACAGTTATATGCTTTAGCAAAATAGTAGATCATTTGTTCACTAGAAATGAGTTTTTAAAAAAGAAAACATGCAAAAGAAGAGAGTTATGTGTGGAAAGTGTCTCTAAATAATAAATGTGTAGCTTGTCCAGGAAACATCATATTTAAATACATTTGTCTTAAAGAAAGTCTTTTTATTTAGGATCTTGATGAAAAAGAGATGTTTCACTGGCTATATAAGGTACATTTGGTCCAGAATATACATTTAAGTAACAACTAGACATTTTTAAAAATAACATATTTTTTACTTAATTTAGCAATGCAGCACTTAAATAGATGAGAAGAAAAATGATGAAATTTTTTATGCTGACTAGTTCACATTACACAGTACTTCTGAGAACTTTTTAGAACACTAGGAAGTTGCAACCTTTAAGAGGAAAATCAATCAGATTTACTTGCTAATCTTTCTGTAACACAGTTGTAAAGTATTAGAGATCTACGCGTATATGTCTGTGTGTATACAAGTAAACTGACTATATGCATGCAAGAGTAATATTCATTGGCATGAATCTGATTAACATGATTAGGTTATGAAGTTTTTTGGTTGGGAGGGTAATATATCTGCATATTGAAATTACAATGAAAAATCTACTTTGCTTTAAACTGCATACTAAAACAGAAGAGAATGCATGCTAAGCAAATAGAACACATATCTGTCAGTGCAATTAAAATTTAAGTTGGCATTTTAAAGATGACAAAATGAAATGCTGCTAAGAAGTCAAATTAATAGAATATCCATACAAACCTAGGCAAGGGAGTTTCTTAGCTAAGTGGTTTGGAAAACAAACATTAAACACACTTTCCTAACGTGTGAAATATTTAAAATGGTCTATTCTATAGAGGAAGTAAGCCGTTCTGCCTTCTGTAACACCAGATTCTAGCTTTATTGGTATAGAGTTAAGTGACTTTGATCTACAACATTTCCACATATTAAAAGTTGAAAAAACAAGTGAATTTATCCATCGAAGGCCAGCCAGGAGACAGAAGCCACCTTAGCATTTTTATAGAGAGAAAACAATATGATAGTTAACTCATTTTTAACTTGTTAATAACAGAATGGGTAGAAAAAGAATTCTTAGGTGTTATGAAAGTAAGGACTTGGGCTTCCCTGGTGTCTCAGTGGTAAAAAAATCTGCCTGCCAATTCAAGAGACACTGGCACAATCCTTGATCTGGGAAGATCCCACACGCTGCAGAGTAACTGAGCCTGTGAGCCTCGGATCCTTTGCTCTAGAGGCCAGGAGTCTCAACTGCTGAGCTCACGGGTCACAACTACTGAAGCTGCGTGGCCTAAAGCCTGTGCTCTGCAACAGGAGAAACAACTGCAATAAGCCCCAGCTTGCCACAACTAGAAAAAAGTCTGCACAGCAAGGAAGAGCCAGCATGGCCAATGAATAAATAAATAATTTTAAAACAAAAAAGGGACTTGAAGTAGCAGCAACTACTCCAATCTAAACAAACAAGTGACAAGCCTGGGACAACGACAATTTAGAAATTGACACTAAAGACCTGAGAAGCTGAAACTCACACCCCTGAGGAGAGAGGATGCTGCTCAGCTAGTGCCGTATTTCTCAGAGGAGGGGCCCAACACCATATCTAAGGGAGGGAAACCCTCTTAGCTGGTGCTAGTGTCTCTAGCAGAGAAGGCAAATGGCACACCACTCCAGTACTCTTGCCTGGAAAATCTCATCAATGGAAGAGCCTGGTGGGCTACAGTCCATGGGGTCACTAAGAGTCGGACAAGACTGAGCGACCTCACTTTCACTTTTCACTTTCATGCATTGGAGAAGGAAATGGCACCCTATTCCAGTGTTCTTGCCTGGAGAATCCCAGGGACTGGGAAGCCTGGTGTGCTCCCGTGCATGGGGTCGCACAGAGTTGGACATGACTGAAGCAACTTAGCAGTAGCAGCAGTGTCTCTAGATAAGACAATGATGCTGTTTTTTTTTTTTTTAATGTAAAAAGTGCAAACTGCTGCTGCTTCAGGAAGATGGTTGAATGAAGCTGCAGTAAAGCTCATGAAAACTTCAAGAGACAGGAAGCCACTGGCTAAGAGCAAGACTTCTCTCTCCTCCAGCCTCAAAATCTCCATCTACTGCCTCCTATTGAAAGATCCTCACAGAGAGGAGCCAGCAAAGGAGAATACAGAAGAGCAGCTTGCAAGCTGAGAGGAAATAACATAATAACTTGCCTAACACTGGATCTTAGGTCAAAGGAGTAAAAAGTTATCCAGTTATTGACCTAAGTGTAAACACATGTAACTTTAAAAAGGTACAGCAAGAAATTTATTTCTTTACTGGAATCAACCTAGATTTATAGTAATCCAGAGATCAGACCAGTCAATCCTAAAGGAAATCAACCCTGAATATTCACTGGAAGGACTGATGCTGAATCTGAATATTTTGTCCATCTGGTGCAAAGAGCTGACTCACTGAAAAAGACCCTGATGCCTAGAAAGATTTTAGGCAGGAGGAGAAGGAGACGACAAGGATGAGATGGTTGGATGGCATCATTGACTCAATGGATGTGAGCAAATTTGAGCAAACTTTGCAAGAAAGTGAAGGACAGGGAAGTCTGGTGTGCTGCAGTCCATGGGGTGCAAAGAGCCAGACATGACTGAGCCACTGAACAAGGAGCAATTTGACCCATCAGTACAAACAGTGACATGACCTCAAACAAACAAACAACAACAAAATTGTAATCATAACATCATATCCTTTAAATACTGAAGAATTTTAGGAGACATATTTTAAAGGTGAAAAAAATGTAAAGGATCATTATATAACCTGCAACAAATCATAACACAGAATAATGATGGGAAGAAAATTAAAACTGTTTGTTGACTCCCATTTTCTATTTGTTAAGACTACAACGTTCCTTTCCTCATTTACTGATAGGTGATATTTGCAGCAGAGAATATTTTTTAATATCTTTATTTTTGATATAAAGAAGCTGAATGAGGCCCTAACGAGTGAAATGAATGTAAACTCACAGAGCGAGCCTATAGTAAGCGTCCTTCTCATCTCAGCCACAACTTCTCCCTCTACTTGACTGTTTCTTTAACACTGTTGTGAATCTGATTCAATTATGGGAGAATTCCAGAATTCCAGAGAATTCTATCTCCAATCTCAAGTCACTGTTGACTATTTTTTTATTAATATCTATGATTGAATGTTTAAACAATATTTAAACATTAAATGTATTAAGAAAATTGTAAATGTGCCATACACCTTCAGAATATATCACTAAGATACAGTAAAATTAAGTGAACTGTTCCTCAATTCTAGTGGATTCTTTACTGTCTGAGCCACCAGGGAAGCCCAGATATAGAATTTATAGAAGAAACTGTCAATATAGAAAATCAATAATCTATTGATATGTCTGTATTAATTATCTATTGTTGCACACAAATTCCTTCAAAACTAAATGTCTAAAAACAATAAAAACATATAACGCATAGTTTCTGTAGTTCAGGAATTGGGGTCTATCTTAGCTGGGTCCTCTAGCTCAGGGTCTGTCACAAAGGCTATAATTGAGCTATTGACTGGGCTGCAAGCATCATGAGGTCTGGCTATAGGGAACCGATCCCCCAGTTTATGTGGCTCTTGGGAGGCTGTAGGTCCTCCATGGCCATTGATTTTCCTAAAAAAAATCCACTTCCAACTTATTCACATGACTGTCAGCAAGCCTCAGGTTCTTGCTGACTGCTGGTCAGATATCTCAGTCCCTTGCTATGTGGGGCACTTCACACAAATAGATACACTAGATGGTTTGTTTCTACCAGAAGGATACCATCCAAGAGAAAGTCAGAGATGACAAAGTTCATATTCATTTTGTAACTTAATCTTGGGTGTGATGTCCAACCATTTTTGCTGTATTCTGTTCATTAAAAGCCAGTTACTAAATCTAGCCCATATTAAGGGGAGGGGTTACATAAAGTTAGGAATACGAAGAGGTAGGGACCATTTGGAGTAACTTGAGAGACTGTTTACACAAGGTCCATCTCCAGTCTCACAAAGGAAACAAAGTGCATATATAGTCAAAATTATTTCTTTCAGTCTCTACTCATTCCAAGTCCCTATTCTATCAAGTCCTATTTAAACATTCTAACTAACATTTACAGCAGAGCAAATGGAAAAAAGTTTTGAAATATGACAGAACTATCAAAAACAGATCAAATAGATAACATAATTTGTGAAATCAGAGTGCATTTTTCAATAGGAAACATTATGTGACTATTCAAAAAATCTCTCTTTAATACAAAATTATCTGTGAAAGTGAGATATTTTAAACATTTCTGTTTTCACTATATGATTTTATTTGTCCTAAATCCACCAAACTTCAAATTTCAGGTTAAAAAAAAAGGAATCAAGTTTTAAAATAGTAACAGGAAAGCTTTTAGTTCACAGTGGATTCTGAGCTAACTTTCAAACTCTGATACTGTTATTATTTAAAATTCTGATGAGGTTATTTTATTGCACACTCACAACACATGTTAATTTACTGACTCAAACTCAGTGTAACTAGTACAGTATAGTTGGCTTTTATATTTCTATCTTTCAGCACTGAAAGCTGCTTTCTTCAGGTGTGTGCATGTGTGCTCAGCCATATCCAGCACTTTAGGTTCCTCGGACCATGGAATTTTCCAAGCAAGCATGCCAGAGTGGGTTGTCATTTCCTACTCCAGGGGACCTTCAGTTCAGTTCAGTCACTCAGTCGTGTCCGACTCTTTGAGACCCCATGAATCGCAGCACGCCAGGCCTCCCTGTCCATCACCAACTCCCGGAGTTCACTCAGACTCACGTCCATCGAGTCAGTGATGCCATCCAGCCATCTCATCCTCTGTCATCCCCTTCTCCTCCTGCCCCCAATCCCTCCCAGCATTAGAGTCTTTTCCAATGAGTCAACTCTTCTCATGAGGTAGTCAAAGTACTGGAGTTTCAGCTTTAGCATCATTCCTTCCAAAGAACACTCAGGACTGATCTCCTTTAGAATGGACTGGTTGGATCTCCTTGCAGTCCAAGGGACTCTTAAGAGACAGTTCAAAAACATCAATTCTTCAGCGCTCAGCTTTCTTCACAGTCCATCTCTCACATCCATACATGACCACTGGAAAAAACATAGCCTTGACTAGATGGACCTTTGTTGGCAAAGTAATGTCTCTGCTTTTGAATATGCTATCTAGGTTGGTCATAACTTTCCTTCCAAGGAGTAAGCATCTTTTAATTTCATGGCTTCAATCACTATCTGCAGTGATTTTGGAGCCAAAACAAATGAAGTCTGACACTGTTTCGACTGTTTCCCCATCTATTTCCCATGAAGTGATGGGACCAGATGCTATGATCTTCGTTTTCTGAATGTTGAGCTTTAAGCCAACTTTTTCACTCTCCTCTTTCACTTTCATCAAGAGACTTTTTAGCTCCTCTTCACTTTCTGCCATAAGGGTGGTGTCATCTGCATATCTGAGGTTATTGATATTTCTCCTTGCAATCTTGATTCCAGCTTGTGCTTCTTCCAGCCCAGTGTTTCTCATGATGTACTCTGCATATAACTTAATTAAGCATTTAAGTTAAATAAGTTAAATATACAGCCTTGACATACTCCTTTTCCTATTTGGAACCAGTCTGTTGTTCCATGTCCAGTTCTAACTGTGGCTTCCTGACCTGCATATAGGTTTCTCAAGAGGCAGGTTAGGTGGTCTGGTATTCCTATCTCTTTCAGAATTTTCCACAGTTTATTGTGATCCATACAGTCAAGGGCTTTGTTATAGTCAATAAAGCAGAAATAGATGTTTTTCTGGAACTCTTTTGCTTTTTTGATGATCCAGTGGATGTTGGTAATTTGATCTCTGGTTCCTCTGCCTTTTCTAAAACCAGCTTAAACACCTGGAAGTTCACGGTTTACGTATTGCTGAAGCCTGGCTTGGAGAATTTGGAGCATTATCAACCCAGAAATCAAACCCTCAACTCCTGCATCCCCTACTTTTTTCAGGTAGGAGATTCCAAATTAAAGGAGACTTTTTCGTCACCCTCAATCCAGCACTCAGTAAATCTCTTACTCTTGTCCACATAGATTATCTTCAAGAAAAGTAATTTGCCTGGATTAGCAGTACAACGCTCATATCTTGCTTTCTTTGTGATCTGTTTAGGTACAAAAACCCCTCTTCCTTCTGCTGATTTTACCGAGAGAAACTCAGCATGTAGACTCGGCCCTCAGTCAAGAGACCATCTGAGAATGTTTACCAATGTGGAATAATTTAGAGTTTAGTGAAGTAGGCTGCAGCTCATGGGGTCGCTAAGAGCTGTACATGACTGAGCGACTTCTCTTTCACTTTTCACTTTTATGAACTGGTGAAGGAAATGGCAACCCACTCCAATGTTCTTGCCTGGAGAATCCCAGGGATGGGGGAACCTGGTGGGCTGCCATCTATGGGGTCACACAGAGTCGCACATGACTGAAGCAATTTAGCAGCAGCAGCAGCAGTGAAGTAGACATAGTAAATCAGTGTGATTATTCTTGAGTCACTCAGCTATGCCTGAAATACACCTTGTTAGTAATCAGATCTAAGAAACTAATATTCTATTTGCTATGATTTTGCTAAGCACGCTTAAAATGGTTTTGTGGAGTTTGTTACCTAGTAAAGTTCCAGCTTATATAGCCATTAAGTAAAAGGAAGCAGATTACAGCCTGAAATCACACCTTGCCAATATAATTCAGTAACGGAAGTAAAGTCAGGGTCCACTATATATTGAATTTAGAATATTTGACTTAGATTTAAATATTATAGAAACAGAAATGACTTATTCTTTGAATTAACAATACCTTCAGTGCTTATTTGATCAGTTACAGTTATATGCAGAATTTAATTATCTATTAAAGTAATGATGTACTTTCACTTCAAGATCAAACTTTTAAGCAAATGTAGGGGATGTTTAAATTGTCATTGATATATCAAGTCACAACTGTATGAAGAGGGAATAAATTCTTTATGAGAAACTGAAATAATATAAAAATGTAAATTAAAAAGAAATGTAAAATCTATTTTTATATAAAACTTTCACCTTGTTATTAAACTGTTTTTAGTTGTCAGTTTGACATATCAAAGATGCTAATGTGTGTAGGTGGAAGAAAAATGTTCTAACGTAACTAAAAGTAACACTTAAGTAGGAATACTGAAGTCTTGTTTCACCCTTGCAGTTAAGAGGTTGTGTGACTTCAGAATGTTTTATAACCTCTCTGATATTTCAAAGTTAAGTTATTTTGTCTATAATAATTGAGCACTTTCTTCCATGGATTTTTCCAAATAAAAAAAATCAAATGTGTGTTGATTTTATATCCTGCAACTTTACTGTATTCATTGATTAGCTCTAGCTGGGCATACACACCAAGGAAACCAGAATAGAAAGAGACACATGTACCCCAATGTTCATTGCAGCACTGTTTATAATAGCCAGGACATGGAAACAACCTAGATGTCCATCAGCAAATGAATGGATAAGAAAGCTGTGGTACATATACACAATGAAGTATTACTCAGCCATTAAAAAGAATACATTTGAATCAGTTCTAATGAGGTGGATGAAACTGGAGCCGATTATACAGAGTGAAGTAAGCCAGAAAGAAAAACACCAATACTAACACATATATATGGAATTTAGAAAGATGGTAATGATAACCCTGTATGTGAGACAGCAAAAGAGACACAGATGTATAGAACGGACTTTTGGACTCTGTGGGAGAGGGAGAGGGTGGGATGATTTGGGAGAATGGCATTGAAACATGTATACTATCATGTAAGAAATGAATCGCCAGTCTATGTTCGATACAGGATACAGGATGCTTGGGGCTGGTGCACGGGGAAGATCCAGAGAGATGATATGGGGTGGGAGGGGGGTTCAGGATTGGGAACTCATGTACACCCGTGGCAGATTCATGTCAATGTATGGCAAAACCAATACAGTATTATAAAGCAAAATAAAGTAAAAATAAAAATTAAAAAAAAAAACCACATGATTCAATAAAATAATTTTGGGAAAAACAATCAGTGATACATTGAAAGTCAGACGTATATCATGCCATTATCCTGCTTATAATTTTCCAAGCTTATATGCCTTTTAAATGATGTTTATCAGTTTTAATTGAGAATCTTAAGCCTTGAATATCTGTTCTTTGGCTTCCTTTCCAGGCTCCCTGCCCACATTGTTTGCATAGACCCCACCTACTCCAACTTTCAGTCATTTCTTCTACCTTATTTCCAGTGTCATACAGATTGAAAATGCTGTTTTTTCCTCTTTCCATAGTGGTAGTTTCTATATTTTGGCTTGCCTAAGTTCTCGTCCTTTTTCTTGTATTACCTGTAATGCCATGTGCCCCATATTCCTTCTGTAACCCATCACCACTAATTCAAATATAGTCCCTTTCTCATTCTTCTCAGAGTATTTTCCTATTTTCCTAAAGATAACTTGCTACAGCTTGTATGTTTACATATAGACATAATTTACTCCCTATATATACATATATATTTTTTAAACAATGGAATTAAGGCTGAATTAATGTGTTCATTTTGATCTGGCTGCTTTTGGGCAGCATAATAATTCTGAGACCCTCCCCATTCTGTTTAATAGAAATGGAGTATATTTTCATCATTGCATAGTATTCTGTTTTATGAATACATTGAGGGGTTTTTTCCCCATTCATTTATGAACATTTATGTGTCTGTCCCACATTATTAACTGAAATGAATATTATTATTACAAACATCCTTTTTTGAACTTGCAGGTATTAATCTATTGAAGACACACACAAATGAATATATACACACATGCACACATTCCCATCCAAGAGTGAGTCACATAGTATTCTCACGCAAATATTATCAAATTGTTTTTCCCCGAACTTGTATCAATTTACACACTGTCCAGCAAATAGATGGTGCCAAATGAAAGTACTAATTTCTCTAGAACTTAGTCAACATTTGGTTGTGTTTATTTTGATCGTTACCATCATAGAGACATACATCACCATAAACCTGTCCACATGCACGTATTCATACAAACACATTGGGATACTGGTTGGCTAATAAATTTGTGAAAAATCTAGGTCCTTAGAATATCAAGTTTTGTAATAAATGTACGTGACATACTGATCCATATGTTTAGTTTCACTTTAATGTGGGAGAACAGTATTGTAGAGTTTTCTGTATAGAGGTCTTGAACATCTTATGCTTAAATATTGACTCTTTCTTATTTTCTAAAATTTTTATGGTGCATAATCATCCAAATGATTTTACGTCACCTTATATCCAATGGCTTTGCCAAATTTACTTATTCAAACAATCCATTGCTAGATTTCTACCTACTCAAATATATTAATATAACTAATGAATCATTTTTTTTTCAGTTTTGTGTTTTGTTCATTTTTATTTTGCCATACTGAACTAGTAGGCAATAATTTCTCTGTAATCATTGATTACAGAAAAAAAAAAAATCTGTGAATTTTTTGTGGATTTCTGTTGTGACTAATATCCTTATTCAGATTTTTTTGAAGTCTTGTTAGCTAATTAAGGCTTTATAATTACAAAGAATTTCATTGAATGACTTTTTAAATGTACTGATAACCCTGCATGACTTTTATTTTATTCTGCTAATCTGGTTAATTATATTGAATTATTCTTAAATGTTAAATGAACAGTATTGAGTGTATTTGGCCATGACACATAGTTTCTTTATGATTAAATATTTGAATTTTATTTACTAACATTTAAGATTTTTATCAATTTTTATCATGTCCAAGGTCAGGAGCAGGAGCCATGAGGAGATACCCCGTGTCCAAGGTCAGGAGAGGTGCCTGCACTTCACTGGAGCAGCCATGAATAGATAGCCCATGTCCAAGGTCTATAGCAGTTGCTGTGCTTCACTAGACTGGCTGTGAGGAGATACCCCCATATCCAAGGGCAAAGGAGAAGCCCTAGCAAGATTGTAGGAGGAGCCAATTTGCATTTAGAATCAAACAAAGCTTGTGCACCAGGACCCAGGGACCCCACAGAGACTGAGACAGAACTGTGTTTGAGCATCTCCTGTGGAGGTACAGGTTGACAGTGGTCTGCTGCAGGGACAGGTGCTCTGGGTGTGTGTATGGCTTAAGTCCTCTTGGAGGAGGTCGCCATTAACCCCACCATAGAGCTGCCAGAACTTACATAGGACTGGGAGATAAACTCTTGGAGGTCACAACAGCACCTTGTGCACCAGGACCCAGGAGAAAGGAACAGTGACCCCACAGGAGATTTGCCTGTGGGTGTCCGGGAGTCTCCGGTGAAGGTGTGGGTCGGTGGTGACCTGCTGCATGGTTGGGGGCAGGGACCGTAGCAGTACATGCATGGGATCATTTAAGGGAAGTCGCCATTATCTTCATTATCTCCACCATAGTTTGGCCGCAGGTAAATAGCAGGGAGGGAACACAGCTCCACTCATTCACAGAAAATTGGGTTAAAGATTTACAGATTATGGCCCCACCCCAGTATCCCCCTCAGTCAGTCTATCCCATCTGGAAGCTTTCATAAGCCTCATATCCTTCTCCATGAAAAGGAAGACAGATTGAAAACCATAATCACAGAAAACTAAACAATCTAATAACATGGACCACAGCCTTGTCTAACTCAATGAAACTATGAACCATGCCATATAGGGTCACCCAAGACAGAGAGGTCATGGTGGAGAGTTCTGACAAAATGTGGTCCACTGGAGAAGGGAATGGCAAACTACTTCAATATTCCTGCCTTGAGAACCCCATAAATGGTATGAAAGGCAAAAAGATAGTACACTGAAAGGTGAACTCCCCAGGTTGGTAGGTGCCCAATATGGTACTGGAGATCAGTGGAGAAATAACTCCAGAAAGAATGAAGAGAATGAGACAAAGCAAAAACAACACACAGTTGTGAATGTGACTGGTGATGGAAACAAAGTCTGATGCTACGAAGAGCAATATTGCATAGAAAGCTGGAATGTTAGGTCCATGGATCAAGGCAAATGGGAAGTGATCAAACAAGAGACGGCAAGAGTGAAAAACTGACATTTAAGGAAACAGCTAACTAAAATGGACTGGAATGGGTGAATTTAACTCAGATGACCATTATATCTACTACTATGGGTAGGAATCCCTCAGAAGAACTGGAGTAGCCATCATGGTCAACAAAAGAGTCAGAATGCAGTGCTTGGGTGTAGTCTCAAAAACAACAGAATGATCTCTGTTTGTTTCCAAGGCAAGCCATTCAATATCACAGTAATCCAAGTCTATGCCCCAACCACTAATGCTGAAGAAGCTGAAGTTGAACGGTTCTTTGAAGACCTACAAGACTTTCTAGAATTAACACCCCAAAAAAATGTCCTTTTAATTATAGGGGACTGGAATGCAAAAGTAGAACGTCAAGAAACACCTGGAGTAACAGGCAAATTTGGCCTTGGAGTCCAGAATGAAGTAGAGCAAAGACTATTTAATAGAGTTCAGCTAAGAGAACACACTGGTCATAGCAAACACCCTCTTCCAACACAAGAGAAGACTCTACATATGGACATCACCAGATGGTCAACACCAAAATCAGATTGATTATATTCTTTGCAGCCAAAGATGGAGAAGTTCTATACAGTCAGCAAAAACGACTAGAGCTGACTGTAGTTCAGATCATGAACTCCTTATTGTCAAATTGAGACTTAAATTGAAGCAATTAGGGAAAACCACTGGACCATTCAGGTATGACTTAAATAAAATCCCTAAAAATTATATAGTGGAAGTGAGAGATAGATTTAAGTGACTAGATCTGATAGACAGACTTCCTGATGAACTATGGACTGTGGTTCGTGACATTGTGCAAGACACAGGGAGCAAGACCATCCCCAACAAAATGAAACGCAAAAAAGCAAATTGGCCGTCTGAGGAAGCCGTACAAATAGCTGTGAAAAGAAGAGAAGCCAAAAGCAAAGGAGAATAGGAAAGATATACCCATTTGAATACCATGTTCCAAAGAATAGCAAGGAGAGATAAGAAAGCCTTCCTCAGTGATCAATGCAAAGAAATAGAGAAAAATAATAGAATGGAAAAGACTAGAGATCTCTTCAAGAAAGTTAGAGATACCAAGGGAACATTTCATGCAAAAATGGGCTCAACAAAGGACAGAAATGTTATGGACCTAACAGAAGCAGAAGATGTTAAGAAGTGGTGGCAAGAATACACAGAAGACCTGTACAAAAAAGATCTTCATGACCCAGATAATCATGATGGTGTAATCACCTAGAGCCAGACATCCTGGAATGTAAAGTCAAGTGGACCTTAGGAAGCATCACTACGAACAAAGCTAGTGGAGATGATGGAATTTCAGATGAGCTATTTCAAATCCTGAAAGATGATGCTGTGAAAGTGCAGCACTAAATATCCCAGCAAATTTGGAAAATTCAACAGTGGCCACAGGACTGGAAATGGTCAGTTTTCATTCCAATCCCAAGAAAGGCAATGCCAAAGAATGCTCAAACTACCACACAATTGCACTCACCTCACACGTTAGCATAGTAATGCTCAAGGTTCTCCAAAGCCAGGCTTCAGCAACATGTGAACCATGAACTTCCAGATGTTCAAGCTGGATTTGGAAAAGGCAGAGGAACCAGAGAAAATTGCCAACATCTGCTGGATCATCGCAAAAGCAAGAGAGTTCCAGAAAAAATATACTTATACTTTATTGACTATCCCAATGCCTTTGACTGTGTGGATCACCATATACTGTGGAAAAATCTGAAAGATATGAGAAAACCAGACCACCTGATCTGCCTCTTGAGACATCTGTATGCAGGTCAGGAAGAACAGTTAGAACTGAACATGGAACAACAGACTGGTTTCAAACAGGAAAAGGAGTATGTCAAGGCTGTATATTGTCACCCTGCTTATTTAATTTATATGCAGAGTACATCATGAGAAATGCTGGGCTGGAAGAAGCACAAGCTGGAATCAAGATTGCTGGGAGAAATATCAATAACCTCAGATATACAAATGACACCACCCTTATGGCAGAAAGTGAATAATACCTAAAGAGCCTCTTGATGAAAGTGAAAGAGCAGAGTGAAAACATTGGCTTAAAGCTCAACATTCAGAAAACTAAGATCATGGCATCCAGTCCCATCACTTCATGGGAAATAGATGGGGAAAATGTGGAAACTGCAGCTGACTTTCTTTTTCTGGGCTCCAAAATCACTGCAGATGGTGACTGTAGCCATGAAATAAAAAGAAGCTTACTCCTTGGAAGAAAAGTTATGACCAACCTAGAGAGCATATTCAAAAGCAGAGCCATTACTTTGCCAACAAAGGTCCATCTATTTAAGACTATGGTTTTTCTGGTAGTCATGTATGGATGTGAGTTGGCTTATAAAGAAAGCTGAGTGCTCAAGAATTGATGCTTTTGAACTGTGGTGTCAGAGAAGACTCTTGAGAGTCCCTTGGACTGCATGGAGATCCAACCACTCCATCCTAAAGGAAATCAGTCCTGAATGTTCATTGGAGGGACTGATGTTGAAGCTGAAACTCTAATACTTTGGCCACATGATATGAAAAACTGACTCATTTGAAAAGACTCTGATGCTGGGAAAGATTGAAGGCAAGAGAAGAAGGGGACAGCATAGGATGAGATGGTTGGGTGGCATCACCAACTCAATGGACATGAGTTTGAGTCAGTCCAGGAGTTGGTGATGGACAGGGAGGCCTAGCCTGCTGCAGTCCACGGGGTTGCAAAGAGTCAGACACAACTGAGCCACTGAACTGAAGATTTTTATGTCCTCATTTATGGAAAAATTTGCCAATAACCAGCTGTTATGGCAATATCTTTGTCATGTTTTGTTGCAGGGTGATTTCAGTCTCTGAAGCAAGTTTACATATGATTTTCTCCTTTACTTGAAATTGTTTTGAATAATATCTTAAGTTATTTTTCCTTTAAAGATTTGGTCACTTTATCAATGAGGACATCTTGACCTGTGGATATGTTTTGTGGGAGGTATTTTAATAAATGCTCAATTGTAATAGATATAGAATAATTCAGATTTAAAATTGTCATATCAATTTGTATATGTTATATTTTCTTGGTCATTTTCCTATTTCATTTGTATTACCAGATATACTTTTCTAAAGGAGTTTATAATATGATTTTATAACCACTTTCATATTGGTAAAATCTCTATTAATCTATACTTTATCAATTATTGGGATTTTAATATCAATGTGTTTCACCACAGGTTTATTACATTTATTAATTATTATAAAATATATTGCTTATATGATTAAAATTTTTATCATGATCATTTTTATGTTATTATTTCTTTAATTTTATAATGAAAGAAATGTTGGAACATTCATTTCCTTATCTCTCTTTTCTTGAATGGGTACTAGGTGTATAACTTTATTCTTACCACAAATAGAATTTCTGGCACTTGATTTTAAAAAATTTCTAGCTGTATTACAATTTTTTCACCCCAGTAGTTGAGTATTTAGTATTCTGCCTTCTGGTTTCCTAATTTAATTGAAGTTTGATAATAATGATTTTTAACATTAACTTTTAAGTTAATCCCACAATAATTGGATAATATACTGTTTATAGTAAACCTTTGATATTTCTTGTGACTTTCTATGGGACTCAGTATGTGGGAAGTTTAGTTAATCTTCTATCATGCATACTTACAAAGAATGTATTATATTGAAATTGTAGAGCTCAGGTAAAATTTATTAATAAAGTGGTTCATATATTGATATTATAAAAAACGCACTTTTAATTTTTTTTTTAGTTTTTGTCATGTTTTATCAGCTACTGAGAAAGCTGTTTAAATACCTCAAAACATGGTTTTGCATTTTGTATTGAAAAAATTACAAATATGTGTATCAATGGATTTGCAGTTAAAACTCATATTGTTCAAGGGTGGACTATACTTGGGATGGGAAACATCACAGAAAGAATTTATATTTTATCATAAGTTTACTATATCTAGCATGTTGAAACATAGCTTAGGTAAGGATATATTTGGAATATATATATATATTTTAGTATCTGTAATTCACATAAGTGTTTTTAATTTTGCATAGGAAAGAAAGAAAGGAAGGAAGAAAAAGAAGCCACTCAGTCCTGTCCAGCTCTTTATGACCTCATGGACTGTAGCCTACCAGGCTCCTCCATCCATGGCATTTTCCAGGCTAGAGTACTGGAGTGGGTTGTCATTTCCTTCTCCAGGGGATTTTCCAACCCAGGGATCGAACCCAGTCTCCTGCATTGTGCGCAGATGCTTTACCATCTGAGCTACCAAAGAAGCCAAGCGACTACCAGGGTCTTTGTAAAATAACCAATAAATACAATTAGTGTATGCATGTGTGTGTGTGTGTGTGTGTGTGTGTGTGTGTGTATACATATACATATATATATGTGTGTGTGTGTGTGTGCATTTCTGACAAATGAGCATTTGCTACTGACAAATAGGAAAGAAAACTTGAGAAAACACACCCAGAGGCAAACAGTCTATTTAAGATGTGATGCAATTTTCCTTGAGAATTTTAGCAACCTGGAGAATGTCTTACAAACTATAAAAACAAATGTCCTATGAGTGTTGAAATGAAAGTTATTTTAGAAATCATACAACAGTATCTTTAGAAGCAATGAACAACCGCATACTATAATTAATATTTTCAATTTTATGTCACTATCCACCCAAATTTCAAGTATTCATAAATACATTTTAATAAATATACTTAAGTTTTTAAGGTAAGCATTCACCCACGTCTCAACTCACTGTAAAATAATGTGAGGTTGTATTGTAAGAAATACAATGAGTTTATCATGCAGACTTCTAACATTAATATATATAGCAAACCTTTTTAATAACATTTTTCTTCCCAGCTATTTAAATGTATGTATACACACACACACACATTTTCCTATACATACACAAGCTTAATAAAGCTCAGAAGCATTACTATTATCAAATGTATATTGTTTAGCTATACAGTTGACTCTTGAAAGACATGAGTATGAACTATGCAGGCCCACTTATATGCATTTCTTTTTTCAATAAATACTACATCCTTACAGAGTCTATGTTGATTGAACCCATGAATGAAGAACCACAGATACAGAAGGCAAACTATAAAGTTTTACATGGATTTTTGACTGCACAGGGTGGGAATGGAGTGTGGGCAGTGTTCCTGAACTCTACCTTGCTCAAGGGTCTACTATATATACATAAATTTCTATAGAATATGCTTAAATGTTGTATTTCTTTAAATCAAATAAAGCCACAGTAACTGACCACAGTAACAAAATTCCCAAATTTTTATCACATTAACTCTTCTAAAGCTTATCTAAGATATAAAACAATAATTATTTAATACCATAACATTAAATCAACTCATTACTAGTGTAAGAATTAATAAATATGAAAATACTGTACTTCATATCTGTTTCTTTAAACCTTAAGGAAAAAAATGTTTGAAGGGGAGAATGTCTTTCATTTATACTTTTCAACAATCTCTTAACTCTTGTTTGACATGAAAATCATGAAAGAAATATTTTCTCAGGGTCAATAAGCTAAAACTAACCTGTGCCTCCAAACAACAATTCTATTTATTATGCCTCTTTAGAATACATACAAATCCTAGCACAATGCCATATACACATGGAAGATAGTACAGATATATTTTTTAAATTAGATTTGTGTGGACTGTGTATATACTATCTGTTGCCTCTCTACTTAAAGGAAGGAAACAGAGATGTAAAAAAACAAAGAAACAACTTTCTGATAAGTGCTAAGCTATAGGAGGATGGAACATAAAATGTTACAAGGAAAGGGACACACTGTTACAGAAAAACAAATATTTTTAAAGCACTGTTGAGAAAGAGATGCAAGTGTTCCAAATGAGTAGATTTATCTATTGATGTATGCCACATTCCTTCTTTTCCTGTTTTCCGTCTCCCGATGGATGGAGGCCATTGGAAGTGGGACATACCCACATGCAACACCGAGTACCTTCCATTTCTAACATCTGACCTCCTGAGCATGCTTCACTATCAGTTGTCTCTTCAACTGGATAAATTAGAGGTTGCTCCTTGTAAAAACAGGTGGGAGACTACCAGTGTGGACCAAGCTCATCATTTTACAAAGGGAAAATTGAGGTTGAAAAGGTTAAATGACTTTTTTCCTAGTCATGACTATATTCAACAGGAAGTCAGTGCAGGAAGAGAATACGATCAGAATATGAGAAATAAGGAAACTGAGACTGTCTCAAACTTTTAACTAAAATAGTGTGACTATATATACATACATATACATTAAGTTATATATATTTACTATAAAGAAATGCCCAAATTGAGACATTCACCATATTGATTTACAGACCATTATAAGTGAATATGAAATATGAAAATACTGAATTTAATCATATATCACACATTTATTTGTCTTGATATACAAGCAGTTCAAAAATTTATTCATATTAATAAATGAAGATACTAACTGGGAGAATTGTCTCTATGTTAAAATAAGTTATTATTTGGTTATATTAAACTTCAATTAGTATCAGAAAATAAATATCCTAGACTACTTCAATGATAATTTTTATTTCTATGAATGAAGCATGTACTTAGCTTTGTTTCATGCAGGTGCTTTCTTAAGAGCTGGGAAAGTATTTGAAGAGAATAGGAAGGTCATCATTCAAACTATCTCATTAAGTTTATAATTTGACTGGAAATTTAGTGGACTTTAAATGATATTTTTATCCAGATTAATTTTCCTTACTTATTATTCTCTTTTGAATGCTTTCAAAAGTATATGAAAGTCACTCAGTTGTGTCCGACCCTTTGTGACCCCATGGACTCTACAGTCCATGTAATTCTCCAGGCCAGAATACTGGAGTGGGTAGCCTTTCCCTTCTCCAGAGGATCTTCCCAACCCAGGGATTGAACCCAGGTCTCCCACATGGCAGGCAGATTCTTTACCAACTAAGCCAGAAGGGAAGCCCAAGAATACTGGAGTGGGTAGTCTATACCTTCTCCAGTGAATCTTCCCAACCCAGGAATCAAACTAGGGTCTTCTGAATCGTAGGTGGATTCTTTACCAACTGAGCTATCAGGGAAGCCCTTCAAAAGTATATTTCAAAGTTAAACACATATAACTTTGTTTGGTGGCTAGTTTACAAAGGTGCATCCTCAATTTCATTGCAACGAACTTATTTTCCCTGGGAAATGATTAAAATAATTGTTTCAATTTTAAATATTACATGAAAAATAAAGTTTTTCTTCACATATTAGAGTTATTGTCATATACTCTCTGAAAGAGGAATAATACTAGTTGATTTAAACTGAAAAGACTGAAAATATGTCAGACATACTTCTCTAAACAGTAAAAAAAAAAAGTTCATAAGCTCTGTTTTCACATAAGATCAAGATTAATTATAGAAAATCTAAAGAAGTGGCACAAACTCTAGCTGTTTTCAGTGAACTATTCTTTTAAGTATTATATCATTGAGCTGGATTGATTATCATTTATAATGTGGGTCAATGTGTCAACTGATAGTAACATCTGTATTCATACATGAATTTTTCATACTTCTTAGTGAATTTATTTAACATATTTTGGAAGCAGGCAGTTAGCATTCCATGATACATTGACTGCTAGTGCTATTAAGAGAGTATGTGGCTCAAGATATTAGTTTTTCAGTCAGATATTAGGACTTCATCTGTGTTGGAGCTCACAGAAGAAACAAAAATATCATTGCCTTCTGAGGCCTTTGCAAACTTGGATCTGTGAAGATTTAAGACCTGTTAGAATTTTTAAAATGCTTTCAAAAGTTGATATTGAATTATTCACTTCACTGGGAAGAGCCACTGTTGTGAATGTTGCTGTATGTTTTCCAAAAATATGGCATTAAACTAATGCGAACATTGCATACTGGAGTGTAATTTTGATGCTTATGTCTGTGTTGAAGTTATACTGTGAAATGTCAGGTAATTTTAAAGAATAGTCTTAAAGAGCTAAATCTGTTTCTCAAAACTATGCTTCAGGTCTTTTGCACAAATTTACCTAAAGATTTTTAGGTCTTTCCCAATACACACTAAAATAGAATCTCTGGGTTTGCAATGGAATCATCTAGAATTTAAAAAAAAATACTCTTAAGTACATACAAATGTTCATTTTGGAACCACTGATGTAAATTGTATCATGATATTTATATCCTGATTCCATTTGGGTTACCCTAAAAGCAGAGACACGTATGCTAGTACCTTGTTTGGTAAGGTAATGTCAATAAGCAAAAGTGAAGGAGACAGGAAAATGGGATTTTAAAAGTGGCCAGGCAGAGTAATTTAACAAGGTTATATTCTGTACAATAGATGCTTGAGTGCACCTATATGAAGCACACAGAATGACACTCAAATAATCCTCAAAGGATGGGTGGCTGGGGCATGCACAGATATTTCATCCTCCACTAGCTAAAGGCTGCCTGCAAGGAGAACTGTCTCCCACACTTCTGGGAGACATTTTTTCAGGCCAAGTGAGTTCCACATTTCCAGAGCAGGTCTTGGGTAAAAGCACAAAAAGATATATGGCACAGACCACTTGAGGGAAGTACTGTTGGCATGAGTCTGAGTTTACAAAATCAGTAAAATGCTGACCATCTTAGCCATGCTGAAACTAGAAATTTAAGCAAGATATGAAACATTCTGCCTAAAAATGTCTTTTGCCACTTCTGAGATTCATTCATGTCATTTGTAAAGTTCTCTCTGTCACAAGATCTGTGAATAGTCAAATAGTATCCAATTAGAGCCCTTTGTTTTCATGTCCAAGATTTCTCAGTCATTGCTACAGATGATGGAGGATCAGAACGCGCTCATTGCCCAGGACAATACATCTGCTTGTCTCTGTTGCTTTAATTCGGCCATCTGATCTCTACTAATCTAGAATCCTGTCATTACCATTGATGCTAGGTGCCTCATCTAGTTCTACGAAGCTTCTCAGACCATCAGCCTTGGCCTCTGCTGACTTTTCACATTCTCCTGGTGCACATTCACTACTTCTTTTCTTATTAGCTTCCAAAAAAATATGTCCACCCAGCCCTCTTGGAGAATATACTCAGGTAACATCTTTCCTTACTGAAAATAACAAATTAATTTGAACATTTTTATCTCTTTAAGTCTGTTGACACTTCCACTGGTACTCTTTAAAAATATTTCTGGGATCTCAGTCTTATTTATTGTAGACTATTATAGTGTCTATATTTCAAGGATTGAGCCACCACTGCAGTATATTAAGACTGATGAATCCTGAGTAATGGGGGTGTGCTCCAATGACAATAAGCTCAACTTATCCTGCCTTAAATTTCACCTCTTCTGCTTCGACATGCTCAAGATTCACATTCACAACTGCCTCCTGTTTCAGCCATATTTTAACTTGGTTCTGAAATTCTTTAAGTGAGCAAGCTTTTCCCTCTCAAAGCAGAAACTATATTCCCCTGTCAGGCCCACTTGAGACTTTATCAGTTATTGTTCTAAAGCAGAGGCACAGGGAAATCTTGAGGAGTAGAAGCATCATCTTGTGAAAGATCCAGCTCAGTGGAGTCCCCCAGGTAAGGATTCTGAGTCCTTTCTTTGTAAGAGCCCTTACTGTAGCATAGGATAACTGTCAAATCTAAAAAGTTTGTCCCACTGGCATTATTAAATGCTTATAATTACATCATATATATTGGCTTGTTCTATAAAAATATGTAAATAAATATAAAACAAATATTATACACATATACATGTACACACAGAAATACACAATTCCAATTCTAGTTAACTTTTCAATCACTTAATCATTCCCCGGAGTAGCAAAAATAGAAACTACCAGAAATTTTACTGTGATACATTTTAAAAATGTTTTATAACCCACTGAAAATGTTCAACAAAATTATTTTTCTTTTCAGTTTGAAAATAATTATTTAGATCTTTAGGAGCACAAAAATGTTGTTCCAGTTCACCCAGATATAAAATTCCAAACTTGGCTTCATATTGAGGTTCTTAGGAAGAGTGTTTGCTTATGCTTCTATACTGTGGTCAACATTTTTTGGAAGAAATTTAATATTTTTAATTTAACAGCTCAGTCATCAGAAATAATAACAAACATAATAAAGAATAAGTGAAGAAAATTATGTCTTATTCTAATATCCAAATATATTGATGATTATGTATATCAATATACATGTTACATGGATGAACCAATTATCAAGTGCAATTTCTTTTTTTTAACTGAAGTATAGTTGATTTACAGTGTGTTAATTCCTACTGTACAGCAAAGTGACTTAGTTATACTAACACATATATACAGTCTTTTTCACATTCTTTTCCACTAGGGTTTAATCACAGGATATTGAATATAGTTCCCTATGCTACCCAGTACGACTTTGTTGTTTATCCATCTATATAATAGTGTGCACCTACTAACCCTAAACTCTCCCTCTCCTGTCTACTCTCCCCCTCCCACCTCCAGCCCCCCCTTGCTTTGACAATTGGCTGTAATTTCTAATTTATTCTCTTAGTGAGGTCACCATGGAATCACTTAGTAGGGTGGCTGAGATCTTGTGCTCTGGCGAGTATAACTGATGGCCTAAGGTATTGCCTTTATGAATCTACCATTACTTTTGTGCTAAAGTCACGCTTTTCACAGAGTTCTCTGGGGTAATGATTCAGAGTGCAAGTGTTCAGTTACAGGTCCATTTCTGTGAGACACAGGAATCCTCAACTACTATGACTTTGCCTCAAGTCCTCCATCAGCTTGAATGTAATGTTCTTGGAATCATGATTCAGGTTGAGACTCTCTATTCCCCCACCCAATAACTTCACAGGGATCCTATCTTCTTTGGATCTGAAGATTCTACCTACCTTCTCTCGTTAGTAACCCCTTTTATTTGTAGGCATTGCCCTGTCTATTCCTATCTCCTAAGTCACAGTCTGCTTCTCTAAACTAACAAAAATGGTACAGGAAAACAGGATGTAAGATGTAGTTTGGGAATGGCTCACTCTGCCTAAAAAGTGAAGAGAATGATATTTAAGTGGTATGTGGAATATAGATAGCCCCTTGGGCTTCCCTGGTGGCTCAGAGGTTAAAGCATCCGCCTCCAATGCGGGAGACCCGTGTTCAATCCCTGGGTCGGGAAGATGCCCTGGAGAAGGAAATGGCAACCCACTCCAGTATTCTTGCCTGGAGAATCCCATGGACTGAGGAGCCTAGTGGGCTGCAGTCCACGGGGTCACAAAGAGTCGGACACGACTGAGTGATTTTACTTACTTACTTACTTACTTACTGGGTGATCCAATTCTTGTTGATTTCACCAGTGCTTACCTAGTAAAAATCATAGTAATTTATCTTTGCAGCTGAAATCATCTGGACCTTTGAAAGATATAGGGGCACTAAAGGCTTTTATCAAAGTGTCAGTGTTAGTCGTTTACTGCTAAATTACACTGATAATCCAGGGAGAGATGATTAAAAAATTAAGGCAAACAAGGGGTAAGTGTAAGACCCAGAGGGTCTGTTTCATAGCTAACAAAAAATCTCATATTGCCTATAGTGGAAAAGCAGAAACAGCTGAACAGCAGACCAAAGATCTGATACTTATAGAGCACCAGAGATGTTCACATTCTGTCAATGCATGTCTTTTATGCTATGATGGGAGAGCTGGTTGAGAAAATTTTTGATTAAAATATGCACTCAGGTCATAGAGAAGAATGTTCCTAAAAGTGCTGGCTCTGCAGAGCCCTGCGAATTCTCAGGCATTGCAGAGATGTGCCTACCTTCCTATTAAGAGCTAGAACCTCCTCTGTACTGTCACACACTACTGGTAGTCAAAGGAGTATACTGGGTATGGGTTCTGAAAATGATTTATCAACAAAGCTAAAAGTAAGTCTGGATAAGGAAGATTTTGTTTCCCCTTGAGTGCACATATTTGGACACAGTATTAGCATCTTGAGAAAGATTCCAGGGGACTTTGCAATGGTGACTCCTAGAAGACTGAAGTGACTGAGCAGCAGCAGCAGCAGCAGCAGAAGCCTAGGGAAAGTGTTGGCTGATCATCGCTTCACCTCATGTTAGAAAACTACATAATCTACTTTTAGTTCCTTCTGAAATAGTTTAGAAATTTTCTAAGAACTCAGGGAAACATAATACACTTAAGTTTCATTTCTAACTGTATGATTATTGACCTGTTTCTGCCTTACTTATTTTTTTAATTCACTGATTTGTTAGAACAATATTTACTTTGGTATAAAGTAAATAAGGAAATTACATAATCTAAACACTTCTATTGTGTTTATTTTAATAAAGATCAACATCTCTACCCAGGAATCATATTCTATTCATGTATTTAATTTTACATATTACAATACTGCATTATAAATATTTCACTTGTCAGTTATGATTTTTTAAATTTTTATAAGACTTTATCATTCCCACATGAATATCTGACTCACTTCAAAATTCAAACTAATTATATTCCACTGTTCATACACTGCCAATCTCATGCAGTTATTCATACTGTCATCTTTTCCTATTTCTATTCTCACATTTTCTCAAAAAATAGACAATACTAGGTTATACAGCATGCTGTAGCACACCTGTTCAGATTTTCTTTCTTGTTCTTTTCAAGACATGTTAAACCTGAAGATAAACAAAAAACCTAAAGGCAGCATTAACTTTTATGCTGAATTAGAACCATACCCTAACCATAAAATGGTTACTGGCATCAGAGTTTGCATCAGCTTTTAATGAAAATTTCAACTTACTCATTTGATATAAACAGTTAATACTATTAGTGGACAGTATCCAAGGAACATTCCAGTTAAAATCACTTCAGTAATATGATGACAACTTAACAGTCAAAGGCAAATCTTCACTTTATGAAACAATGGGACTTATTGTGAATATACAGTCAAATGGAAAAGATATTTTGTGATAAGATAGAGCTAGTCTCTAAGAATCATATTATACATTCACATTTATTTGGTATTTCTCAGGAAGATTTTCCTCCATGATCTTTATGATAAGAAAAATAAAGTTATTCCAAAGTTTCCCTTAAATGAAAGAGAAGGAGACATACAAAGCCATATAATTTCCATGAAATCAGTCAATAACTTTTCTTTTGATTGTGATTGGGGAAGAATGGGAGTTTAATTATATAAGTATGTAACAATTTTTTATCCTTTGTTATTCCAGTTATTTATATCCTTATATGTTTATATTTAAAGTTGATTTAGCAACTTTCTTAACAATTCTCTACTATGTTCAGTTCAGTTGCTCAGTCATGTCTGACTCTTTGTGACTCCATGAGTTGCAGCACACCAGGCCTCCCTGTCCATCACTAACTCCCGGAGTTCACTCATCTCACGTCCCTTTCTCCTCCTGCCCCCAATCCCTCCCAGCATCAGAGTCTTTTACAATGAGTCAACTCTTCGCATGAGGTGGCCAAAGTACTGGAGTTTCAGCTTCAGCATCATTCCCTCCAAAGAAATCCCAGGGCTGATCTTCAGAATGGACTGGTTGGATCTCCTTGCAGTCCAAGGGACTTTCAAGAGTCTTCTCCAACACCACAGTTCAAAAGCATCAATTCTTTGGCGCTCAGCTTTCTTCACAGTCCAACTCTCACATCCATACATGACCACAGGAAAAACCATAGCCTTGACTAGACGGACCTTTGTTGGCAAAGTAATGTCTCTGCTTTTCAATATGCTATCTAGGTTGGTCATAACTTTTCTTCCAAGGAGTTAAGCGTCTTTCAATTTCATGGCTGCAGTCACTATGTTAGTCAAGAATTTAAGTACTAAAGTACTATGTTCATCTTCAAAAGGTTGTCATAACAGAAACTATAATCATATAAACTTAATATTAATACTATTTGACTATATTAATATCACTCATTCATAAATGAAAGTAATAGATTTAGTTTCTGATTACTTATGCATATTTATCATGATATATATAATGTGTATATATATGTGTACATATATATGTAGTATAGTTATGATTGTAGCTATTTTAATGATTATTATTCCTCTTCAACATCAACAGAACTCTAAGCTTCTTTTTTTAATGCCTTTTCTGTGGGTCATTATTCACTTATTTCTCTGGGCATTAGATAGATCTCTTTTATCTGGATGACAGGATGAGTTCTGGTATTTTTTTAAACATTCTTTTGATAGTCACCTCTTCTGTTTTTATTAATTTGGGGGATGTAATTCATATTAGTGGAATATTGGAAATTCTAGACTATTCTTTAAATATCCTATTTTTCTTCACCTATTTTGTTCATTATCTTTTTTTCATCAGTTTTAAATTTAAGAAAGTCTCCTCAATATTATCTTCCAATCTGCATATTACTTTTTCTGATGTTGATATGCTCTGTTTGCAGAAGATTATTACTGATTTATAAATGTTACTTTTCAAAGACTTATTTTTTCACAACTAAATTACCTGATTTCTCTAAGGATTTCAATTATAGCATTTATTTTCTTTCCAATCTCTAACACACATTTGTTTTTTAAAGATAACATATTAAAAGGAGATGGATTCTTATTTCCCTTTTAGGTGATAATTGAAGAAACTAAATGCACATTCTAGAAGATTACTATTAAAATATATTACTAAAAATAAATTACTATTAAAATATATCAAGGTATGTCACCATAAACTATTTAGAAATTTCACCAACATCTAGAATGAAACAAAAATAGCAATGATTCAGTTGGCAAGCATGTGACAATATATTTCTCTCTTCAAATAGGTAAGTGCTGGGAAGATGCCACATTCAATCATAAGTTACAGGAGTCATGGTTTTCCCTGCAGATTGAGGCATTTTAGATCATTTTACACCACAATTCTGATTTGTGGCTGTGACAGAGTGCAGGATTGCATCTAGGAGAGTCAGTGATTGGCTGAATTCATGAAGGGAGTGTCAGTGATTGGTTGCCTTCATAAATGAAGGCATAGCTGAAAGAAGCAGCATCTATTTCACCTTTACAATATGCTACATACACAAATACAATTTGTAATTTCTCATTTGATCCTCACTATACAAATACAATTTAGTCTTTACCACACTAAAATATCTAAAACTTACAGGAAAATATAAAACAGTAACGATGACAACAACATGTCTGCAAACTAAAAAATTGTAAAAATCATGCAAGAAACTTTTACTAACTGCAATTTAGCTCTGACCATGAAAGCAAGATCTGTTGGCTGACTATCTACATTCAAACCCAAGTCAGGTATGTGGAAATTCCTTGTTTGCTCATATTACTGGTTGTGTGACCTTTATGCTGTATCTTATAACACTCAGGGCTTAGTCTATCATCACAAGAAAATTTCCTATCATAACTGTTTTTATGACATAAAAGATCATATCTTTCAGAGAACAGTAGAAGGAGTGGGGATTGAGGAGAGGTATAGGGTACATCTTATATTGTAAAGTCCATACATATGAAGCGCAAAGCTAAGGAAAGAGAGGGTAAGAGAAGACATTATGGTATTTTGCAGACTGCAGAACATTTCTTTTTATATTTTAATATTATAATTGCTAACCATGAGATATGTTTATGTAGGAAGTTCTCCACACTATAATTTGACTTATAAATACTTCTTAAGGATACTGAATCCTATAGGGTAAACATAGTTTACCAGAAATGATAGGATTTTTTCCTTCCAGTTGTATTGAGAGATAACTGACATACAGTATTGTCTAAGTTTAAGGTTTATGGCAGAATAATTTGTGTTACCTCATATAAAATTATCACCATAAGTTTAGAGGACATCCATTATCTCATATAGTTAGCAGTATTGTTTAACAAGGCACTCAGATTCAGTGTGACACAGAGCCTAAAGTAAGAGTTAGAGAGAGGATCTTTGGCCAGAAGAGCCACTCCTAGGTGTTGAGTTGTGAGGTTGAAAACACTTTATCATACACATAACTGTAGATTTTTTGAGTGAGCACAACTAGAATCTATCTTAATGCAATCATATAAATAGCCAGACTTAAAAAATTCTCTCAGTCTACTGAGTGAAGAATTGATAAAAAAAAAAAAAAGTGAACTATTAAGAATAGACAACGACAGCCTGAGCTTTTGAAATATTTTTTTCAACCAAGAAAAAGATAAAAAAAAATAAACCTTTGAGGCAGAGAAGATGTTGTAGTGGGGTAGCAAGAACACTATGATTCTTTGTAAACCAAAACTGAAAATGTGAAGGAGGAGGGAGTGATGAATGCTGAGCATATGGTTAGAAGTTGTCAAGTAAAATTATAAAGCTGTAGAGAGTATTTTACACATTTTGATGTCTTTTTGTGAGAAAAGGCTAGCCGCTCTACATAAGGACCTTCATGACTAAGACATTTTGACAGCAAAAAATCTCTCTCTTGACTTCCCACTTGTTCCAGGAAAAAATTGGCCAGAGAAAAGTCTGTGTCTCTAACACTGAGTACTTCTTTCTCCTTTGAAATGAGCCCAAACTGTTAACTTGCCCCCTTGTAGCCAACCAAGGGCTGCCAAACATTCCAGAAGACCAATCAGAGTGTCCTCCTGCTTTCAAAAATCTCACCTTAATTGAAAGCTTGCCAATCAAAGATGTATGCTCCTTTCTAATTCCTTTAAATTCCTGTGGAAATTTAAGCAATGCAGATGGATTCCCTTGTGGCAAGCTTATGAATAAACAGCCTTTGTATATGTTGCAGCAGACTTAGTTTTGTCTCTGACATCAATAAAGGTACCCATAAATTTAAAAGAGGAATAAATTTAATTATGAAATAACCAGACACACAAATGCCAAAGCAACACAGTAATATGCTTTAACATTTCTATATTTTGTTATAATTAACAAATTGTATTCACCTAGATTATTTAAACTTCAACACAACCCAAAGGGACAGTCATTCATTGTAAATGATATTGGAAACAGGTTTTATATCTTTACTACTATTTTTTCAAAGTCAGTAAATGAGAATGAGGACCTGAACACATGCCCTCTGTTACAAGATCCGTTTTCCTTAACATTTTAACACTTTAATTACACTACAATGGTAAAATTAAGATACTGTTATTCAACTGTGGAAATGTTTACAGGAATAATTATATATGGCTTGGCTTCTTGAAGGAATTTAGCCATGGTTAGGAATTTTTAAAAGTGTTATTCACAAACGGGGAAGGAATATAAGAAAAAACAGTCATTAGAATAATAAAATTTGAAAAATATGCTAAAACTCAAATATCGTTTTTCAGACATTTCTTTTTCAGTTTTAAATATGAAACATGAAATAATGTATATTAATAACAATAATATATTATTTATATTTATTTATATATGTTCGTGTATTTACACATACAATATATATTATTTCATGTTTCATATTTAAAACTAAAAAAGAAATAGGTCTGAAAAAAAATATATATACGTAACCAATGACTTCCCTGGTGGCTCAGACGGTAAAGTGTCTGCCTACAATGAAGGAGACCGGGGTTCAGTCCCTGGGTTGGGAAGATCTCCTAGAGAAGGAAATGGCAACCCACCCCAGTATTCCTGCCTGCCTGGAAAATTTCAGGCACAGAGGAGCATGGGGTCGCAAAGAGTCGGACACTACTGAGCAACTTCCCTTTCACCATATATAACCAATAGAATAAAGCATCATTAAAAGATCAATTTTTCTATTTAAATTTGGAAAGGGTTTAAGAAGGGTTGACAAATACGTATAATTATGATTCTTGCATAAAATTTAAACTATAATCTAAGATAAGAAAATCTGTCTTTTAATCTCTATAGAATAAGTTCTCATACTTAATAAATCTACCCTCTATTGGGTAAAACATCACAAAATTCGGACTCCCTTAGTTTCTGACCAGTAAAATGTCAGAAACTAAAAATAAGAAATTGAAATACATAAATATTTAAGAATTTCAGAAAAAATTTGAATTTTATAGTAAATATATATTAATCAGAACAAAGGGATTATTTTTGAAATTTATTTTCAAAGTCACTGATACCTTTATTTTCTTGGTATAAGTGAAAGAAAATTTTTTAAAAATGCTTTCATAGTAATATCCTCCCCTAAAAGTTTTAGAAACTTGAAAGAATTCCCTTTTACTATTTTCTTCCCCAAAACTAAAACCTCTCTTTTAAAAATTGGTCATTTCTAGTTCAAATTTCTTTCATATGTTGCTAATTTTATAATATAGCTCTATTATTATAGGCTATTAAAGATGCAGTGCATGAAATTACAAAGTTTTCTTAGCAAATATAAAAATTTGGCAATAGTTTAGTAAACAGTATGATATTGTTGTTATCTTTTAAAGCAGTTCCTAATAATACCACATCAAGTTTTAATAACAAGTAATTCCACAGTTTAATATAAACATCGTCTGAAAATTTTTGAAAGCAAAAAATCCCACATTTTCTCTGTAGGATTGCTAATCTCTCCTTGTTGTGTGCTCAGTCACTTCCAATTATATGCAACCCCTATGAACTGTAGTCTGTCAGACTTTTCTGTCCATTGGATTTTCCAGGCAAGAATACTGGAGTGGGTTGCCATTTCCTCTCAATTATTCTTACTCCCATTTTCATATCTGGAGAGCATCTCCTCTCAGATGTGGGACTGTATCATAAGTACTTTATACAAACATTTTAGTTATAGTCCCTGATACCCCTAAATGTGGCCTACTGACAGTGACCTTTTAGGTGATATATTATATAGGTATAATCTTTTATTTGATATATGAAGTCTTGGGTGATATACTACATATAAATTCTGGCCAGTTAAGCATCTAAGAAGATTATTTTCTTCTTTGTAGAAATCATGTATCTTTCTGTAATCATTTTCTTCCTCCCTGAAATCTTTACATTCCTTCTTCTTGACTATATTTCATCCACATAAACCTATAAACCTGATCACATCATTATAAAATGTAACATCTTCTGATTTCAGGATAAAATTAAATATTTACATGTTTTCCACAAATATAGTATAGTTTAGAAGTACAGACAGGTATGTAAAATGTTATTTAAGACATATCCTTATGCATTCGTAATTTATATTTACATCTTTTGGCAGACTCATTCAATGATTTGTCAAGTAAAGTGACGACAACTGAGAATTAAATTGACATACAGTTGTTCAAGCTGGTTTTAGAAAAGGCCAAGGAACCAGAGATCAAATTGCCAACATCCGCTGGATCATGGAAAAAGCAAGAGAGTTCCAGAAAAACATCTATTTCTGCTTTATTGACTATGCCAAAGCCTTTGACTGTGTGGATCACAAGAAACTGTGGACAATTCTGAAAGAGATGGGAATAACAGACCACCTGACTTGCCTCGTGAGAAACCTATATGCAGGTCAGGAAGCAACAGTTAGAACTGGACATGGAACAACAGACTGGTTCCAAATAGGAAAAGGAGTGCGTCAAGGCTGTATATTGTCACCCTGCTTACTTAACTTATATGCAGAGTACATCATGAGAAAAGCTGACCTGGAAGAAACACAAGCTGGAATCAAGATTGCCAGGAGAAATATCAATAACCTCAGATATGCAGATGACACCACCCTTATGGCAGAAAGTGAAGAGGAACTAAAAAGCCTTTTGATGAAAGTGAAAGGAGAGTGAAAAAGATGGCTTAAAACTCAACATTCAGAAAACTAATCATGGCATCTGGTCCCATCACTTCATGGGATTTAGATGGGGAAACAGTGGAAACAGTGTCAGACATTATTTTTGGGGCTCCAAAATCACTGCAGATGGTGATTGCAGCCATGAAATTAAAAGACGCTTACTCCTTGGAAGGAAAGTTATGACCAACTGTGACCTCACTCCAGTACCCTTGCCTGGAAAATCCCATGGACAGAGGGTCCTGGAAGGCTGCAGTCCATGGGGTCGCTGAGGGTCGGACACGACTGAGTGACCTCACTTTCACTTTTCACTTTCATGCACTGGAGAAGGAAATGGCAACCCACTCCAGCGTTCTTGCCTGGAGAATCCCAGGGATGGGCTGCCGTCTATGGGGTCGCACAGAGTGGACACGATTGAAGTGACTTAGCAGTAGCAGATAGCATATTCAACAGCAGAGATATTACTTTGCCAACAAAGGTCCATCTAGTCAAGGCTATGGTTTTTCCACTGGTTATGTATGGATGTGAAAGTTGGACTGTGAAAAAAAGCTGAGTGCCAAAGAATTGATCCTTTTGTTTTTTTAATATAAATTTATTTATTTTAATTGGAGGTTAATTAATTTACAATATTGTATTGGTTTGCTACACAACACCATGAATCTGCCACAGGTGTACACGTGTTCCCCTTCCTGAACCCCCCTCCCTCCTCCCTCCCCATACCATCCCTCTGCGTCATCCCAGTGCACCAGGCCCGAGCATCCTGTGTCATGCATCGAACCTGGACTGGTGATTTGTTTCACATATGATATTGTACATGTTTCAATGCCATTCTAAATCATACCACCCTTGCCCTCTCCCACAGAGTCCAAAAGATTGTTGTATAATCTGTGTCTCTTTTGCTGTCTTGCATACAGGGTTATCGTTACCATCTTTCTAAATTCCATATTTTTGCATTAGTAGACTGTATTGGTGTTTTTCTTTCTGGCTTACTTCACTCTGTATGATAGGCTCCAGTTTCATCCACCTCATTAGAACTGATTCAAATGTATTCTTTTTCATGGCTGAGTAATACTCCATTGTGTATATGTACCACAGCTTTCTTATCCATTCCTCTGCTGATGGACATCTAGGCTGTTTCCATGTCCTGGTTATTGTAAACAGTGATGTGATGAACATTGGGGTACACGTGTCTCTTTCAATTCTGGTTTCCTCAGTGTGTATGCCCAGCAGTGGGATGGCTGGGTTGTATGGCAGTTCTGTTTCTAGTTTTTTAAGGAATCTCCACACTGTTCTCCATAGTGGCTGAACTAGTTTGCATTCCCACCTACAGTGTAAGAGGGTTCCCCTTTCCTCACACCCTCTCCAGCATTTAGACTTTTGGATAGCAGCCATTCTGACTGGTGTGAAATGGTACCTCGTTGTGGTTGTGATTTGCATTTTTCTGATAATGAGTGATGTTGAGCATCTTTTCATGTGTTTGTTAGCCATCTGTATGTCTTCTTTGGAGAAATGTCTGTTTAGTTCTTTGGCCCATTTTTCCATTGGGTCATTAATTTTTCTGGAATTGAGCTGCAGGAGTTGCTTGTATATTTTTGAGATTAATTCTTTATCAGTTGTTTCATTTGCTATTATTTTCTCCCATTCCAAAGGCTGTCTTTTCACCTTGCTTATAGTTTCCTTTGTTGTGCAGAAGCATTTAATTTTAATTGTTCCCATTTGTTTATTTTTGGTTTTATTTCCAATATTCTGGGAGGTGGATTATAGAGGATCCTGCTGTGATTTATATCAGAGAGTGTTTCGCCTATGTTCTCCTCTAGGAGTTTTATGGTTTCTGGTCTTACAGTTTCTGGTCTTACATTTATATCTTTAATCCATTTTGAGTTTATTTTTGTGTATGGTGTTAGAAAGTGTTCTAGTTTCATTTTTTTATAAGTGGTTTACTAGTTTTCCCAGTAGCACTTGTTAAAGAGATTGTCTTTTCTCCATTGTATACTCTTGCCTCGTTTGTTAAAGATAACATGTCCATAGGTGTGTGGATTTATCTCTGGGCTTTCTATTTTGTTCCACTGATCTATATTTCTGTCTTTGTACCAGTACCATACTGTCTTGATAACTGTGGCTTTGTAGTAGAGCTTGAAGTCAGGCAGGTTGATTCCTCCAGTTCCATTATTTCTTAAGATTGCTTTGGCTATTCGAGGTTTTTTGTATTTCCATACCAATTGTGAAGTTATTTGTTCTAGCTCTGTGAAAAATACCGTTGATAGCTTGATAGGGATTGCATTGAATCTATAGACAGCTTTGGGTAGTATACTCATTTTCACTATAGTGATTCTTTCAATCCATGAACATGGTATATTTCTCCATCTATTAGTGTTTTCTTTGATTTCTTTCACCAGCGTTTTATAGTTTTCTATATATAGGTCTTTTATTTCTTTAGGTTGCTTTATTTCTAAATATTTTGTCTCATTGAAATGGTGAATGGGATTGTTTCCTTAATTTCTCTGTTTTCTTATTATTAGTGTATAGGAATGCAAGGGATTTCTGTGTGTTGATTTTATATCCTGCAACTTTACTATATTCATTGGTTAGCTCTAGTAATTTTCTGGTGGAGTCTTTAGGGTTTTCCATGTAGAGGATCATGTCATCTGCAAACAGTGAGAGTTTTACTTCTTCTTTTCCAGTTTGGATTCTTTTATTTCTTTTTCTGCTCTGATTGCTGTGGCCAAAACTTCCAAAACTATGTTGACTAGTAGTGGGTGAGAGTGGGCACCCTTGTCTTGTTCCTGACTTTAGGGGAAATGCTTTCAATTTTTCACCATTGAGAATGTTTGCTGTGAGTTTGTCATATATAGCTTTTATTATGTTGAGGTATGTTCCTTCTAGTCCTGCTTTCTGGAGGGATTTTATCATGAATGGATGTTGAGTTTTGTCAAAGGCTTTCTCTGCATCTATTCAGATAATCATATGGCTTTTATTCCTCAAATTGTTAACGTGGTATATTACATTGATTGATTTGCGGGTATTGAAGTATCCTTGCATCCCTGGGATACAGCCTGCTTGGTCATGGTGTATGATCTTTTTAATGTGTTGTTGGATTCTGATTGCTAGAATTTTGTTAAGGATTTTTGCATCTATGTTCATCAGTGATATTGGCCTGTAGTTTTTCTTTTTTTTTTTTTTTTCCTGTGGCATCTTTGTCAGGTTTTGGTATTAGGGTGATGGTGGCCTCATAGAATGAGTTTGGAAGTTTACCTTCCTCTACAATTTTCTGAAAGAGTTTGAGTAGGATAGGTGTTAGCTCTTCTCGAAAATTTTGGTAGAATTCAGCTGTGAAGCCGTCTGGACCTGGGCTTTTGTTTGTTGGAAGATTTCTGATTACAGTTTCAATTTCCATGCTTGTGATGGGTCTGTTAAGATTTTCTATGTCTTCCTGGTTCAGTTTTGGAAAGTTGTACTTTTCTAAGTATTTGTCCATTTCTTCCACATTGTCCATTGTATTGGCATATAATTGCTGATAGTAGTCTCTTATGATCCTTTGTATTTCTGTGTTGTCTATTGTGATCTCTCCATTTTCATTTCTAATTTTATTGATTTGATTTTTCTCCCTTTGTTTCTTGATGAGTCTGGCTAATGGTTTTTCAGTTTTACTTATCCTCTCAAAGAACCAGCTTTTGGCTTTGTTGATTTTTGCTATAGTCTCTTTTGTTTCTTTTGCATTTATTTCTGCCCTAATTTTTAAGATTTCTTCCCTTCTACTAACCCTGGGGTTCTTCATTTCTTCCTTTTCTCAATGCTTTAGGTGACAGTTAGGTTATTTATTTGACTTTTTTCTTGTTTCTTAAGGTATGCCTGTATTGCTATGAACCTTTCCCTTAGGACTGCTTTTACAGTGTCCCACAGGTTTTTTATTGTTGAGTTTTCATTTTCATTAATTTCTATGCATATTTTTATTTTTTTAATTTCTTCTGTGATTTGTTGGTTATTCAGCAGCGTGTTATTCAGCCTCCATATGTTGGAATTTTTAATAATTTTTCTCCTGTAATTGACATCTAATCTTACTGCATTGTGGTCAGAAAAGATGCTTGGAATGATTTCAATTTTTTTCAAGGCTAGATTTCTGGCTCAAGATGTGATCTATCCTGGAGAAGGTTCCATGTGCACTTGAGAAAAAGGTGAAATTCATTGTTTGGGGGTGAAATGTCCTATAGATATCAATTAGGTCTAAATGGTCTATTGTATCATTTAAAGTTTGTGTTTCCTTGTTAATTTCCCATTTAATTGATCTATCCATTGGTGTGAGTGGGGTATTAAAGTCTCCCACTACTATTGTGTTATTGTTAATTTCCCCCCTCATACTTGTTAGCATTTGTCTTACATATTCCGGAGCTCCTATGTTGGGTGCATATATATTTATAATTATTATATCTTCTTGGATTGATCCTATGATCATTATGTAGTGTCCTTCTTTGTGTCTTTTCACAGCTTTTGTTTTAAAGTCTATTTTATCTGATATGAGTATTGCTACTCCTGCTTTCTTTTGGTCTCTATTTGTGTGGAATATCTTTTTCCAGCCCTTCACTTTCAGTCTGTATGTATCCCCTGTTTTGAGATGGGTCTCTTGTAGACAACATATATAAGGGTCTTGTTTTTGTATCCATTCAGCCAGTTTTTGTCTTTTGGTTGGGGCATTCAACCCATTTATGTTTAAGGTAATTATTGATAAGTATGATCCCATTGCCATGTGCTTTATTGTTTTGGGTTTGAGTTTATATACCCTTTTTGTGTTTCCTGTCTAGAGAAGATCCTTTAGCATTTGTTGGAGAGCTGGTTTGGTGGTGCTGAATTCTCTCAGCTTTTGCTTGTCTGTAAAGCTTTTGATTTCTCCTTCGTATTTGAATGAGATCCTTGCTGGGTACAGTAATCTGGGCTGTAGGTTATTTTCTTTCATCACTTTAAGTATGTCCTGCCATTCCTTCCTGGCCTGAAGAGTTTCTATTGAAAGATCAGCTGTTATCCTTATGGGAATCCCCTTGTGTGTTATTTGTTGTTTTTCCCTTGCTGCTTTTAATATTTGCTCTTTGTGTTTGATCTCTCTGGGTTTCTTGGACTTGGGTGATAATTTCCTTCCCCATTTTAGGAAGTTTTTGACTATTATCTCCTCAAGTATTTTCTCATGGTCTTTCTTTTTGTCTTCTTCTTCTGGGACTCCTGTGATTCGAATATTGGGGCATTTAACATTGTCCAGAGGTCTCTGAGGTTTTCCTCATTTAATTATTTTTTCTTTTTTCCTCTCTGATTCATTTATTTCTACCATTCTATCTTCTACCTCATTAATCCTATCTTCTGCATCCATTATTCTACTATTTGTTCCATCCAGAGTGTTTTTAATATAATTTATTGCATTATTCATTATATATTGACTCTTTTTTATTTCTTCTAGGTCCTTGGTAAACCTTTCTTGCATCTTCTCAATCCTTGTCTCCAGGCTATTTATCTGTAACTCCATTTTGTTTTCAAGATTTTGGATCATTCTCACTATCATTATTTGCAATTCTTTGCCAGGTAGATTCCCTTTCTCTTTCTCTTTTGTTTGGTTTGGTGGGCATTTATCCTTTTCCTGTACCTGTTGGGTATTCCTCTGTCTCTTCATCTTGTTTATATTGCTGTGTTTGGGGTGGCCTTTCTATATCCTGGCAGTTTATGGAGTTCTCTTTATTGTGGGGTTTCCTCACTGTGTGTGAGGTTGTAAGGGTGGCTTATCAAGGTTTCCTAGTTAGGGAAGCTTGTGTAAGTGTTCTGGTGGGTGGGGCTGGACTTATTCTCTCTGGAGTGTAATGAAGTATCCAGTAATGAGTTATGAGATGTCAGTGCATTTGGAGTGACTTTGGGTAGCCTATGTATTGAAGCTCAGGGCTATGTTTTCTGGGTGTACAACCGGTGCACCTTCTCAGGCGGATGTTGACCATCCAGAATCCCAAGAAGTCTTGGTTAGCAATGAAGCCTACTTGCAGTTTGGTAGATAATGTCTCTCTGGGGCCATGATTGCCCCCTTCCAGCTCTTGCTGCCCTCGCCTGCCTGTCTCCGGAGGGGGATGGGCCGGCCTGTAGCCGGCTAGCTATGCTCAGTGCTTTGTGCTGTGAGCAGGCCTGATGGTGTCTTGTGTTAGGGCTTTTCGCTAGTTCTAGTCAGTCCTTTGTTCTGTGAGCGGGCCTGGTGGTGCCATAGGTTATGGCTTTTTGCTTGGTAGTTATCCCACATCTGGTCTGCTACCCCAAGTTAGTTTCCTCAGGCTGCCATCGGGGCATTCAGGCCTGGTCCTTACTCTAAGCAATGCCCCTCGCGCCTCCTGCCCAGCCCCCACTTGCTGGTAGTGAATGCAGATGTCTGCACTGCTTCTCCACTGGGGCAGTTACTGTTGGGCACGTAATCTGCGGGTTTTAATTATTTGTTTATTTTTCCTCCTGGTTATGTTGCCCTCTGTGGTTCCAAGGCTCACCACAGACTCAGCGGTGAGAGTGTTTCCTGGTGTTTGGAAACTTCTCTGTTTTTTAAGACTCCCTTCCCGGGACAGAGCTCCATCCCTAACCCTTTTGTCTCTCTTTTTATCTTTTTTTTTTTTTTAATGTTTCTTTTATTTTTTTTATTTTTTTATTTTTTTAATTTTAAAATCTTTAATTCTTACATGCGTTCCCAAACATGAACCCCCCTCCCACCTCCCTCCCCACAACATCCCTCTGGGTCCCTACCTCCTTTCAAAGACAATGGGCTGCTTTTCTGGGTGCCTGATGTCTTCTGCTGGCATTTAGAAGTTGTTTTGTGGAATTTTCTCAGCGTTCAAATGTTCTTTTGATGAATTTGTGCAGGGGAAAGTGGTCTCCCCGTCCTATTCCTCCACTATCTTAGGACAGCCAAATTGATGCTTTTGAACTGTGGTGTTGGAGAACACTCTTGAGAGTCCCTTGGACTGCAAGGAGAGCCAACCAGTCTATTCTAAGGGAGATCAGTCCTGGGTGTTCTTTGGAAGGACTGATGCTTAAGCTGAAACTTCAATACTTTAGCTACCTCATGGGAAGAGTTGATTCATTGTAAAAGACTCTGATGCTGGGAAGGGTTGGAGGCAGGAGGAGAAGGGGATGACAGAGGATGAGATGGCTGTATGGCATCACCAACTCAATGGACGTGAGTTTGAGTGAACTCCAGGAGTTGGTGATGGACTGGGAAGCCTGGCTTGGTGCAGTTCATGGGGTCGCAAAGAGTTGGACATGACTGAGCAACTGAACTGACTGAACTGACAGCAAAATGGCAGTAACTAATGACCTTAAAAATATAATGATTAAGATCAGATTATGAAGAGTTTCAGAAATAAAGTGAGATATTATATGCAGTAAATAGAGACAATCTTTAGGAGATGTTTTTTTCTCCATGGGAAAGTGTACAGATTATTAGCTAAAGGGAGATGCGAATTCAAGGGAAGGTTCTGTTTATTTTTAATATCAGAAGAATTTTACATGTTTATATACTGATCGGGATAATTTGGTTGAGAGCAAAAATTGAACAGTGAGAGAGAGGGAACATTTTCAGTAGCACTGACCTAACCCATGGGAGAAAGAGTATGCAAAGATGAACTTAATATTGAAGCCAGTGAGATTGGTTTACTGAAGCTTCATAGTGATTTGTGCTTTAAAAAAATAGTTAAAGGTGGAGGAAAAAAAAGCTGCTTTAGACAAGTTATAGCATGAAAGTAATATTGACACTGATATAGGATTCAGGGTTCCAAAATATTTTCCTGAGATTATTTAGCTCATCTATCTCTCAATCTGGATCAGGTGATTTTGCTTATTAAAAAAATTATTTAAAAAATTATTTTAAAAAATTAAAAATTTTGAGGAAATTATTTTACTCTCAGAATTATTCTGTGCAATTTTTTTAAAAATTTATCTCACATCTAAGGATATCTTTTTGGTATCACCTTTCATTTGATTTCAGTTGTTATTTTCCTAAATATAAATTGATCTTGAAATTAAATATTCTTTGCAGAAAACATATACTTGAGGAAAATGTCTATAATTATTTTCATTGTTAAATTTCCAGTGTACTACTTTCCTGTCTCTTCCAAATCTAATAGGTTACTACCTAGATTATCACTGAGTTGATGTTCCTATTTCAAAGAACCATATGATGTCAAGAAAATGCAGACATTTCCTTAAATTTCCATCTCTATAATATAAAATTTAATTAATGTATATAAAATACAAATGTATAATTATATAAATCAAAATAATATATTTTAAATACCTTCTATTATTAAAAGTAAAAATATATTGATGAAAGGTATGACTTTATAGTTTACTTTTTAATAAGTTTGTAGTCTTCATTTGGCCTACCATTTAGAAATGTATACAACAAAGTATTACCTTTGACATAAATTATTTTAGGCCAACTGTTATAAGCAAAGATATATATATATATAAAATAAAAATTTACTTAATACATGTATAGTGGTATATAGGTTAATCAAAAACATTTAAGTGGTTTGAATGTATTTTTGTCAATTCTTATTATACTTTGGCTATTCTTGAAATAATGACATTATTATTTCCTACCTTTGTTAACATTTCATAGTTCAAAGTAACTATGGTATTAAAATTAATGTGTGTGAAAGCAAAGTCGCTCAGTCGTGTCCAACTCTTTGCAACCCCATGGACTGTAGTCCACAAGGCTCCTCTGTCCATGAGATTCTCCAGGTAAGAATACTGGAGTGGGTAGCTATTTTCTTCTCCAGGGGATCTTCCCAACCCAGGGATCAAACCCAGGTCTCCTGTATTGCAGGCAGACACTTTAACCTCTGAGCAAATTAATATGTGTATATATCAAGAAATCTGACTTATTTTTTAATATCTGACCACTGACTTCTTCGTGAGTCTAATGCTCCTTTTTTCCCTTTGACATGACATTTGGACAAGCTCTTGCTAGTCTCCTCCTTTGGCACTGGTGAGAAATTTAAACCTCACAGCTCACCAGCTTACCATAGGAACTTATCTTCAGTCACATCATCCCCGATAAAGATCTAACCTACCTCTACTATTCAATCAGGCAAGCCCAGCTTTCCAGGTTTCTGCATGTGAAGAATAAACATGCTCTCAAATTACCTTAGTGTGCTCTCAAATTACTGCTATCAATGACCTTGACATGTGCCCTAGAATTGGCAGAAGTTCATCTAATTTCCACACAATGACTCCAAAACATTGAGTATGTAAAAATATTGTTTTTCTAAAATGTAAATTTCTTCTCTTAACCTGAGTAAATGCAAGATAATTTAAAAAGAGATCCAAATTCCCCAAACTTATATTTTTCTCTAATAACTGTACAATTGTGTGGTGTCAACTGAATAAAATATAGACAATAGTAATTAAAATGCAGACAAATATAAAATTTAGGATATTCTAATCCAAAGGCTGAGGTCTAATATTAGTCACTTTAAAAAAAATCTATATGTATTCCATAGTTGAAGAGAAGATCAGTTATACATAGGCAAACAATCTACATATATATACTAAGACCTTGAGGCCAGGAAAGATAGAAGGCAGGAGGAGAAGGGGATGACAGAGGACGAGATGGTTGGATGGCATCACCCACTCAGTGGACATGAGTTTGAGCAAGCTCCAGGAGTTGGTGATGGATAGGAAAGCTTGGTGTGCTGCAGTTCATGGAGTCACAAAGAGTAGGACACAACTGAACAACTGAACAAAGCAATATACATAAGCATGTGTCCATATGCATATGTGTGTGTGTGTGTGTGTGTGTGTATACACACACATACAACTAAGACATTTATGAGAGCAAAGATGAGCTTTTTAAAAAGTTAGGCTGAAATAAGGGGTATAAAGCAAAACTATCCAGTAAAAATGAATTTTGTGGCAATTCAAAGATTCAGACTTAGCCACAACACCTAACTCTATTACTCTTTTATCACTGTCAACAAATAATATTCTGTGTCTTAATTACTAGATTAAATGAGTATCTTATTTCTCACCTTAATGCAACATTGTGCACTACTATCAAATTTAATCTTTAACTGTACTTGCACCTGTTTGCTCAAGAATAATGTCTTCCCATAACTTTCTAATCCCCCTGTTAATCAAACTGAATTGCCCTCTCCTTGATGGTCTACCCGTTTCCACTAAATTCTTGAACATCTGGATTCCCACTGAATATAAAATTGTGTATTTATGAAACCCATCATTGTGGTATTATTCTTTCTCTCTTCCTCCTTCTTTCCTTCTTCCTCACCTCTCTGATATGTTAACCTCATCTCCTCAGTCTCAATTTCCCATGAACATTTTATTTCCTTTCACCTAAGACCAAAAAAAAACCCGCAAAGTTGTTTTATTAGAAGAAAATACAGATATAGAATACTAATGGTAATAAAGTTGATGGCTAATTTTTCATGATCACTCACAAGGTAACAGATTCTTTACCAAAGTATTTACAGGCATTATGTCATTGATTTTATTAAAAATTCCATGGGGCAGTTACTGTGATCATTTTCCTTTAATTGCTGATGAATTTGAAGCTTAAGGAAAGTGAGCATTATCCCCCAAGATAACTCAGAGCAAGTGATGCTATTCAAACCCTATTAACACTTGGCATCAAAGTCAGTGCTATTAAAATATACATCATACTTGAGAATTACATCAGCTAAGCCATATGTGAAGCATATGCTACCAGATTGCCAGCAAGTAGATTTTTTGAGTTTTTTAAAAATGGATTTAGTTGAGACTCAATTCAAATGTCTTTTGACCAAATGAAGTCAAATCTGAGTGTTGCTTTATTTTCCAAACCATTTAGCATTCTTTTAGATTTACCTTCAAAATGTATGTATATCTTTTCTAAATTTCATTTTGTGTGTCACAACCTAATATAATTTAATAACTAGACATATATGCTAAAATAGTATCATAAGCAGCTTAACACTAAAGGAAAATTGTGATATATAATCACCCTTCAGTTCAGTTCAGTTCAGTTGCTCAGTCGTGTCCGACTCTTTGCGACCCCATGAATCACAGTACACCACGCCTCCCTGTCCATCACCATCTCCCAGAGCTCACTCAAATGCACATCCACCGGGTCGGTGATGCCATCCAGCCATCTCATCCTCTGTCGTCCCCTTCACCTCCTGTCCCCAACTCCTCCCAGCCTCAGAGTCTTTTCCAAGGAGTCAACTCTTCACATGAGGTGGCCAAACCCACTTCTATTTATCATATTTTGAATGCACAATGTTAAAATAGGTTGGAAATATTGCAGAGCACCAACATCTTACCAAAGTGTCTAGACTATGCTAATGGTACCTATAGAAGATAAAAACATTTATTTAATACTGCAAAGCACAAGGGTTAAACACAACATAAGCATAATATACAAAAAAATAAATCATGTTTTCTAAACTCATACAATTAATATGCCTTCAGAAGCATTGTATTTTTAGCTGTCAGCCCTTATTTCCTTTAAGTTTTATTTTTTAGTTTGTTTTGATCTAATATTTTGTGAAACTCCATTTTTGAAACATTTGGTAAGAAATCAGTTGTAGTTTAACATGAGAGTGATTACTTTTCCCGAAAAAAAAAAAATTTTTTGATACATATGCTAACCATACAATCATCTGGGTAATCTAACTTTTAAAAACCTTCAAATTATTTATCTGTAGATGAATTAAAATGATCACCTGATTCTTTGTGTTGTTAAGTATTTCAATGCATATTTATTATTGCAATCTGTAGTACTTCATGTATTATTTAATTTCATTAGAGATAATAGGTAAATTGATACTCAGGACACTTTCTTTCCTTCCATTTGGAGCTCTATGCTGGCATGGAAGAGATATAATCAGCTTATAATCAGATAAGTATTATGGAATACATTGTCCTTTGTTTCAGACTTAGAGGTCCCTTTCCAGCTTCTTTTCTGTTGTGAAAAGCCTATTAAAGAAAAGACAATATTTTATGTTTTCAGGAAAAAATCATTAAAACTTGCATTTGTTTTGAATTTCTCTCTCTGGTTTCTGATATAAAATGTAATTACTATTTGATATTATTTACTAAAACTCAGGCAACTTAAAATCTTGTTGCTTTATTTATCAGGTCCTACTTAAGAGAGAAAGAGCTTTAAAGTCACACTCCTTACTGAGATAATGGAGCTTTACTGCTTATTCAAAAGGAAAATAGTGACAACTACAAACACAAAACCAAACAAAACCTAAAGTTTAAAACTGTAGCTTATTCTATCATAGTTTTCAAGAAAGGAATCAGTTCAGTTCAGTTGCTCGGTCATGTCTGACAATTTGCAACCCCATGAATCGCAGCACACTAGGCCTCCCTGTCCATCACCAACTCCCGGAGTTCACTCAAATTCACGTCCATCGAGTCGGTGATGTCATCCAGCCATCTCATCCTCTGTTGTCCCCTTCTCCTCCTGCTCCCATTCCCTCTCAGCATCAGGGTCTTTTCCAATGAGTCAACTCTTTGCATGAAGTGGCCAAAGTATTGGAGTTTCAGCTTCAGCATCAGTCTTTCCAAGAACACCCAGGACTGATCTCCTTTAGGATGGACTGGTTGGATCTCCTTGCAGTCCAAGGGACTCTCAAAAGTCTTCTCCAACACCACAGTTCAAACACATCAATTCTTTGGCACTCAACTTTCTTCACAGTCCAACTCTCACATCCAAACATGACCACAGGAAAAACCATAGCCTTGACTAGACGGACCTTTCTTGGCAAAGTAATATCTCTGCTTCTGAATATGCTTTCTAGGTTGGTCATAACTTTCCTTCCAAGGAGTAAACGTCTTTTAATTTCATGGCTGCAGTCACCATCTGCAGTGATTTTGGAGCCCCCAAAAATAAAGTCTGACACTGTTTCCACTATTTCCCCATCTATTTGGCATGAAGTGATGGGACCAGATGCCATGATCTTAGTTTTCTGAATGTTTAGCTTTAAGCCAACTTTTTCACTCTCCTCTTTCACTTTCATCAAGAGAAAGGAGTAATTATCAGTAAAAGAACAAATGGTTATATAACAATAGAAATGAAACATTAAGCTTCATTAATATGATTAATAAAAAATCATATTGCTACATTTTAATACTTATATAATTTAATATGATTTAGAAAAAAATACTGAAAAATAAACATAATTCTTGCAAGAAAATCTTGCCCATAATAAAAGTTAGGGTTTACTTTTGGATTCCCAAACCCATCGCATTGAATTATATATCTGTCCTTGTGCCAGGACCAGAATATCATGATTACTATAGCTTGGTGGTAGTTGCTGTTTAGTCACTAAGTTGTGTCCATCTCTTTTGTGACCCCATTGAGTGCAGCCTGCCAGGCTCCTCTGTCCATGGCATCTCCCAGGCAATAATGCTGGCGTGGGTTGCCATGCCCTCCTCCTGTGGATCTTCCATATCCAGGGATCAAAATCATGTCTCCTGCATTGGCAGGTGGCTTTTTACCATAAATTATGCTATTAGGGTTCACTCAATTGTTGTATCTACTTAAACTCCATGTGACACTCACCATCTCCACATAAGACGTTCACCTCTCTAGAAACTTCATATCACAGTGGAAAGTGATCTCTCCAAGGTCTTGCATACTTTTCATTGTGCTTAGTGCAATGATATAAACTTTGAATAATACCACAGGATCTATACAAGTGCCACTAATGATGCTGGAAGTGCTCCCCAAAGGCAGAAAAAAAGTGATGACATTACAAGGAAAAGCTGAATTACTTGATATGTACCAAAGGCTGAAGTCTGCAGCTACAGTTACCTACCATCTCATTATTAATGAGCCAGCATAAGGATAATTGTAAAGAAAGGAAAAGGAAATTTGTGAAGCCATTGCTTCACCTATGCCAGCAGGCATGAAATCCCTGCACTTTTTGTGAAATACATACCTCATTTCCAATTGAAATGCAGCTTTTATGAGGGTGTAGGATTGCTGTAAGAAAGGCATATCCATGGACTCTAATATGACTTGAGAAAAAGTGAAGTCATTATATGACAACTTAAAGCAAAAGAAAGGTAAGGGATCTAAAGCTGGAGAGTTTAACACCAGCAAAGAATGGCTTGGTAGTTTTAGAAAGAGATTGGGTTTAAAAAATGTCAAAATAACAAGAGAAGCAGCTTTTGTCAGTCAAGAAGAAGCAGATGAGTTCTCCAGATGCCATTAAGAAAATCATTGAGAGAAAGGATACTTGCCTGAACAGGTTTTAAATGAAGAAAAAAGTGCCCTATTCTGGAAAAAAATGGCAAAAAGGACATTTATTAGTTAAAAAAAAAAAAAATGAAGAAGCAGCAGCAAGTACCAAACATTAAGATGAAAGTGAAAGTGAAGTCGCTCAGTCCTGTCCGATTCTTTACGACCGCATGGACTGTAGCCCACCAGGCTCCTCTGTCCATGGGATTCTCCAGGCAAGAATACTGGAGTGGGGTGCCATTTCCTTCTCCAGGGCATCTTCCTGACCCAGGGATCAAACCCAGGTCTCCTGCATTGCAGGCAGACGTTTTAACCTCTGAGCCACCAGGGAAGCCTTAAGATAGGAAAGGGTAAACTGACTCTATTGGTTTGTGCAAATGCAACTGCGTTTATGATCAGAAATGCTTTAATCTATAAAGATCCTAATCCCAAACCGCCAGGCTTTTGCTTGTACAACAGAAAGGCCTGGAAAATGATAACCCTTCTTTTGAACAGATTCCACTGATACTTGGAGAAGGCAACGGCACCCCACTCCAGTACTCTTGCCTGGAAAATCCCACGGACAGAGGAGCCTGGTAGGCTGTAGTTCATGAGGTTGCTAAGAGTCGGACACGACTGAGTGACTTCACTTTGACTTTTCACTTTCATGCATTGGAGAAGGAAATGGCAACCCACTCCATTGTTCTTGCCTGGAGAATCCCAGGGACAGAGGAGCCTGGTAGGAGGCCATCTATGGGGTCGCACAGAGTCGGACACAACTGAAGCGACTTAGCAGCAGCAGCACTGATATTTTGTCACTGAAGTCAGTAAGAGATTGCTTTTTAAAGTTCTGATACTAGACAATGACCCTAGCCACCAGAACCCCATGGGTTGGATACCAGACATTGAAGTGGTCTACTTTCCCCCAAACACAATGTCTTTAGATCCACTTCTAAATCAGGGGGCAATGAGGACCTGTAATGCTTATCATACTCAGCACTTTATGGAAAAGATTGTCAACAGTTTGGAAGAGAATCCACACAGAAAGAACATCATGAAAGTCTGGAAGAGTTACAGCACTGAAGATGTCATCACTGTTATAGAAGGGAAAAAAAAGAAAAAAACAAACATCAAGCCCCAAACAGTAAATTCTTGCTGGAGAAAATCATGTCCGAATGCTGTCTGTACATGGCTTCAGGAGAGAAGGCAATGGCACCCCACTCCAGTACTCTTGCCTGGAAAATCCCATAGACGGAGGGGCCTGGTAGGCTGCAGTCCATGGGGTAGCGAAGAGTCAGATACAACTGAGCGGCTTCACTTTCACTTTTCACTTTCATGCATTGGAGAAGGAAATGGCAACCCACTCCAGTGTTCTTGCCTGGAGAGTCCCAGGGACGGAGGAGCCTGGTGGGCTGCCGTCTATGGGGTCGCACAGAGTCGGACACGACTGAAGTGACTTAGCAGCAACAACAGCAGCAGCAGCAGCATGGCTTCAGAGGATTTACAACAGAGCCAATAAGAGAAATCATAAAAGAGACTGTGGATATGGTTTTAAAAAAAAAAAAAAAGGTGAGGGATGGAGGGTCTCAAGATAGAGATCTTAGAGAAACTCAACAGCTGACAGACACTACACCAGAGGAATAACAAAAGATGACTTGATGGAGATAAGTTCTTCAGAACCAATGCAAGATGATAAAGAAAAAAATGTAAAATAAACAGTGCTAGAGAACAAACTGACATTGGACAATTTGGCAGAAGGTTTCCCATTATTCAAGCTTGCTTTTGACTTATTTTATTACTTGGACCCTTCAATAATGTGAGCAGTGAAACTAAAGCAAATGATGGAAGAAGGATTAGCACCATATAGTAACATTTTTAGAAATGTGAAGAAACAAAAATGTTGGATGGAAACAACAATGTATTTCTTTAAAGTCACACCGAGTGTGCCTGCCTCTCCCATCTCCCTTTTCACCTCTGCCACCTCTTCTGCTCCTGCCACCCTTGAGACAGCAAGACCAACTTCTCTGATTTCTCCTCTCAGAAAACAATTTTGATGAAGACATTTATGATGACCCCACTTAATGAACAGTAAATCATCATGCTGCAAGGTTAATAAACTTATGTGTTGTGTATGTGTGTGAGTGTCTGCCTGTGAAAAGCTAATAACAGTACAGCTAGAACTGGAGGAGAAGTTTCTAATTGCATCACCTAAGCATTTGTCTTACACAAGATTGGTTCTGAAGTGGATAACCTATTCCCAAATAGGCATAAGATTAATGATATTGAGTATAAAATTCACAATTAATTCACTTTCCCACTGTTTTATAACTAACTCTGCTTTGAAATAACACCATACGGTATGCCTCTCTCTTAAAACTGGAGAAACTACATATCAGCCTATTGTTACAAGCAAGTTTTTTTTTTTAATGTAACATTTTCAATACTGTATTATGAAACATGACTATAATACTGTATGCCATTAAGTTTTTTAAACAGTTCATTCATTAGTGTATAGGTTAAGCTACTGTGAAGAAATCTATTTATTATAAAAAGCTACCACAATGCACTTACACCGATTCTTCTTTAATATCAATGTTTGAATTGTTATACCTATAAACTAATACACATTTTTTTCATATTATCTTTTCATTTGATATCTAGTGTTAATAATATGTATAAACTCTACAGTGGTTTGTATTGTGAAATAAATTATTGATGTAGATACTGACAATTCATTTTATAAATAGTATAAAACTATGATATTGATAAATACAGTACAGTAAATGTATTTTTCTTCCTTATAATTTTCTTAACAACATTTTCTTTTCTCTAGCTTGCTTTACTATAAAAATACAGTCTATAATACATATAACATACAAGATATATGTTAATTCACTATGCTATCAGTAAGGCTTCCTGTCCATAGTAGGCTATCAGTAATTAAGTTCTAAAGGAGTCAAAATTTATATGAGCATTTTCAACTGCGCAGGCGGTTGGCACCTTTAACTGTTATATTGTTCAAGGAACAACTTTGTTATTTGAAAGATATTGATATTCTTAATTTTATTTTTAGATTGCTCATTGCTAATGTACATAAATATGATTTCTTTGGGGGTATTGCTCTTATATTTCATAATAGTAATTTTATTAGTTTTAAAGTGGGTAGTTTAGAATGGTCTATACACTAAGTTAATTCTGACACATTCATTTATAACTGTCTGAAAATAAACCCCAAAAGTAAAACTTGCACTATATCTAAGTGTTTATTTTTATAAAACTACATTTCTAGATTAAACACTCTTGTGCCCCAAGTCTTTGGGGAATAATAAAATATCTGTATTTTAGCCTAGAGAGATGATAATAATTATTCTGTAGAAAAACTTAACTGAAGACTTAGAAAAAACATAGACTAAACCAAAGTGATGTTCCAGGATGGGAAGGAAACTTTCCTCTAAATGCCAAATTTGATCACAAGGTTTCTAACATCTTGGATAAAGGGGGATTTTAAATCTGCAAAAAGTAGAGTAAAGTTTATAGGCAGTATTATTCTAAACAGTTAATCACCATCATTTTGAAGAAAACATAGTGTCTATATCCATGTCTTACAATATAGCCAAAGTGAATCCCATTCATAAAGAGGAGATCATTAAGCAAATCTGATGGGTTCTACTTGACTAGTTGTCATTTATACCTTTGAGAATTTCATTGTTTGAGCATAAAATGGAGAAAGGAATTAGAAATAATATAAAAATTAAGAAAAAAATATTTGCAGAATACATGACTGACTGGGAGTTAGGCATGGTCAGAATCTTAAGATGGCTTTCCAAGTTTTCTAGCCTAATCCCTAGAAAGGTGAATATTATGAGATATAATAAATAGAATGATTAGGACTTTTGCAGATACAATTAACATTTATTCACTTAAATTCAAATTAATCACAAGAAAGATTATCCAGGAGGTCCTTATTTAATAACAGCCCTTCAAATAGCAATTTGCTTTCCATAGCTGGTCACAGGTGTGTAAGTAAGAGACTGAAAGAACAAGAAGAAATCTGGTTTAAAGATGCTAATTCTAATTTCAAACTGGATAAGCCATTTTGAGTGAGGGAAGTTTCTAGAACCTGAGAGTAACTCCTGGGTGGTAGACAGAAAAGAAATGGGTATGTCAGTCCCACAACAATAAGGACTCATAAGACCTTAAAAAGAGGATTGCTTCCCAAAGCCTCCAGCTTAGAGTCCAGAATGCCCAACATCTTGACTTTGGTCTTGTGAGACTTTAAGTAGAGAACTCAGGCAAGCCAGCTTAGATTCAGTTCAGTTCAGTCACTCAGTCGTGTCCAATTCTTTGCGACCCCATGAACTGCAGCACACCAGGCCTCCCTGTCCATCACCAACTCCAGGGGTTCACTCAAACTCATGTCCATCGAGTCAGTGATGCCATCCAGCCGTCTCATCCGCTGCCGTCCCCTTCTCCTCCTGCCCCCAATCCCTCCCAGCATCAGAGTCTTTTCCAATGAGTCAACTCTTCGCATGAGGTGGCCAAAGTACTGGAGTTTCAGCTTTAGCATCATTCCTTCCAAAGAACACCCAGGACTGATCTCCTTCAGAATGGACTGGCTGGATCTCCTTGCAGTCCAAGGGACTCTCAAGAGTCTTCTCCAACACCACAGTTCAAAAACATCAATTCTTTGGTGCTCAGCGCTCTGCTCAGCGCTCTTCACAGTCCAACTTTCACATCCATACATGACCACTGGAAAAACCATAGCCTCGACTAGAAGGAACTTTGTTGGCAAAGCAATGTCTCTGCTTTTCAATATGCCATCAAGGTAGGCCATAACTCCTTCCAAGGAGTGTCTTTTAATTTCATGGCTGCAATCACCATCTGCAGTGATTTTGGAGCCCAAAAAAATAAAGTCTGACACTGTTTCCACTGTTTCCCCATCTATTTTCCATGAAGTGATGGGACCGGATGCCATGATCTTTGTTTTCTGAATGTTGAGCTTTAAGCCAACTTTTTCATTCTCCTCTTTCACTTTCATCAAGAGGCTTTTTAGTTCTTCTTCACTTTCTGCCATAAGGGTCATGTCATCTGTATATCTGAGGTTATTGATATTTCTCCTGGCAATCTTGATTCCAGCTTGTGCTTCTTCCAGCCCAGTGTTTCTCATGATGTGCTCTGCATATAAGTTAAATAAGCAGGGTGACAATATACAGCATTGATGTACTCCTTTTCCTATTTGGAGCCAGTCTGTTGTTCCATGTCCAGTTCTAACTGTTGTTTCCTGATCTTCATATAGGTTTCTTAAGAGGCAGGTTAGCCTAGATTTCTAACCTATAAAACTGTGATATTATAAATAAACACTGTTTTAATGTCTTAAATTTGTAAACCTCAAAGAATGAAATGTCAACTCACTCCAGTATTCTTGCCTGGAAAATTCCATGGACAGAGGAGCCTGGCAGGCTACAGTTCACGGGGTCACAAAGAGTTGGATATGACCAAGCAACTGAGCACACAGCACAAATTTGTAATACATTTTTATGCAGTGATTAAAAATAATAAAATGCTCAATAAAGAACTATAAGTAGTCCAGAGGAAGCATGTTGCCACTCCTTCAACATTTTACTATAGAAACGTCATCAACTAAGTACAAAATTTTGTCATTCACATTTTTTTTTTCCTCCACAAAACACTACAACATAGATCAATCAAGTTCTTTGCCACTAAAAATAAGGATAGTCTTTCCTTCTGTTTTCAACATGTTCCTCTTTTTTGCTGAAATCTCTTTAGAATCATCTTTAACATCTATATTCCAAGCATGAAACTCAAAACATTCTCAGCTGCTACCCATTATCCAGTCCCAAAGCCACTTCCACATGTTTAAGTATTTGTTATGACAGCACTCTGCTGTTGTGCCAAAATCTGTCTTAGTGTTCTTAGAAAGTGAAAGTTTAGTCACTCAGTTTTTCTGACTCTTTGTGACCCCATGGACGGTAGCCCACGAGGGTCCTCCGTCCACGGGATTTTCCAGGCAAGTGTACTGGAGTGGGTTGCCATTTCCTCATCTAGAGTGTTCTTAGGCTGCATAGCAAATACCGTAGACTGGGTGGCTTAAACACAGAGACTTACTGTCTCATAGTTTTGGAGGCTGGAAGTCTGAAATCAGAGTTCCAGGAGATTGGGTTCTGAAGAGATCCCTTTCCTGGCTTGCAAAGGCTGCCTACTCACTGTGTCCTCACATTGGGTAGTGGAGGTGGACAGGACAAATCCAAGCTCTCCATGTTTCTCAGTTGCTATTGTTGTTTAGTCACTAAGTCATGTCTGACTCTTTGTGACTCCATGGACCATAGCCCACCAGACTTCTCTGTCCATGGGATATCCCAGGCAAGGATACTGGAGTGGATTGCCATTTCCTTCTCCAGGGAATCTTCCTCACTCAGGGATCAAACCCACATCTCTTACATTGGCAGGTGGATTCTCTACCACTGAGGCACCACAGAAGCCCTGTTTCTCAGCATAAGAGCACTAATTTCATCATGAGGGCTCTACACTCAGGGCTTCACTTAAATTTAGTTATTTTCCAAAGGCTTAATCTTTTACTTCTATCACATGTATGATTAGGGCCTCAACATATGAATGGGGGCGGAAGATATAAGTCAGTCCACAGCACTTGACAGGATAATGTCTTCCATAAATGACTTAATTCCTTATAAAGTTGCTTAATTTTTTATTCTTGCACTCTATTCTTCTTTCTGTTCCTTGGTTTGTATTTTGCTTTATGCATCAATGATTACAAGCTTTTTACCTTAACTTGCCTTCTTACTGATAGCATGTTGGGAGGAGGATGCAGAAAGCATATGCATGTATCCTCCCCAATCAATAGATCAATTTAAATCAATGAATAAATAGTGCCTTAGAATATATGAGAGTTAAACAGCATAGAAACATATTCATGTTAACAAGCAGTTTTAACTGAGGGAGGGAGATAGCACATACACTCAAAAATAGGTAACGTTAGGGAGATTTTTGTAAATGCTACAGAAAAAAAAACATTAAGAAATTGCTATGTAAGCCTAGAGAAAGGAAATTTTCATTATGGCTGGGAGAAATGGAAAAAAAAATGTGATCTGTGAATTGAACCTTTAAATATTCAGATGAAAAATATTTCTGCTTTCTTTTTTCCTCAGTCTCTGTACTTCCTTTTTCTCAAGATCTACCTCCCGTTCCTTTCCATGAACTCTTAGCCTCATTATTTTGCTTATACCTTTGACTGTTATTCACGCATGGCCCAGACTTGCCCTGGCCACCAAACCTCAGACACACAGACCTTTAGGAATTGGAGGTGAAAACTGAAATGTTTCTTGGGAACAAGGGGGAATTCACCCTGGGATAAGACTCAGGAGAGGCAGGGACAGGAATGAGTCCCCAGACTGAGCCAGAGGAAGTGTGCATCAATTCCTATGCAGAGATCATCAGCCCTTTCAGTGGTGTTTGCCTCAGGAGTGTGGCTACCTTTAAGCAAAGCATCTGAATCAAGAATCTTCAGGAGTCACACATTAAAATTAAAGAGCAGAAAACACATAAACTGATTCTCCCTTGGAAATCACTTTCTGCATTGTCTAATTTCCTCATTACATGTATTATATAATTGTCCTTTCCTCACTTTAAGTTTCTATTTAAAAAAGAAAGAAAATCTCAGTGAAATTATGTAGGAAAACATATTTTAAAAACATTTTTAGAATTAAAATTCAATATAGATTTATTTTTTTCCCCTCAGAGAACTTTGTTGTGCTACAACACAGTTCAATGACCACATCACAATATTACACGACATTTGGAACTCAAATAAGTTTCTTAAATGTAAGCAGGGTCAAGAGAGAAATGTGTGATTTTGAAGTAATAGTGATGACAGCATAATCAGATGATCTAGTAGGCCAGGGTAAGTTAGCTCTAGTAACAGCCACAAAACATATGTGAGGAACAGAAGTTTAGGGAAAAAAGAACATCTAGCATATGAAAGAATCTTTAATATGCCAAGTTCACATTGTGAAGAATAATAAAAATCTGATATATCAGCTTCTGGTTTTTATCTAAAAATGTATACATGTCCAATATTAGAGAAGTATCATAAAGCATCTAATTTTATTTTTAAAATATACTATCTATAAATAAAAGTATTAAAATCTTTTGACCTTACCTATATCATATGTGCAATTTAAACTAAATAGGGTTTCCCTGGTGGTCTAGTGGTTAAGAATCTGCCTGCTAATGCAGGGGACACGGGTTTGATGCCTGGTCCAGGAAAATCCCACATGCTGTGGAGCAAGTAAGCCTGTGTGTCACAACTACTGAAGCCTGTGCACCTATAGCCCTGTTCTCTGCAACAAGAGAAGCCACTACAATGAGAAACTTACACACCACAATGAATAGCCCCCTCCCAACAACTAGAGAAAGCCCACGCATAGCAATGAAAATCCAAGACAAAGATAAGCAAACTTCAGTCATCATTGCAACCCTTCTTTTCTAACCAATATTCTAACCCTTTCAAGGAGCTGTTAATCACTGTTATATGATTCATCTTTCACAACTGAATATCTGCTAATGAACTCATTCCTGTTTCAAAAATAATTTTTATGCTTATTTATGAAAAGTGAATTTCATCTCTTTCTTATTGCCCTGAAATCAAGAGAATCTTAAATTAATGGCTACTTACAACAAGATAATAAATTACCAACAATGATAAAATTATATACATACTAATTTTAGAGATCTAATATATATACATCAGAGTATCACCTAGGGGTGAAAAATAAAAGCAATCACATATTAAACACGTACTAAATTATGTCAATTATTGTATTACAATAATTTTATACATATGTAGAAAAGAGATAGTTTTTCAGTGAGCTTTAAAACAAATATTGTATTAAAATATAATAGAATTCTAAATATAATACTTTAGAATATTAAGTTCTCAATTTAATATTCTGAAAATAATATGAAACGTACATCATTGAATATTAAATGTTAAAATAGGTACAATATGAAAATTTAGAAACAAATAAAAATTACTGTTGGTTTTTAACACTGCAGTGAACCAATCTAAATTAAAAATAATACTGAGGGTGAAAGTCTTCCAATTTCCTGAATTATATAGCAAATTTAAAAGTCTTTCTTTTCCTTAAGTAGTCAAAATCTGTGAATCTGTGGAAATTAAGCAACACACTTCTGAACAACCAATGGGTCAAAAAAGAAGTCAAAGGGGAAATCAAAAATTTACTGAAAAAAAAAAAAAGAAAATGGAAGCACAATATGCTACAAACGCAATTTTAAGAGGAAAGTTTAGAGGGATAAATACCTGTATTAAGAAAAATAAAGATATCAAATATACAGCCCAGCTTTACCTATCAAGGAACTAGAAAAAGAAAAAAAATGTACTATACCCAAATTTAGCAGGACAAAGTCAATTCCAAAGATCAGAGCAGAAATAAATGAAGTAGAGGTGAAAAAAAACAAAAGATTAATAAAGCCTTGAACTAGTCTTTTGAAAAGATTGACAAAGTTGGCAAACTTTTAGCTAGATTAAAGAAGTAGAGGATCCAAATAACTAAGATCAGAAACAAAAGGCATTATAACTGATACTACAGAAATACAAGGATCGTAAGAAACTACTATTAACAAATTTTACATGCAAAAATTATTAACCTAAAAGGAATGGATAAATCCTAGAAATATATTAGCTGCCAAGAGTATAACATGAGGAAACAGAAAATATGAACAGATGAAAACAAGTGAGGAGACTGGATCAGTAATCAAAATCTCTCCTCAAAGAAAAGTCCAGGACCAGATGGTCCCACCAGTGAATTCTATCTATCAGGCATTTAGAGAATAATTACACCAGTCAAACTGTTCTATGAGTAAGGAAATTCACAGTATCAGATGGATTTACCAAGACTAAAAAGTAGTAAATGAAAATATAGCTGATCATTGAACAATATGGGTTTGGACTGTGCAGGTCCACTTTCACATAGATTTTTTCAATAAATACCACAGCACTGAATGATCTGTATCTAGTTGAATCTGTGGGTGTAGACTGCTGATAGGAAGGGCCAACTGTGAAGTTATAAGAGGATATTCGACTGTTGAAGGGTTGGCATCCCTAAACTCCAAGTTGGTCAAGGGCCAACTATGTATCCTATGATGATCTTACTATTCTATGTGAAGCAATATACATTTTTTTTCATGAAAGATGGTGTTAAGCTAAAGATGCATACTGAAACCCTAAGGTAAATACCCGCACACACACACACACATATCTTTGGCTGAAAAAACAATAAAAGAGATGAAATATTATACTGGAAATACTAGATTAATCTACGATATGGAAGAAGTAAAAGGAACAAAAGGACTAAAAAAAAACAGAAAACAGTTTCAAACAGAAAAGAAAGAGTAAGATAGCAGATCTAATTCAAACTATATGAACTAATCATGTTAAGTGGAATGATAACACAAGTAGAAGGAGCGGTTTTATCAGACTACATAAAAGAGGAAGGATAAATCTGTTGATTATAAGAGCTGCTCCATAAGATTAAAAAAAAAAAATTCAACAGTAACATGATGGGAAAAGATATACCAATACTAATGATAGCAAAACCTGAATGGCCATATTAAAATATGGCCATTTTTATGCTGTTGCTGTTTAGTCACTAAGTCACGTCCAGCTCTATTGCTGCCCCATGGACTATAGCCTATCAGGCTCTTCAATCCATGGGATTTCCCAGGTTGGAATACTTGAGTAGGTTGGCATTTCCTTCCCCATGGTATCTTCCTGGACCAGGGATCCAACCCACATCTCCTGCATGGCAGGCAGATTCTTCACCACTGAGCCAGACAGAAAAGTAGACATCGAAACAAGAGATTCAACAACAGGTATCAAGGGCCACTTTTATAATGATAAAATAGCTGATTATTTATGAAGACCTACCAACCAAATTAATTTGCCCCAATATAGAGATTTTAAAACAAAGTCAGACAGAACTAAAGAGAGAAATAAACCTACATTTACAGTTTAAAAATTTCAATATTCTTCCCTCTAAACTTGATAGAACTATGAAAAAATTGTAGATGATCTATAAAACATTTAAACAATTACCAGCCATCCCGACCTAACTGACAAGGACAATAAAAACAACAACTGCAGAATATGTATTATTCTTAACTACCTCTGAAACATTCATCATTAAAATCAAATGCATATGGAACACTTAATTTCACTGATAAGGAAATGTGTTTATTCTCTAAAAAAAGAATTCAACATGTGTGTATATAGTAGATTTATTCATAGTAGACAATCCACAACAACTAAACTGTCCATAATAAAAATGTGGAAAATTCATATGTACAAATGCTACTCAGTATACAAGGGGATTAAATATTGATACATGCATCATGAACAAGTCTGGAAAACATTACGCTGAAAGCAAGAAATAAAATTTTAAAAAGTGGAGAAACTGTATTATTACATTTATGGGAATTTATAGAATAAGTGAAACTAATTGGTGTTATGAAAAGGAGAGTATGAATATTTCCTGAGTTGAATTTTGACCGGGAGGGCTACAGGGTAGCTTCTAGGATAATAGAATTCTGTTTTCCATTTCTAGGTAGGCGTGTTTAAAGTCTATACATTTGAAAAACTAACTAATTGACTAACACACTTAAGATTTGTTCACTTCACTGTATGTAAATTTTACTTCAGTGAAAATACATGTAGAATCTTGTCATATTAGATTTTTTTACCAATAAATATCTACTTAAAAAAATAGAAGTACAGGTTAATAAAGAATATGTTATGACAAGCCAACATTTTATTACAATTATATTAATATTTCTGTAATATATTGGCTTACATATGCTATTTTTATGCATGGGTTTTGAAACAGATATTGTAGATGTTTAAAAATGGCAAATACTATGCTATCAGTATAAAATATTTTCAAAGTATTTTCAAATCATATATTAATACTTTCCTAAGCTATTAAAGTTCAGCTAAATAATAGAGAAAAGTTATCCTAACTTGAATGCAACATCCAGGATAATATGCCACAATTGATCTAGAAAAGAATTTTTGGCAATTCTGTGTAGTAGAACCATTAATTTGTTTTAATTAAGATTTCTAAAATTAATTTTTAAATTTTTAATTGCTGGACTATGGCATCTTAAGAAGTAATAATTACCTGTCCAGTTGCCAAAGTGCTCTATTACATTCACTTGGCTTTCTTTAGCCTTGCTTCATATATTCCTATTCACTCGAACAATATTATTAAGTTCTGAAGTTGATTATATGGGTTGCTCTGTATTGATTATATGGGTTATAAGCACAAGAAGCATTTCAGACAGCTAAAAATATTGCTCTATTTGATTTTTATGTGAAATACTTGCACCTATCATCCCCTTTGAAGAATATGTGCCAAATGTTAGAATTAACATGTTCACTACTTTAAATCTGCTCTGGAAAGCTAGGAATTAGCTTGATGACAGTTAACATTTTAGATATTATCTTTAATGGAATATTTTTAGTATAGTGCCTTTCCACTCACAAAATTAAAGTCCTTTAAAATGTTCTCAATCTTTAATTATGAATATAATAACAAAGATCCCCCTCTTTTTTCCTTTTTACAGTTTGAAGTGAAACAATGTTATCATGTTAAAAACAATTTTTCTAATACATTATGTAATCTGTAGAAAGATTGATATATAGAAACTAATTTTCTTATGTAATTAACAGAATCAGACCTTAAAGGCAATGTTTGTGAAAATAAATTGTAACACAAAAATATTGGTTTCACTATTGATCATAATGTTGACATGAAAACTTTAATATTTTAATTAAACACTGAACTAAAAATTCAATAAAATTTATGAAACATTGAGATACTCTGCATTTATGATACCTACATAGATCCTAAATTTTAGGATTTTATAAAAATATGAAATCTATAGGCTTCCTTTTTACTGTTATTACTCAACAATATGGTCACCGTTCTTTTATACTCTCACATAAAACACAGTAGTCCTTGAATTTTTGTCTGCATAGTAGTAGTCTTATTCAGGCTAGGATTGCCCAAGTGAAGGTGCCAGAGAATGGAAGAAACAGAAAAATAGCCACCAAACTGGGAAGGAACACTGAGACCAATAAATAAGACAGGCAACTTCATATAATGAATACTTTTATGGAATCTGCATTTCACACATATCATATTCTCCAAGGATTGTAATTTTTTTAACTTTAGCTATATTTATACTACAAGGACTAATAATCATCATTTGCTATGCTTTTTTTAAGCATCTTGTGGTCTTCATCCAGATTCATCTCTTGCTTGGTTAGAAAAACCTCTTTTTTAATTTTCAGTTGAATCACATGAGATATTAACTCCAAATACTTCTGTGTTTCTTTGCTTTCTGAAAGATGAATAATACTTTGAGTGGTGTGATTATAAACATAAGAACACAGGATCACCCTGCTCTCAGAATACCCTGAGTGCAAGTCTCGCAGTCAAGTCTGACTCTGCAATTCCATGGACTACTGAGCCCATGGAATTCCCCAGGCCAGAATACTGGAGTGGGTAGCCTTTCCCATCTCCAGGAGATCTTCCCAACCCAGGGATCGAACCCAGGGCTCCCGCATTGCAAGCGGATTCTTTATCAGCTGAGGCACAAGGGAAGCCCAGAATACCCTGAACTTTTCTATAAATATTCAATGCTGAAAGTCACACTGTATTGTCACTTTAACTTTGAGTAACTATTATAAAATTTTAAAATGAGGTTAAAAAACAAACTTTGATTGCAGACTAGTGCTTATCTAGAAAATCATGAGAAGTGAGAAAAGTCACAGTTTATAAAAATATGTGAATGCTGAGGTCTGAGATAGGAAGAGGGGAAATAAAGACTGTTAGAACTGTAACAGTCATTCCTTCTTTGGTTGATTTTAATGAGGTGAAAAAAAGATCTCTAACTCCAAATACTATACAACCATCACTGAATAATACTTTGGAAAATGGGCTTAATGTAAATGCAATTTGAATACTTTCTGTCATTGGTTTAAGTTTTAAATTATGTCTAAATGTGATATAGAAATTTCCATTCATATTTATATATTCAACTCAATTAGGCATGACTTTTCAAAAATTCAAGTGTTGTTTGGTCACCAAGTCATGCACGACTCTTTTGTGACCCCATGGACTAGACTGTAACCCATCAGACTCTACTGTCCTTTGGATTTCCCAGGCAAGAATACTGGAGTGGTTTGCCATTTCCTTTTCCAGGTGTTATTCCCAATGCAGGCATCAAACCTGCTTCTCTTGTACTGGCAGGTAGATTCTTTACCACTGAGCTCTGTATTTCTTTTGTGAATTTTTATAATAATCTCAATTAATATACATATCTGGGCCAGATTCAATATGCATTAAAGCATCATATGGCTCAAACATATAACTCATATACTTATATGTCAGTTGCAAAGAAATAAACCATCAGTATCCAAATAAACAATATAATGAAAACAAAAACCACTGTATTTTTTTCAGGTATCCTCGTCAGTTCACTTCAGTTGCTCAGTCGAGCCTGACTCTGTGATCTCATGGACTGTAGCACTCCAGGCTTCCCAGTCCATCACCAGCTCCCAAGCTTGTTCAAACCCGTGTCCATCGAGTTGGTGATGCCATCCAACCATCTCATCCTCTGCCAAAGCTTCTCCTGCCTTCAATCTTTCCCAACAGCAGGGTCTTTTCCAGTTCTTCGCATAAGGTGTACAAATTATTGACGCTTCAGCATCTGTCCTTCCAATGAATATTCAGGGCTGATTTCCTTTAGGATATACTGGTTTCAACTCCTTGCTGTACAAGGGACTTGCAAGAGTCTTCTCCAAAACCACAGTTCAAAAGCATCAATTCTTTTGTGCTCAACTTTCTTTACAGTTCAACTCTCACAATCATACATGACTACTGGAAAAACCATAGCTTTGACTAGATGGAACTTTGTTGGCAAAGTAATGTCTCTGCTTTTTAATATGCTGTCTAGGTTGGTCATAGCTTTTCTTCCAAGGGTGTCTTTTAACTTCATGGATGCAGTCACTATCTATAGCAATTTGGGAACCCAAGAAAATAAAGTCTCTGTTTTCATTGTTTCCCCATCTATTTGCCATGAAGTGATGGGACCGGATGCCATGATCTTAGTTTTCTGAATATTAAGTTTTAAGCCATGTTTTTCACTCTTCTCTTTCACTTTCATCAAGTGGCTCTTTAGTTCTTCTTCACTTTCTGCCGTAAGGCTGGTGTCATATGCGTATCTGAGGTTACTGATATTTCTCCCAGCAATCTTGATTCCAGCTTGTTCTTCATCCAGCCTGACATTACACATGATGTACTCTGCATATAAGTTAAATAAGCAGGATGACAATATACAGCCTTGATGTACTCCTTTCCCATTTTGGAACCAGTCTGTTGTTCCATGTCTAGTTCTTACTGTTTCTTCTTGACCTACATACAGATTTCTCAGGAGACACATCTGTTGGTCTGGTATTCCCATATCTTAAAGAATGTTCCGCAGTTTATTATAAACCACACAGTCAAAGCCTTGGTGTAGTCAATAAAGCAGAAGTAGATGTTTTTTTCTGGAACTCTCTTGCTTTTTCTATGATTCAATGGCTGTCTGCAATTAGATCTCTGGTTCCTCTGCCTTTTCTTAAAGGCATCTTGAACATCTGGACATTCAAGGTTCATGTACTGGTGAAGCCTCACTTGGAGAATTTTGAGAATTACTTTGCTAGCTTTTGAGATGAGTGCAATTGCGTGGTAGTTTTAACATTCTTTGGCATTGGCTTTCTTTGGGTCTGGAATGAAAACTGACCTTTTCCAGTTCTGTGGCCACTGCTGAGTTTTCCAAATTTGCTGGCATATTGAGTGTAGCACCTTAACAGCATCACGTTTTAGGATTTGAAATAGCTCAACTGGAATTACATCGCCTACCCTAGCTTTGTTCATAGTGATGCTTCCTAAAGCCCATTTGACTTTGCATTCCAGGACTTCTGGCTCAAGGTAAGTGATCATGCCATTGTGGTTATGTGTTGCGGGTCATGAAGATATTTTTTGTATAGTTCTTCCGTGTATTCTTGCCATCTCTTCTTAATATCTTCTGCTTCTGTTCGGTCCATACTATTTCTGTCCTTTATTTTGCCCATCTTTGCATGAAATGTTCCCTTGGTATCTCTAACTTTCTTGAAGAGATCTCTGGTCTTTCTCATTCTTCTGCTTTCCTCTACTTCTTTGTATTGATCACCGAGGAAGGCTTTCTTATCTCTTCTTGCCATTGTTTGGAACTCTGCACTCAAATTGTGCATTCAAATTCAAAAGAAAATATCTTTCCTTTTCTCCTCTGACTTTAGCTTCTCTTCTTTTCTCATCTACTTGCAAGGCCTCCTCAGACAACCATTTGCCATTTTGCATTTCTTTTTCTTGGGGATGGTCTTGATCACTGCCTCCTGTACAATGTCATGAACCACCATCCATAGTTCTTCAGGCAGTCTCTCTGTCAGATCTAATCTGTGCACTCTATTTGTTACTTCCACTGCATAATCATAAGAGATTTGATTTAGGTCATACCTCAATGGTCTAGTGGCTTTCCCTACTTTCTTCAATTTAAGTCTGAATTTGTCAATAAGGAGTTCATGATCTGAGTGACAGTCAGCTTCCGGTCTTGTTTTGCTGACTGTGTAGTGTTTGGCTGTAAAAATTTAATCAATCTGATTTTGGTATTTACACGTTTTCTTAAATTTTAACATGCGCATAAACATTATGCTTCAAATAGTGTGCAATTTACTGACATGTAGATTTTCCATTCTGCTTTTCAGAAACATAAACATCTTCTTTGTTATAAGAATCATGGTCCTTTTAATTAAATATATACTTAAAGGCTGATTAGTTTTTAATAACTCTGATTCTGCAAATTAAATTCATGTTTGCCTTAAATAGGATAGAGTAAGAACTTATTGGACTTCCCTGGTGGCTAAGATGGTAAAGAATCTGACTGTGATACAGGAAGACTTGGGTTCAACCCCTGAGTGAGAAGATCCCCTAGAGGAGGGTATGGCAACTCACTCTAGTATTCTTGCCTGGAGAATCCTGTGGACAGATGAACCTTGCTACAGTCCATGGGGTCACAAAGAGCTGGACAAGACTGAGTGACTAACACTGAATTTTCACAAGGACTTATTAGAAATAGCTCCTTCTTTTGTGTTTCCTAAAGACCACTTTCTCATTTCAAAAAATAAAAATGTTTAGTTTTGTATCTGTAATTTGACAGATAAACTGTTAAGAGGTTTTTCACATCAAATTATCTTGAGCACCCTTGGTAGTGTATTACAAACATTAGAGTGCCATCTACAGAGAAATATTATTCCCAAGTTGCACCATACTTTGTTGTTTTGTTTTCTGGGTATTGTTTGTGCCTTTTCTCTCTTTTTCTTTTTTACAGTTTAAGCATATTTTGATAAAACTGTGACATAAAAAATGGAACTCATTATTTACCGACATATCCATTAAGTTTTTCCACATACACACAAAAAGTCGTGTTTGCTGTTGGCTTGATAATTTCAAAACATTACTGAGGTAACCACCACCAAAACTAAGAGTAGATAAGTAAGATAAGGCTTTATAGATAATGTCCAAGAAATCTTCACTATAATGTCTAAAATCAGGTTTTATGGATAATGTCTAAAAAGGATAAATGGTGAGTCAATTTTGAGAAATAATTTTCATGTTTAAATATATTTATAGCATTGATTCCATGTCTAAAGTGATATAATTGAGGTATGGATATTATTACAGGTTTATAAAACTACACCATTTTGTAGAGAAGGTCAGATAGTAGTTCTGCATGTAAATATGAATTTTTCTCATAAAAAGGAGGCATAAAAAAGAATAAGGAACCTAGGTTACTGGAATATTTCTTTATTCTTTTTTGAAATATTTCAAAGAGATAAAGAAATGTACATTGTTAGAGTTGGATTCAGATCATCCCAACACTTTCTATGAGAATGTTAGCTATTTTTCTGTGCCTAGTTATCACAAATCGATAATCTAAGTTCCATCTAAAAATACTAGAAAAAATAATTAAATCAAATCAAAAAGCAAGCAAAAGGAATGAAATAATAAAATGAAAGCAAAATGTTTAGAAAACAGAGACACACTAAATATAAAGCTAGACTGGGAGCAATTACCTCTGAAACAAATCCAGAGAACTAGCTGTGCAACTCCTACATATCAGGTGAATGAGAAAATGGATATGGAAAGGCAAAGACGTCTCCCGCTGAAACCCAAACCCCAGCACCATGCCATGTGACTGGGGAAAATCTCCCAGCTTCATGAGAGGCAAACTGTTTGAACACCACATTTAGCACCCAACTTTTAAAAATCTAAAGGATAGCTCCCAACTCTGCAAGCTCTGAAAGCCAATAAAGCCTATGGCCACAAGACCTACAAGACTACAAACTCAGGCTCAGTCCTTAGCCAGCATGTGAGCATTCACCACTGCTATTCCTCCAAGGCTATGTGCAAAGCGAATATGCAGAAACATCCATTTCCCAGTCTGTCTCTTAAAGAGCTCTATCGATATTGAAAGCTGCTACCATAATGTACTTCTAATTTCCCACACATCCAGGGGTTGGCTGTAATCCTTGCAAACTTTGGAACTCTTCTTCTACTGTATCCCTCTAGCTTACTCCATGTGGCAGAGGGGTTCCTGCACTCATTAAGAACTCCCTCTTTGTTTGCTACCCTCCTAGGAGACTCATGACTGCAAGCCTGTTGGCTGGTAAAGCTATTTTGCTTTCTAGTTGAGACCTGGGTCTTGAGTTCTTTGGTTACTCTGTCTGTACTTGCAGAGTGATCATGTTTTCAGGAGTCTGTTTTATTCTGGGCCATCTGCTGCATTTTTTCCAGTACAACATCTCTTAAATTCTCATCAAGTTTTACCGTAAGAGCAAAGAGAATTTTCATTAGTATAAGAATTCATCTACATTTATGACTGACACACAAAACCTATACATATTTAATGTATACAACATAATGAGTTTGGAAATAAGTACACATCCATGAATCCATCACAACAATATAAGCCAAATATATAAACATTACCCCTAAAAGTTTCTTTTCATGGTTTTTAATTATTATGGTCTTTAGTGATAAAAATAGGTCATATAAGGTTTATTCTTTTAGCAAAAGTTTAAGTATATAATAAAGTATTGAAAAATATAGGTATTATGTTTGATGTTTCTTATTTTCATGACTATCAACTTCATTCACATTTTAAATCCAGTTTAGAGCACTAAGAATCCTGATACTAGTTAATGCCTCCGTGCTTTTTCAAATAAGTTTGTCTATCACAAGAATATCTTACTGAGGTCACAACCCACTAAAAAGAACCCTGAGACTTTTAGCTGATATATTTTGAAGGTTAGTAAGGTATAGACTGTAAGGGGGACTGAGATGTAAGATGCCCCAACTATTGCTATCCATTTGTAATGGGCATTAGTCTTTCTGACTTCTCATGTTCAAGGCAGTCTGGCCAGAGTTCTAAAGAGTTAACTGGTTTTGGCTCATAGCAGTCATACATTTGTCTTTTAATCCATAATTTAAGTGCATATCTCTGTAACTGATAGCTAGAAGGGTGGAATTTTCTGTTTACTCAGGACAAATCATAGTACTACTTATTACAGTGAGATCAACTTAAGGCAGACTACAGACTGGTGAGGAAGGGTCTATACTTGGAGGAGTATTAGCACTACTCATGAAAATATTTGTGCAGCTGTCTTTGAACCTACATTTTGGAACTCTCCCTACAAGCACCTCTTCAATTGTTCCTTATAAAGAATAATTTACTACCGTGTTGGCCATATAATGTGGTCAATATGTTGCTACCAATGCCCATGGAACTGTTCAAATCTCAGTAATCAGCCCGCGAGCCCTCATTCTTTCTCTCCTTATAAGTTGTGCTTTTTCAGCATTCCATACATGAATGGATGGATTCCATTCATCTAAGAATGGTTATGCAGATGGTGCCCTACCCAAAGTTACTGACCAAGGTGGAGGAATTAGGTATTGCAATCCAATCAGGGCTGCATTGTCCTGGAGGAAGGCATGCCATCTTATAACAGGCCTTCAAAGAAGAGACACATTTTTTAAAAATGTATTTCTTCACAAACTGTAATAAAGGGTGTCTGTTTTTTGATATTATACTGGTGACAGCTTTTGATCACACCTATCTCCTTTCTCTTCTCACTCTACCACTGGGCCAGCTGATAAGAAATCCTAGGTGCTTCTCCTCTGGCACCAGTGGGAAGGTCAAACAACAGGGCCTCGCCCCAGGGAATCCTCATTCTGGTCCCCTGCCCTAATCACTGTAAAACTTCCAAGTCTGTCTCATTTCTTAACTCTCTCAATCCATCTCAGTCCTGCTTGGGAACCAGCATTTTTCTTCATTATGTGAGTTATAATAAAAATATTCATTTCCTTTCAGTGCACATGTGTTATCATTAACCTAACTATTCAAACCAAACTTTGGGTAGATATCCCATTCTGTTTCTGCATAGTGATCACAACAAATGGAAAGCTTTTTCTCAGTTCCCACAAAGGCTCAGAATACTCTGCAAATGTAGATTGCAGTTTTGCTTGGGACAATGGCTACAAGCAGCAGAGGGAAAACCTTATGGAAATAAGCACAGAGGAATAGGCAAGAGTAGCAAAAGATGAAAAAGTGTGACTTGGAGACAAAATACCTGTCTGGCAAAGAGCAGAATCTACCAGCGCTTGGATTACAGGAGGACTCTGGTGACAATTACAACTATTGTGACAACCACTACCAAAAAGAGATCACCATTCCCCCTCTCATGTTCCCCTGGGGGTCAGAAGCATTGAACACAAAGGGTGGTGGAACTAAGACCACTCATTATGTTGTCATTAGGAAGATTCCAATGTTTTTCCAAAGTTGTTTCCACTGTCTGGCCTGGTGTATATTTTTACAGTACTATAGAACTTTCTAGATGTTTTAGGCATTAGGCCTTACTGCATTTTTTTCTCCAATTTTCAGCCTGTAGCCTGAAGCAATGTACTTAGAATTTTTATTTTGCCTTTTATTATATCTTTTTCTTATTGTGCACATGTGTGTATATATATATGTTAATATATATGGATAAATCTTATTCAAAGACTGACATATTAGCCCATGGGTTTTCATTTTTGAAGCAAATTTATTTTCTGGTTCATTTAATGATAATCAAATTACAGAAACAGATAAAAAGTGAAAGGCAAGCTACTCAATCTAGCATGACCAAGACTGCCACAGTCTTGACCTAAGGATACAGACTGCTTCTGTTGAAATGATTTAAAAATGTATCCCTTCCTTTTCGAGTTGAAATTATACTTTTACAAATGAAGTTCCTCCCACCACTAATCGTGATCTATACATGGATAAAATAATCAGAAAATTTACCAAAATCAATAAAAGAGTTGAATGCAATGTTTGAGATTTTCTAAACAGAATACCTAAATGTTTATTTTTCAACTACACAGTGTATTGGACATGTAATCAATGTTATTTTTTAACTGTGGATAACTAGTAACCCTCCATTTACTTGAATAAAAATTAGAAATTTGTTGCACATGTGATATGAGTGAGATAAAAATTTTGAAAATTCTAAATTATGCCATTTATGTGTTCTACAATTATTAGGACAGGAAAACTATTATTCTAATAAATCTAAAGATGTATCATTCATGTTTCTACTGATCAAATTAATTTGTGCTTTGTTCATTTCCATCCTCTTAAATTTGTGATTTGTTGAAAATCCTTCAACTTAAAATCATTGTATGCACATTGTAGGGAAAATGCTTTGAACCCAAACTTCTCAATCATTAGGAGAAAGGTAGAGACTGATGTCTTAAGTTGTTTGGGGGGGTTGGATTGCTTTGTTTGTCTTCAGTTCTCTTCCCTGGATGCAGGGTAGGTGAAGGGGTCAATACTACCAGATCTGGGTGATCCGATTTTCAATTTTAGTGGGTGGCACTGACTCCGAGTATAAACAACAGGGTATTGCCTCATTCCTTCTCTACTTTCCCCTGGAGAAGGGAAAGGCTACCCACTCCAGTATTCTGGCCTGGAGAATTCCATGGGCTGTGTAGTCCGTGGGGGCGCTAAGAGTCGGACACAACTGAGCGACTTTCTCTTTCTCCACTTTCAGGTGCCTTCCCTACTGGGCTCTACAAAACAAGTATGAGTCTTTGCTATTTAGAGTGAAATGACATGCTATTTTCATGGATTTGCCTTTAAAAATATGACATCTTTATATGCAATAAAGAAGAAATAATCTGAATATTTTTGCTTTTGGATATAAAAATTACGTTTTTAATAATGTATGATTTTGACACATTTTACTTTTCATAATTTACCCTTGTTTTTCCTTTGGGGGGAAAAATGGAGCTTTTCAGTCCATTTATATAGCTTTACCATGCTCTGCCCTTTCTTATTTCTATTAATTTCCAGACATGGTGTCCTCTGTAAGGTTGTCTTTCTTGCAACTCGATTCTCAGAGCAGTTTTATTTCAAAAAATACAAATGATTCTCTGTCATCTGCAATAGTATGTTTGTGACAACTCATTTGAGGCAAAGTAAAGAGGGTTAACTGCATCATTGTATCTTAAAAATGACAAATGATACATCTTTTTATTTCAGATGTTGCAACAGCATTTTCTGATAAAATATGTTCTTCTATTCATCAAATATATTTTGGCTGACACCAGACAGTACTGACCCCATAATGAATTTTCGGCCTGAAAGTATAGTTTATACACTCTAATACATCAGTGTGGTTGTGAAAACAGAAAATTCCAGAACACCTAAGTTTGTTAAAGCTGTTCATCTACAATTACTATCTGTTTTAGGCATGAATAAGATCAAAGTACATAATTTGTGTGTGTACTGGCAAGTTCAAGAATTGTATTTATAGTGATTATAATTTAATAACTACTTTAGATTGACTTGCTTGGCCAAAATCTCACTCTTTATTACTTGATACAAATAATCAAAATGCAATCCAGGAGAGCTATATTATTAAAGGTGGGTTTCTCCTATATACTCTTCAGGAATAATGAGAATTTTAACAACTGTTATAATTGTGAATAAGGCTTAACATCTCACATGCATAACCATCTCTTTTATTTTTTATGCCTGTATTTCATACCTACTATAAGTGTCCCTATTTACCTAAGAAGAAACCTAAGAGAAGTTATGTGACTTCCCTAAAGTCACAGTTCAGTAGAGAACCAATATATTTGAAACCATAAATATCTGTTTCTGACATTTTATACATTTCCCATCTAATACTTAGTACCAAAAATTTCACTTCATGATTATCAGGATGGTTCATATATTATCTTTTTAAATATATATACTCATAGATGTATGATTTTATTTTAATTTGTATCTGTGCTTTAAAAAATACTTAAAGAGTAAATCACTCTTTCCTTATACTTTATTCATTTTTTTTTGGTACCAGAATACTCCTTTCTATCAACAATTGCATTTATTTTCAATAATCTTGTTTTCTTGACTGTTGAATCCATATTAAATGTGATTTCATCCAATAACCAGGAGATGAGATATAGTCATAAAGAGATACTAAAGCACTGGAGAGTCATTCTAATTACAGTTCTTCCTTACCTAACTAGAGACCAAAATTTCAACACCTACTGTTATTGAAAATATTTTTTTAGAGATTAATTAATCAAGACCTACTCTACCATCAGAGAAAACAAAGATCATAAAGTAAATCTCACTTCACCTTCGTGAAATGAATAATCATGTAAAAACAAAGGCATTTAAAATTGCAATGTATATTCCTAATAAAATTATATCCTTTTATTTTATTCATTTGAATATTTGTCCTTCATTGTGCAAGCTTTACAGGAATGCTGACTTTAACAGCATTTGCAAATATAATCTTAAATCCCATTCCAATATACCTTTGTACATACTTGTTGAAGTTTAAATCAAACATTACTAATCTTTTGACCCTCCCTCCATTCCAAATAACTACATTATTTTTTATTTGATCATAAATCACTTTTACATTCCCCTAACATTATATTTACAATCTCTTGAGAATAAAATATAAGTTCTTATCTCACATTTTTTTCTCTGACCCTGCCACACTCCTCATTCATCAAACATTTATTTATTTTCTCAGTGTTTTATGAGTGCAATATAAGTGCCAAACACAGTACTTGGCACTAGTAAAACAAAGACGAATAAGACATAATCCTTGCCTTAATATCTACCAGTTTCTGAAGGAGATAAACTTGCAAAAAATAAGAAACTGGAATTTAAGTGAAATTCTATTAAATCACAGAGAAAAGAGTCTTAAATTGAGAGAAATCAGATGTTTCCAAAATTAGTATTTTAGTGAGATCTTAAGACTTTTCTAGGTGAATAGGAAATTCTAAGAAAGGAAACAGTAGGTGCATATGGAGAGATAAAATTTTGCTAATTACTGGGACCATGACACAGGATCTGAGAATGGGAGTGGCAAGAGACGAAAGCAGAACTCTATTTAGAGGCCTAAATGTTAAACCCTATGCACCATTGCCATGAAATTAAAAGATGCTTACTCCATGGAAGGAAAGTTATGACCAACCTAGACAGCATATTCAAAAGCAGAGACATTACTTTACCAACAAAGCTCTGTCTAGCCAAGGCTATGGTTTTTCCGGTGATCATGTATGGATGTGAGAGTTGGACTGTGAAGAAAGCTGAACGCTGAAGAATTGATGGGTTTGGGTAAACTCTGGGAGTTGGTGATGGACAGGGAGGCCTGGCAAGCTGCGATTCATGGGGTCGCAGGGAGTCGGACACGACTGAGTGACTGAATTGAACTGATGCACTATTGTTATTTAAAAAGCTTTTATCTAATTGTTAACAATCAGTTCAGTTCAGTCGCTCAGTCGTGTCCAACTCTTTGCCACTCCATGAATTGCAGCTCGCCAGGTCCATCACCAACTCCCGGAGTTCACTCAGACTCACATTCATCAAGTTCGTGATGCCATCCAGCCATCTCATCCTCTGTCGTCCCCTTCTTCTCCTGCCCCCAATCCCTCCCGGCATCAGAGTCTTTTCCAATGAATCAACTCTTTGCATGAGGTGGCCAAAGTACTGGAGTTTCAGCTTTAGCATCATTCCTTCCAAAGAAATCCTAGGGCTGATCCAATGAAAATCATTAAATTCCTTTAAGCAGGAATTAACTGGCAAAACTTCGAAAATATACGAGAGGGGTAAAAATTGCTATGTAGTTATTATAATAATCCAGGGGAGAGAAGATGAGGTTAGATTTAATAGTATGTAAGTGTATATTAATAAAATGGCTAGAATCAGATAATAATGGGTTGACAGATTTTACATCATTTTAGAGACAAATTCATGAGATGGTAAGACAAAAAGAGGGGTCCAAATGAGGAATGTATTATCTCAGGCAACTGTAAACCCAAATTTGGTTTGGCTGACCAAGTAGTATAATGGCTTGACATGAGATATCCAGCAACTCAGGAAACTAGAAATTTTTAATTGAAGTGTTGGAATTGACTTACTAAGTCAGTTTTGTAAATAATAAATTTGAAATTTATTTTCAGCTTCTTCTAGATAATTGAAAATGGGAATCTGGCATTCTGTTGTGATTTGAGGATTTTAATATCCATTTATCTATTTTTTCAATAGTTGTTGAATACATACCATATGCCCTGTTGTGTTCTGTGCTTAGTAGCTCAGTTATGTATGACTCTTTGCAACCCAATGGACTGTCAACCCAAGCCCACCAGGCTTCTTGTCCATGGGGATTCTCCAGGAAAAAATACTGGAGTGAACTGCCATGCCCTTCCTCCAGGGGATCTTCCCAACCCAGCAATCAAACCCAGGTCCCCCACATTGAAGGTGTATTCTTTACCATCTGAACTACCAGGGAAGCTAGAGACTGAAATTTTGATCTGCTTCAAAATTCGTATGATAAAACTCTAATCTTCAAAGTGACAGTATATACAGGTGGGTTTTGGGGAGCTAATTAGGCTAACAGTTGAATCTTCAAGGACCAGTACCCTTATATGAAGAAAACGAAAAGGGATCTCTTTTTCATTCTCTTCCCTATACCCATCCCCACCCCCCAACACACACACATCTGAAGAGACAACAATATGATGACTGGATGCAAACCACAGAAAGCGCCCTCACTGGACACTGCATTTTCTGGCACCTTATTGTTGGACTTCCCAACCTTCTCAACTGTAAGAACTAAATGTTTGTTATTTAAGCCACCCAGTCTATGATATTCTCTTATAGTAGCTCAAACTGACCAAGACATGCTTATCCTATGTTCAACTCACTGAACAAGAGAGTGAATTGAACAAAAGAGACATTCTTTTTGTCTGGTAGCTTACATTATGTTTGAAAGGGAAAGTAGCAATACACAAGGAAATAAACAAGCTCATATGATAATGCATGTAGACAAAAGGAATTTTCAACATCGTAGATTATGAAAAAGGATAAGAAACAGATGGATTTATACCTGAGGGGTCTCTCTGTGGAGGTTATAGTGGAACTGAGATATAAATAATAAAAATAAAGGGAAACTTCTTCCAGGTAGAAACAAGTGCCAGTGGAAATATACGTTAAGGTAAAAAACAATAACAGCAACAAAAAAAAAAAAACAGGAAAACAGTGTAGTAAGGGTAGTAAGACAGGCAAAAATGAGTGTGACGCATGGCTTTAGTTCCTAGGAGAAAGAGATTAGAATGCAGAAAGTCTCCTGGGGAATCAATCTAAGGTACAGCATATGTTGGGGAGCAAAGGAAGCATGACTGCACAGGGCAATGAGTTGAACTGGAATAGAGGTAAGAGGTGTGGTGGGGAGTTGAGGGACTGGGATGGTCAGGTTAGAGGCCAAGGAGGCAGGTCTTTGCACACCTGCCAATGAATGTGGGCTTTCCACTGAATGAGATAGCTCTTTGAATGAACATAATTTCTGGAAAGAAGCTAAGCTGTAAGACTTAGGAGCCAATGCTAACAGCTTCTAAGGAAACAGATATCTGTCCCTCAAAAGTGGTGCACAGAGCACCATAACATCCAGTGTTGCAGATGCGTACCATGGTGATGAGGTTTAATTTTGTTTAGTATCGTGAGAATCTATATGAGTATTTCAAGCAAGTGTTTATTCTAATCGGATTTATTGTTTTCAGGTGAAAGTCCTGGCTACCATGTAAAGAATTGTGAGAAGAAATGTAGGATATGGAAGAAGAGTGATCTGTAGAATACTGGAGTAATCCAAGTGAGCAATCATGGTGGCTCAGCCAAAGGTAACAGGAGATAACTAGGAGCCAATGTCATGGGCTGAAGGTGGCTGAAAACTATCAGGGAAAGAGTAAAACCAAGAGAGCTATGGCTAGATTACTGGAAAACAGCACTACTTAAATCAATGCAGAGAAAAGTCACCAAAAAAAAAAAAAAAGAGAGAGAGAGAGAGAGAGAAAGAGTTACAAAGAATACTGGGTGGTAAGAGAGTGACATAGTGTGACATCAAGTAAATATTAGAAGCTTTGTGTTTCCACAAGTAGAAAACCATTAACCGTATCAAATGCCACAAGATAAATCTAACAAGATAAAGGTAGGTTTTTCCACTTGGTGAGTTTATCCATGGTGGTTTCATATATGTAATGGAATGGCATATTAAAAAGCAGAGAAATTACTTTGCCAACAAAGGTCCATATAATCAAAGCTATGGTTTTTCTAGTAGTTGTGTATGGATGTGAGAGTTAGACCATAAAGAAGGCTGAGCACCAAAGAATTAATGCTTTTGAACTGTGGTGTTGGGGAAGACTCTTGAGAGTCCCTTGGAATGCAAGGAGATCCACCCAGTCCATTCTAAAGGAGATCAGTCCTGAATATTCATTGGAAGGACTGATGATCAAGCTGAAACTCCAATACGTTGACCACCTGATGGAAGAGCTACTCACTGGAAAAGACTCTGATGCTGGGAAAAATGGAAGCCAGGAACAGAAGGGGACAGGAGAGGATGAAATGGTTGGATGGCATCACTGATTCAATGGACATGAGTATGAGGAAGCTATGGGAGATGGTGAAAGACAGGAAAGCCTGGTGTACTTCAATCCATGGGGATGCAGAGTCGGACATGGCTGAACAACTGAACAACAACATTGGAATTGAAGCCACTGAGGAAGACAGAAGAGGAAATGGGAACTGAGGAGATAGAGAACACACAATGACTGACTATCTCTAGATAGAGAGCAAAAGATTTAACTAAAATGACAAAAAGAAATAAGACAGGGTTTTAAGTTTATTTTTATGTCTTATGTGTTTATATATAAACATAAAGATATCTAAATGGGTTTTCTAGTATGCACATGCACACACTTTACACATGACAGAAACATAGAATATGAAGAATTGATAAAAGACAAATGGACAACAAAGGAACAGGTCTTCATAATCAATCTGCTGTCACAAATATCAGCTTTGATTAGATATATGTGAAGATGGGAACGGTTATAAGTGAAAAGTTTACATCAGATTTATCCTATTGCTTTGGAGATGTTGAAGACAAAATGGGAACAATGAAACATTGAGAAACAATCTCATTACACTTGGATGTTTCAAAAATATCAATGTACACATTAAGGGTAATTTCAGTTATTGAAGATTTGCAATAAAACATCCAACTATGAACAAACTAAAATATAGTATCCTTACTCTGAGGAAAATTATAAGCAAGGAAAGAAAATGTGGACAAATAATGCCTTTAGATATATGAGATACTTTGACTTTGCACTTATTAAACTCTTTAAGACAATCAAAAACTCACTAAAAATTTGCATTCTTTGGTGGAATCTCTTTTCCATGACTTGATTACTTTCTCAGTAGGCAACATTGGCTTTCTGCAGTCAGAACACACATAAACTCAAAAGAGATAATGGTTTCTACATGTAAATGTGCATCCATAGTTTGCCCATTCACTGCATAATTTTATTGGTATTTAGAATAAATGGTGAGTTCAATATATGCTTACTAGACTTAGAATGGTCTTGCCAACACACAAAATAGAGTTATATCAGAATGTGATTTCCATTTAAATATCTGAGACTTTACTGATAATGGAAGATACAGACTCATTTTAGTATGGCATTTTTATTTTGTAATTTTTTAGTAGAATTCCTTTTTTCTCTTAGCAATATAGCATATTAAAGTACTGTAGCCTGAATTATTACAAACATAAAAACAGATTTAAAACAGACCATGCAAATGATAGAAACTGTACTCATCTAGTTTAGCTCTTATAATCTTGAGTAAGCTATTAATATTGACTGAAAATGCAACTATTATCCTACTAATAAGTTTGAAGCTTTAAAAACAACTTAAATTGTACAATTTACAACATAGAATCTACCTGATTATAAAAGTTACTTTTATATCAGATATTATAAATTAATGCTAAAACACATGGAAGAGTGACAGAAAGACCATTACACAATTCTATTTTGGGTATTATAATGGAGATAATATGCTGCAATTTTGTTTAATGAGTTGCAATTAAGAAACTGTTTCAAGAGTTGCATGTGATTTCTTTTAATTATTAGTTATTAGTTGTTCCTGCATAAGTATATTTAAAACCACATATTTGAACTGTAGGAAATGATAAAAACTCTTCAATATAGTAATATTTCTTATGGACTATAAATCAGTAAAATTTAAAAGGGAATATGGTACTGTAACAGCATTATCAAGAGAATATGGTCATTTTCAGGAATGACCTATTATTTGTGAAATGTAAAGAAAACATACTTAATATGTAATTTGAGTATATCTTGACAAAAAACCTAGGGGACATAATATTGAATAATAATATTGAATAGTATTCATAGTATTTGTAATGTTGAATATTTATCCACACAAAAGGTACTGCAGTTAACTCTAAATAAGTATTAAGATAACTGATTAAGTGACTTACTTTTTAGTCAGCTGGTGCTGCTATAACAGAACACTGCAGACTAGGTGGCTTAAACAAGATAAATTAATTTTTTTCACAATTTCAGAAGCTAGAACCCCAAGATCAAGTTGCTCTCAGCTAGCATCTGTGAGGCCCCTCTTCCTGGCATGTAGGTGGGCACATTTTAATCGCATCTTCACATGACCTGTCATCTATGCAGGTACAAAGACAGAGAGATCACTGGGGTCTTTTCTTTTTAGAAGGCCACAGTTATATTGGGTTACGAATCCACCTTTTACCTTAACCACCTCCTTGAAAACCTATTTCCAAATACAGTCACCTTAGGGGCTGGGATTTCAAAATATGAATTTGGAAGGAACACAGTTCAGTCTACAACATTTACTATGCTACATACTCTTTCATAGCTTTAGATTAATAAAACATTATTGTAGGGTTCTATGGAAATCAGCATAAACCTTTGTTTTATTCCAGAGTAGGATAAAAACTCATTAAATTAGCACTGATTTTGGAACTTAAAAAGGAACATTTTTTTTTAAAACCAGCATGCTACTGCACATGTGGCATACTACTTTGAAAAGATTCACAAAGTGTAAAATACAAAAACTATAATTATATTTTATATTCTACTTGAATGTGTAATAAATCATAAATTAACCAATTGCCAAAGCAAATACAGTTTGGCTAAATGGGAAAAGTCTCTCAATATTTGAATGGCTAACAACAGAATCTTATTCACACTTCCTATGAAAAAGTATGTTTAATATCAAACTAGGATAGTTTGAAAACTGGTCTTACTAGGAAATATAAAATAGTGCAATAAGGTATTCAGCATTCTTAACATATGCACATTGATTATATTATATTTGTAATATAAAAAAATAAAAAGTGAAGAAATACTTTAAAATTCATATAAAAGGAAGATTATTATGCCAAACCAACCCTTCCCTTACATAAGGTACAGTTCTATAAACTTGTTTAAATAGATGTGCATCTGGTCTCGTCACTTCATGGCAAATAGATGGGGAAACAGTGATAGTGTTTATTTTCCTGGGCTCCAAAATCACTGCAGATGTTGATAGCAGCCATGAAATTAAAAGATGCTTGCCCCTTGGAAGAAAAGTTATGACCAACCTAGCATATTAAAAAGCAGAGACGTTACTTTGCCAACAAAGGTCTGTCTAGTCAAGGCTATGGTTTTTCCAGTAATCATGTATGGATGTGAGAGTTGGACTACAAGGAAAGCTGAGTGCCAAAGAATTGATGCTTTTGAACTGTGGTGTTAGAGAAGACTCAAGAGTGCTGTGGACTGTAAGGAGATCCAACCAGTCCATCCTAAAGGAAATCAGTCATGAATATTCATTGGAAGGACTGATGCTGGAGCTGAAACTCCAATACTTTGGCCACCTGCTGCAAAGAGCTGACTCATTTGAAAAGCCCCTGATGCTGGGAAAGATTGAAGGCAGGAGGAGAAGGGGGCAACAGAGGATGAAATGGTTGGGTGGCATCACTGACTCAATGGACATGAGTTTGAGTAAACTCCAGGAGTTGGTGATGGACAGGGAGGCCTGGCATGCTGCGGTCACCAAGAGTTGGACACAACTGAGCGATTGCACTGAACTGAAGTGAAATGTTTAAATTCTTCCCCAAGACTTGTTTATTGCACTATGACCAATACTTAATGCACCACATTATTCATACTGAGAATTCAATAAACATATTGAAAACATAGATAAACATACTTCCTTAAGACTAACTTTAACTGAAGAATCATGCCACACGTACTCATATATTCTAGAACCTTTCAGAAATCACTGCATGCATCATGCACCCCCCTTGATGTTCTCTACTGCTGCTTAGCACCTTTAATAACACTCATATGGAAATATTTATCTTTTCTTCACCTATGTTAAACTTTCCTTTGTGATGGTGTCTGTAAATTAACGTACCCAATTACGTTAAATCCTCTACTTCATCTATTATATTTGCATATTATTGATGTCCACATAATACTATGTTACTGTTAGTATTAGTACTGATAACTAGTGCTAGTATTTCTATTATGAACTAGTCATATTAATATTATGTGTGTGTTTCTGTATGCAAGTATGTATATATATATTCCTTCAAAGTACTAACCATGATGTCTACTCTTATTTTTTGAATAGCACTCAATTTTCTGTTCCACAAAAGCTGAATATTTACTAACAGCTGCCACAGATAATGTTCAAATTCAGTTATGTGAAATTTTGTATGATGATCTGATAGGATATATCCAAGAAATTGTGGAATGGTCTCACCCTAGTAATACCAGGACAAGCCTGTCAAACACAGCTCTATATTCTATACTTTATCCATCATGACAAGATCTTGTTTTGCTTTGTCTTATCAAATTCTTGCTGAAATTTATAAGTATTTTCTTATCCTTTTGTCAACAGTTGCAATTCGAGTCATGTAGTATATTTGGAAGAGTATGATTTCATCAAGATGTGAAACAAGTAAATGGTACTATATAATATTCTTGAGTATATTAGTATTTTAAAGATAAAGTCAGAATAAAATGACTTTTTAATTTTCTTTAATGTAATATATATTGAAATATATATTTTTATAACCCCTTCTGATTCCTCAGAATTCTTATAAGTAACATAATCAGAGATATATGTATAACCACTCAAGACTCCTTCCAGGTGGTACATGGAAGAAAAAGATTTTGCTAAACATAATAAACATATTAAGTCAGGGCTTTCTAGTACCATTCAACTTATGCAAAGGTAATCTTAAGTAGGTTGTTCTATAAAACAGAGGGAAAAAATCAGTGTAATCCAGTGCCTCCAAGAACATCAGACAGTGAAAGCCTGAAGTGGATAGAAACTTTCTTAATGATAAACTGATATGATATATCTAATAATAGGTGTGCAACTGCCTGATTTACTTCATTGTCAACACAAAATATTTCAGTGGGAAAGACAGCTGAATCTGGGAAGAAAATGAAAATACAAAGTAACACAACACATCTTATATTGGATAAAGTTTATTTTTATTTGAATAACTAAAATTATTTGAACACACCATTTTCATGGTACACTTATCATATTATATTATCTGCAAGATAAAAATAATAATAAAACAACAATAATGAGTGCTCTCACCTTACGTATAAGACCATCCATAAATGTGTAGGCCAATTTTATTTTAGGAATGATGGATATTTGCACAAAGGAGTAACACAATCAGGTTAAAGTTTTAAAAGATTCACTCTGTCTGCTGTGGGGTATTAACATTCAGGGATTGGTGCTGGTAGAGTTTAAAAGATCTAATGGGGGTGGAGTTTAAGCAGTTCTCCAGGGGAAATTAAGGCTTCCTTGGACTCGAGCATTAGTGGTAGAGACTTAAGAAAGTACAAATGTTTCCGTACTTTAAGAGTAGGCCACCAGTATTTTCTGATGGACTGGATGGAAAACACGAGAGAAAGAATGAGCTAAACATGACAACTCTCAGGCTTTTCACATGAATAAATGGATGAAGAGAAATCACATTAACTTAAAGTGAAGAAATCAAGAGAAGGAACACATTTTGGAAAAAGGCAATCAAGAATTTTTTTTAACATAGTGTCTTGGATGATTTTTAGAAATCTTATTCAATTGAACAGTGGATTTATAACATAAGATAAAGCTGAAGATTTACCTTATCAAAATTCTCCAAGCTAGGCTTCAGCAGCCCATGAAATCGAGAACTTCTGGATGGTCAAGCTGGTTTTAGAAAAGGCAGAGGAACCAGAGATCAAATTGCCAACATCTGATGGATCATAGAAAAAGCAAGGGAATTTCAGAGAAACATCTACTTCTGCTTTATTGACTATACCAAGCCTTTGACCGTATGGATCACCACAAACTGTAGTACATTCTTAGAGATGGGAATACCAGACCACCTGACATGTCTCCTGAGAAATCTGTATGCAGGTCAAGAAGAAACAGTCAGAACTGGACATTGAACAACAGACTGGTTCCAAAATGGGAAAGGAGTATGTCAGGGCTGTATATTGTCACCCTGTTTATTTAACTTTTATACAGAGTACATCATGCAAAATGCCAGACTGGATGAAGCACAAGCTGGAATCAAGACTGCCAGGAGAGATATCAATAATCTAAGATATGCAGATGATACCACCATTATAGTAGAAAGTGAAGAGAAAATAAAGAGCCTCTTGATGAAAGTAAAAGAAGAGAGTGAAAAAGCTGGTTCAAAACTCAACATTCAAAAAAATTAGATCATGGTATCTGGTCCTATCACTTCATGGCAAATAGATGGGGAAAGAAAGGAAACAGTGACAGACTTCATTTTCTTGGGCTCTAAAATCACTGCAGACAGTGACTGCAGTCATGAAATTAAAAGACTCTTGCTCCTTAGAAGAAAAGCTGTAACCAACCTAGACAGCATATTAAAAAGCAGAAGCATTAAAGGACTGTCTAGTCAATGTTATCGGAGAAGGCAATGGCAACCCACTCCAGTATTCTTGGCTGGAAAATCCAATGGACAGAGGAGCCTGGTAGGCTGCAGTCCATGGGGTTGCTACGAGTTGGACATGACTGAGCGACTTCACTTTCACTTTTCACTTTCATGCATTGGAGAAGGAAATGGCAACCCACTCCAGCGTTCTTGCCTGGAGAATCCCAGGGACGGAGGAGCCTGGTGGGCTGCCATCTATGGGGTCGCACAGAGTCAGACACGACTGAAGTGACTTAGCAGCAGCAGCAGCAGCAGCAGTCAATGCTATGGTTTTACCAGTTGTCATGTATGGATATGAGAGTCGGACCATAAAACAAGCTGAGTGCTGAAGAATTGATGGTTTTGAACTGTGGTGTTGAAGAAGACTCTTGAGAGTTCTTTGGACTGAAAGGAGATTAAACCATTCAATTCTAAAGGAAATCAACCCTGAATATTCATTGGAAGGACTGATGCTGAAGCTCCAATACTTTGGCCACCTGATGTGAAGAAACGACTCATTGAAAAAGGCCCTGATGCTGGGAAAGATTGAAAGCATGAGAGAAGGGGCCGACAGAGGATGAGATGGTTGGATGGCATCACTGACACGATGGACATGAGTTTGAGTAAACTTTGGGAGTTGGTGATGGACAGGGAAGCCTGGCATGCTGCCATCCATTGGGCAGAAAAGAGTTGGACATGACTGAGCAACTGAACTGAACTGAAAGCCGAAGATGTCTATTATTACAGAAGTTTAAATAAAGTGAGACAGCAAAAGAGACACAGGTACAGAACAGTCTTTTGGACTCTGTGGGAGAGGGCGAGGGTGGGATGATTTGGGAGAATGGCACTGAAACATGTATATTACCATATGTGAAACAAATCACCAGTCCAGGTTTGATGCATGAGACAGGATGATCGGGGCTGGGGCACTGGGATGACCCAGAAGGATGGGATGGGGAGGGAGGTGGGGAGGGGTTCAGGATGGGGAACACATGTACACCCGTGGCGGATTCATGTCAATGTATGGCAAAACCATGACAATTAAAAAATTAACCTCCAATAAAGTAATTAAGTAAAGTAATAAAGTAATTAAGGTAAAGTAATTAACCTCCAATTACAATAAATAAATTTATATATTTTTTAAAAAGTATTATATTCATCTGCTGATGGGCATCCAGGTTGCTTCCAATTAAAATAAATAAATTTAAATTAAAAAAAATAAAAAGTATTACAAATGTGGATTTAAGGAATTAGTTTTAAACTCAGCCATTATAGGAAAGTTGACACTTTATTATTAAGAAAGGAAAATGTTATTAAAAATAACATTCTATTGTGAAATAACAACTTATATAGTTTATTAATTCACTCAATAAATGTGCTACTCTAAGCTAGATATTATATCATCTCCCAGTATGTCTAATGTGAGCAAAACTGATCAAGAATCTCTCCATTAGAATTTAGAGTCTAGTGACAAAGACACACAAACACTGATTAGGCTCTTTGATAAAAGTTTATGAGACTCTCTGTGAACCAATTATAGAGAGAACAGTTCTTCCTTGAGTGGAAAGGAAAGTTTTCCTTGAGGAAAAATGGAGAATAATTTGGAGCTACCACAACATGTAGAAGTCAGAAGGAGAAGGTTGATTCTGGGAGAATGTCAAGGAACAAAACAGGATTTTATCACTGACAAAATTAGAAAAGTTCAAGTCTAAAGCAGAATCTCTTGATACTGAATAAGAGAGAGGTATTTTAGTACATGAATTTAGTTTTGCTAAAAGGGTCTGCACTGAAACTAGGTGGTAAAATATTTAAGGATAGATTCAGAGAAGAGAGAATCAAGAGAACATTAATAAATGTTGAAAGAGAATGCAAGTGAAAGTGGCTATTGCTGTAATTTTGCCTAAAGTGCAGTGTTTCTTACTTCCTTATGGGTGAAAATGTAATGCTCAATTTAGTACACTTTGCAGAGTAAAACCCAAAATATGATGACAGGGACCCCTTAATATTTCTTTTTAAAAGTGTGTTCCCTTGGTCCTTGAAACCTTGCTATAAAATTACTAATTAATATTTGGCAAGGAATTTGGAAAGGTGTGTATTCCCAGACATGCCATAAAACACCTTGGTTACGACGTAAAATCAAGGCTACAGTACACCCATTAAAAGGATTTATAACTATGTTTTAACTTAGAGTGGTGATGGAAAGAACACCAGACAGCTGTTAAGGGGTTGAGAGCAGAAAATATGCTCTGCTATTCATCAAAAAAGAAGGCACTGGGGATACAGAGTTTGTTTTAAGTTACTGAATGAAGTTGAAGAATTAAACGAGCTTGGAATTGATATTTTTAAATTGGAACATATTTTGTGATTCAACAGAAAATCTAATATAATGAAACTCTCAAGAACATTAGCAACAGAGATGCTTACTCGTGAAACAATGATTGCATTACATTTGATATTTTAATATAGAACACTAAATTTGGAAGAAGTTGAGTTTACACACAAAAAGAATTTTTAAACAGAGAGGCATTCATTGATATCAGGATAGACAGATACAGCTTGGAGCCTTTAATATGTAACCTAAGTGTCACTTTCAAACTCCAGTGGTTGCCTATCGAATGAATTACTTGGTTTAAGAATAAAGACATGTTACAAAACAACATTAAATGCATAATAAAATTTTACTCAGGAATTTGTCATCTATAGGTGTAAAAATGTTACCATAAATGTTAATACAGACATATTATATGTATACTCGTGCACATACTGGTTGGACTTCACACAGGTTGCTTTTCTGTGCCATCTGAAATATTATAATCATCCAAATTTTAAGTTCTCAAATTTCAAAGATTAGCATCAATTAGGAAATATGAGATTTTAAGAAACATAGTTTTTAATATTTAAAAATTCTAGAATTAGGAAGAAAATATTACTTTGCTACTAATTTCCCAATTCATAATTCAGTTCATTTCAGTTGCTCAGTCGTGTCCGACTCAGGGTGACAATACATAGCCCTGACACACTCCTTTCCCAGTTTGGAACCAGTCTGTTGTTCCATGTCCAGTTCTAACTGTTGCTTCTTGACCTGCATACAGATTTCTCAAGAGGCAATTCATGATTATGAGCTTCTAAATGTGAAGGAATTTTCCTACTTTTGTTTAGTTGCTAAGTAATGTCCAGTTCTTTTGAGACCCCCATGAGCTGTAGCCCACCAGGCTTCTCTGTCCATGGGATTTCCCAGGCAAGAATACTGGAGTGAGTTGACATTTCCTTCTCCAGGGGATCTTCCTGAACCAGGGATTGAACTTGTACCCTGAATTGGCAGGCAGAATCTTCACCACTGAGCCACCTGAGAAGCCCATCATACTGTTACTACTACTACAACAAGAACAAACACTACCACCACTAATATTATTACTGCTATTGCCATCATTATTACTATTAGTACTACTACTGTTAGTAATTATAATAGGAAGCACTTGAGTGTTCAGTGTATATTAGACCTTAAGCTGAACTTTTTAAGTATATGCTTATGCTATATAATTTATTTCTATAATAACTATATCAGTTAGAGATTATTAGTATTCTCATTGTAAAGGTAAATAAATATGACCCAAGTCACAAGGCTACTGAGAGCAAAGACAGCATCTAAACCCAAAACTGTGTGTTATCATACTCCACACTTTTTACTCGAGGGGAGCAATAAAATTTTCATTCACAGACAACTATAGAGAAGATGCATACTTCCTTTTTTATGATTTAAAGTAAAATACAGACAGAAAACAGGAGAGGCTAAATCAAAGTATTAATAAAATATTTTGAAGTTTTGCTTTTAAGTAAATTTTGCTGAATGATTTCTTTTTATAATCAGAGTCAATAAGTATCTGAAAAGAAAAACACATTACTCTTTCTGTATTAAAATGTCATGAGCAGCTGAGGGGAAGTTTAATCAATACACTAAGACTCAACTGCAGAAATCTATAAAGTTTGTTTAAAAAGTTCAGCTAATTATACACATGTGTAAAGTATAAAAACAGATACTGCTGAGCTATACCACTGGTTTAGTTATCCATAATGAAATAATAATACAGGATTATGACAGGCATGGTATTTTGAGACATGTGACAAATTCTCATGAGGAGTTAGTTAAGACTTTATAATCAAACATACAGAAAATTCTGAAAATCAAAGATAAATAATATTTCCAAGTGAAAGAATGGCCCACATAACTCTACATAGCTCTATCACACAAACTTTGAGAGGATTCCAGAGTCACACATGTTCACTGGTTACTCTAAAGGCACTAAAGGTTAACATCTTCTAAAAAAAAAAAAAAAAAAAAAAAACAAACAAACAAAAAAAAAAACCAGAAGGTAAAGGCACTGAAGGTTAGCATCTTCTACAAAAGAACAGGACTGGAACTCAGTCCTTCAAACACACTCTGTAATTCTCTGCAGCAAAAGCTGCAGTGTTTGTACTCTCCACTCCCACTTCCTCAAGTCAAATCCCCAAAAGATAGAGTTTTTCTTTTTTCCTCAAGTGATACAGTTACTTGGAGTGGACAATTATTTATGAAAAATGGTTAAATACCATATGACTGCTATATATTATAACAAAATCCTGGCTCATCTGGTATCTTTAACAAAAATAGCATTGAAGTTTAAAAGTATGTAAACAAATTTCTCTTTAGGGATAGTCAGTTAAAATAATCATTAAAGTAAGAAATCTAGAAGGAAGGGAGGAAGAGAGGGAATAAAAGAAAGGAGGAAAAAGAAGGAAGGAAGGAGAAAAAGAGAACTTGAGACTCTAGACAAGATTACAGATAATCTGAAGGCAGGTCAAGGCAAAGACTGAATTAATGTATATTTAAAACATAAAATTCAAAATTTTTCTTACACTAAAACAAAATAAAATAAAAGACTTAAAATATTTATTTATAGAATATGTCTCCTTGAATGACTTGAAGTGTTTTTACTTGCTACTGATTTTTTGTCATGTACTTTTTAATTAATTGCATTTAATATTGACATTTCCAGGCATTTACCTTTTCATCCTCTACAGTATTTAGTAAAACATTTTGTTAAAAAAACTCGATGTTTACTTACTGGGAGGAAGCACAGCCTCACCCATCACCAGATAAGTAGACGGAAGTTTTACTGAGCACCATTCTGCCCACCAGATCAAGACCCAGTTTTTCCTTCTCATCAGGAAGCTTGCACAAGCCTCTTAGCCTCACCCACTAGAGGACAGAAGCAAGAACCACAATCCCACAGCTTCCAGAATGAAAACCACATTACAGTAAGTTAATCAAAAAGAAAAGGCAGATGGTTATGTCCCAGATGAAGGATCAAGATAAAACCCCAGGAAAACAACTAAATGAAGTGCAGATAGGCAACCTTTCAGAAAAAAAAAAAAAAAAAAGAATTAAGAATAATGATAGTGAAAATGATCCAGGATCTTGGTAAAATAAAGGAGAAGGTGCAAGAAACATTTACCAAAGGCCTAGAAGAACTAAAGCACAAACAAACAGAGATGAACAATACACCAGAAGGAATCAATAGCAGAATAACTGATGTAGAAGGACAGATGAGTGACCTGGAAGACGGAATGATGGAAATAACTGGCTCAAGATAGAATATAGAAAAAAAGAATGGAAAAAAAGAGGAAGACAGCCTGAGAGACCCCTGGGGCAACATTAAATGTTCCAACTTTCATATTATACAGGTCCCAGAAGGAGAAGAGAGAGAGATAAAGGACCTAAAAAAATATTTGAAGAGGTAACAGCTGAAAACTTCATTAACATGGGAAAAGAAATAGTCAGTCAAATCTGGGAAGCACTCTCGTCCCAGGCAGCATAAACCCAAGGAGGAATACACCCAGAAACAAAAATTAAACTGACAAAAATTAAAAACAAACTATTAAAAACAATAAGATAAAAATGACAATATAACAAACAAGGGAACTCCCATTATGTTATCAGCTGATTTCTCAACAGAACCACTACAGAGCAGAAGAGAATCATATGATATATTTAAAATGATGAAAAGGGAGAAACTGCAACCAAGAATACTCTACAGAACAAGACTCTTGTTCAGATTTGATGAAGAAGTCAAAAGTTTTGCAGATAAGCAAAAGTTAACAGAATTTAGCACCATCAAACTAGTTCTATAACAAATGCTAAAGGAACTTTCCCAGTTAGAAAACCTAAGAGAATGAAAAGACTTACACAAAATAAACATGAAACAATTAAGAAAATGGTAATAGGATCATACATATTGATAATTAAACATGAATGGTTTAAATGCACCAACCAAAAGAAGTAGATTGGCTGAGTGAATGAGAACATGTGCATGTATGCACTTTCACTTACCACGTCATTGTGCTTAACCCCCAAATTATATGTAATTATTTTATAGTTAGGCTAATCATATTCCCATTACAGCTTGCAATTATAATTATCTTTCATTTTTTGTCTTGAAATTTGATTGTTAAAACTGATAAACATCTGTTACTATTGTGATTATGAAACTATTATTCATTTAATAATAAGTTGGAATCAAGAAGTCTCTAAAATCACTGCAGACAAGAAATTTAAAAATGCTTGCTCCTTGAAAGAAAAGGTATGATAAACTTATACAGTGTATTCAAAAGCAGAGACATCACTTTGCCAACAAAAGTCCATATAGTCAAAGCTATTTTTTTTTTCAGTATTTATGTACAGATCTGAAAGTTGGATCCTAAAGAAGGCTGAGCTCCAAAGGATGGATTCTTTTGAATTGCAGTGCTAGAGAAGACTCTTGAAAGTCTCTTGAGAGGAAGGGGTTCAAACCAGTTAATCCTTAAGGAAGTCAACCCTGAATATTAATTGGAAAAATTGTTGCTGAAACTTCAATACTTTGGCCACCAGATGTGAAAAGCCAATTCACTGGAAAAGACCCTGATGCTGGGAAAGATTGAGGGCAGGAGAAGAAGAGGGTGACAAAGGATGGGATGGTTGAATGACATCACCAACTTAATAGACATGAGTTTGAGAAAAGTTCGGGAGATAGTGAAGGACAGGAAAGCCTGCCATGCTGCGTGCAGTCCATGGGGTCACAAACAGTCATACATGACTTAGCAAATGACCAACAATTTGTTTAACATTTTGTGCCATGATAGCTCAACAGAAAATAATAGAATTCTATACCATTAAACTACTGCTTAATAGAAAAAACGAATGCTATTTAGAATTATTTTGTAATTTTTTTGAAAAATACCAATGCCCAGGTAATTCTTTTTCCTCTGAAGCTCTAGATATGAGTCTAATGAGCAACCATGTTTAAAAACAACTGGACTATATGACGATTTTTTTAAACTTTTATCTAGTTTTACTCTATTTCATATTCAGTGCTCCCATTTCATTTATGTTTTCAAATTTCTCCATCACTTTTTTGTTATTCTTTCTCAAGCCTCTATCAAGGATAGCATAAAAGCTTTTATATACACACAGGTGCATTTAAATAGCATGTATAATACACACAGACACACACATTTTAGGAAATATGTGAATTTTTTCCCAGGTAAAAATTTATGACATTTTGATTCCACTTGTTTGACTAAGTATAGGTAGAATGCTAGATTTCTAGTATATATTCACCTAAAACTTGATATAATTTCATTTATTCTGGGATCTAGTATTACTGCTAAAAATCTAGAAATCTTTTTATCTTAGTGTTTAAAAAAATTGAATGAGTTTTGAAACTTCTAATCCAATTCTGAGAATATAAAGAAATACTATGTTGTAAAGATAGACAATAAGTTAACATGTGTTATGATATTATTAACTAAAGTCACATTTTGTTTAAACCTCACAAAATTTTATACTAGTTTCCATTATCTTTTTTCATACCTTATTTCAGATTTCACATTGTATTTAGTTACATTGAACAGCTTCAGTTGCATCCAATAAATTCTGATAAACCTTTTCATTTTTATTCTGTCATAAATATTTTCTATTTTTCCTTGTTATGGCTTCTTAGATATACCCATCATTTAAAACTGGACATTTAATTGCCAAATACCTGGTGTTTTTAAATTATGTTTGATATTATTCATTCATTTTGATATTGATTTCTCATTTAAATTGCTTTTTTCTCAGCAGTCACCCTCTATTTTTTCAGTCATCTAACTTACTGAGGTTTCCAGTGGCTAAGTCAGAAATCTCTCTTGGGAAACATCACATTGCATTTGAAAATATAAGGGTTATTTTCAAATATATTTTGATATTAATTTCTAAGAGAATTCCACAGTAATAAGGGACACTGTGCAATTTCAATATCTTTAGATCATGAAATTTTTGTACCTTATTTTATGTCCATAAATAATGTTTCAATGTCTCCTTGTTTATAGTCTATGGGAACTTGAATTTGTATCCTGCTGTTGTATGAAAACTGTATAAATCTTAATTGTGTTGAATTGGTTCATATTGCTTTTCAGGTCTACCATATCCTTCTACTTTTCTGTCTATTCATCTACTTATTTTTGAGAGTTTGATATTGAAACTCCAACTAAAAATGTTCATCTACTGAAAAAATACTTGTAATATATAGTGGAACTATAGATAACTTTGTTTTATATTTTCCAACTCTCCTATAAATATGTGATACTTGCATAATTTAAAAAAGAAAATAAAATTAATTGTAGCTAGAGCCATCTTTTAATGTGTCTCTGGTTTAAGAAGGAAGTGAAACTTAGGTAAGTAATCACAGGATACAGCCACATAGTAGTACTTCAGTGTTGAAAGATCATGCCTCACTTTGGTACAGACCAATATAAATTATGTCTTTAGTTCCTTCTCCTGTCTTCATCAGTAATAATTTTTAGAAGGTCATATGACTCCCTTCAGTTCAGTTGCTCAGTCGTGTCCGACTCTTTGCGATCCCATGAATCGCAGCACACCAGGTTTCCCTGTCCATAACCAACACCCGAAGTTCACTCAGACTCATGTCCATCGAGTCAGTGATGCCATCCAGCCATCTCATCCTCTGTCGTCCCCTTCTCCTCCTGCCCCCAATCCCTCCCAGCATCAGAGTCTTTTCCAATGAGTCAACTCTTCGCATGAGGTGGCCAAAGTACTGGAGTTCCAGCTTTAGCATCATTCCTTCCAAAGAAATCCCAGGGCTGATCTCCTTCAGAATGGACTACAGTTCAAAAGCATCAATTCTTCGGCGCTCAGCCTTCTTCACAGTCCAAGTCTCACATCCATACATGACTACTGGAAAAACCATAGCCTTGACTAGACAGACCTTAGTCAGCATAGTAATGTCTCTGCTTTTGAATATGCTATCTAGGTTGGTCATCACTTTTCTTCCAAGGAGTAAGCATCTTTTAATTTCACGGCTGCAGTCACCATCTGCAGTGATTTTGGAGCCCCCCAAAATAAAATCTAAAAATCTAACACTGTTTCTACTGTTTCCCCATCTATTTCCCATGAAGTGATGGGACCGGATGCCATGATCTTTTGTTTTCTGAATGTTGAGCTTTAAGCCAACTTTTTCGCTCTCCTCTTTCACTTTCGTCAAGAGGCTTTTTAGTTCCTCCTCACTTTCTGCCATAAGGATGACTCCCTTAGTATTAAAGCATATATTCCACAGACCCCTTTCATAAATATGATTGTCATTATGTGAAAGTCTTTGGGGACGTCTACAGGCACATTCATTATGTAACAGCTGATGCCATTGCTGGTCCTGCTTATCTCTTACTTTACCCCCTGTTTGTAATATGAATGTTTTAGACTGCATTATGAGGTTTAGAATGTATATAATGAAATACTGGAAAACTAGGCTTTTGAGTCATACCAAGCTTAGAATGTATATCATGAAATTAAATTATAAAAGAAAACAAATGTTCAACTTGTTTGGTGTCTTTTATTTAATTATTTTTTTAGACTTTTATTAATCATAGTTGAACTATTATCACACTTTCATATAGTATTTATAAACTTTCACAAGAAAAGAAATTTGGGGCTCATGTATTCACTGTTTTACTTGTTACTATAGATTTCTGTTATTTTTTTTAAAAAGGTATTAATTAAGTGCCAGGGTCCAGCCCCGGTGGATCCAGGGTAATTCGAAGCGGGGACGGAGTCAGCATCCTAGGAATTAATTGCTTAATAAAAGATATAGAGGGAGATTAGAAAGAAATAGTGTAGTAGGAAAATTAGTGGAGAAAAAGAGGCTGAATAACTTGGTTTACGTGGGATACCAATAAAGCTTCAAGACAAGAAGCTTGCACCACCTATGTAGGCCACTGGTGCCCACTTGAATATTGGAGAGTGCCCCGCCTTGGGCTCCCTCTCACGTGGAACTTAAAAGCCAGGGCAAAATTAGCAGGCTTGGCAAGCACCCACGCTCCAGATGGGAATTCAGCCAGAAAAACGGAGAACAAGAAAGAACACAAGGGGGAATCAGTCTTTCCAGAAACTGATCCGATTTTTTTGTTTTTAGGCTTGCTTATATACCTTTTGTTACACATAGAGACAAATGGAAATTTTAAAGTCATGCAGGGGTCAGCAGTACTGACCTTTATCAAAATCAGGTGCTTCATATAAATGTATACAAAAAGGTCTTAGGGGTTTTACATCATCTTATGGCCATGAGGCCTGCTGACATTTTATGATCCTTTCTTTCTGATACCAAAAAACTTATTTTCCAGGGGTGATCTTTCTTAAATCAGGCATCACCTTCCGAAGGTACCAGATACAGTTGCATTCCTATAGGGTGAGGGTGTAGCGGGTTACAATTAAGAAAGTAATTTACTTAAAGTGAAGTGAAGTTGCTCAGTCGTGTCCGACTGTTTGCAACCCCATAGACTGTAGCCTACCAGGCTCCTCTGTCCATGGGATTTTCCAGGCAATAGTACTGGAGTGGGTTGCCATTTCCTTCTCCAGGGGATCTTCCCAACCCAGGGCTCGAACCCTGGTCTCCTGAATTATAGACAGATGCTTTAACATCTGAGCCACCAGGGAAGTCCTGTAATTTACTTAGCCTAAGGTTTAACATGATTAATCTTAAAGGTTAATACTTATTTCTCCTAAATGCTAGTTATATTCATTAATGTGTATAAGGGCAGGGGATTTAGCAGCAAACATTGGCCCAATAAATTAAAAACCCTTCACCAATATAATTCCTAATCAACCCACAATATTAATAATTTCTAACTTCCTAAAATAATCTGCCTTTAGTAAGTCTAAAACTTCTCATGCCTCTCACAGTTGGGAGGCTGTAAACAGTCACATGTGGCCGGACAAACCTGTACAGGCAGGCTAGATAACCTTCAGAGGAGTTTGTAAGTTGAAACACTCTTGTCATGCCCAGGAATTTTTATTAACTGGAGCTGTAGGTTAACTCCTTCTCTGACAGAGGTGTTGGGGGAGAGCCCCCCATAAAGTCAGAGGTGTAGGTGAGAGCATAAAACAGTTAAGTAAGCAGACTCTGGTTCTGGGGGTAGATGCTCAGGAACAGGGGGTTTCCTGAGGCTCGATCCCGCCTTTGCGTAGGCCGAAGCCTCCTTCCTCATGACCTTTGCCCTTGGCGGAGTTCCTCACACTGGCTCCCGGCATCTAAGTTCACTACCAAGTTGGTTTGAATATTTCCTACAATGTCCAAAATTTTTGAACTTTTTACTCATACATCTTAACATAGCTCCCTAAATAGTCAGAGTTAACATTTGAATCTGACTACTCAATTATACTCATGTTTCCTTTTTCACCTTTGTATATACATCTTGAAATAGTTTAGATAATCTTAATCATTATATCTTACATTAGAAACATAACTAAATGACTAATAACTAACATTTATGCACATTTTCCATACAGATCTACCAGAATTAAAATTATCTAGTTTAATCTTCACAATAACCCAATAAAGTAGGTAGCATTATCATATCCATGATTAAATAGATTTCAAAACATTAAAAGCTTTTGTAAAGATCATATACTTACTGAAACAAGCAAAACAATTACACATTAATTAAAATCATAGCTTCTCTTTCGAAACATGAATATTAAACCGAAAATATCTCTAGTACTACTTACATCTCATGGAACCTGATATTAAGCCAATTTAGTGGCAAGAGAATTACATATGAGAAACTTTCTTGATCTACAAGTGATTTACTGACTAAACTCTCAGATTTATGATGACAAAAACAAGCTTGTAAGTACAAATGAGCAAACGATAAATTGTGAGACTCATAAAAATAGCACCCAGCAAATAAGATCAATTCTTATTCAAGGAGACAGAACATGACACATTTTTTGGTACTGTGTATGTTGAGGACTGAGCATGTAATATTTTGATGATATAGTAAGCATCGAAGAATTGATGCTTTTGAACTGTGGTGTTGGAGAAGACTCTTGAGAGTCCCTTGGACTGCAAGGAGATCCAACCAGTCCATTCAGAAGGAGATCAGCCCTGGGTGTTCTTTGGAAGGAATGATGCTGAAGCTGAAACTCCAGAACTTTGGCCACCTCATGCAAAGAGTTGACTCATTGGAAAAGACTCTGATGCTGGGAGGGATTGGGGGCAGAAGGAGAAGGGGATGACCGAGGATGAGATGGCTTCATGGCATCACTGACTCAATGGACGTAAGTTTGAGTGAACTCCGGGAGTTGGTGATGGACCGGGAGGCCTGGCATGCTGCGATTCATGGGGTTGCAAAGAGTCAGACACGACTGAACGACTGAACTGAACTGATCTACAGCTAGATTATTTTCTTAGTTTCATTAATATGATGTAATATGATTAAATAAATAATGTAGTACAGTTTTAAAAATATTGGCTGGTTTGTTTCAATATTCAGCTCAGTTCCGTCGCTTAGTTGTTTCTGACTATTTGCGACTCCATGGACTGCAGCATGCCAGGCCTCCCTGTCCATCACCAACTCCTGGAGTTTACCTATATTCATGTCCATTGAGTTGGTGATGCCATCTAACCATCCCAACCTCTGTCATTTCCTTCTCCTGCCTTCAATCTTTCCCAACCTCAAGCTCTCTTCAAATGAGTCAGTTATTTGCATCAGGTGGCCAAAGTATTGCAGTTTCAGCTTCAACATCAGTCCTCCCAATAAATACTCAGGACTGATCTCCTTAAGGATGGACTGGTTGGACCTCCATGCAGTCCAAGGGACTCTCAAGAGTCTTCTCCAACACCCCAGTTCAAAAGCATCAATTCTTTGGCGCTCAGCTTTCTTTATAGTCCAACTCTCACATGCAAACATTATTGCTGGAAAAACCATGGCTTTGACTAGACAGACCTTTCTTGGCAAAGTAATGTCTCTGCTTTTTAACATGCTGTCTAGTTTGGTCATAGCTTTTCTTCCAAGGAGCAAGCATCATTTAATTTCATGCCTGCAGTTACCATCTACAGTAATTTAGAAGCCTAAGAAAATAAGTCTGTCACTGTTTCCACTGTTTCCCCATCTATTTGCCATGAAGTGATGGGACCAGATGCCATGATCTTCGTTTTCTGAATGTTGAGCTTTAAGTTAACTTTTTCACTCTCCTCTTTCACTTTCATCAAGAGACTCTAGTTCTTCTGCACTTTTTGCCATAAGGGTGGTGTCATCTGTATATATGAGGTTATTGATATTTCTCCCAGCAATCCTGATTTCAGATTGTGCTTCTTCCAGCCCAGTGTTTCTCATGATGTATTCTGCAGATGAGTTTAAAAAGCAGGGTGACAATATATAGCCTTGACGTACTCCTTTTCCTATTTGGAACCAGACTGTTGTTCCGTGTCCAGTTCTAACTGTTGCTTCCTGACCTGCATACAGATTTCTCAAGAGGCAGGTCATGTGGTCTGGTATTCCCATCTCTTTCAGAATTTTCCAGTTTATTGTGATCCACACAGTCAAAGGCTTTGGCATAGTCAATAAAGCAGAAATAGATATTTTCCAGAACTCTTTTGCTTTTTCAATGATTGAGCAGATGTTGGCAATTTGATCTCTGTTTCCTCTGCCTTTTCTAAAACCAGCTTGAACATCTGGAAGTTCATGGTTCACACATCGTTGAAGCCTGCCTTGGAGAATTTTTAGCATTACTTTACTAGCTTATGAGATGAATGCAATTGTGTGGTAGTTTGAGCATTCTTTGCCATTGCCTGTCCTTGGGATTAGAAGGAAAACTGACCTTTTCCAGTCCTGTGGCCACTGCTGAGGTTTCCAAATTTGCTTGCATACTGAGTGAAACACTTCCACAGCATCATCTTTCAGGATTTGAAATAGCTCTACTTGAATTCTATCACCTCCACTAGCTTGTTCATAGTGATTCTTCCTAAGGCCTATGAACTTGACTTCGCATTCCAGGATGTCTGGCGCTAGGTGAGTCATCACACCATAATGATTATTTGAGTCATGAAGGTCTTTTTTGTATAGTCCTTCTGTGTATTCTTGCCATCTCTTCTTAATATCTTCTGCTTCTGTTAGGTCCCTATCATTTCTGTCCTTTATTGTGTCCATCTTTGCATGAAAATTTCCCTTAGTATCTCTAATTTTCTTGAAGAGATCTCTAGTTTCCCATTCTATTGCTTTCCTCTATTTCTTTGCACAGATCACTGAGGAAGGTTTTCTTATCTCTCCTTGCTCTTTGTTGGAACTCTACATTCAAATGGGTATATCTTTCCTTTTTCCTTTGCTTTTCATTTCTCTTCTCTTTTTTGCTTTACCTTTTGCTTTTCTCCTTTGCTTTTCACTTCACTTTTTTGTTTTAATGTTACTTATGTCTTAACAAGAAAAACTGAAACTTGACTTGGATTTTAGTTGTTAGGAGCAATGAGGACAGTTATTACCTGGCATTCCATATTTCTCCAAGTAATCAGACATGTTTTAGTACCCCCATTCTTTAAACTGAGGTGCACATCACTGAATATATCTTTGTTTTTCATACTGGCATGCATGAATATTCATTGGAAGGACAGAAGAGCCAATCCTTTTGCCATTTGATGGGAAAAACCAACTCACTTGAAAAGACCCTGATGTTGGGAAAGATTAAGGGCTGGAGGAGAAGGGAGGTGACAAAGGATGAGATGGTTGTATGGCATCACTGACTTAATAGACATGAATTTGAGAAAACTCTGGGAAATAGTGAAGGACAGGGAAGCCTGTCATGCTGCATTCTATGGGGTCTCAAAGAGTCAGACAGGTCTTAATGACTGAACAACAACAACAATGCATCGTAGGAACAAGTGAACACTTAGGTATAAATGAATCAAGGTTTGGCAGGAGTGAAGCTAATATCATCATAGAGGATGCTGGATGAAATACTTAAGAGAAACAACGTTTAATTAAGATTTTAATTTTAGATATAGGGACTTATATGGAAACTGTTTAAGCAAGAGGACTCAAGTTTTGAGGTTAGTTTCATGGTAAACTTGCCTCGTTAGACCAGTATACATATATACATCTTATATATCTATTTTATGTATATCCTATTGGTAATAATGGATATTTTCTAATATTATGGTTTATGGTACAATCTGTAAAGCTATATATGTATATATATATAAAGATATATGTTAGGTAGTTAGAGTAGGAAAAAAGAGTCCAGAATGCTGGTGGCTAAAAGAAAAGGAAGGGAAAAGCCAGTGAAAATAGAACAAAGGAAGGTCCAAGAACCAGAGTGAGGACCTCAGGCAGAAAAAAATAGCACTCCTGGCTAATCCAATTTACATAGGGCAGGCCTAGGGGGAGGAGGAAAAAACATATAAGAAGAGGAGCCATAGATGTCAGGGGAGTGTGTAAATTTCCTTGGTGCTGTCTTATCACAACAAAAATCTGAAGTGACAGGACAGCATTACAGCCTTAGGACAGGCCAGTGTCACAGCTCTCGGATGGACCAGTGTTACAGCTCTGTGTTACAGCTCAGTTTTACTTAGAAACTAAAGGAAAATACAGCCTCAAGGTGTGAGGGCATGACAGCCCAAAAGATGCAAAGAGAAGAGAAGAGAAGAGTGGGCGGGGGGGGGGGGGGGCGGAGAGAGAAACACCGGCCCTTTGGCTCCTCTTTTTATAAGTTTTTGTCTCCTCCCCGGGCCTGCCCTATGTAAATTGGGCTAGCCAGGAGGGCTGTTTGTTCTACCTGAGGTTCTCACTCTTGTCCTTTGGCTTTCCTTTGTTCTATTTTCACACACGTTTCCCTTCCTTGTCTTTTAGCCACCACCATTCTGGACTCGTTTTTCCTATTCTGACTACCTAACATATCTAAGACCATGTTTTTTTTGTTTGTTTGTTTGTTTGTTTTTAATTTTATCTCTCCTAGTCAGGTATTTACATATGCATTTATTTGTCTTATAATATTTAACATATCCAACACTTACTGTACCAGGCACTGTTCTATGTATTTTTATATTTATGAATTATACTGTGGAGCTGTTCTACCACCTATATAAAAATGAGAAAAGAAAAGTCAAAACAGGTCACCTAGGATTTGATGCAATTTAAAATCAACTTAACAGATAAAAATTATGTTTTGGGACTTTCATGGTGGTCCAGTGGTTAAAGAATCCACCTTCCACTGCAGGAGATGTGGGTTCGATACCTGGTCGGGGAACTAAGATCCTACATGTCACGGGACAATGAAGCCCATGCACCATAACCACTGAAGCCCAATGCCCTAGGCCCATGGTCCCTAACAAGAGAAGTTTCCAGAATAAGAAGTTGGTGCATTGCAACTAGAGAGTGGCCCCCACTCACCACAAAAAAATAGAGAAAACCCATGGGCAGCAACAAAGGCTAAGCGCAGTCAATAAACAAATAAGTAAAATTATTTTTTAAAATAATTATGTTTCAATCTAAGGCTTAGAGACAGACACTGTTTTAGTACAGTAATGCCCAGAATTTGATAAAGAACATAGGATATCTAAAAAATTGCAAATAGAACTACCTTATGACCCAGCAATCCCACTGCTGGGCATACACACCGAGGAAACCAGAATTGAAAGAGACACATGTACCCCAATGTTCATCGCAGCACTGTTTATAATAGCCAGGACATGGAAACAACCTAGATGTCCATCAGCAAATGAATGGATAAGAAAGCTGTGGTATATATACACAATGGAGTATTACTCAGCCGTGAAAAAGAATTCATTTGAATCAGTTCTGATGAGATGGGTGAAACTGGAGCCAATTATACAGAGTGAAGTAAGCCAGAAAGAAAAACACCAATACAGTATACTAACACATATATATGGAATTTAGGAAGATGGCAATGACGACCCTGTATGCAAGACAGGAAAAAAGACATAGATGTGTATAACGGACTTTTGGACTCAGAGGGAGAGGGAGAGGGTGGGATGATTTGGGAGAATGGGAATTCTAACATGTATACTATCATGTAAGAATTGAATCGCCAGTCCATGTCTGACGTAGGGTGCAGCATGCTTGGGGCTGTTGCATGGGGATGACCCAGAGAGATGTTGTGGGGAGGGAAGTGGGAGGGGGGTTCATGTTTGGGAACGCATGTAAGAATTAAATATTTTAAAATTAAAAAAAAATAAATAAAAGAGAAAAAGACCAGTTAAAAATCAAAAGTGACCTCATCTCTTGTAAGAAAAGAAGCAAGAAAGGAAGGAATGGAAACAGGTGGAAGAAAAGGAAGGAGAGATAAACGTACAGGAAAGTAATTATGAGTTGCAATGGAAAACATCTACTATTATGTACATCAAGGCTTGGCCAGTGTTTGCACAGACTTCCAGACATATATTTCAACAGTGTAGATAATGTAAATCCAAAATATAACCCTCTCATATCATCAGCACTGTTTGGTATCATTCTTTTTTTTTTTTTTTTTTTTTTTCGTTTTCTAAGCCACTTTGACAGGCAAAAAGCAAAAAGCTTATTTTTAAACTTAATTTTAAATAAGTCTGAACACATGCACGTAGATTTTTGAATTCACACTGTCTACCTCTATAAGTTATATTTTCATTATTTTTCCTCAGTGTTCTGAATGGTATTTGATGTTTTAATTATTTGTTAAAAACAGAAGTCACACATATTACATTTATGTTCCTTTTTTAATCATTTGACTCTATACTATGCAGTATTTTATGGAACATAGTTTATAATTTTACATAGCCACATCTTTCCCTATTTCTGCTGTAATTTGTAAATTGGATGTAATGCCTAAAAAGATATTCATCTTTTTAATGTGAATATTTGCTACTGCTTTATTCAATACATTTTAAGCTATTTATGCTTTCAATAAATTTGTTACATTTTTTACCAGTGGTTGAATTAGGGTTATAATTTCCTTTATCATTAAACATGTATTCAATTTTTCACAAAAGTAAATCACATTATGGTTAGATAAATACTACATAAAAATGTGCACATACACTTACTTGTTCACTTGTTTAAGCCCCTATTAATTATTCTATCAAACAGTAGATTTCTTTCCTAATCTATATTATCATTATATAATGAAATTTAACATTATATAGCAAATGACCATGCAACACACACACACACATACTCTTTTATTTTTCCAAAAAGAAGCACTTTCAGTTATTTTCCATTTTTTTAATAAAAATAGTTTGAAAATAGAATACTATTTTCATTCTTTTATAAATAGAGAAACAGTAATTTGGATTTGGGAAGCTTATATTTCTATACACTGTGGATAAATGATATTAATGCAGTAAATTCAGCCTGAATATACTATCTGCCTAATCAATAAGTTAACTGAGTTGTAATATAGTGTGTTTTTCCTGTAACCAACCTCTCTATTAAGAGGGTTGCTTTCAAGAAATAATATACCCTCACACAAGAGGGTCATCTATGAACGTGTGAATAATGGATTCTTTGAAAGGAAATATCAAATCTGAGATCAAAGTCAGTCACTAGCCTACAGAAGAAGCATTTATTTTTACCTTTGCAATCAGATAATGGTCACTGTTCTGAGGAAAGTATGAATTCGAAATAATCTATTTTCATTTCCTGAAATTCATACCTTTATCTGTGCTACTGATTTTCAGGTGACTAGTTCAATTCCACTGGATCCAGAAGTGTCAATTCTCACAAATTCATAACTACAAGTGAACCTCGGAATACATAGGTCAAGCTCCAGCATAGAGTTCTCTTGAGGTTTTGATTAAAAGTGCATTAAATTAAAAGATTAAGTTTGGAAGAAATGAAATATTTATAAGTTAATATTTCTTTCCACTTATTTTGATTTAACTTCCTGTCCCTCAATGAGTTGACGTTATAGTCTTCATGCAGTCTTCTTTATCCACATAATTTTCATAACTGAAAAATAATCTAATAATGTTGCTATATAAAGAAAATTTTCTGACATGTTTTCCTATAATAGGAAAGCTGATGGGGTGTGCGTGTATATATATATATATATAACACACATATATAACATGTATAAAAACATTTATAAAACATTTAGCATTTATATATATATTGATATATATATATAATGCATATACATATAAAATGGAATTAGATCAAATATTTTTCTGGTTTTAAAATATTTGAAATTAATTTCAATATTTGACCTCCTGTGCAATTTTCTGCAGTACTTTCTGTTTTGTTTTATTATTTGGGTCATATAGACTAAAGGCAAATGAGATTATAATTTTGAGGAAATGTGGAATGTTACAGTTATTGGGAAAGGCAGTCCCAGCCATGAACTCAGAGCAACCTGCACACTTTCTTATAAGATTGTAAGGCTTAATTAACCATTTGTGTATGTGGGCCATTTTTCAGGGTTGTGTGTGCAGTGAGCAATTTAGATGCATGATGTAATATCACCCTCTAGAATCAGGAAAAGGCTCCCTTACTTTTGCTCTGAAAGATATGGATTTTCCCTTTCAGTATTTAGGATATAAACCCACTGCCCGTGCAATATCCATCTAGCTTCTCCCACCCCGACAATGCCTCCATGGGACTTGGCAAGAAGGGAGCTGAGGTGCACGCTGCTTGTTGAAATAGGCTAAAATTGAATTCTAGACCCAACAATTTTGTGATAAGTACAAAATGTTGATGTATATGCCATGTTTAAAATGACTCTAAATAAGACGATGATCAAGGACTCTGCAAACTGGATTTTGGACACATTCTCTGGGATTGGGTAGCATACACTCTTGCCCAAGTAATGGTTAGATAAGAGTAAGGGTCCCTCCTGCTTCCCTAGTAATTCAGTCAGTAAAGAACCCACCTGCAATGCAGGAGACCTGGATTCGATCATTGAGTTAGCAAGATTCCCTGGAGAAATAAATGGACACCCACTCCAGTATTCTTGCCTGGAAATCCCATGGACAGAGGAGCCTGGTGGGCTACAGTTCATGGGGTCACAACAGTCGGACATGACTTAGTGACTAAACCACCACCATCACCAAAGATCTCTCTAAAGTCCTATCTGTTAATAAGGCTGAACAATTAAAAGTAAAACTGATGATTTGGTTGTTGCCTATTCTCCTCTGGGAAGGGTGATAAGGGATGCTGCTATGATGACAATGAGGCAGCAATTCCCACTGCCTGGGCTAGAAGGCAATGCTGCTGTGGGCTTACAATTCCCGAAGTTAAAACAAAAGGTGTCAGCAATAAGGTACCTACTATTACAGAGCTTTGGATGAGCCAAGAACACTAGAAGTTTGTTTGGTTGAGCAGCAAAAAGCCGAAGCTAGAATAAAACAGTGAATGTAAAGCCTTACTTAGCAACATGGAGCTGCTCTCTCCTGCTGCATAATCTGCATGGGGCAGACAGAAAGCAGTCCCTGTGTCTGGTTGCTTGCCAGATATTAGGAGGACATAGAGGAAGAGGGTAGCATTCTCTTGCCCACAGGGAGATTGACACTAGAGGTCAGTGGATATAATGCTCCCCGCCGACTGACTCAATCCCCACATCTTTCAGACTTCCCCTTCTCCCTGCACTTTACGCATCCAAGCTCAAATGCCTCTGTATTTGGTCCTGTGAGGGAGGGAGCTCCTAAATTCAGTTAATCAAATCCAGGCTGAAATTCTTGGGGGAAAAGGGAATTTACCTGACCTTGTATATGAAGCCCTCTGGATCAATTCAGTAACTCTTTCTTGTAATTTCCACTTCTGAATGTATAACTGATGTTGATGTTTAATGTGCATGTGCCATGAACACCCCGCCATGTTTCATCCATTCAAGGATGGCCACATACAGAGAGATAACTGCTGTATCCTCTTATGAGGTTCAAGAGAAGCAAAATAGAAAACTAGGAGGAGAAAGAAAAATCACAGAATTAGTTAAAAAATTAGAATACTCAGATATATCACTACCCAGGACAACAGAATCATCTGTCTCATGACATCCTTATTTCTGAGTTTGTCAACTTAGACCCAATGACTAACAGGGGAAGCACCTAAGAGGTGCTTTCACTCTTCATGTGAAAATGATGCTTAAGTGTAACTGGCCTGATGTTATATGAAAAAGTGGCAGCTACACCACTGAAGACAATTACTTTCCACTCTGCCACTTGGGAGAAAAGCAGCTTGCTCCATGGAGCCCCTGATTTACAAAGATCTTCTTCAGTTCATATCTTGGTTTACTAATGATTTGACTAAGTGAAAATCTGATTGTATTTATTAGGAGGCAATTCCATACAACCTGAATGACAAGGCTGGAAGACCAACAGAAGGGTTAAAGACACTTCTCTTTGAGTTTGGCTAAAAGTGGTGGGAACAAACCACTGCTGATTGAACAGTCTGGATCACTCATAAAGATAGCCACAGTAAGAGCTCTCTGTTGAGATCAACTGGATTTAAGCAGCTGCTGAATTCTGTACCCAGATCTCTTCCAATGGCATCAAAATCTACCATCATATCAGAAATGGCAACACATCCACTCTCATAGACTGGGCACACAATAAAGAATGTGTCTGATGTCAAAGCTATCATTGCATGTTGCAAATGTTGTCATCACTGCCAAAAGGCTACGTTTGTAGCAAGCCATCTTGAGGAATGAGATTATAACTTCCTTAGGGACAAACAGCTTACTACTTACTATGAAAGCTTACCACTTATGAAAAAAGGTGACTACCCAAGGTAAATGTTTTGTTTGTTGTTTTTTTCTCATGTGCCACACAAATCTATTCCAAGGGCAGTAATCCTCTGAGCCCCTCCATTCCAGTCTTGTGAGACTTGGGTATAGGAAGTTCAATTCACAGCATATTTATGCTGATTACATGAAGAAATAAATGAGAAATAAATGAATATTAAGGTATTGTGTCTATTACACAAGAGTCTCTCTCTCATTTTCTGCCAGCATCCAGGAAAGAGTAGCAAGCTTTCAAGTAGATAAAACTAAATTCCAGACACAAATATGTACTCTCTTGGGTGTGAACACATATATTACTAACTTCTACACTTATAAAATAATCTAGATCTCAACCAATTGGTCTCAACCAATCACGGGCCATCCAGTACCACAGCATTTATCACTGAAAAAAATCTGCATATAAGTGGATCTGTGCAGTTGAAATCCACATTTTTCAAGGGCACCTGTACTTTACTTTTTCCTAAAATCCCTGAGGGTTTGCTGTTCATGCTCTGATGTAAGGTTGCCTCCACAATGAGTCACTGCAGCCCCTCTTCTTCCATCTTCTCCCACAAAAAGAAACTTCTCTCAAGGCCAAGATGGCATATGATTTTTCTGTATCTAAAAAAGTGCAAGGCAATACCTTTTTTACTTTACTTTTCCTTTGATCTTCTGTCACATTTTCTGCTCTTCTTTCTAGCAAAACTCCTAGACAGAGTTGTGTGTATGCACTGTACTGAATTTTCCTCTTCTCTCTATTGAACTCTCTTCAAGCTGACTTCAATATCTCTCGCTTCCCTCCCCGCTGCTTCTCTGTCCAAGTCTCCTCCTCTTCTCCAGCCACACTAGCCACTTTGTTGTTCCTGAAGCAGAGTAGGTGTGTTTTACCCTCAGGGCTTTTTCACTGGCCCTCTACCTGGAACATACTTCTTTTCTCACAGGGCTTACTCGCTCACCCTTTAAAGTCATTGCTCAAATACTACCATTTTATTGACACCTACTTACCGTCGCTAATTCAGCATTCAAATCTTTTCCATCCTTTCTAAAAACATGGTGTACTTGTCCATGTCTTCCTTTCATTGTTTATAAAGTTATTATTTCCAGTTTCATGTAGTTAATATTAATATACAATAATATCTATCCTGGAGGAGTGTAAATAAGCTTCTAAATTCTGTGTCTCCCTGTTTAATTTGTTTCAGTGTATATAACTGAAGAGTGCATGTCCTGTGTTCAAATTAGAAAATAGTTCCAATTAACTGCAGCCTCTACATCTTCCTGATTTGCAATGCATAAAATGCAGAGATTAGTAAAATATGGGACTGCTATTCAAGGAAACTATAATCCGACATTTGGAATCAAATAAAAACAAATGACTATAATGCAAGGGAGAGCAATATAAGAGTTGACAACAAAATGTAACATGAGATTGTAATAATAGATTTTGAGTGTTGGTGAGAATATCAGCAAAGATTTTTCTGGAGATGAATCATAATCCACAAAGGTAAATAGGAAAGGTAATGAATAGCAGAGAAATGAAACAACATGTTGAACGGCAAAAGCTTGGACAAGCACACCACGTGTTTTGGCAACAGTTGATATTCCGAGATGAATGGCAGGCTATACATGTTAAAGAAATATAAGGAGACGAAGTTAAATGTTAGCTTGGTGACGTGAGTGCTAGACTGGGAAACTGATCCACGATGCTGGTGACAACTGATATTGCCTAGTGGTATTTGAGATCATGAGAATAATCTACATGATAATATAAAGCTCATTTTATTTGGTAGTAGAGACTATAGGAAGATGCAAAAATGATTGGCATTTTCAGTTTATGAGGTTGGGCAATGTGCATTGCCATTAAAAATAATAAGGCTCTAGAAGCATACAATTGGTGTTGGGTTTAACCTATAAACAAGGTGATAAGTGAGGTTTGGAACGTTTACATGGCCAATAATTGGCATAGCGATGATTAGTGGAGGGGTGGTCAGAGTCCAGAGTCCCCACACTTAAAAACTTCTCCCAAGTGACTCCCTGGAGCATTTGGATATTGAAAGCTTATGGCTGGGACTTTCCTGGTGGTCCAAGGGTTAAGAATCTGCCTGCTAGTGCAGGGGACATGGATTTGATCCCTGGTCCTGGAAGATGCCACGTGCCTCAGAGCAACTAAGCCCCTGTGCCATTAACTGCTGAGCTTGTGCTCTAGAGCCTTCGAGCCACAATTACTGAGCCCTGCATGCCACAAATACTGAAACCTGAGCATCTGGAGCCCGTGCTCCACAACAAGAGAAGTCACCACAATGAGAAGCCACAACAAAGAGTAGCCCCATTCACCTCAACTAGAGAAAGCTTATACACAGGAATGGAGAGCCAGCACAACCAAAAGTTTATGTTAATATACCTTGCATTTACTCATCTTACTATATTTTTAGTGTCTAGCCTCTTATTCAGAGTGTTAAGAATTTTAGTCTCTGAAATTATATTTAAATATAATGATAAATGTGAATCCTGGATAATCACACTTAACAAGTGAGGTCATGGTGGAGAAATTTCTAGAAGTGAATTATGACTCAAAGCTATTCTTGAGACTTATTAACATAGATATAAGTAGAATGGAATAATAATGAAATGATAATGGAAATCACATTTCTATAATTGTGATAATCCATATTCTTTAGTATCCCAGGTTAATTTGTAAAATTAGTATGAAATGATAAATTAACAGAAAGTTACTGTGCTACCAAAGTTTAATTTGCTGAGACAGCATTTAGTTTAGTGATTCTACTTGGCATTTAACTTCCTTAGATATTTTTTCTTTTCTGATATTCAAATTGTAAAATGAAATGATGTTTAAAAGGAAATAAAAGCCCTGGTTCTGAGTATAATGTGCTTTTCTATGTGTTTGCATTCCTTTCATTTCATACCATGTTCTTGGAGTGTAGATACTTTACACTTTGGGTTTTAGGTTTGACAACTCATATAATACAGGTTAGTTGTACGGAATTCTCCAATGTACTAATTTGGACTTTATAAATTTAAAAAACAAGTTTTAATCTAAATAAAATGGCAAAGTTAAAATTATTGTAATTAAGCATAGACAAGTACTGTCATGTTTTGGAATATAAAATATGTATTAATAGAATAATGTAGGTTTATATTGGCATCAAGGTTCTTTATGAAAAATATTACTATTAGACATATTATTTATTATTGTATAATGAATTTAGAGACAGAGTCAAATATCTGAGTTGAAGTCACTTTTTCTGTGTCTGTGTACTGACTGGCAACATTTATATTTTTGATTCATTTATAAATGAATTAATTCACTAACATTTTGAAAAGTTCCATAATGACTCTTTCATATCTTTTGTATCCTACTTTGAATCCTTGTATCCCATGGGAGCTCAGTATTTACTGAGGCAATGGAATAATTTTTAGAGAATGATATTCACCTAATTTACATAATCAAAGTCACCTAAATTTGTATCATAGAATTTATTTTAAACTCACCAGTAAGACTTACTCTGAATCTAATTATGTATAAGAAATCTGAATATATGACATTCAAAACAAATAGACTGAAAATTTAATTGAATGTACAACATTAATTGAATTTTTTGAGCATGTAAATAATTTTGTGTATAAACCATCCATGTGCTATTTTTAATTTTTATTATTTTGGGGGAGTCTTTTATAGATAAAACTTAGATAAGTTAGCTTGCATTATAAGTAAAAATAAAATTATGACAGTATGACATTTATTAAATATTCTATGATCTTAAGTACAGATTAAAAAATTGTGAAAGTATAGTGTAAAACTTCATCTTAAGAATTATATATATCAGTGAAGTGTCCCGGGCTCATTATTGCAACAAATAAGATATGCACAGATAGGAAAATCATACTTCTTATACTTAAGAATTTATCCATATTCATGCAGCAAAATATACTCTTAGGAAATATAATTTAACTGGGGCAATTATAGATGCATACTTAACGAGTTGTAGGAGCACAAAGGACTGAGTTGGCTAACTTTACTTGGGGGAAACTTAGAGACAAAAAACTCCAAAAGCTTCATGGAGTGGGCAGAACTTACAGAGCCCAGAGAATTTATCCACAGGTAAATTTCTGTGGCTTTGGAACTAGCATGCATTGAGATACCAAATCAGGAAGAAGCATTACTTAGAATCCTGTATTAAAATAAACTTCTGAATTTTTTATTGAATAAAATTAGGAACAAGGCTCTGTAAAAATGTATTTAAAATATATCCACAGTATTGCTATAAAATTTAAACAATACATACACAAATAATAGATGGCAGATGCATAGTAAATATTATCATTCATTTATTCATTTACTCAGTAATCACATGTTAAATGCTAAATGTGCTCTTGACAGTATTATGGGTGTTGGAATTACCATTAGTTAGTAAAATATGCAATATTTCCTGTGTTCCTATATTTGTAGTGGAAAGAGACAGAAAATATCAATAAGTTATGCCAAAAAGTAATATGCCACCAAAAAAAAAAAAAAAAAACAAACAAAAAAAAAAACAGAACAAATAGGAAGTGGAATGGGCTTGCATTTAAAATAAAGTGACCGGAGAAGGGTCCACAGAAAAAATAATACTTTATGAAAGAACTGAAGCAGGTGATGGAAAGAAAAATGCAGGTATTTGGGAAGTGAACATTCTAGGCAGAAGTGAGGGTAATGAATGGTAAGGCTTTAAAGCTCTGGAGTGATTGGCCTATAAAAGTAACATCAAGGATGTGACTACAGCAAAATGACTGGAGTAACTATGAAACAAAGACAGGAATTAGGCTAAAAAAATAAAAATAAAAAATAAAGTGAGTAAATCAAACTCTAACTAACTCATTAATTCATTGACTAGAAAAAAAGATAGTAGTTTCAACAAATGTGAGTGGAACTTGACAGCCATATACACAGAAAAGAATGAATCTCCACATACATATAATACCTTTCACAAAAATTAACACCATATGGATCACAGACCTAAATGTAAAATTCAACACTAGATAATTCCTAAAGATAATATAAGCAAAAATCTTGACTATCTTGTGTAATCTCTTTAGATATAGACTTAAATCTTTTACATATAAACTTTTAATCTTTTAAGACTTTTAAGATATTGTGTCAAAGGCAAAATATATGATATAACTGATAAGCTAGACTTCATCAAAATTAAAAATTTCTGCTCCGTGAAGGACAGTACAGAGCACAAGAAGACAAACCACAGACTGAGAGAAAAGATTTGCAAAAGATATATTGATAAAGGAGTTACTCAAAATATACAAATAACACTTAAATTTCAACAGTAAGCAAATGAATAACTATTTAAAAAAGGGGGCAAAAGACCTGACTAGACACCAATCAAAGAAGATATACATATGGCAAAAAAAGCATATGAGAAGATGGTTCAGATTGCATATAATTGGGAAAATAAAAATTAAAATAACCATGAGATGCTGCTACTCATTTATCAGAAAGTTGGAAATGCAAAACACTGACAACTCCAAATGTTGGTGAGCATGTGGAGTAATCATTCATTGCTGGTGGGAATGCAAAATGGCTCAGCCATATTGGAAGACAGTTTGGGAATTAGGTTTCCTATAAAACAAAACATACTTTACTGTCACTTTACTTGTAACAACAACCACACACTCCTTGGTATTTATCAGAGTTAAGAGCTTACGTCCACTCAGAAGCTGCACACAGATGTTTCAGTTCAGTTCAGTTGCTCAGTTGCGTACGACTCTTTGTGACCCCATGGACTGCAGCACGCCAGGCTTCCCTGTCCATCACCAACTCCCGGAGCCTACCCAAACTCATGTCTATCAAGTCGGTTATTCCATCCAACCATCTCCTCCTCTGTCATCCACTTCTCCTGCCTTCAATCATTCCAGTATCAGGATCTTTCTCAATGAATCAGTTCTTTGCATCAGGTGGCCTAAGTGTTACAGTTTCAGCTTCAGCATCAGTCCTTTTAATGAATATTCAGGACTGATTTCCTTTAGGATGGACTGGTTGGATCTCCTTGCAGTCCAAGGGACTCTCAAGAGTCTTCTCCCAATACCACAGTTCAACAGCACTCAGTTCTTCAGTGCTCAGCTTTCTTATAGTCCATCTCTCACATCCATACATGACCATATGGAAAAACGATAGCTTTGGCTAAACAGACGTTTGTTGGCCAAGTAATGCCTCTGCTTTTTAATATGCTGTCTAGGTTGGTCATAGCTTTTCTTCCAAGCGGCAAGCGTTTTTTAATTTTATGGCTGCATTCACCATCTGAAGTGATTTTGGAGACCAAGAAAATTGCCTGTCACAGTTTCCATTGTTTCCCCATTGATCTGCCATGAAGTGATGAGACTGGATGCCATGATCTTAGTTTTCTGAATGTTGAGTTTTAAGCCAACTTTTTACATTATTTTCATTCATAGTTCATAATCCAAGTGCCAAAGAATGCTCAAACTACCATAAAACTGTGTTCATTTCACATGCTAGCAAGATAATACTCAAAATCTTTCAAGTTAGGTTTCAGCAGTATGTGAACTGAAAAAATCCAGATGTACAAGCTGGATTTAGAAAAGGAAGAGGAACCAAAGATCAAATTGCCAACATCCACTGGATCATTGAAAAAGCAAATGAATTCTAGAAAAAATATCTATTTCTTCTTCATTGATTACACAAAAGCCTTTGTGTAGATTGCAACAAATTGAAAAATTCTTACAGAAATGGGAATATCAGGCCATCTCCTGAGAAAGCTGTATGCATATCAAGAAGCAAAAGTCAGAACTAGACATGGAACAATGAACTAGTTGAAAATTGGGAAAGGAGTATGTCAAGGCTGTATACTGTTACCCTGCTTATTTAGCTTCTATGCAGAGCACATTATGCAAAATGCCAGGCTTCATGAATCACAAGCTGGAATCAAGATTGTTATGAGAAATATTAACAACTACAGATATCTGGATGACACCACTCTACTGGCAAAAGAGAAGAGGAACCAAAGAACCTCTAGATGAGGGTGAAAGAGGAGACATGAAAGATGACTTATAACGCTGCATTCAAAGAACTAAGATCATGGCATCTGGTCCCATCACTTATGGCAAATAAATGGGACTAAAGTGGAAGGACTGCACAATTGCACTCATCTCACACGCTGGTAAAGTAATGCTCAAAATTCTCCAAGCCAGGCTTCAGCAATACGTGAACTGTGAACTTCCTGATGTCCAAGCTGGTTTTAGAAAAGGCAGAGGAACCAGAGATCAAATCGCCAACATCCACTGGATCATTGAAAAAGCAAGAGAGTTCCAGAAAAACATCTTTCTGCTTTATTGACTATGCCAAAGCCTTTGACTGTGTGGATCACAATAAACTGTGGAAAATTCTGAAAGAGATGGGAATACCAGACCACCTGACCTGCCTCTTGAGAAATCTGTATGCAGGTCAGGAAGCAACAGTTAGAACTGGACATGGAACAACAGACTGGTTCCAAATAGGAAAAGGAGTACATCAAGGCTGTATATTGTCACCCTGCTTATTTAACTTAGATGCAGAGTACATCATGAGAAACGCTGGGCTGGAAGAAACACAAGCTGGAATCAAGATTGCCGGGAGAAATATCAATAACCTCAGATATGCAGATGACACCACCCTTATGGCTGAAAGTGAAGAGGAACTAAAAAGGCTCTTGATGAAAGTGAAAGAGGAGAGTGAAAAAGTTGGCTTAAAGCTCAACATTCAGAAAACAAAGATCATGGCATCTGGTCCCATCACTTCATGGGAAATAGATGGGGAAACAGTGGAAACAGTGTCAGACTTTATTATTTTGGGCTCCAAAATGACTGCAGATGGTGATTGCATCCATGAAATTAAAATACGCTTACTCTTTGGAAGAAAAGTTATGACCAACCTAGATAGCATACTCAAAAGCAGAGACATTACTTTGCCGAGTAAGGTCCTTCTAGTCGAGGCTATGGTTTTTCCAGTGGTCATGTATGGATGTGAGCATTGGACTGTGAAGAAGGCTGAGCGCTGAAGAATTGATGCTTTTGAACCGTGGTGTTGAAGAAGACTCTTGAGAGTCCCTTGGACTGCAAGGAGATCCAACCAGTCCATTCTAAAGGAGATCAGCCCTGGGATTTCTTTGGAAGGACTGATGCTAAAGCTAAAACTTCAGTACTTTGGCCACCTCATGCGAAGAGTTGACTCATTAGAAAAGACTTTGATGTTGAGAGGGATTGGGGGCAGGAGAAGAAGGGGACGACAGAGGATGAGATGGCTGGATGGCATCACTGACTCGATGGACATGAGTCTGAATGAACTCCGGGAGTTGGTGATGGACAGGGAGGCCTGGCGTGCTGAGATTCATGCGGTCGCAAAGAGTCAGACACGACTGAGCAACTGAACTGAACTAAACTGAAAGTGAAAGCAGTGACCGATTCATTTTCTTGGGCTCCAAAATCGTTGTGGATAGTGACTGTAGCCATGAAAATAAAAGACACTTGTTCCTTGGAAGGAAAGCTTTGACAAACCTAGACAGCATTTTAAAAAGTGGCACATTACTTTGCCGACAAAGGTCCATATAGTCAAGGCTATGCATTTTCCTGTAATCATGTACGGATGTGAGAGTTGGAACATAAAGAAGGGAACACCAAAGAATTGATGCTCACCAGCCACTGTCCACTTTGAAAAGAAAATTCTGACAGGGACAGAAGGTATAGAGGAAAGTAAAGTGTTTATTACACAAGTAGAGTACATGCAGAAAGAGGTATAGACAAACGCAGAGAGAGAGCTGTAAGAGTTGTGACTTTTGGAAGTTAAAACATTTATAAGGGTGCTTCCGGGTCTTTGTTTTCCCTCTGGCCAATTGTCTTGCTTTGTCTCCAAGGCTAATTTGTCACAAGACCCTTCCCTATGTGTACACACACCCCTCAGCCAAGATGGATTTCAATGCAAGGGCCTTTTGGTTGTGGGGGGCAGGTGGCAGGACTTATGGTACTGGCATCCCCTGCCTCCTGACACTTGAGAAGTCTTTCTGAGCATGCGTAGTGTCTCTCCTGCCCCATGGAGGAGACACATGTGAACTCATCTTTCACTCAGACACGATTTAACCCCTTTTTGTCCCTTCCATACTACTATCCTAAAGTGTCCACAGGAGACAAAGTCTGGCTATTCACCCTGTTTCTGTTAATTCTATCTGAAAGTATAAACAATAGTCTGGTTGTAAATGCCTAAGCTGAAGCCCACCTATCTCCTACCTCAAATGGATAGGTAAACCGTGATACATCCAGACCATGGAAGCCTAAAAGGAAATGACCTATTGAGCCATGAGAAGGAATGGAGGAAACTTCAATGAACATAACTAAGGTAAAAAAAAAAAGCCAAACTGAAAAGACTGTATGCTCTATAATTCCAACTAGATGACATTATGGAAAATGAAAAATTGTGGCAACAATAAAAATATCAATAATTGTCAGAATAGGAATGGGACAATGAATAAAGCAGAACACAGAGGATGTTTACGGCAGTGAAAATAGTCTGTATGATACTATAAAGACAGATACATATTATAAATTTGTACAAACCCATAGAATGTATAACACCAAGCATTTCTTAGGTAAACTATGGACTTTGGGTGATTATGATGTGTCAATGTAGGTTTATAGATTATTAAAAATAATGTGTACCACTCTGGTGCAGGATGCCAAAGGTGGGGAAGGTTGTGGGTATATGGGTAGGAAAGTATATGGGAATTCTGTACTTGCTACACAATTTTGCTTTGAACTTAAAAGTGTCCTAAAAATTAAATTCTATTAAAAAAGAAAACCTACTATATGTTAACCTAACCTACTATGCAGTCAGTTCAGTTCAGTTCAGTTGCTCAGTCATGTCCACTCTTTGCAACCCCATGAATTGCAGCTCGCCAGGCCTCCCTGTCCATCACCAACTCCTGGAGTTCACTCAAACCCATGTCCATCGAGTCAGTGATGCCATCCAGCAATCTCATCCTCTGTCGTCCCCTTCTCCTCCTGCCCCAAATCCCTCCCAGCATCAGAGTCTTTTCCAATGAGTCAACTCTTCACATGAGGTGGCCAAAGTCCTGGAGTTTCAGCTTTAGCATCATTCCCTCCAAAGAACACCCAGGACTGATCACCTTCAGAATGGACTGGTTGGATCTCCTTGCAGTCCAAGGGATCTCCAACACCACAGTTCAAAAGCATCAATTCTTCTGTGCTCAGCTTTCTTCACAGTCCAACTCTCACATCCATACATGACCACTGGAAAAACCATAGCCTTCACTAGATGGACCTTTGTTGGCAAAGTAATGTCTCTGCTTTTGAATATGCTATCTAGGTTGGTCATAACTTTTCTTCCAAGGAGTAAGCGTCTTTGAATTTTATGGCTGCAGTCACCATCTGCAGTGATTTTGGAGCCCCCCCAAATAAAGTCTGACCCTGTTTCTACTGTTTCTCCATCTATTTCCCATGAAGTGATGAGACCAGATGCCTAATATCATATGAACAGACTTCTGAATTTGGGTCTTAAACAACACCCTGTGGTAAATTTAACTGAATTATCTCATAATAATGTTTGACACTTACAAAGGCTTTTTTTCTTCCCTAGAAACCCTGGGATACTAAGTCATAAGGACCTGGAAAGACATGGGGAAATAATTCTGTTACATTTATTGAACAGGTTTTACTACATTAAAGTGCTCCACAGGAAAGATAAGATGAGTTGTAAACAAGGGGAAAGATCCTTTTAAGTGCTGATAATTGGACTGCAAGGAGATCCAACAAGTCCATCCTAAAGGAGATCAGTCCTGGGTGTTCATTGGAAGGACTGATGCTAAAGCTGAAACTCCAATACTTTGACCACCTCATGCGAAGAGTTGACTCATTGGAAAAGACCCTGGTGCTGGGAGGGATTGGGGCCAGGAGGAGAAGGGGACGACAGAGAATTAGGTGGCTGGATGGCATCACCGACTCGATGGACACGAGTTTGGGTAAACTCTAGGAGTTGGTGACAGACAGGGAGGCCTGGCATGGTGTGATTCGTGGGGTCACAAATATTCGGACATGACTGAGTGACTGAACTGAACTGAGTGACCCATATTACCATTTTTTTTTAACTGAAAAAAATTTGAGGTAGTTGTCAAAAGCAAAAGACAAAGTAAAATAAAATCAGCTAGACTAATCCTCCCTATGGGAAGCCAGCTCCATAGTCAGGAAAATGACTATGCCCCCTTCCTCCAAAGGACTTAGAAGTATAAGTTTTCTAAAGTAGCTTATATGATTACTGATCTCAACTAATAAGAGGTATTCAAGAAAATGATTAATATTCTCATAGACTCCCTGAGTGAGACTCTCTCCTCACTCCCTGTGAAGAGACTTCTCTATTAACAGAAGAGTCATTTCAAAAACTTTAAGAATAATATTTTACTAGAAAACAAACATGGTATTTGTTACATTACTTTTTGTTTTTGTGCTCCCAGTGATATCCCCACAGTCTAATTTCTGAGCAGGTATGAATTGTAATCCAGGTATCAACAGCATCTGGATTTATAAGTACAAAAATTTGATTACCAATAAAGTAAAAACTGGCCCATCTTGAGTAACATTTAATGAAGAATGTTCAAACTACCGCACAATTGAACTCATTTCACATGCTAGTAAATTAATGCTCAAAATTCTCCAAGCCAGGCTTTAGCAATACGTGAACTGTGAAATTCCAGATGTTTAAGCTGGTTTTAGAAAAGGCAGAAGAACCAGAGATGAAATTGCCAACATCCGCTGGATCATCGAAAAAGCAAGAGAGTTCCAGAAAAGCATATCTTTCTGCTTTATTGGCTATGCCAAAGCCTTTGTCTGTGTGGATCACAATAAACTGTGGAAAATTCTGAAAGAGATAGGAATACCAGGACACCTGACCTGCCTCTTGAGAAACCTATGTGCAGGTCAGGAAGCAACAGTTAGAACTGGACATGGAACAACAGACTGGTTCCAAATAGGAAAAGGAGTATGTCAAGGCTGTATATTGTCACCCTGTTTATTTAACTTATATGCAGAGTACATCATGAGAAATGCTGGGCTGGAAGAAACAGGAGCTGGAATCAAGATTGCTGGGAGAAATATCAATCACCTCAGATATGCAGATGATACCACCCTTATGGCAGAAAATGAAGAAGAACTCAAAAGCCTCTTGATGAAAGTGAAAGAGGAGAATAAAAAAGTTGGCTTAAAGCTCAACATTCAGAAAATGAAGATCATGGCATCTGGTCCCATCACTTCATGGGAAATAGATGGGGAAACAGTGTCAGACTTTCTTTTTTGGGGCTCCAAAATGACTGCAGATGGTGATTGTAGCCATGAAATTAAAAGATGCTTACTCCTTGTAAGGAAAGTTATGACCAACCTAGATAGCATATTGAAAAGCAGAGACATTGCTTTGCCAACGAAGTTCCTTCTAGTCGAGGCTATGGTTTTTCCAGTGGTCATGTATGGATGTGAAAGGTGGACTGTGAAGAAAGCTGAGCACTGAAGAATTGATTCTTTTGAACTGTGGTGTTGGAGAAGACTCTTGAGAATCCATTGGACTGCAAGGAGATTCAACCAGTCCATCCTAAAGGATATCAGTCCTGGGTGTTCATTGGAAGGACTGATGCTAAAGCTAAAACTCCAATACTTTGGCCACCTCATGCGAAAAGTTGACTCATTGGAAAAGACTCTGATGCTGGGAGGGATTGGGGGCAAGAGGAGAAGGGGACGACAGAGGATGAGATGGCTGGATGGCATCACCAACTCGATGGACATGAGTATTAGTAAACTCCGGGAGTTGGTGATGGACAGGGAGGCCTAGTGTGCTGCGATTCATGGGGTCACAAAGAGTCGGACACGACTGAGCGACTGAACTGAGGTGAACTGAATTAACATGCACTCAAGTACTCAAGACCTAAATTCAACACAAAATGTTTCATTGACTGATTGGAAGGATGAGATAGAAAAGAAAAGAATTTAATTAACATAGAAACAGAAATCTGGCACTTTGAAGTACAGACTGGAAAAGACATACCTAACATCATTTGGTTGATTTTGGTTGATTTTACAAGTTAAATAATCCATTAGGTTCAAACCCAAAATTGTTTATCTCAAAGATCTAGAAATCTTTCTTCTGAAATATCATCACTGAGGAAGATTCACTGTTTCCCAGTTCCTGTGATGGGGAAATATCTTAACTTCAAAGGGTTCCTCCTCCATGTTGCAAAGCCACTTCTTGTCATAGAAATATGAGAAGTTTCTTTTTCCTCTGGATAAAGAAGTTTCTTTTTCCTGCCAGCTTACACAGGTGGTCACCCCAGTTTATGCCAAATTGCACTGTCAAGCCCTCTTACTTGTGAACTAATTATTATTTATCTTGAATTTATGTATTAATTGGTTATACCTTGGCTACAAATGGGTGAGATTTTTTTTAAGTCACTGCAATCTCTTAGTAGATGTCTGTGAGGCACATCACATTCTGTCTTAATTATTCAATAATAAAAGTTTTTTTTAATCTATAAAAAAAGAAATATCTTTTGTGGTGATGGGAAAGGAATTTGCTTTCAATAATATTTTCCCAACAGTTGTCAAGCAATGAGTTTGTAGTCAGAGCAGTGTTTCAGGCTGAAAATATATACTGAAGTATTGTCATTCTCTAAATGGTATATAAAATCCAGAAGTAGGTTGAGATCACTAAAGGAGTGAATGTAAACAGTCTTGAAAAGACATCAAATCCTAGCAGTGGGCCACGCTGTTGTTAAAAAGTTGCCAAAAAAAAAAAAAAAAAAGGCAGAAAAGATGACAGGAAAACAAAACAAAACATAAGGTAGGGAGATGAAGAGAAGAAGTACAGAGTTCTGGAGGCAAACTGAAAAAAGCACTTAAAAAACTTAAGTATGTTCAATTGTTTAAAACACTGCTGTTAAAGCAAGATTTTGAAAATGAAATACCAGATTTAGCAACTCAAAATTTTAGTAATCTTAATACAGGTTTTTTTGGGTTTGTTTTTTTTTTTTTTTTTTTTTTGGTGCAGGAGGAGTTTAAAGCCCCACTGGAGTGGATTTAAGAGAGCATTTTCAGCCAGGTGATCATTGGTAAAGACATGTATGCTGGAGCTAGTAAAAACTCATATTGTATGTTTTTGTTTGGACAAGCAAACAAAAACAAGCAAAACCACCTAAACCTCAAGGAAGCCACTTGAGCACATCACTTTCAAACACCATGCTGGATAGTATGAAATCAGTCCTCATATCTTGAAATCAACCCTGGTGGGAGTATATGCTTATACTATGAAAAGCAGAAAATATTTGAAATCAGGGTATAGTTCTCCAGAAACCCTGTTGTTTAACATTTACCAGACTATCACTAAGCAAAAATCAGACACAAGAGTTTCAAGGATTGGAAGAACTAGTACTGGGTAAAAATAATATTATCAAGAGGTTTTGCTCTAAAAAGAAGCCAAAAAAAAAAAAAAGTCGGGGGGGAGGCGGGCAGAAGCTGGAAGGAAATGTATGATGTTTAAGACAACTGTGTCTTGTTGTGAGAGAGTTGTCTGGTATGTTTTTGTTTTGTTTATGAAAAAGAAGAAACAGAAGCCATAGTTAAGTTTATCACACATTTCAGTCAAGAGGAGAACAATCTGATAGCACAGAAGAGGAGAGAAAGATGAACAGAGTGACTGCTTTGGTCTCTAGGGAGCTGATGGGATCCAGTGAACTAATGATGCTTTTAGAATTCACAAGAGTCTCTGGACTTATCATTCATGATGGGTGGGTACCTGCAGGCAGGTAAATAGATAATGATGATGGAAGATCTCTTCTAACTCCATTCATTCATTATTTGTTCAAAAGACATTACATTTTAAAGATATATAGCTCATATTTATTTTTTCTTTCACATGAGACATTTAGATAGAAAACATTAATTTTCCAGTCTAATATTATAATATATACACTAAAATATATCATATTGCAATCTTAACCTGCTGTGTTAAGTTTATGTATCTAATTGGCCCACAATCAGGCTTCCCTGGTGGCTCAGTGGTAAGGAATCCACCTGCCAATGTAGGAGACATGGGTTTGATCCTTGAGTTAGGAAGATTCTGTGAAGGAAATGGCAACCCACTCTAGTATTCCTGCCTGGAAAATTCCATGTCTATGGGGTCCCAAAGAGTCAGACACAACTGAGCAACTAAATAACAAAATAACAAGTCTACAAATAGTGTCACCTCTTCAAACGGCCCATAAAATGATTTAACTGGAAGGGCCAAAGGATCCAACAGAATTTAGACACTCTGTACCTGATGCTTAACTCATACCAAAGAACAACACTGACTCTGACTTTTCTGACTCAGCCTATAATCTGCCCCTTCAGTGAGTATCTACTATAGTTAGCTATTAGATATCTGTTTACATAATGACCATTAGATTTGGTAACATACTCTCTGGACAAATAACTGACATAAATTTTAATGTCCATTGCAAGCAGAAGAAAAATTCAGTTTTTCAGTTCTACTGCTCATGACTTTTTTAAAGAATATGTGCATATAGTATATAAAATTTATATGCTATATAAAATACACACACATATATAAGGGGTCACAAAGAATAAGACATGACTGAGCAACTTCACTTTCACTTTCATATATAAATGGAGTTACTCATTGTATAAAATAAGCTGTATATAATATGGCCACTGACATAATAAACTATTCTCTCCTTCTTAGATTATATGATGCTTTTAAACAGATTGAATATTTTCAAGAATTATTTGAATCAAATACTAAGTGACATTTTCATAAAAACTGTGTGTGTGTGTGTGTATGTGTGTTACTGAAGCACATTCATTGCTGAATACACCACAGTTATTTTCTTTCTAGCAAAAGAAATCTAAACAGGAAGTTAAAATTTCTTACATCTTCCTGTCCATTCAATAAATCCAACAAGTCAAAAGGGGAAGCACTAAACAGCTGTTATTGTCATCATCTACCCACATTTTTCAATAATACCACCCTATCCAACTGACAAAGGGACAAGCCCAGAATCTTTATCTTAAGCTCATAATTTAATTTGCAAACAGCTAGGCTGACTCTCCTACCCTCTAGGCCCAGTGTTAGCCTTATTGAATGAAAATTCAATTCTCACCAAAGGCCCTCAAGGGTAATTACTGGTCCATGGTGAACAGTTTTGAAGAAAGAACTCCAGGGAAAATCCAAACAATGTTTCTTTGCAATGATAAAAATCCCATCTCCTTGGATTTACATTTCATCCCTCTAGCAAAGCAGCCTAATGATTTGTTTACTTTCTATACTTTTACAGCAGGCACAAGTATCAAGTTTTTTTCCCCCAGTTATTCTTATCTCTTTTCTTGATCAGTTTCTCAAGTATATTTCAATTTTAGAATTATTATTTTGTTTAGGAATTGCCAACTACAAAGTTATATTGATATTTATTTGAATTTTTAATGTATAAAGCAAATTTCCTGAAGTTTGTAGAGAAAGTTGAGTTAATTTACCTGCAGAAATGTTTACTCAAAGAGCAACTGATTAATAACTGCAAGAAAAAGACAGACTTGAAAGTAATAATTAAAACTGGCTGACAAAATGAAAAAGTCACGAGGTAAGGTTTTGTGAGCAAAAAAGAAAAGATTTTCTGTTTGTTTCTCATCATGTAGCTATCTCTGAACTTGAAAGTCAATTCTAAGGTTGTCTTTAAAATTTATTTTAAAAAGGAAGAAATGAATTTACTCAAAATTTATCTAAATAAAATAACACAAAGCTTCTGTCCAATGATTTATGGCAAATGCTTTACTCATCCTCCCAGTTTTCTAGTCATATTTAGTTCTGAAGAACTAGACAGTCAAAAAGAACTATACCATTTTGAACTTGTAAAATAAATGGTGATATTAAAAAATAAGGTACAAGATACTAAAGCCTATTTTGTCATTCAAAATTATATTTCCTCCATCTCTAGCCCCAAATAACAAGAAATATAGTATCAAATTTTATGAATTAGTCAGTCCTAGGTGTATTTATTGACATCCACAGAACTGCTTGAAAAAAATTTAAAAAAAAATGCTATTTTAATATAATAGATGAAAAAGAAACACTATTGCAAAGATTTGAAGGAAAAGAATAAGAAAGTGTGATGGTCCTTACTGCAGGGGACAAAATTTACCACCCTTCAATGTGTTTCTTTGGCATAAGGAGTAATTTACACTGATTATTTGTAAGAAACAGAAGACTCAGTTTGTTTTTCTTGTTGTTCTTATCTTCTCTTTAACAGCCTAAAATAATTTACATAGAGAACCTGTTCCTGGAATACCTATTACTAGAGATATTTGAAAAGAATAAATACTAGGCTGAGCCTAGAGCTCAAAATTCACTCAGTCATTGTCTCTGCATGGCCCAGCAAATATCTGTTCAATACACTTTTGCTGTTTCACCTCCATGTGAATTATCTTCCTCCATTTTGAATTCCCAAACTACTGTCCCCAACATCCTCTTCTGTCTTTAATAGACAATATATTTAATGTGAGGTGTTCAGCCATTTTGAGAGTTACTATTTTTTCCTGGGTCTCTCCATTGTACACATGTTATTAAGCTTTTGCTTGATTTTTTTTCCTGTTAGCCTGTTTCATGTCAATTTATTTCTTAGATCAGCCCGAAGAACACGTAAGGGCTGAGGAAAATTTCTTCCTCCTCAAAAGAATAGGTCAAGAAGACAAAGACATTTAAGTGTAACAAAAGTAATGTAACCAGAAAGAAAATTAATCAGAAAATTAACAGTAATTATTTCTATTTAAAAAGCTATGGGGGAGGGAATTCCTTGGCAGTCCCATGGTTAGGATTCTGAACTTTCACTTTCAGGGCCAAGTTCAATCCCTGGTGGGGGGACCAAGAATGAAAGAAAGCCAAGAAGCACAGCCAGAAAGGAAGAAAAAAAAAAAAATGGGGAAGTGAAAGTTAAGGGAGGAGAGTAGCAGAGAAGGTGCCCAGAGTCACCACCTGTACCTATTCTACAACAATATCCACAAGTTTCAGTGGTCTTTAAAAGGTCAGTTTCAGGAGAATATAAACTGAGCAATAAGGGGGACATCGTTTGTTAGAATTGTCTAAGGTAAGGGAGATAGCCTGAGGGAAATTGACCAAACACACACACACACAACAACAAAACACAGAACAGTAAATCATAATGGCAGAATCAAGAGAAGAAAAGGATGAGCCACCAGCCATCATGGGGGTGAAGAGAATGCAAGAGATTGAAAGTTTGAAAAATAGTATTTAGATGCTGACTTTGTCTCTTTGTAGTTGGGTTACCTGGAGCAGATACTGAGTCTATTAATGATTCAGTTTTCACATTTGTGCAGTAAGTGTAATATCTAACCTTCACTGTTACTGTGTGTTAAAGGAAATGTTGACCAATCACTACTTGGCATATAGTTCCAGATCCAAACAGATAATCATCCTTTATCCAATGTACTCATTGTAGTCAAAGAGGTTAATAAATAAATAACTTAATCAAACATCTGATGATTGATGTTATAAGCATTAATTTTGCAATCATTAGTGTAGAATATATTGGTTTGGTTATTTGTCCCTTTTAATTAAAATTGAAAAAAAAAAGACATTTAGTTGCTACATTTCCTTTAACAATGAATATAATATTTTATATCCTATGTTATTGAGTTTTTTAAAATGCAATTATTATATTAAAATTCAGGTTTGTGTTAGAAAGAATATTTCATTCAGTTGTAGTTTTCTTTTGCAGTTTTATCTAGGTTGTTATTATTTAATCTGATGACAGGATAAAATAGAAAGGGCTCAGGTTTTCTGATCAGGCAAACTTGACTTCTCAGTTGTGTGATTCTGGGAGCTTTTCCAACTATTCATGAGTGCCTGGGGATGATGTACATCTGATCATATGGTTTCTGTGATAGCTAATGTACAGGATAATCATACACTACTACTAAGAGATTTCATTTTCTATTAAAAACTGCAACTAAGACCCAAACTGAAGACACTCCATTCTAGGTTCAGAGATCCACCAAGCTTGGAGTCAAATATCTTTCCTCAGAGCTTGTTGAAATGGTGACCGAAGGTGGTAAAAGATGAAAGGAGGAAGACAAAGAGGGGAAGAAGCATGGGGGTATTCAAAGTTCCTAAAAAGGGGTAATATTTGCTTGTAAATCCTACACAGCATATGGAAGATTTCCACTCTCTAAGGTAGTATGAATGGCCCCAGTATAAATAATGAAAAAATGAAAAATAAATATTATATTCCTTCATTAGCTCCTTCTAATAAATCTTTGAGCTACAATGCATAATCTTGGTTTATACTTAATTTGTACAAAATTCACGTTTGGTAACTAACAGAGATTTAAACCCAGTTTGGTTTTTCACTATTTTATTTTATTACTTTTAATTCCTAGGCTCTACATCTTGTGACAGTGCCTGACAGAAAATAGGAACTTGCATTTTTATTCATTCTCCTCACTTTTCTGAAAATATGATTTGTCACTCACCATGTATATGTAAGTTTAAGTGCAAAATGGGCAAATTGGGGAGCCAAAAACTTATAAAACAATCAATATTGTAATCAAACAACTCTCTCAATAAAGACAAGGCCTAGGAAGTCATGCCTACAGACATCTTCACATGTACTATTTTGTACATTGGGCTGGATGCCTTTCTTCTGCTTCTCCAGGTTCCTACCTACTCTAGTCCATCTTGCTCTATGCCATAGGAGTGTGATCTATAGAAATGACAGCCATGGCATCCTGTGCCCTCTAGTTTCCTGGTAAGTGATCTTAATGTAAACCAAGCAGGTGATCTGAACGACAAAAGGTATTTATTTTCCCAGTTTCCTCCTTGAAAGATAACCACAAGCTGGCTGGGTGTCTCCACCAAAGGTCCCTTCTCCCTCCTAGGCTGTGGCCTCCCCCTTCCAGATCCCAGTAACTTCTCATTCTCTCGGTCCCTGGTGACCACTCCACCCTACTGCTAGCCCTTGGGCCTTGTGGTTTCCTTGGACCAACACACTTTAGAATGTATCTTTTATTAAAAAAAAAAAAAAGTAGGAATAATTAGACTGCACCATTTCTTTTCTATTGGGGCCCTGACTTACAAAAATATAAATTTAATGAATCAATCATTTAAAAGTTATGCAAAGATCAATTATACTTTTTGCACATACATGTGCTCATTTGCATCACTTGTGTCTGACTCTTTGCGACCCTGTGAACTGTAGTCTGCCAGGTTCCTCTGTCCATGGGATTCTCCAGACAAGAATACTGGAGTGGGTTGCCATGCCTTCCTTCCACAGGAACTTCCTGACCCCAGGGATTGAACTCACATCTCCCGTGGTTCCTGCAGGCAGAGTCCTTACAGCTGAACCACTGGGGAAGCCCAAATTTAAACAATAAATTAGTTAAAAGTTATGCAAAGATTGATCACACTTTATACACATCAGTTCAGTTGCAAGGTCACATCTGGCTCTGAGGCCCCATGGACTGCAGCACGCTATCTAGCACCAACACTTGGAGCTTGCTCAAACTCATATCCATAGTGCTGGTGATGCCATCCAACCACCTCATCCTCTGTCATACACTTCTCCTCCTGCCTTCAATCTTTACCAGCATCGGGGTCTTTTCTAGTGAGTCAGCTCTTCCCATCAGATGGCCAAAGTATTGGAGTTTCAGAATCAGTCCTTCCAATGATATTCTCGACTGATCTCCTTTAGGATTCACTGGTTTGAACTCCTTGCAGTCCAAGGGATTCTCAAGAATTTTCTCAACACTACAGTTCAAAAGTATCAGTTCTTCAGTGTTTAGCTTTCTTTATGGTTCAACTCTCACATCCATACATGACTATTAGAAAAACCATAGCTTTGTTTAGATGGACCTTTGTTGACAAAGTAGTCTCTGCTTTTTAATATGCTATATAGGTTTGTCATAGCTCCTCTTCTAATAGAGCAAGTGTCTTTTAATTTCATGGCTGCACTCACCATCTGCAATGATTTTGGAGCCCAATAAAATAGATTTATAAACATGATGAAGCATTATTTCACTACAGAGCCTAAAGTATACAAGTATATTATAGATTAAGTATTGATTTTAAGTGAATACATTTGCAATATAAATTTTGTTGAACTTAGAATGCAATTATTCAGCACATATTCTTTTTATTTTCTGCAATCTCAGACAGGAAAATATTAATTCTGATTTCCCATTGTTGCAGGTCATTTCTCAGAAGATATGGCTGGAAAATTTTGTGTCACAGCTTAACATCTATGTTTCTTTTCAGTATTTTTATTTTTTTCTTTTGAAGTTTTAGCATAAGTTGCTCTCCTACACATCACAGCAAACTGTGGAACATTCTTAAAGAGATGGGAATACCACACCACCTGAGAAATCTGTAGGCAGGTCAAGAAGCAACAGTAATAAGTGGAGATGGAACAACAGACTGGTTCCTAGTTGGGAAAAGAGTATGTCAAGGCTGTATTTTGTCATCCTACTTATTTAACTTCTAAGCAGAGTACATCATGAGAAATGCCAAGCTGAATGAAACACAAACTGATATCAAGATTGCTGGGAGAAACATCAGCAACTTCAGATATGCAAATGACACCACCTTTATAGCAGAAATTCAAGAGGAGCTAAAGAGCCTCTTGATGAAAGTGAAAGAAGAGAGTGAAAACGCTGACTTAAAACTCAACATTCACAAAACTAAGATCATGGCATCCAGTCCCTCACTTCATTGGAAATAAATGGGGAAACAATGGAAATATTGACAGACTTTATTTTCTTGGGCTCCAAAGTCACTGGAGATGGTGATTGCAGCCATGAAATTAAAAGATGCTTGCTCCTTGGAAGAAAAGCTATGACCAACCTAGATTGCATATTAAAAAGCAGAGGCATTATTTTGCCATCAAAAATCGATATAGTCAAAGCTATGGTTTTTCCAGTAGTCATGTACGGATGTGCAGGTTGGAACGTAAAGAAAGCTGAGTGCCCAAGAATTCATGCCTTAGAACTGTGGTGTTGGAGAAGACTCTTGAGAGTCTCTTGGACTGCAAGGAGATCAAACAAGTCTATCCTCAAGGAAATCAGTCCTGAATATTTATTGGAAGGATTTATGCTGAAGCTGAAGCTCCAATACTTTGTCTACTTGATGGGAAGAACTGACTCATTGGAAATGACCCTGGCCTGGGAAAGACTGAAGGCAGGAGGAGAAGGTGACACAAGAGGATGAAATGGTTGGATCAAATCACCAAAATGATGGACATGAGTTTGCGCAAGCTCCAAGAGTTGGTGATGGACAGGGAATCCTGGCATGCAGCAGTCCATAGGGTTGCAAAGAGTCAGACACGACTGAGTGACTGAACTGAACTGCTCTCCTACACTATTGATGGGTATGTAAATTGGCATAGATGCTATGCAGAACAGTATGAATGGTCCTTAAAAAAAAAAGGCACAAAAATATAGCTACTTTGTGATCCAGTAATCCCACTCTTGGATGTACATCCAGTGAAAGATATAATTTGAAAAGCTGCATGCATCCCAGTATTCACTGCAACACTATTCATAATAGCCAAGACATGGAAGCAGCCTAAATGTCCACCAGCATAGGAATGGATAAAGAAACTGTGGTACATATATACAAGGTGGTGTTTTTCTTGGGGATAAAAAAAAATAATGAAATATTGCCATTTGCAGCAAGATGAATTGACCTAGAGATTATCTTACTTACTAAGTGAAGTAAGTCAGATGAAGACATCTGGCATTATATGATATTGCTTATATATGAAATCTTAAAAACAATTATACAAATCAATTAATATATAAAACAGAAACAGACCCACAGACATAGAAACCAAACATGTTTACGAAAACGGAAAGGAGGGGGGTTACAAATTAGAAGTTTGGGATGAACGAAAAACACGGCTATATATAAAACAGAAAACCAATCAAGGACCAATTGTATAACACAGGGAACTATACTCACAATTTTTTAACAACCTATATGAAATAACTAAACTATAATTGAATCACTGTGCTTTACACCAGAACCTAACACAATATTGTAAATCAACTATGTTCCATGCTAAGTTGCTGAATTGTGTCTGACTCTTTGTGATCCTTTGAGCTGTAGCTCACCAGGTTCTTTTGTCCATGAAATTCTCCGGGCAAGAATACTGGAAAGGGTTGCATTTCCTCTTCCAGCGTATCTTCCCTGCCCATGGATCGAACCTGTGTCTTCTGAGTCTCCTGCATTGCAGGTGGATTCTTTATCACTAAGCCATCAGAGAAGCCCCAAATTATACTTTAATTAAAAAAAAAAAAGTACAAAGGAAAAAACGAAGTTAGCATAAGCTGAACCTTTTTTGTCATTGAAAACTGTAAAGTATTAGCATGCTATAGTTTGTCTCTTTTCTCAATATACCTTTCCTATTTGTATTAATCACATGTGCTATGATGATAGCTTGAATTTTAGGCACTACTTAAAGAGCTACCTTTAAAGTTATGCAGGTGGCACTAGTGGTAAAGAACTCCCCTGCCAATACTTAAGAGATGGGGGTTTGGTCCTTTGGCCAGGAAGATTCCCTGGAGAAGGACATGACAACCCACTCCAGTATTCTTGCATGGAGAATCCCACGGACATAGGAAACTGGAGGACTACAGTCCAAAGGGTCACAAAGAGTCAGACATGACTGAAGTGACACAGCACACATTCACACACACACATAATAGCAAGCAGGAGATTGGACTTATTCTAAAAGGCTGACCCCACAGGAGAAGTTCTGAGGCTGCTGTACCTCTCACAAAACCAGAGGAAAATATTTAGAAAGTAGGACAACTACATCTGCTTTCAGAGAAAGGAAAAGGTTTTCTATGGTAAGAATGATAGTCTATTGCTTGCTATTAAAATTTTTTATTCTCATAAATTTACTGATATTTATTTTAACCAACTTTTCAAAGCTTATTTCACATTTCCTAAATGCCCATTGCATTTATTTATTCAAGTTCAGTGTTTTTGTTCTATTACTTTCACATAAAACCTCTAGGGCAAAAAAAAAAAAAAAACCCTCAAGGGCATTGACATTCTGATGACATTGTGGTCACTAGACTTGAAATGACTCTATACCACTATCTTATTTTTCAGCCTTGTCTCATTTCCCAGCCACATTAGGGCTAAGAGTATAATAGCTTAGGCTTCTGTGGATTGTTGAAAGAATATGTCAGGAAACAGACGGTGCTACCTCCAGGAAAAGAAGCCCTTTCTTATCAATGCCATAATTGCCATCCCAGTCAATATTAGCTAATTGAAATACCAGTGATTAATGATCTATCCTTTTAAAGGCTTTTCTTATCTCACTGAGCTTTTGAAACCATGCCTGGGAGGTCTATATCATTTTCCAGTAATCTTTTTCTTTCTTTCTCCTCCAGTTTTAATTTTCCTGTCTTTCATCTTCATCGAAACTGTCCCCACTCAGGTGTCTAGGCTACATGTGTCATTTATTTCTTCTGTCACAGCCTCCTTCCTCATTCATATTGCCATACGTCTTCCTGTCCTGTGGTGTCTATCCCTTTAATAGTACATATTTATCATAGTATTTTATCCCTTCCTTCTGACTAAATATAGTTATAGAATAGGCACAGAGAGAAAGGGAGTCTGATTAGGTGATGACAGCTCTAATTGCTAAGATGGTAGAGATAGACAGTATATGGAAGTTGTTTTTATCAACTTATCAAAACAGCTTTTCTTAAAGACAGACAAAAATTTCAAGGACTTTAAACCACACCTCCTTAGTTTTACAAGCAGAAAAGTCAACTGCATTTTATATATACTTAATATTATTTTGTTGCTTTGATGTTATTCTCATAAATAGTATGAGGTAACTTGAGAATAATAATGTCTGTGTTATTCTGTGCATAGTCTCACAAAAAGATAGGTGTTGAGCTCCACTGTAACTTCCTCTAGATCAGGACCTAAAAATAAACAACAGTTTCATCTCAATAATACCTAGTACAACGTGAATGTTTTCAACAATCATTAAGACCTATTGAAATAATAACAAGGAATATAGTCTCCTAAAATTAACTTTCCATAAATATGAAATGTAGAGCTTCATTTTGTTTCTGTCCATGAAGATAGAAGCCCTTTTTTTCTGTCTTAAAAAAAAATAAGTGATACCTCCAGAATATTTCTTCTTCCTTCAGATTGTCTGGTAGGTGGAGAGCCATATTCAAAATACTATAGATTACACAGATTATTCTAACATTATTTTAGTATAATTTGACATAATCATAGTGCTTTTGGACTAAATGACTATTGCAAATACATAATGGGAGATCCCAGGAATGAGGATCAGTTTATATGTTATTTTCCATTTACTTGCAGTGCATCTCAGGCTAATCAAATTTAACACTTGGGGGAACTTCCCTGGTGGTCTAGAGGCTGAGAGTCTGCCTTCCCATGTAAGGGACATGGGTTAGATTCCCAATCAGGGAAACAAGGTACCATAAGATGTGGAGCGACTAAGCCTGAGAGCCACAATTAGAGAGCTCTTGCCTCAGTGAAGAGCTCAAGAGCCACAGTGAAAGAGTCCGTAGGCCACAACTATGACCTGACACAGCCGAAATAAATAAAGGTTTTAAAAATAAAGAAAATAAAACTTCATACTTAGTAATGTTTACCAAAAATGAGACCACCTAGTTACACAGAAAATGAAATCAGTTTTGAGATTCTTAAAAAAACTTCTCTATTTGAGGGGACAAAACATTGAAGGATTTGAGATTAGAAGGATCTTTGATTTAGAGAAAGGATGATCCTAGCAGGGAGCTTCTTGATTGTAATACATTGCATCACCTAGCTCAAGAAAAAAGGTGGGATTGCTGTCTTTTTGTTCAAATAAGGTGATTTGAAAATAATTCCAAGAGCTTAATGTGTCCCTTAAAAGTTGGAGGAGCTAAAGAACTAAGTTTTGAGTCATACCGGTGGTAACCAAAACAGAGAGAAATTGAAAGAATCAGTAAGGGAACTTCAGAATAGAAGTCTGATATATAAGATGTACTTACAACCCCCAAAATCTTGTTGGAAAATGAGTGCATGGATGCTCTTGCTGGATAGGGTATAAGTCAACATATGCCATGTACAAGAGGCAGGTTTCTCCGGGCTCAGTAATGAGGAGTAGGACATAACTAAAAGATACTGTGACAGTTACTTTAAGAATTCAACAGATGAGAACTTTCCACTAAAGCCAGGGAAGTGGGGTAAAGAGGCACGTTCTCAAATTGCTACAAGAGTGACTCTTGAACAAGGAGTAAGCTTAGTCTCCTGCTTAAAACAGAGAGTGAGATGCCAGCTCTGGACACTGCCAGGCAAGAAAGAACCTTGGGACACATCATTCTTCTCTTCTTGATCCAACGGTGAAAAGGTAAGAACTCTGAATCTACAAGCTGGGGGAGAAGCTGAAACATTGAGTGGAAAATGAAAGCAGAATCAGTTTATAATAGATCTCTGCCTAGGATAAGAGTGAAGTCAATTTTAAACTGTTTTACATTTTGAATATTGCATATGAAGCGACTGAGCACAAGCACAGGACTTTGTAGTCACTAAGCTAATAGTTTAGTGCTTAAGAGTGACCAGAAATGTAGTGGAAATAGCCAAGTTAAAGGCAGCCTAATCCACTGAGAGACTTTAAAGGAAGAATGGTCTATAAAGCAGGCAGTTCCATTGAGATTAGAGCTCATAACTCATTTCCTGTTAAAGAGTTCCAGTTACAGAAGTTGAATGACCTTGGGCAGGTAACAATTGTTTTGATGCTGTTTTATATCCATTAATGGTGACAGATGTGTTGACAATTGCCAAAACATTGTGACAGGAAGAAAAAAGCCTGACAACATTAAGACTCAAGTTACACATCAAGAAAATCCTTGAAAAATATATTAAAACAGAACAATCTGAATTGAATATAAATAGAAATTCCAAGCAAATAACTAATATTTTACTATATTTGTGTTTTAAATATAAAATAACTATATTTGTATTTTAAATAACTCATAAAAACATTTTTATTAAATATAAAAAATCCAACAAATCATGGATATTATAGTTGAAGCAATTCTACTCAAACTGTAATTGAACATAGGAAAAATATTTTTGAAATAAAATGCGAAACTATACTAACATATGAGTAGTGCAAGAAAAGTTCAGTGAAAGTGTTATTACAATTTATATCTTACACCAGCACCCAAATAATTTGAAAATAATATTAACTGCAAACAACATAGCAAAATGCATTGCTCTATAAAGAATTATGTCCTATGAATCTGGCAAAAAAAATAAAAAATAGTGTTATTGTATGCACATGGCTTGGGAAGTTTGACAGCAAGGTAATTTGCTTTTAGTATTCAGAAGTAAAGATAAAGTTTCCATAGAAATGTCCCACTATTATTAAGCTGTCACCTTAATCAGGGATATAACAGAAGGTATTCAAGAGACCCGTTAAGAAAGGAAATGTGATTGCTTAATTGTGATAGATACAAGTGACTTTTTTCTTCTCTCTCTTTTTTAATGTGAACTAAGTATATGGAGATAGAGTTCCCCATTTTTTATTGGTCCTGACTACTGATAATTCATCAATAGAACAAAAAGCTGAGTTCTGTTTGTCTTCCACAGGAGACAGTCAACTGTATATCCTACTGAAGAGGACAATAGCAAAGCTTAAACTTCTAAATATGGAACTCTATACTGATAACCAACTTTTCTCTAGTATAAATTATTGATGGGAAAGATGTATTTGTTAAGTTATAGAGTAATGTATCAAGTTTCAAAAATACTGCTGAAGGAATTGTGACACGTATGTATAAATGGTGGTGGTGGTGTAGTCACTAAGTCCTGTCTGACTCTTGCGACCCCATGGGGTGTAGCCTGCCAAGCTCCTCTGTCCCTGGGGATTCTCCAGGCAGGAATACTGGAGTGGGTTGCCATTTCCTTCTCCAGGGGATTCTCCCTGGAGATCATTCAATCCTGGGAATTGAACCATGGTCTCCTGCATTGCAGGAAGATTCTTTACTAACTGAGCTATAGGAGAAGGCAAAAAATATAAATATAAGCTGAAAATTAAATATAAATCAAATCCCATATGATTTCATTTTCTAAGTATCAATTCAATAGACTATATTATATATTGATAAATATGGTATGGATTGTTGAATATCCAATAATGTCAAAAAGTTTATTAAAGTTTAGCAATAAAGTATACATTTAAAATATCATAATGTCAAAAAATTTCTGCACCTTCCCTTCAGTTTTGCCATGAACTTAAGACTATTCTTACAAAATAAGTCCCCAAAATTGTGGAGATATCTAAATATTCTGTAGGAATTGCAGGTTCTGTATCATCTAGGATGCCTTTGATAACAATAGTAAAAAAAAAAAAAAAACTCAATTGAAAATGTTTTAAAGAAGAATATTAGTGTATCTTCTACTGAGGCCATTTCATAAAAAGGTGGCAAAGACATTACATTGGGGCCTAGCTATTTTATTTCTTTGGGTCTCTCCACTCCACCACCAATCCATCAACAGGGAATATTTAGATAGAGGCTTCTTCATGGATCAGTATTTCTTTATAAGACTTGGAAAGCACTGTTTAGAGAACAGTGGGTCACATGACCATCCTGGAATTAGTCATCACAACAGTGGAAATCTGGACTGTTGACTGGCCAGCCTAAGGGACATATGTTCTACACTAGAGATGAGATCTAACCCAAAGAACACGGCCTGAGTGTGAGAAACATGGGTTTCTCTAAGAAAAAGTCAGGAAGCCATGAAGTACTCAACAAATGAAGACAGTAGGGGGAAAAATAATCATAAAGCACCAATTTACAGCTTCAACACTTTAAAACTGACTTTACCATTGGTATGCATCGGTCCAAATATTTTATGTTTATTCATGTAAGTTCTCATTTGGTCCTAGAGAAAACTAAATAAGGTGGGTCTCGGTTATTTTCTTCTCATTCCTATAGGATGGGAAACAAAGATAAGAACATTTGTGTGACTTTTACAAAATCAGATAGCCAGTTGGCACCAGAGGCAAGAGTTTAGTCAAGTTTGCCTGAATTCTAAAGCATAATCACTTTATATTATTCTTCACTGTCACCAGCAGGGATTGGATAAATTTTGAATGAAGTAATGAATAAATGAATAAGTAACTGCCTGAAATGAAAGCAACTACAGTGTCCCCGAGGCAGATAGGAAGGCTACGGCCATGACCTGACCTAACCATTTGTTTGGTCATGAACTACGCTCTCCTGAAAAGGACTGAATGATCACAATCTCCATCTCATCCTGTGTGATCACTCTTGGGAGGGTATGAATAACTAAAATGCTGTAGGAGTGCATAAACCATCATGACTGGCCAAAAACAAAACTGAAGGTCAGAATGATAAGAGTTCTACATTAGAAAAGCTTAGAGAAAGAATTTTGCTGGACACAAATAATGAGAATATGATTATAAAATGTTATTTCTTATCAGCAACATAAAGTAGATAAACATTTATCCTGCCAATACGTATTTCATATTAATTAAGAATGTCAAGGTAATTATTCAAATAGAAGTTTTATTTATATATATATATAAATTTTACATTTTCAACAGCTTCGACCCAGTGTCTTTTTACAGTAACACTTAAAAAGCATTTTTATATTGGATATTTATATATGTACTTCCCAGCTTTACTTTGTTACCATGTGCACATTTTAAGATTTAAAAAAATATAAAGTGTGAGAATGTTTTCTATAATTTTCACCTATTAATATCCTAGGAAAGTTCATTTCCATTGTATATTTTAAAACTACTGATTTTACTGATTTGTACATTTCTATCAAGTACTGTTTAAAGTTTTCTGTACACTCAGACATATCCTATTTGCTTATCACGTAATTATTGGAAGGTGTTTTTTTCTATTATTTAACTTATAAGCAGAGTATATCATGCGAAATGCCAGGCTGGATGAATCACAAACTGGAAATCAAGATTGCTGGGAGAAATATCAACAACCTCAGATATCTAGATGACATCACTCTAATGGCAGAAAGGGAAGAGGAGCTAAAGAGCCTCTTAAGAAAAGTGAGAGAGTGAAGAAGCTGGTTCAAAAAACTAAGATCACGGCATCTAATCCCATCACTTCACGGCAAATAGATGGGGAAAAAGTGACAGGTTTTATTTTCTTGGGCTCCAAAATCACTGTAGATGGTGACTGCAAGCACAAAATTAAAAGACTATTGCTCCTTGGAAGAAAGCTGAGACAAACCTAGACAGCAGAGATCTAAAAAGAAGAAACCTAAAAAGCAGAGACCACTTTGCCAACAAAGGTCCATATAGTCAAAGATATGGGTTTTCCAGTATTCATGTATGGATGTGAGAAAAGTGAAAGTGTAAAAGTGTTAGTCGCTCAGTCATGTTCAACTGTTTGCAATCCCATGGACTAGAGCCTGCCAGCTTCTCTGTCCGTGGGATTCTCCAGGCAAGAATACTAGAGTGGGTAGCCACTCCTTGCCATAGGAAAAAAATTAGGGTTAGGGTTAGGTTCTCCAGGACATCTTCCCAAACCAGGGCGTGAATTTGGGTCTCCCATATTGTAGGCAGATTCTTTATCATCTGAGCCACTAGGGAAGCCCACTGATATGAGAGTTGGACCATATAAAGGCTGAGTGCCAAAGAATTGATGCTTTCAAATTGTGCTGCTGGAAAAGACACTTGAGAGTCCCTTGGACAGTAAGATCAAACCAGTCAATCCTAAAGGAAATCAACCCTGAATATTCACTGGGAAGACTGGTTCTAAAGCTCTAGTACTTTGGCTACCTGAAGCAAAGAGCTGACACATTGGAAAAGACCCTGGTGCTGGGAAAGATTAAAGGCAGGAGAAGAAGGGGGTGACAAGGGATGAGATGGTTGGATGGCATTACTGACTAAATGGACATGAATTTGAACAAGCTCCAGGAGATAATGAAGGGCAGGGAAACCTGGCATACTGCAGTCCATTGGGTCACAAAGAGCTGGACATGACTTAGTGACTGAACAACAAGACTTGCTTAATAGCAAAGGAAATACAGGCATATTAACTAATTAGTATAATGCTCATCATCTGAGCAATGGTGCTACCAATGCTTTCTCACTGAGTTAACTTTGCATGAGGTTTTCTGCATTGGAGGCAGCTGACAAACTCCCTTGATGCTCTAAAGTTGCCTAGTGCCCATAGCCTGCCTTTCTTTCTATAATTAGAGACAGTGTGCATGAAACTTGGTGTTCGTTTGTTTGTTTTTAATTCCTATTCCTTCTTGTGTTGATTTTTTTCCACTAGAACAGGAAATTTGATTGGGTCATTTCATGTTTAAAATTTTCCTATATATTAACTGTTTATTTTCACCTCCCCAACTGTCATGTGAACAGCATGAAGAGAAGGATCTGTCTTTATATAACCCCCTAAAACTACAGATGTGCAGGACACCAAACTTATTCTCCAAATCTTCAATGAATGATTGTAGGAACAGATACTGTAGGCTTTCTAAATATTAAAACATTATTCTTTTTAATTTTATCCAGATTTTCTTGAGCTATAATGATTTAGCATTGTATAAGTTTATGATGTACAATGTGTTGACTTTGTTGTTATTGTTTAGTTGTAAGTCATATCTGACTCTTTTGGAACCCCATGGACTGTAGCCCACTAGGCTCCTCTGTCCATGGGATTTCCCAGGCAAGAACACTGGAGTGGATTGCCATTTCCTTCTCCAGCCTTATTTTAACATATCTTACATTTTTAATAGGCACACTTGTACTTAGAATCATGCTTTTGATTTGGCAAGAATCTCTCTGGTGGTTTCAATGCTGCTTAGAGATTATAGTCTCTGAAAGCTTAGGAACCAAAAGCTTCGTTATTAACATCCAAAGATTTTTTAGAATTCTTACATGAAATGTTTAAAAAAATAGATCTGCAGAAACAATATAGTTTCAAATTGAGTTTCTGATAAGGCCCATTTCCAACAAACCTTCCTTCTTTGCCAGAATATATGATTTTTGGCTTTCAGAAACCACCCAAAGACAGAAAGAGAGAGTGCGGACATTTTAGTCTCTCATTTTTTCCCCCAGAATCTTACCTGAAGCTTAAAAGCATCATCAGAAATATTTGGCATCAATACTACTCAAGTGACTGATAACAAGCTCCCTTAATGTCAAGAGTCATTCCATTTTTCTATCAGGAAGAATAAGGCCATACCTAAACATATTAAAATATTATTCACTTTGACAATAGAACTCGTTCCAAGACATGAACTATTGCTATATTAGAAAGGAGAAGCAATCAGTATTTTTCATTGCCTAAGAATCTCTATTCTACAAAATTATCCATCACTTCTAATGAAATTGGTAAGTATCTAGGAGGCAAATGTCTTTTCTTATTTCTGGTGTGAAATCTGGGTTGAAATGAGCAGTTGGTAGTTAACTCAGTTTCTCATTAACCAGGAAAATTCAGTGAACAGCGAATACTTAGCAAAGATTTTTGAAAATGATATGAAAATTTCATTAGGCTTACAAGAAACATTATTGTTTTATTTCATCTAGATCTGTAAATTTCTCTTCATATTAAAAACTGATAATACAGGTAAATTAGCTTTTATTTAAATTATACAGATTAATCAACAAAACTCTTCATGACTCAATGGACTATAGCCTACCAAGCTCCTCTTTCCATAGAATTTTCTAGTCACAAATACTAGAATGGGTTGCAGTTTCTTCCTCCAGATCATCTTCCCAACCCAGGGATCAAACACAAGTCTGCTAGGACTCTTGCATTTGCAGGCAGACTCTTTACCACTGAGCTGCCCGGGAAAACCCCCTTTATCTAAAAGATAGTTATATACCTCAGTTCATATGTATTTTAAATATATATATCATCTTTAATTTCAGCTTTTAAAATGATTATGCAGTACAATTGATGATTTCTTTACTGTGTAATTGGTTTATCATTAAGTATAGCATCAACAGAAGATCAATTTTCTGGTGCATTAATCTCATATTTTATTTCTGGACCAAAGTAAAGTCACACAAACATTTTGAATAGATTAGAATTGAATATAAGATTTTCAATAAAGTTTAAATATATTTCTATAGATGACTAATGTTAAAGTTCAGTTGTATGGAGAAGGCAATGGCAACCCACTCCAGTACTCTTGCCTGGAAAATCCCATGGACGGAGGAGCCTGGTGAGCTGCAGTCCATGGGGTCGCTAAGAGTCGGACACAACTGAGCGACTTCACTTTCGCTTTTCACTTTCATGCATTGGAGAAGGAAATGGCACCCCACTCCAGTGTTCTTGCCTGGAGAATCCCAGGGATGGGGGAGCCTGGTGGGCTGCCGTCTATGGGGTCGCACAGAGTTAGACATGACTGAAGTGACTTAGCAGCAGCATATACATGTTTGGGAAAAAAAAAGTGCCAGTCTCATCTGACTCTTTGCAATCCTTTGGACTGTAGCCCACTAGGCTCCTCTGTCCATGGCATTTTTCAGGGAAGAATACTTGAGTGGGTTGCCATTCCCTTCTCCTAGAGATCTTTCCAACCCAGGAATCAAACATAGGTCTCCTACATTGCAGGCAGATTCTTTACAATCTGAGCCTACTTTGCACCTCTATTATTTTAATCTAAGATATTTATTTAAATCTTCTATAACTACCCCTTAATGTAATTTAGGGATAGCTGGAGATTGCATGGTATTTTCAGGCTGACAATGCACCTATGGAGTAACTTAACAAAAGGGGAAAAATATCTTCAAGTGTTGTTTTAAATAATAAAGTTAGTAGAGGGCAAATATTTATTAATCATTAAGACAAGTATATATGAAATAAGTAAAAAATACTATTTTATAATTTTTCAGAAAAAGTGAATTGTCTCTAAATTATTCCTTGCATGGCTAAATTTCAGTATTTTAATTTCCCCTTATAACATTTCTTTCAATTTTAAACAATACACTTACCAATCAATAACTTAATTAGTCTTCTCATTAAAGAGAAAGCTATATGAGAGATACAAACACATCTGTTTTGTTCTCTATTTATCCTCAAAATTATACTCTGCTTGCCATGTGGAATTAAATATATTTGCTGAATAAATTAAAAATAAATGGGTAATATAATCTGAAAAACTACCTGACTCTCATCAAATGACTGCATACACCAGAAACTGGCCCCCAAAAAACAAATGTAAAACATATCAAAAGACCATATGAATTTAATAAAAATATAACAGTCAATTTTATATTCAAGATTACATTTACAGATAGTTGGATGGCATATAATTTGGAGATAGAGATAAAGATAGGTCAATCAATCTTGACACTTCCGGCCCCAAATTTTCCTCATTTAATTTCCTAACTCCCTTTTTATTTTTCTAATTTTAAATATGACTTGAAATCTTCATTTTCTGATTCATCATCCTTTCTGTAGTACTAACTACTAATAATCTATAGCAGCATTTTTTCTCATCTGAATGAGATTTTACTTTAAAATTTTTTCAAAAAACAATTGCCAGTCTCTTATAAAACTTCAAAACAATTTTTGATAACATAGAACAAGAATAGATTACTTTATGGCAACTCATTTCATCATATGTGATAAAGCTTAAAATGTTATTTGGGAAGGATTTATAGTCTAGACAGATGTCAAAATTAATAAAATTATCATGTAGTCATATTTGTCATAGAAGATCTTTGAATGGTAAATATTCTTTAGTAATCAAAAAAGTTATGTCTTCTCATAATCCAACTTTTATACAGTTATGTAATTTATAAGTAAGTATTTCTGGAATCATATATGGATATAATTTATTTTGTCATATGTTTTTGCAGTCACATTGAGGTTAGGACTTAAACCTATGACTTTGGGAGTTAAAGTGAAAGTGTTAGTCACTCACTCAGTTGTGTTCAACTCTTTGCAGCCCCATGAACTCTAGCCCACCAGACTCCTTTGTCCATGGGATTTCCCAGGCAAGGATACGGGAGTGGGTTGCCATTACCTTCTCCAGGGGATCTTCCTGACCCAGAGTTTGAAGCTGAGTCTCCTTCATTGAGGCCAGTTTCTTTACTGTCTGAGCCACCAGGGGAGCAAGGGACACAATTTAACCCAGAGCAGTATTCAGTTAGCTTTATTTTCCCCAATGGGTGGTTTGTAAGGATTTCAAATGTGTCTTTTGTTACGGATACCTAGTTGTATTGTTGTTGCTGACTGAGTATATGAATTTCAACCACCTATGTGTAGGTATTGACCTATAAGAATATTATGAACAATGTGCTTCTTAGTGCAGCTTGCACAGTTTATGTGTGTATTTTTTTCTTTTAATGACACTATAAGTTAGTTCTCTATTTGCTGATTGCACGACTAATAATTTTTTACTGTGAAAATCTAATCTAACTTGGCACGTAACTAAACCATTGCTATGATAATGGTATTATGAAATATGGTCACCAGTGTTTTTAAAATCATTACTCCATTTATTAAATTTGATAGTACAATGTATTTCCAAGTCTATTCAGTTATTAATAGACCACTGCAGTTATTCTTCTGCTGTGAGGCAAATGGCAGTCAAACAGGTTCACAGAATCACTTTAAAAATATTTCTAGTGTGAAATGGGATTAAAAGAATCAATAAAATTCTTAAAACTCTATTTTTACTTGAAATGGAATGCTAAAGTTTTGATTCTTGGATTATCTCCTGCCAGTAATGGTGCCAGATTGCATTCTGATAATTTTCCACCATGGTGAATAAATATTATCAGTTCAAATGCTTCAGAAATTCAAACAGAGTTGTATGACAAGGGGTGTTTACAGGATGTCACAGTGTCTTTCTCATATAACTTGCTTCTGTTGACAATGTGATGCTTATCATTCAAGTCAATATATAAAGGGTTCCTGGAATTTGAGCTAATGAATTTTATAATGTTATTTTTTATGGCAGAGAAGTATTTAAAATTTATTATATGCTTTATTAATAAAATAACCATACCTTCTAGCTTATATAAGAATTATAGATCAGCATTTACTCAGCTTTAGTTTATTGTGTGTACTACATAAATCCTTTGACAAAGAGAGTATTAAAACATGATTATCAGTTATCTTTATACAAGTCTTAGAGTTTAAATGGACTCTAAATATCATTTATTGAAATATGTTATCTCGTGTACAATTAAGCTTTGTTACACCGTAGTATGGTATCACGGAAAGATGAGTGAATTAGAAACAAGGATATCTGACTTCTAATTCCCTCTCTACAAACGTTTAAGCAAAAAACCTCGGGTATGTGCAAGACGGTTAACCATTTGACCCTCAGTAACATCATTTATCTTAGTGTTACCCAGTTATGCAACTCTCAGTGTCAATAAAATTAGCGGCAATGATTTTCTATATTCACACAAGCCACTGAGACAATGTTGAAAGAGTTAGGGCCCTGGCTTGAGATCAGTCTAGCTTCCCTTCACTGCTCTATTCCTTGTACTAAGGATCTTCTTTACTTCTTTCCACGAAGGACTTTCAGAATCCACCTTGGATTCTACCTGGAAAGGCCTTCTGGGGTTCTAAGAGTTATTTGCTACCAATAGTTATTCATAGTTACTCAATGCCATGTGTTTTAAGGATTTACTTCAGGTTAAAAGTATAGAGCATATGTGTCTTTATGTGACCACACACATGTATGTGATTTTAATATCCTGTTTCAATTGATCATTAATTGGAAAGTGATATAGTCTCTACTATAACAACTAGGCCAATTTTTTCAGGAAGAGAAATGAATGACTCTCTTCCTTCAAAGTTTAAACTACTAGAAACTCCGAAGAAGGGACATTTCCAAGAGCAATTATTTGGACACTAACAACTTCACACCCTAACTAGGACAAAAGTCACTTTGTTAGGCTATCTTAAGCAGTTGCAGATGATGTCAGAAGGCTCTAACATTTTGTCATTTCTGAAAGAAAGGGTTTTTTCAGAAGGAGACCAAATGATGTGGTTAGTACATCTCTAGGGGAAAAACCTGATGTGTTTTAAAGTCTATGACACAATTATCACTTGGCTTGTTCAACTCTCTAGGACTGATTACTGTGAAAGTGAATGCTATAGATGTAAAAGATCTTGGAGAAGTAATTTGTCTTCTCGAAACATCTATGTTGCTAAGTCGCTTCAGTTGCATCTGACTCTGTGCGACCCCAGAGACGGCAGCCCACCAGGCTCCCCCATCCCTGGGATTCTCCAGGCAAGAACACTGGAGTGGGTTGCCATTTCCTTCTCCACAAAACATCTATAAATAAATATATTTGGCAATACAGACCCAGATATCTTTGTGGAATATTTGGCAGTATATGTTCAGGTATCTTACAAAAGAAGGCAAAGGAAACAGATCAAATTGTCAGTATTCGTTGGATCACAGAAAAAGCAAAGGAATTCTGTTTCATTACACTAAAGCCTTTGACTATGTGGATCACAACAAACTGTAGAAAATTATTAAACAGATGGAAATACCAGACCACCTCACCTGTCCCCTGAGAAGGCTGTATGCAGGACAAGAAGCAACAGTTAGAAAGGACGTGAAACAATAGACTGGTTCAAAATTGGGAAAGGAGTATGTTAAGGCTGTATATTGTCACTCTGCTTATTTAACTTATATGCACAGTACATCATGTGAAATGCCAAGCTGTAGGAATCACAAGCTAGAATCAAGATTGCTGAGAGCAATACCAATAACCACAGATAAGCAGATGATATACCACTTTAATGGCATAAAATGAAGAGGAACCAAAGAGTCTCTTGATCAGATTGAAAGAGGAAAGTGAAAAACCTGGCTTAAAACTCAACATTCAAAAAATGAAGGTTATGGCACCTGGTCCCATCACTTCATGGCAAATAGGTGTGAAAAATTGGGAACAGTGACGGATTTTATTTTCTTGGGCTCCAAAATCACTGCAGATGGTGACTGCACCCATGAAATTAAGGATGTTTACTCCTTGGAAGAAAAGTTATGAGAAACCTAGACAAGAGCATTAAAAAGCAGAGACATCACTTTGCTGACAAAGGTCTGCATAGTCAAAGATGTAGTTTTTCCAGTAGTCATGTGAGAATTGGACCATAAAGGCGGCTGAGCACGAAAGAATTGATGCTTTTGAATTGTGATGCTGGAGAGGCCTCTTGAGATTCCCAAGATTCCACAGCAAGGAGGTCAATCAATCCTAAAGAAAGTCAACCCTGAATATTAATTGGAAGGACTGATACTGGAGCTCCAATCCTGTGGCCACCAGGTATGAAGAGCTTACTCACTAGAAAAGATCTTGATGCCAGGAAAGACAGAAGGCAGGAGAAGGGGATGACAGAGGATGACACAGTTGGAATGCATCACAACTCAATGGACATGAGTTTAAGCAAACTCAGAAGATAGCGAAGGACAGGGAAGCCTGACATGAGGTCACAAAGAATGGGACGTAACATAGTGACTGAACAACAATTTAAATGAAGCTTGAGCATATATTTTTCCTAAAGAAAGAATCTATATATTTTTAAAGAATGATTTCATTATAATTTTATATGCTAAAATGCGGTCAAAATAAAGCAAAATAGACCAAAAGTTTCAAGACTGAGAAAAATCTAAATGTGAAATTAATGTTCTAACGGTACAGCACCAATTTTAGATACAATAAACCAAATATCAGATCCCTTACCTGTCGTTCAATTGTGTGTGTGTGTGTGTTCTCTTCACAATATAAGAGTAGTCAGATTTTTAAAATATAACTTGTAGCTCTTAAAACTAATGAAAAACGGATACTCAAATTTAAGAAATTAATGCTTATTGATATCAGACACAAAGGAAAATAAGAGACAAAAAACTTCTTTTAAAAGGACAAAATTTTTCTTAAGAATTCAAGATGAGTAGAAAAATTTAAGAATCCTCCCATTTCCTGCTGACAAGAGGCATCTAAGCACATGTTAAGGGCTAAAGGAGGGACAGACTATGTTACTCACAAACAGGTGATATGAAACCTAGAAGAGACTTCACAGAACGTGGAAGAAGCAAATGAACACTGTGAGTGTAATAGGACAAATGTTGAAGAAAGATGAACATTCTAGAAATTGTCAAAAAGTTTATCATAACTGTGGGATTTTTTTTTAGTGTGGTCTTTAAAAGCAGTTACAATTAAATTCTTCCTGATACCGCATGCAAAAGACGTGTCTTCTATTAATCAATCTCTCTGTGACTGAATCTAATTATATGCAAAATTTGTTAGGACTTAAACTCTGAGGTGGTAAAGTTTACAAGCTTAAAGTGAATTCTGAGCCAGAGATTACTATGCATCTACTACAATTGGTTTCCTTCTCTAGTTGTGCATGTAGCTAACAGTGCATTTCCCAATTATTCTTACAGTTTGATGAGGTCACATTAACAAATTCTGCAACAAAATGTCAGCGGAAGTGACTATACCACGTTCAGGCTTAGTCAATAGAAACCTGGCAGAGAGCCATGCATTCTGTATTTTTCTACGTCTTTGGTTAAATGTAGGAAAAGATCATGCCATAGATGACGACGGAGCTCAAAATGAAAGGAGCATGGGTTCTTGAATGCCTTTTTTGAAAACAGCATTTTCTACTAACCAGCAATTGACTACCGATGATGTAACTATGTATGATTTTTGATAACCCTTCGTAATGGTGGCTACATAATTCAGAGCAGTGACATGTCTAATGATGCAGAGTCCAGACAGAAGCAGTGAGCTGAAGCCTTTAAAGTCACCATAGTCAAGTACCGGAAATTATAACTATATTATATATAATTATAATCAAATATAATTATAATTTCCAAAACCATTACCAACTAGGACTTTGTCCTCTCCAGATGACCTGGATGGAAATGTGAGTATTGTAGTCTGGCTTAAATAATGCTGTATCTGAAAGCCACATCTCTCTGGAACACAATTTGAGTAATTATTTGCCCAATTAATCCATAAACCCATTAGATTTGTTAAGTGAAAAACTTAATGAACTTTAAACTTTTAACCCACCGCAGAGATTTTACAAACTAGGAGTGGAACATGAGGGCATCTCTCTCTCTCTCTCATAAACACACACACACACACACACACACACACCACAAAACTGGAAATTTTGCTATTCTAACAATTATACAACATAAGAAATTACACATTGGGACTAAGTTGTCCAAATTGTTAAAATTTATATGGATGGAAGCTTTAAACCATCAGAAAGTATACTTCAGAGAGAAATTAAAGATATGAATGGATTTGATTTCTATCAGATGAATGGAAACAAAGTAGGAATAGTCCAGGCGCCTGAAAATAAGTAAAATTTAGTAAAATGTCAGAATCTACTACACACAATATTATATTTTAAACTTCACTTCTGTCATATTTCAACAAATTGTTTGCCACTGAAGTTTAGAGTTGAAATTCAAATGAAGAATTATAAAGGAAACAAGACAGTCTTAAAGGTAAGAAACAGCTACACGCATGTATGCATGCAGGCACACGGGCACACGCACACACACAATGAATTAAATGGGGTTTTATTTCTCCAAAATGGAGACAGTAGAAAATACTCAAATCAACAAAAAGGACCTCTCTTTACAAATAACTACAAAACTAAATCATTAGTTACAACTATGCATTTTTGGCCACCCAAAATGCATTACACATTAGATAGTCACCAAAATAAGTTTTCTATATATGAGATATTTTGGGGCATAAATTCCCCTTCTCTTTCAGGGTTATTCTCACCCCATGCATAATTTGCTTTCTCTGTGATAATCCTTTATTTAACTCTGATAATTAAATACATTTCCACTTTTAGTTCATTGCACTATCTACAATTTATTTGAAGAATAATATGAAAACATCAATTAATATAATTTTCTCTACTCTACCTTTCCTCTACTCCATTTAAGAGAGAAAAACCCTAAAAGGGCCTGAAATGAAGAAATGCATGCTGTCATTATAGGTTTCAAAAGGCAGCTCATTTTACTATCCTCTCAAGTCTATGGATCAAGTTTGTTTCATCTATATTTTGATTACATATGAATATTTTTCATGTATATAACAGATTAATCACATATTGCACACTATATTTACTTGGTCTTTTCTTTTCTACCTGAATTTATTTCTCATACTAGTTTTTTTTTCTTTTTTGAGTAAAACATTATGTTCAATTTTTAGATGCTGGGACTGATTACTATTTTCTTTCTATTATTATGGATATATGATAATAATATATTATGGATACAATATATTAGAGATGGTTCTCATTTCTTTCAAATAGTAATTTTTCCCCCAAGTTATTTGTTTAATGAAATTTTTCCTACCATATCGAGAGTCTACAATAACTTCACATGTATGTGAATCTTTGTCAGTAGTAGTCTCTGTTTTTTTATATCAAATGCAAACACCACATACATACTGGCTTATGGAATAGTCTCAAGGGGAATTATTGATGTATAAACAGGGTAAATACAAATTTAAAAAAGAATATCTAATAAAAATTAAAGTTGACACTATAAATATTTATTCAAACCCAAACACATCTAAGCTTATTATGTAGACTATATCCTTCTTATTCCTTAAGTTTTGATGGTACAGAAGACATATCAACATTTATAGAAGTAGTTTGCATACTACTTTCAAACAATTCAGGTAAAATCCAGTTATTACCCATCTGAAATAAAATTATTTATCTTATATTACTGTTGGTGCATAACTAAATATTTTTCTCTGAAAGAAATTATCTTGGAATTTAATTCCTATATTGATATATTTATTATTCTGATCAAGATTGTGTATATGAGATTAGCAAATGTTTCTTAACTAGATGACCAAGAAAGCTGCATCAGTTCTATAATCTTTTGTATAGTGAGAGTTTGAAAAGGATGGTTATACAACCTGTCTTACTCTTCCCTACTCTATCCCTACCCTGGGAAAGTGACACTTTGTTTCAGCTGCAAAAGGCTTTTTCAAGACAAGCAAAAGGCAGTTTTCAACTTGAGAATGACATCACAGCATCATTTTCTCTTATTTAATAAAGTTCTCTTTGGCAGAGTTTCACGACAATCACAACTTTGTTTTTGGTATCCTTAGATGTGAAAATCTGTTGAGTGATGCTGAGATGGTAGGCAGCCAATAAAAATAAATTTTATCTGTCAGTTCAGTTGCTCAGTCATGTCTGACTCTTTGTGACTCCATGCACTGCAGCATACCAGGGTTCCCTCTCCATCACCAACTCCCGGAGCTTACTCAAACTCATGTCCATCAAGTGGCTGATGCCATCTAAACATCTTATCCTGTCATCCCCTTCTCTTCCTGCCTTCAATCTTTCCCAGCATCAGGGTCTTTTCCAATGAGTCAGTTTATCTGTCAAACTGATTTATAAGTTTAGATAAGGAAATATAAATGACTTAAATTAACAAACATAAATATTTAACTCAGAGTATCTCTGAATGAATATAATGTAGGAAGTGACAGACTGAGTAACATTGCATTAAAAAACTGATGCATTGCATGAAGTAGAATCTGTAGGAAAATATTTGAAATTAAGGGCATAAAATTATAAACAGATGCATATATGTATAGTAATAGAGACAGAGGTATATTCTGTGCAACTTTTACTGAAAAGTAAGCCAGAGCATGAGAAGTCAGTAGGTGAAAATAGGGAATTACCCAGAAGTTCACTTGGCTGACCTGCAATCTGGACCTTTATCCAAGGGAATATAATGAATTTAGATCCTATTCACACCAATGTCGTTAAAACAAAAAGTTCAGTATCATTGGTGAATACAGTAGAATCTCTCAGGGACAGCGGGAATGGGCTACTGGTTTTATAGTTAAAAACACCATTCTGGAGAAGTGTGTTAAAAGCAAATGATTATTTCCTTCCCCATTTTAGGGAAGTTTTCAACTATTATCTCCTCAAGGATTTTCTCATGATCTTTCTTTCTGTCTTCTTCTTCTGGGACTCCTATAATTCGAATGTTGGAGCATTTCATATTGTCCTGGAGGTCTCTGAGATTGTCCTCATTTCTTTTAATTCGTTGTTCTTGTTTCCTCTCTGATTCATTTATTTCTACCATTCTATCTTCTATTTCACTAATCCTATCTTCTGCCTCCGTTATTCTACTAATTGTTGCCTCCAGAGTGTTTCTGATCTCATTTATTGCATTATTCATTATATTTTGACTCTTTTTTATTTCTTCTATGTCCTTGTTAAACCTTTCTTGCATCTTCTCAATCCTTGTCTCTAGCCTATTTATCTGACAGTATGGTACTGGCACAAAGACAGACATATAGATCAATGGAACAAAATAGAAAGCCCAGAGATAAATCCACACACATATGGACACCTTATCTTTGACAAAGGAGGCAAGAATATACAATGGAGTAAAGACAATCTCTTTAACAAGTGGTGCTGGGAAAACTGGTCAACCACTTGTAAAAGAATGAAACTAGATCACTTTCTAACACCCCACACAAAAATAAACTCAAAATGGATTAAAGATCTAAATGTAAGATCAGAAACTATAAAACTCCTAGAGGAAAACATAGGCAAAACACTCTCAGACATAAATCACAGCAGGATCCTCTATGATCCACCTCCCAGAATTCTGGAAATAAAAGCAAAAATAAACAAATGGGATCTAATTAAAATTAAAAGCTTCTGCACAACAAAGGAAAATATAAGCAAGGTGAAAAGACAGCCTTCTGAATGGGAGAAAATAATAGCAAATGAAGCAACTGACAAACAACTAATCTCAAAAATATACAAGCAACTTCTGCAGCTCAATTCCAGAAAAATAAACGACCCAATCAAAAAATGGGCCAAAGAACTAAATAGACATTTCTCCAAAGAAGACATACGGATGGCTAACAAACACATGAAAAGATGCTCAACATCACTCATTATTAGAGAAATGCAAATCAAAACCACAATGAGGTACCACTTCACACCAGTCAGAATGGCTGAGATCCAAAAATCTGCAAGCAATAAATGCTGGAGAGGGTGTGGAGAAAAGGGAACCCTCCTACACTGTTGGTGGGAATGCAAACTAGTACAGCCACTATGGAGAACAGTGTGGAGATTCCTTAGAAAATTGCAAATAGAACTACCTTATGACCCAGCAATCCCACTTCTGGGCATACACACCGAGGAAACCAGAATTGAAAGAGACACATGTACCCCAATGTTCATCGCAGCACTGTTTATAATAGCCAGGACATGGAAACAACCTAGATGTCCATCAGCAGATGAATGGATAAGAAAGCTGTGGTACATATACACAATGGAGTATTACTCAGCCGTTAAAAAGAATTCATTTGAATCAGTTCTGATGAGATGGATGAAACTGGAGCCAATTATACAGAGTGAAGTAAGCCAGAAAGAAAAACACCAATACAGTATACTAACACATATATATGGAATTTAGGAAGATGGCAATGACGACCCTGTATGCAAGACAGGAAAAAAGACACAGATGTGTATAACGGACTTTTGGACTCAGAGGGAGAGGGAGAGGGTGGGATGATTTGGGAGAATGGGAATTCTAACATGTATACTGTCATGTAAGAATTGAATCGCCAGTCCATGTCTGACGTAGGGTGCAGCTTGCTTGGGGCTGGTGCATGGGGATGACCCAGAGAGATGTTGTGGGGAGGGAGGTGGGAGGGGGGTTCATGTTTGGGAACGCATGTAAGAATTAAAGATTTTAAAATTAAAAAAAATAAAATAAAATAAAATAAAATATTTAAAAAAAAAAAAAAAAGCAAATGAGAACATAGACAATGGCTTTAGGATATAGACACAGTGCAGTTCCTTGGAAAGAGAGTAGTTAACTAAACAGGCTGCAATTCTTGGAATGACCGCTATACTAATAGAAAGTGAAATGAAATTTAAAATGTAGATAAGAAAAAAAAGGCACATATAGATTGATTAGCTGATACATTTTTTTCATGCTGACCAAAATTTCAAAGTTATAATATCCAAATTCTCATAGTTTGCAAGGAAGTGGGTATTCTAAGACCTGTGAAGATATAAAATGTCACAATTTCAGGGAAAATCATTTGGCTGATCTATTTCATGCTTTAAAATATATAAATATACTTTAAAATAGTTTCAGACTTACAGAAATAATGCAAAGATTGTAGATGGTGCTCCCATATACCCAACACACTTTCCCTGATGGTGAACAACCTACATGAATATGGTACATTTATCAGAACAAATGCATCAATCTTAATCCATAATTGATTAAGAATTATTAAATAAAACATGTACTTTATTCAGATTTCCTTGGTTTATATCTAATTTCCCTTATCTGTTCCAGACTTCCAATTCAACTATCGCATTACATAACCATCATGTCTCCTTAGGCTCTTCTACATCGTGACAGTATCTCAGACATTTGTTACTTTTGATGATCCTGACAATCTGGAAGAATATGACTCAGGTATTTTGTAGGTTTCCCTCAACTGGATTTTTTTTCTGATATTTTTTCTCATGATTAGACTGGAGTTATGTGTTTGGGGAGGGAGATAACTCAGATAAAGTGCCACAACATTACATCATCACAAAAATACAAACTACTGATGTTATTATTATTGATGTTGACCATGATCCCCTGGGAAAGGTAGGGTTTCTCAGGTTTTTTTCCCCACTGTACAGTTAATCTTTTTATCCTGTGTCCCACTGTTTAAAAGAAATAACCATGTGAAGTTTATACTAAGGAACTGGGAGCTATGCAATTTTTAAGGAGGATTGTTTATATAATGTTTTTCTTTTTAAATCTTCCTTATGGGAGATGTGTCTGTTCTTCCCCACTCATATATCTTATTAGCTTGTATCACTGTTGAGTTTGAAGAGTTCTTTGGAAATTATGTCTGTATACATGTTCCTTATACAGTATGTGATTCACAATTATTTCCTCCCAGGGAATGACTCATCTTTTCATTTTCTTAACAATATCTTTTTCAGGGCAAAAGTTTTTAATTTTAATAAATTTAATTCTAACAGATAATTTAATTTTAAATAATTTAATTTTAATAAAATCCAACTTATTTTTTATTCATGGAATATGCTTTTGGCATTGTAGCTGAAAACTCACCACAAAGTCCAACATTTCTCCTATGTTTCTTCTAGATATGTTAGAATTCTTCTTTATAGAAATAGAGAATTAACTACTTTATCATCATATTCTTCTTTATTCCTGATAATCTTCTTTTTCTGAAATATGCTTTTCCTTAAATCAATACAGCTACTCTAGCTTTCTTTTTGTCAGTGTTTTCATAGTACAAATTTTGTCATCCCTTTATTGTTAAGCTGTTTCTCTATTCAAAACTCATTTTTTGAGTTCCTAAAGCCTACATGCTCAATTTTATTTATTTGTTATTCCTATGTGCTCACCAATCAATGCATTTCCCTATGAGCAGTTAGGAAGCATAAACTCCCCAGTCCCTTTGCACTCTGATGGATTTATGGCACTTGTTCTGATATGAGAAACATGGATAAAAGTAATATTTCAGGCAAGATCATAAAAAAAGTCACATTTTTCCCCAATATCATTGGATGGGTAGAAAAGAGGATCTGGCAGATAACTTCAAATTCCTAGGAAATAGTATAACCATCTAACTATAATAAAATATCTAAATATAGATATCTAATTTTACAGTGATATCCATATATAAAACATTTGATATTGTCATAATATGCCATGGGAAATTTTTTTAAAGATTGTATCTAAAATTTATGCTTAAATTTGAGGCCAGGGTCATTATTTTGAGTTCCTTTCTACCGTATGATTTGAGTCAAGGCATGTGCCTTTCCTGACCATTTGTTCTCATCTGTTAAATGTTGTAATCAGACCTTATAATCTTAAAATCCTTTGTTCCCACTTTCCCTCAAAATCTACTATTCATGGTATAGCAAATTACTATTTCTGTGAACTTTGCTTGTTTTCTGTATTTCCCAGCAAAGCTATTATTATATAACAGATTTTTTCAGCAGAAGTTTTTAACATTTCCAGTGGCTTACAAGGGAAGCTTCAGAAATTATTTGAGGTAGAAAATGTAAGTCTGTCAGACATGCTGGCTGACTATGCCTATTCAACATAGCAATTATTTTTCTATAGGAGGTTTAATTTTTTTAGTGATTTTATCAAAGAATGAGGAGAATAGAGAGGAAAAGAAAAGAAAGGAAGGGGAAACAAAAATGGAAAGTAAATTGAAGAAGTATGAAAAAAAAGAAAGGAAACAAAGAAAAACTTTGTATTACATTCTGCCTTGCTGCTTCCATATTTTACGTTCCTACCATAATTTTTTTTATAATTTTTATACTCTAGATTTTATTGGACACAAATAAAGATGTAGTTTTAAAATGGACCAAGATATCTTCAAATTGTTTTATCAAATATTGACAAGTTCTGAAATTTCACTTCTTAATTTGTTAAGATAAATTTCCCATAGGATTGTTATATAATAAATAATGGTGACGTATTATAATAAACTTTATTATAATAATATCTTACATTATATAGTAACTTTCTTTGAATAAGGCATATTCACATGCAGGCAAGAATACTGGAGTGAACTATTATTTCCTTCTCCATTGGTTCTTCCCAACTCAGGGATCAAACCAATTGTCTCCTGCAATGCAGGCAAAGTTTTTACCACTGGGCCACATGAGAAACCCCTTCAGTTTAGTAGTAAATGCCAAATCAATATCAAAATCTGTCCACTGAAATGTACATAATACCTTAGGTTTCTTCAATGTTTCTTTAGTCTGTTCACCTGAGCTAATCTTTTTGTTACTTTATGTGATATGATTTATCACGTGTTAGTTGTAGACTGTTAACAATAATCAGCAATAAGCTCTTTGCTGACCACTTCAAATTATTCTAACTTTTTGCTGATATCTGAATTATAAACTTTCCATGGGAGTTGGAAATTAGAATATAATTAACTTTTTGCTTTCTTTAGTAGGTCTAAACAGATATAACTCAACAGGTTTCAAAATTGATGGAATCCTTCTTTGGGTGATAGTTGTTTTAAAAAGTAGAAAAGATTATCCACTTGAAATTTTTAGCACTTTATACTATCATATACTGCTTGATTAAGTGTTCAGTCTCTTACTTTTCTGTGAAATTGATACAAAAATTTATTTCTTTTGGTGATTCTGTAAAACAGTGTCAGCAGAAGTTTTAGTGCAGTAACTTCGCAGCACATGGCAAGAGGAAATGGATACATCAGGTATTTGGACAAATAAATTAACTTCTAATATATAATAATAAACTCTGTTCTTGAAGACTGATTCTAATTTTCTACTTTTCAATATTTAATACAGAAATATGCCTGGCTATTTCTCAATCTAGTAGATATACAGCAGCAAGTCTGCTTTACCTATACTTCTCTACATTAGGATATAAAGGGACTCTTCAAAATTTTGACAAACACACAGAACAATAATCAATACAGAACCTTTAAAATATATGCTTATAAATGAATATTCTGTAAATTAATAGAACATTCATTTCACTGGAATATTTATACATTTTTTAAATCTTCAATACAATTATAAGAAGTATATATAACACATATTTTTACATTGCAATTCAAGTTCCAATATAAAGCATAAAAATAAAATCTTATTCAGGGTTATATACTTAATTATCCAAGAAAATAAATCAAAATACTCTCCTATTCAGTGAATACTACATAGTAAGCTGCTGCTACTGCTGCTGCTAAGTCAATTCAGTCATGTCTGACTCTGTGCGACCCCATAGATGGCAGCCCACCAGGCTCCCCCATCCCTGGGATTCTCCAGGCAAGAATACTGGGGAGGGTTGCCATTTCCTTCTCCAATGCATGAAAGTGAAAAGTGAAAGTGAAGTCGCTCAGTCACAACCGACATAGTAAGCTAACTTTAGCCAAATCTGTGTTAAATACAAGAAAGCCATCAAGTCTTCATCAAGATGTAAAAAACTTGTTGCAAAATAAAATTATTTTTGCATTGTTTTTTTCCAGGTGCAGCAAATACAACATGTTGTTAGTATATCTATGAGCACAGTGGTAAGTAGTGGTGTTTATTCCAAACCTCTCCTCTGCTCCCTGACTTTGCCATGTTTTCCATGTGAATGGAGTATATGCCCTTGCCTCACAGACTGCTGGATTTGTCCATGAAATTTATTTGTCCAATCAAGTGTGGACAGAATGACAAAGCACTGTTTCTGAGCATGTCTTAAAAGACATGTGAGTTCTGCCAGCTCGCTTTTTCTTCTAGCCTACTCCATAAAGAACCACTGATCCTTCAGCATGGGTCACAGAGTACAACGTGTGGAGAAGTCCCAAGCATTGCCTGGACTGTAGTCTAACTGACCCCATAGTGGACCTTGAGGCCACAGATGACTCACAGACTAGTGAGAAATAAAGTGAAAAGTCATGTGCTAAAAGCCCCACATATGCAGGTTTCTAGTTACACAGAATTGTCACAGCAAAAAAAAAAAAAAAAAAACAGAAAAGAAAAAACGTTTAACAAGTATTATTTTTTAAATAGAGAGTATGACACAAGAGGTGATTCTTAGAGTCTGGTTGAATACTTTAGTGGAGCTCACCGGGCAAAAACGTATTAAAAGACTCATAGTTGACTAGGGAAGTGGTTCATAGCTATGACAAATCATGTAAGAAACAAATCGCCAGTCTATATTCGATACAGGATACAGGATGCTTGGGGCTGGTGCACGAGGATGATCCAGAGAGATGATATGGGGTGGGAGGTGGGAGGGGTGTTCAGGATTGGGAACTCATGTACACCTGTGGCAGATTCATGTCAATGTATGGCAAAACCAATACAGTATTGTAAAGTAAAATAAAGAAAAAAAAGTTAAAAAAAATTAGAGTGCTTTAAATGACTATGTTTAAGATCCATATTCATACATTCTTAATTGACCCCTCTGAGTAGGGTTTAGACAGAATTGTTACTGTTGATTATTCCCCAGAAGTCTTTATTAAACAATTGTTAATAATTGAGAATTGTTGATCAATGGTGAGATCTACAGAAGTATAAATTCATTCTTATCAATATATCCTGAATTTGTCAGAAATTATTTTTAGCAGTCAAACTCACAGAAAAAATATACATTGCCAAAATATCAATTTATTAAGTTTCACTGAAATATATATATGTAGATTAAATACAATTTAATTCCTTTGTGAGATCATATCTAGTCACTTCATTTTTTCCTCTCATTAGCACGTCTGTCACTTACATGCTTATCTCAACTTCAGGTAAGTGCTAATTCTATGATCATTCTATGTAAATTAGCAATAATCCCCTCATTAAATATATTCCTACATCAAAATTATTTTGAGTGGCTGCTTTCCATTTTTTTGTGAGTAATATTGAAGGTCTGGGTATAATTTTTTTTAACTACTTATCAAATTCTGTTGGGAAGAAAATATATTGCTATTTTTTAATTAACATTTACATTTTATCTTCTAACAAACATAACTTAAAACTTTAAATGTGCCATCTATTTCATTTTTCCTTTTTACTTTCAAATGTAATTTAACACAGCACCAACCACACAATGATTCTAAGTGTTGACAAGGAAGTTGTTTTGTTCTGTGGAGTGTTGGCTGGGACTGCAGAGATAGTTGGCTGGGAAGCTCAACTATACTGAAACTTTGAGACGCCTGCTGCTTCTACTGCTAAGTCACTTGAGTCGTGTCCAACTTTGCAACCCCATAGACGGCAGCCACCAGGCTCCCCATCCCTGGGATTCTCCAGGCAAGCACATGGGAGTGGGTTGCCACTTCCTTCTCCAATGTATGAAAGTGAAAAGTGAAAGTGATCCCCTACAAAACAGGCAGTTGCTATTGACTACCCATGGGGAGATCAACAGGAGTTTCCACCAGAGTGTCTTAGTCATTTTTGACCTTGATTTCTACTCTATACGAGGATTTCCCTTAGTAAGGCATGTGGGTTCCAAGAAGATTTATACCTAATAGCAAAAATGGCTGCTATTGATATTTTACAGTACAATATCAGATGTTACACATCATCTTCCTCTTTCAGGCAAAACAAGATAGGTTCTGCAGGGCCTATCCAGATTCAAAGAGCAAGATATAAACTTTGTCTCTCCATGGGGAGAAATGACAAAAAAATATGTTTACCCCACTACAGTTGATTCTTATATCTCAATTTTACTATAAGCCTGAATAACTTTGAAGCATAACTCTTTACTATTGTCTCAGAATAGTTCAGTTCAGTTCAGTTGCTCAGTCATCTCCGACTCTTTGCAACCCCATGAACTGCAGCACACCAGGCCTCCATCTCCATCACTAGCTCTGGGAATTTACTCAAACTCATGTCCATCAAGTCAGTGATGCCATCCATCCATCTCATCCTCTGTCATCCCCTGTCATCCCCTTCTCCTCGTGCCCCAAATCCCACCCAGCATCAGAGCCTTTTCCAATGAGTCAACTGTTCACATGAGGAGGCCAAGTATTGGAGTTTCAGCTTTAGCATCAGTTCTTCCAAAGAACACCCAGGGCTGATCTCCTTCAGAATGGACTGGTTGGATCTCCTTGCAGTCCAAGAGACTCTCAAGAGTCTTCTCCAACACCACAGTTCAAAAGCATCAATTTTTCAGTGCTCAGCTTTCTTCACAGTCCAACTCTCACATCCATACATGTCCACTCAAAAAACCATAGCCTTGACTAGATGACCTTTGTTGGCAAAGTAATGTCTCTGCTTTTGAATATGCTATCTAAGTTGATCATAACTTTCCTTCCAAGGAGTAAGGGTCTTTTAATTTCATGGCTGCAGTCACCATCTGCAGTGATTTTGGAGCCCAAAAAAATAAATTTTGACACTGTTTCCACTGTTTCCCCATCTATTTCCCATGAAGTGATGGGACCAGAGGACATGATCTTCATTTTCTGAATGTTGAGCTTTAAGCCAATTTTTTCACTCTCTTCTTTCACTTTCATCAAGAGATTTTTTAGTTCCTCTTCATCTTCTGCCATAAGGGTAGTGTCGTCTGCATACCTGAGGTTATTGATATTTCTCCCGGCAATCTTGATTCCATCTTGTGCTTCTTCCAGCCCAGTGTTTCTCATGATGTACTCTGCATAGAAGTTAAATAAGCAGGGTGACACTATACAGCCTTGACGTACTCCTTTTCCTATTTGGAACCAGTCTGTTGTTCCATGTCCAGTTCTAACTGTTGCTTCCTGACCTGCATATAGGTTTCTCAAGAGGCAGGTCAGGTGGTCTGGTATTCCCATCTCTTTCAGAATTTTCCACAGTTTATTGTGATCCACACAGTCAAAGGCTTTGACATAGCCAATAAAGCAGAAATAGATATTTTTCTGGAACTCTCTTGCTTTTTCCCTGATCCAGCAGATGTTGTCAATTTGATCTCTGGTTCCTCTGCCTTTTCTAAAATCAGCTTGAACATCTGGAAGTTCATGGTTCACGTATTGCTGAAGCCTGGCTTAGAGAATTTTGAGCATTACTTTACTAGCGTGTGATATAGTAACACTATATAAAAGATGTAATGAACGTTTTAGATTAACTTTTCATTATATAAAATCAATATAATGCATTGGTATTGAAGTTATTATTTAATTTTTAGAGTTAAAATGATATAGTCTTATATCTAAGTACTCTTAGGTTACAATTGAAATAATAACTGGATATACGGTTTTTCCAGTGGTCATGTATGGATGTGAGAGTTGGACTGTGAAGAAAGCTGAACATCGAAGAATTAATGCTTTTGAAGTGTGGTGTTGGAGAAGACTCTTGAGAGTCCCTTGGACTGTAAGAAGATCCAACCAGTCCATTCTAAAGGAGATCGGTCCTGGGTATTCTTTGGAAGGACTGATGCTAAATCTGAAACTCCAGTACTTTGGCCACCTCATGCGAAGAACTGACTCATTGGAAAAGACTCTGATGCTGGGAGGGATTGGGGGCAGGAGAAGAAGGAGACAACAGAGGATGAGATGACTGGATGGCATCACTGACTCGATGGACATGAGTTTGAGTAAACTCCAGGAGTTGGTGATGGACAGGGAAGCCTGGCATGCTGCAATTCATGGGGTCACAAAGAGATGGACACAACTGAGCAACTGAACTGAAGATCTATATAGGCAGATTTGGAGATACCTCATACAACCACAGACTAACGTGAAATTTTCTCTCTGTGTTGTCAGTGAAAATAGCTGTGTTAAGCAAGTTAACTGAGCAAACAGGAGAAAGAACACTCTAATTTAATCAAGAACTATAATGGTCTAATAAAAAGAAAATAAAAAGTTTCAGAGATTTTCAGAAAATTGTTAATATAAAGGATAAAGTAAAACTCACTATATTTTCACTGAAACAGTTACATATAAATTTATAAAAGCTTTTAAAGACATTTTCAAAGATTCAAAATAAACTAAAAGTGATTACTATTTTTAATATTGATAAACTGATTTATCCCTTTCCTTAAAATTTGCATGTTAGCAGTAAAAACTGATTCTTTGGTTTGTGCAGTTAAAGAAAGTCATCTTCTATACTTGGGTAATACCTAACTTTTGACGTATCTGTTCATTAACAGCCCAGGGTTTAAATAAACATTTGCTATTCATCATCTTAAGAAACAGGACCATTGATTTACAAATGTATTCATAAAGCAGAGCTGCAAAAGTCATGGGTGAGTAATTTTAAAAGGTATTTATTCTTTCTTTATTGAATATCATGTGCCATCCATACAGAATTCTCATGATGACCTATTTCAATTTTCATGACAATATAAACAAAGGGGGATAATGAAATGTAATTGATCACTATATGTATCATTACTATTGCTTACAATAAATGATGCTGTTTAAAAAGAAATTTCTTCCAAGATTAAAACTATGCCACTCCTTGATAAAAGCAAATATGACACTAACTTTAAATGTTTCATGTTTGCAAATATACAAACATTACTCCATAACCTCTACATGTTGCTTCTAAAACTGCAAATAATATCAGCAGGTATTTTGGGGGCAGCAAAAAAATAATAACATTTGTTTTACTCATTTTTTACTTTAGTGTATTGAAATTTATATGTATATAAATTTTATATATATGCAAATATATTTAGGTATAGACACTATATATACATTCACAAATATGTAGTTATAATGTATATATTTATATTTACATATATTAATGTACACATTTAATGAGAGAAAAGATTTATCGCTATAGATAACCACCTAGACAAAAATTCACTTGTATAGACAATAAGAACCTATTCAATTAAAAACAATTTCTAATGTATACAGAATTATATTAATGAAAGTGTTCAACATCTAAGAGAGACAATATTACCATTAGGCAATGGAAAGAATGCAATTAGGACTCAGAAGACTTAAATTTCCTTATGTATAAAATAGAAATATCCATTGGCATCTCTCCCAGTTAATAAGATTTATATTAATAGGAGTTACTTAATTTTAGGGCTATTTTAAAAAACCAATTACCAATGTGTGATGTGTGATAAGGAAACTACAATTTTAAGATTGTCAGACAATTGAAAATTAAAAGCCATCTCCAAAGGACTCCTAAATTAGAGTATACATATTTAGAAAGATATTTTGATTTGCACACAAGGCTATTCACCATTTCACCAAGTCATTTTTCATATGGAGCCATGTCCAAGCAAAGATTCACCAACTACAATAAATATAAGTAGCACAGAAAACTAATCCATAAATAAGCATACTTCATTTTTAGTTAAAATTCTTAACATTGGGTTTTAGTACACTTGAAGAGCTGTGCACTTCCATGCTTCATTTTATACTTGTATTTCCCCCTGTGTGTTACTCTTTTGTCTGTTTCCTTCTGGAGACTGCTTAGGAATACACTGTTCTCTTTCTATATCTTAGAAATGTACTATTTTTGTTTCCTATTATTTACCAATATTTAAATTAGATTTACTTTTCATTTGTGACTATTTTTCATTTGATAAATTCCAGTTAAGACTGTCTGAAAAACTCAGGACATGTTTTCATATTCCCTAGTATGCAAAGACATGCTAATATCTAGATCTTAATCTCTGTTAGAATTCCTCTTTCAAGTAGAATTAAACAGAAACTTTAAGTAATTATCTGGACAAGGCAGGTACCTATTTGAACTCTTTTGCGTTAATTTTCCACGTAAAATGCTCTGCAATTCACTTCATGTATGCTTAAATTCAGAAATCACTGCAAAGTGACCACAGTCCTTTTACATGTTTGAGCTACTCAGGTTAAATAATGCTTCATTTGAATAATCTTGAAAATGTAATCTACTGCCTTTTATCATAACTGCATAAACATTTAAAGCAGAAGTCATTTGATAGGCCTTCTCTGATGGCCCACTGGTTAAGAGTCCACCTGCCAATCCAGGGGACACAAGTTAGATCTCTGGTCTAGGGAGATTCCACATACGGCAGTGCAGCTAAGCCCCTGGGTACAATTACTGAGCCCATGCTCTAGAGTCTGGAGCCACAGCTACTGAACCTGCATGCCTAGAACCTGCACTCAACAGCAAGAGAAGCCACTGCAATGAGATGCCTGTGCAATGCAGCTAGAGAGTAGCCCCCACTTGCCACAGCTAGAGAAAGGCTCAGCATGGTAATAAAGACCCAGAACAGCCAAAAATGAATAAGTAAAATAAAATTTCAAAATAAGTTATTTAATAAAGTCATTTGATGAATTTGTAGAAGTGTTATAGCAAAATAACACTATTTAAGTTGATGATATTTAAAATCAAAAAAGATAACAAGTCTCATCAGAAAGTTTCTAATAAAGTGTTAAACTGTCCTTAAACTTCATATTCTTCATCTCACCAATCACATTACTCAAAAACATGGGTCTCACTATACTGACAGTAAAATTTATGCTCTTTATGAGTTCATGTATTTTTATAAACATTCTCCATTTTCTACTGCTATAAAATTGCCTACAGTTATTTTTTGTTATTAATTCTCAGCTATCATTATGAAAACCCTGTATACTCCATAAACTATTCCTGTATTTTTAACAAATACATGTATTAGCAAAGAATCACTAATCCAATATATCTAAAAATATATTCATGTGAAGGAATTAAACTGACAGTAAATGAAAGGTCATTTTGCTCTGTGTAAAGTTGTTTTTCTAAACATAGCAAAACAATGCAAAGTACTCTGACATATGAAAAAAGAAGAAACTGAAAATGACAAAGATGTTAAGTCAACAATAAAGATCATGTAAAATACAATAAAATAAGTACATTCAGGCTAAGGACAGGCACCATTTACAGATACATATTTTTCGTATTTTGTTAAAAGCTGAGTATCTATTCATGTTTATGATTAGAATAAGAATTATTTAGGACACCAGAGAGATTTCTTACATGGCTCTTCTGGTATAAGAAAATTAAGATTTAACCTTTAAAGATAAAAACATGCAAGTGTAAGATGTAGAAAAGTCAACATTCCAGAATGTAATCTCATTCAACTGAAAAAAGTACTCAAATATTTGCATACTCGAATATTCTTTAATGTGTGTCCCCTACATAAGCTACTTATAGCTAATTAGAATATTCATAGGAAGTGAAACATGTGGCCATATAACTAATTATATTTGAATTTTATTGTTTCCATATATGAGCCAATCAAAATTATTTTGATATTTTTTACCTGTTGAAAGTCTTATTTGAGATTATAATTAATGATGAGTAATCTGAAAATTTTTAGATGTTATACCTAAGAACAAATAGACTATGATTATGAAAGAAGCTATTATTTTCTGCTAACGCACATGCATTTATTATGAAATAAGAAAGCCTCCTCAGCCTTAACCTAGAAAAGTTAGTGAAATCTCTACTTGAGATAAAAATTAGGGCTGAAAACAGTCACTACTAGTATCGTTGATCTTGTATTTTAAAGTAAAATGAGGGGAAAATGAATAACTTTGACAGCTTAAACATAAACTAATAGTGTCTCATCTTCCTCCACAGAATTCTTTCTTCATGGATTCCATTCTCGTAAGTGGTTTTATTTTAGTTTTTTAAAGAAGAAACTGAAAAAACACACACAAAAAAAACTTTTTTTTTTTTTTCTTAAAAGAGAAGAAAAAGACGCCACTTTGTCTCCAAAATCTGGAAGAATTGTGTATATCAATATACCACATTAAACTCTGCAGCTTCCAAATCAGATCTCTGTGAAATGCTTTATTAACATATCTAAAGTGTGTACGTCTTTTCATCTCTTTCATTCTTTCTGCGTATGCTAAGGCACCTAACCTTTCTACAGGCACAATAATGGGGGAAAAAGAGAAAACGCAGTTCTTCTCTCGAGTGGTTTCATCTCTCAAGTAGAAAGGCAGTCCTGCGGGTGGGGATATTTAAGTAGTGAATTTTCCCTTCCTTTAAGTCACTTGCACATTCATATGCATTTTCTTTCCTGGTATATTCCCTAAACACAGAGGTCTTGCTGAGATCCTGACAAATTTAGTTTCTCTATTTTTATACTTTAATACTATATTTTACGATATATTTTAATATTTAATAATATATTTTAATACTACTATAATCTTTTCCATATGATTACAGAAGGCGTTCCTTTTCTTTTTTTTTTCTTTTTCAGCGAACCAGCATCAACATTCTCTCCATGCGTCTGCACTCAGGCTGCGTGATACTGAGTCACAGAGCAACACCAATGGGATCCAGGTAATGGAAGCGTGCACAAGGGTGTGAAGCACTTAGCCCTAATGGATCATTCTGCAATCACAGGACAAAGCGTCTTCTGCAATAAAGCAAAACATATCCCACTATGGGACTGCATCAGCTTCATGAACAAGGAAATCAGATGTGAGTCTATTTATTTATATGAATATTACACTTTTTATTTTATGGCCAAGAAGTAAGAGTGAATTTTTAAAACAGCTTCCCTGAGCACTCACAGGCATTGGCTTCATTACCACAGAGATAGGTGGAAAAAAAAAAAAAAAAAAGAGCAAAAAACTTAACTATCAAAATTACAATGAGGAAACTAGCTTAACCAACTTCACTGAATGATAATGACCTAGTTAGAGTGGATTTTATTACTGCATTATTTAAAATTTTTTTTGTGGCCATTTTCACTTCTGTTTGAAACTATTCTTACATGAACTTCTTTCTAAAGTAACTTCTCTTCTCTGAAGTAAAGGTTCTAAAATAGAAATTATTTATTGTTAAATCCCTTTGAATCTCTGAATGAGTCATAAATGTATATTTCGAACTTCTATTTGAAAACATTTGTCTTATCTAGACATAGCTGAAAGTATAGAAAGATAATGAGGTAATTAAATCACTTGCGTGTTCAGTTTGTATTTTTAAAAGATGGAATTTTTCTCAAGAATATAACTTCTTAGCATAAGAAAGGGCAAGAAAATAATTTCTATTTCCTTGGGCTGAGAAGCTCAGCATTTAACTCTGTATCTTACACTTGATTTATGGCAACACACATCAGTATTCAAAATAAGCCATATGAAGCAACCAAACTGCCTAATGATACGTAAAAGAATGGCATGGGAGAAGCTCAAGCTTTAGCCTAGAGGTGCCTGCATTTGAACTCTGGTTCTATGACTTACTGGCAAAGGAGACTGTATATAAGTCCCTCAAGATTTCTATGCATAAAATTATTTTCTCAGCTTTTAAAATGAGGAAAATAGTATGTGGGATAGATTTTAGAGTTCAATTAATGCTTTTAAGTGAAGTGTCTGACTTGGTTTCTGGCTCCAAAATACATTAGTTCATCTCTTTCTTGATTGGAAAGAGTATTATAAATTATTTATGTATGAATCTCTGGAATAAGAACAACTTTTCTCAGTCTTTGAATTAGCAGGCAATTATACATAAGTGGTCAATTATAATTTTATCCCTTTGAGTTGAATACTTACAATGTTTTTTTTTTTTTTCTGAAGAGATATATAAGCTATATAACATACTGTTTTCTTCAAAAGTTTTCCAGAAATAATATACATTTTAGTTATTTAAAAAAATTATTAAAAGCTCAGGCATGATAAGACCAAGAGAGATAATGAAAGTTTATGCTGAATTTCAATACGTAATAAGATATATGAGTGAATAGGTTTAGGGGAACAGATTTGCCACCCCAAAATGTGCTGCTTTGGCATGAGGATTAATTTGATTGTTTTTAAGAAGCAAAAGATTCAGGAAATGTTTCTTATTATCACCTCATTAACTGCCTAAAATAATTTAGATAAAGGTCTTGTGCCAAGAATATAGACTAGGTGTGATGAGGAAACTGCTGGTAGTAAACATCAGAGTTCTCCCTGTGTCCCATCTTTATGTGAATTGCCTTCCTCTATTTTGGGGTCCCAAACGACTACCCCAATAGCCTCTTTTGTCTTTAATTGAAGATGGTATTTAAGATACAGGCTTTGGCCATTCTAGTGACTTACCCAGGTTTCCTGGGTCATTCCCATGTATACATATTATTAAAGTGTGTTTTATTTTTCTCCTGTTAATCTTTCTCATGTCGATTTAATTCTTAGACCAGCCAGAATAATTTGAAAGGATGGGGGGAATTTCTTTCTACCCACCAACATAAACTATAAAATAAGTATAGTCTAACAAAAGTTCTCACTTTTCCTATAATAACTAATTTTGACACAAATTTTATTCCTAAAAGAGAAACACAACTACTTATCCTGGCATTCAGGAATATTGAGCACTTGCTCAGTCTATTTTTAATGTTTTATTACCCAACATTCCAACTTTAATACCTGTTCTTCAGTCAGATAACAACAACTAATTGACATATCTTGTGATTTTTTGCCTAGTTTTTTTCCTATACACCTTTGGATCTTTGTTCACATGCTTCTTCTGAGACATATTCCCAACATCTTTCAAGACGGGCCTTTTTAAAATGTAGCCTTAATTTTTTGTCTCTTCTATTGACAGATATGTTTTATGTCTATTCTTGGGCTTCCCTGGTGGCTCAGCAGTAAAGAATCTGCCTTCAATGCAGTAGACCTGGGTTAGATTCCTAGGGCGCAAAGATCCCCTGGAGAAGGGCATGGCAACTTACTCCAGTATGGACCCAGGAACCTGGCAGGCCACAGTCCGTGAGGTTGCAGAGAGTTGGACATGACTGAAGTGACTTTACACACATGCACGCAGAGTACATTAGTCAGTGTCAACTAGATGAGTACAACAGAAGTGATCCCACGTGATTTCCAAGGCTGGTCATGAAAAGTCATGCAGCTTCTATCTGGTTCTTTTGAAATCTTTGCTTGCAGCGTTATCTATTGAGAAGTTCCCCCTAAGAATAATGAGCCTATGTGTGAGAAGTCCAATACAGATGGAGAAGTCATGTATCCAGTCAACAATCCAAGATGAGCAGGACTTTAAAGCCATCACATCCCATCTAGCAGACAAGTGAGTAAAGCTGTCTTCAGGTGATTGCAGCCCAAGGCAGGGGACTCATTCCAAGCTCTTACGTCTTCCTAGCCAAGGTCCTAGACACATGGAACAGAAACAACTATCCTGCATGGCCCCCTTCTCAAGAGGTGAGCCTCTACCCTCTTGGGAGACAATTTCCCCTAAAGAGTCTTCTGTTTCTGCATGGTCCAAGCCTTGTGAGCAAATGGCACTGGAAGGATATTTGCATAACAAGTCTGACAGCTGTAGAGACTCTAAAAACAGGAACGTCCTGAAAGATTTAGAGTCTTAATGTCCTTTCATTCTCCTTCCTAGAAATATTTGCTTATATCCCAGGGTAATGAACCCTTCATCCTGTCCTCCCCTACAAAAGATATTTATTTAATAAGTGAATATCTCTTCTGGAGGAGAGTTGGTTAGGTGTACCAGCAACCCCTATACACTCTCCAAATCTCAGTTTTGGGTTTGGCCCCCATCATATTGCTCTCTGGGGATTGGGACTCTTGACTGCTGCATTTTGCTCTGAGTAATCAGCTGTCTGTTTTTTCTGATAGCTGTCTGTGTCTCCTACCAATACACATACACCCTGTGGTAGGCTTGTTTGTTTGCATATAAATGTAGGCAGTTTGAGGGACTTGGAAGCTGATATAGGAAAAATGAGGAGGGCGTGGCAACCCACTCCAGTGTTCTCATCTGCTGAATCCCCATGGACAGAGGAGCCCAGTGGACTATAGTCCATGGGGTCGCAAAGAGTCAGACACAGCTGAGCGACTAAGCACAAAGGAAAAATAAGTGTCCATGAGGAGGCAGTAGCATACAACAAGCTTTATTTGGGTGATATTTTGACAGGTTTGCATGGATGTGGGGTTGGGGGTTGATAACTTTTAGCATAAGACCTTCCAGAGGTCAGAGTTCAGGGGCTACTATCCAGAAAATGAGAAAGGCAAGGTAACTTCCACAAGGGAACAAAATCAGAGAAGGGGCTCACCTGTCTATAGGTGGTCAATTAACAACATCATGGGAAGTCTCTAGGTCAGAGAATTCTGAAGGGCAGGAGTAGCTTGGGGTCATTTACAACCCCAGAGTTTATCTTATCTATGGCTAGCAGATTTGAAGCACAATTTCATGGGATATTCAAAGTAGTTTCAATATGGCCTAAAATATCTGCTAACATGGGTTACCTTGAAAACAACTGGATTGTAAGAATCTGAGTTTGGCACTGGAAGGCCCCAGCCGACTACAAAGTAAACACAGTGGCAGTATACAGGGATCACCATTGACTCATTTATTTAACAGGTGAATAATGTTCCCAACCTTCTACAGTTCCCATCTTAACATATTCTTGACTTAAATCTGGATGGAATTGCATCTGCTTTGACCAACAGAAATAGCAGGAGCAATGCCATGGTCTCCTGATACTGGATTATGAAAAGTCATGCAGTTTCTCTTTGTTCTGTTGACAGTCCCACTCAGGCTCCCCCTTTCAGAAACCAGATTCTACAACTGTGAGAAGCTCGGGTTAAATGGAGAAGCCATCTAGAGGCTCTCAATGGCAGTTCCAACTGAGAACTGACTTTGATATATCTCAGACCATGCAGCCTTTGAGTGTTCCAGACTGTGGTCTCATAAATACTATGGTGAGGAACAGGGACAAGGCATCTCTACTGTGCTTGCCTGAATTCTTACTTCAGAATCGGTGAGTATCATAAAATGGTTGTTTTTTGCTGCTTTCATTGTTCAGTTGCTAAGTCATATCTGACCCTGCAATACAAATGCAGCACACCAGGCTCTTCTGTCCTCCAATAAGTCCCAGAGTTTGATCAAATTCATGTCCATTGAGTTGGTGATGATGTCTAACCATATCATCCTCATCTGTCCCCTTCTCCTTTGTCTTCAATATTTCCCAGCATCGGGGTCTTTTCCAGTGAGTCAACTCTTTGCATCAGGTGGCTAGAGGATTGGAGCTTCAGCCACAGCATCAGTATTTCTAATAAAAATTCAGGGTTGATATCCTCTAAGATTGAGTGGTTTGATCTCCCTAAAGTCCAAGGGACTCTCAAGAATCTTCTCCAGCACAATTTGAATGCATCAGTTATTTGGCACTGAGCCTTCTTTATGGTCCAACTTTCACATCCATACATGACTACTGGAAAAACCATAGCTTTGACTATACAGACCTTTGTTGGCAAAGTGATGCCTCTGCTTTTTAATGCATTGTCTAGGTTTATCATAGCTTTCCTTCCAAGGAACAAACATCTTTTAATTTCATAGCTACAGACACCATCTGCAGTGATTTTGGAGCCCAGGTAAAGAAAATCTGTCACTGCTTCCACTTTTTCCCCTTTTATTTGCCATGAAGTGATGGGACCAGATGCCATGATCTGTTTTTTGAATGTTGAGTTTCAAGCAAGCTTTTTCAGTCTCTTCTTTCACACTCATCAAGAGGCTCTTTAGTTCCTTCCTCTTCACTTTCTCCCATTAGAGTGGTACCATCTGCATATCTGAGTCTGTTGATACTTCTCCCAGGAATCTTGATTCCAGCTTGTGATTCATCCAGCCTACCATTGTGTATAATGTACTCTGCATATAGTTAAATAAGCAGGGTGACAATAAAAAAGCAAAGCTGTATACTGTCAGGGAAATAGACAGTCGTCTTTTTAATCCACCAAAATGCAGTGGTGTGCTATATAGCAATAGATAATTGAAAAAAAAAGATGTAGCTTAAATCCTATTTATTTTTTGAAGCTTTGCATACAAATTTCTTCAAATGTTTTTAATAGTTTTTAAATTTCTAAACCAGTAGTGTTTTCAACAACCATAATCTTTATTATGGTTGCTATTTTACATGTGCAAATGTAACTATTTTAATGTTATATATTATTAGAGGGAAACTATAACAAATAGTCTCCTTCATTGAGCTGTGCTAGTACTAAATTGTAACAGTGTTAAATTCAAAGAGATTAAATAATGTATAGAAAAAAGTAGATGGAAAATGGAGAAAGTATATATAAAAATGTGACAAGTTAGCCTTTCTTAACTGAGCAGTTCAATGCATTAAATAATACTATATCTTTTGATAGTATCAATGCACTCCCTTAAAATATATTAATAGTATATATATAACATATATAGTTATACATATATATTATATGCATTTATTACATATATATATTATATACATATATTTTATGTATATATCCTGTAGGAGGAAATGGCAACCCACACCAGTATGCTTGTCTGGAAAATCTCATGGACAGAGGAGCCTAGTGGGCTACAGACCGTGGGGTTGCAAAGAGTCAGACACAACAGAGTGACTGAACGATGATGACAATGCTGTGTGTGTGTGTGTGTGTGTGTATTTATTCACACACACATATAATAATATAAAGAATATAGAAGAAATAAGGCATGTGATGGTTTTAAATATTGCTTCCTTTCCATGGCTCATTATTGGGTTTGAAAGTATATGTAGTTAGTTTTTGAAACTGCTATGTTTCACAGCTACTTAATGGTAAAATGGATCTGCTACCACTCTCTTAACTCCAAATTCACCCTTTTAATTTTTCAAACTTCCATACAATCCTTCAATGTTCAAGTTATTTCAGTTACTTGATTTGCACTCAAAAATAAATGCTATTTTCCTTCTTTATCAAAAGACTGAAATTCATATAATTGATGATACAAAATATATTTAACATACTAAATGAATGCTAGAAAGAAAGTTAGTGAAAGGCTTCAATACACTATCAATATTTAGGAACTAGATTGGTTTGACTTAGCTTTCCATCATTTTATAATATCCTCTTTTTGTATCTTCTCTGTTTTGTTGTGATTTGTTACTTTCTCCCATGTCTGTTTGCACTCTGAAATTATATTCCTTCTATCTGAACAATTAGTGAAAAAGGTATTCATTGGCCTGTTTATATAAATCTCCTTTGAACTCATGTTACATTAAATGGTGGCTCTTTTAAATAGGCCAGCCCCTTGAATTCAAATGGGAGTACAGATAAATTAAGGCTTTTTCATTTAAACTCCATTGACCTGATTCTACAATAATGTATTTTCATAAACACACATCTGTTGTTTATCATGAAAGACTAAAAGTGTATTATAATTAGAAATCTGTCAGTAATTCATTTGCTCCTTAACCACCTGCTACATACAGGATATTATCTTGTGATATAACATTCTTTTATTATAAAAATAAAGTTTATCTATGAAAACATACCTTTCTGAAAATCATCTTGGTTTTAGCATGATACTTATTTTCAATAAGTGCGTTTGTGTCACATTAGTAGTTTGGCAAACAGACTTGTTTTTTGAAAATGTTCTTTTATAGTAACAACATCTTGGTCAATCAGATTGTTCAGTCACTGTACCTATTATCCCCTAATGTTAAAAATACAATCTCTCAAAAACACTGCCTCACCAACATTTCCTCACTGAAAAATTACCTCACTCCAAAACAAATTACTATATCATTTTGTTCTGAGTAGAATCCACTGGTAAGTTAAAATATCAAAATTTTAATGAGTATGTTTAAGGGACTTGCCTCATCGAAAGAATCAGCAGTACCCATTGAGTTTAGGTCGTCTAAGATTTACTAACACAAACTTATAGAATAGACAGACTGAGCACGAATTTAAAATAACTATATATAAGTGGATTGCAAATTTTAAAAATGGCATTTCAAAGACAGGAAAAGTTTAAAAATTTATATAACTAATCTAGAACACTGTTTTCACACATTGGTAAAAATTGACCTAGTAAACTTGTTCCTTCAAAAATTACAATTGATAAAATATTTGTATCATTTCTGTATGTTGCTTGCCTAACAGGTACATTATGCATAGCTAGACAGAGGCACAAGGACTTTTTTTGAGTTTTCTTTATAAGATATTTAAGAAATATTTGACAAAAGACATCATATACATCAAAGATTCAGGACTTTAGAATTCAATAATTCAAATAATTAATGGAGAGCCAAATAATTATATTTAATTATTTTTCTATATGTTATCTGCATTAATAATTTGACATGTAAAGGTTTATGTGGAGACCAGAAAGCTTCATTAATGTGTAATGAGATAAAAGTAGTAATTAAACAAAATTAGAACCAGATAATATTTTTCTAGTTATGATTTTTAAGAATTTTAGAATTCTGGGTTTAAAAATATTTATTTCCCCCCTGAATTAACTGGTCACATTTTGGAAAGACCATATGTGTGCATGTATTTGTGAACTATTTATTATGTTTCAATAAAACTTATTTCTATTCTTGTACCAAAAATGTATTTCATTAAGTAAAGTAGACTCATAATTAAATCTTGAACTCTGTTACTGTTGAGTCCTCATATTTGTTTTTTGGGTTTTTTTTTTTTCCCAAATTATTTTGGGTTTTTCTTTATTAGCTGTCTAAAAAATTCATGTAGAAATGAACTACATGAATTTTAGAGGCAGCTAATATAATGAGATTTCTATATATACTATTTTGATTACATAGATTTATTTGGACAAAGTTTATTGAATCTTTTGCTATATGAACAGAGCGTAGCTTTTCATTTTATTAGGTCTCTTAATTTCTTTGTCAAAATGTTGTAGTTTTCAGTGTGGATGTCTTGCACAGTTTATGCTCTTGTAAACAATGTAAATATTTAATACTTTATTTTCAAAGTGTTTTATCAATCTCAAAATATGTAGAAATGTAAGTTTATAGAAACTCAACAAATTTTTTTTTTGGTATTGACCTCATATCTTATGTCCCCCTACACTGACTTATAAAACCTGAGAGCTCTTTTGTATCTTTTGTATAGTTATATGCATACAAACCACAATTTTTTGTTTAGTTGCTAAATTGTGTCCAACTCTTTGTGACCCTATGGGCAGTAGCCCACCAGGCTACTCTCTCCATACAATTTTGTAGACGAGACTACTGGAGAAGTTTGCCATATCCTTCTCCTTCCTTCCTGACCCAGGGATTAAACCTGCATTTCCTACACTGGCAGGCAAATTTTATACTGCTGAGCTACCAGGGAAGCCCAAATATAATATCTGCAAGTAAAATATGTTTTATTCACTTTTTTCAATATTTGTTAATTTTCTTGCCTTATTGCATCAGTTAACTCCTCCAATAAACAACTGTGTAGAAATCGTGGAAGCACATGTTATTGTGTGTTTCCTAATTATATGTGAAAATGTTTTCAGTCTTTCACCTTTGAGAATAATGATGACTGTGGTGTTTTCATAAATACTCTATACAATTTACTTCTATTTAGAAGTAATTCATAAACTTACTTCTATTTCTAGTTTTCTGAATATTTTCATGAATGCATGTTGAATATTTATAAAATATTCTCTGCATCAAGATTGTTATATTCTATACAAATTGAATTATGTTGATTGATTTTGAATGCTAAACGAATTTTTTATAGACCTGGAAGAAATGTGGTGGTGGTCATCCATATTGAAAAACAAACCACACAAACTTAGTGAAATAAAATAATCATTTTAATATGTGTTCCACTGGCACAAAAACAGAAATATAGAACAATGGAATGAGACAGAAGGCCCAGAGATAAAACCTATACAACTATGCGTACCCTATTTCTGACAAAGGAGGCAAGAATATACAATGGAGAAAAGATCACCTTTTCAATAAGTGGTGCTGGGGAAACTGGAAAGCTACATATAAAAAATGAAATTAAAACACTTCTTAAAACACACACAAAAATAACCTCAAAATAGACTAAAGACCTAAATGTAAGGCTAGAAACTATAAAGCTTTTAGAGAAAAAAATGCAGTACCCTCTTAGATGTAAACTGCAGTAAGATCCTCTTTGATCCACAACCTAGAGTAATGGAAATAAGTGGAAATTAAAAAAAAAGGGGGGGGGACCTAATTAAACTTAAAATATTTGGCACAGCAAAGGAAACTACAAACAAGATTAAAAGACAGTCCTCAGAATGTGAGAAAATAATTGCAAATGAAGCAACTGACAAAGGATTCATCTCTAAAATATATAAGCACTTCATGCAGCTCAATACCAAAGATACAGACAGCCCACTCAAAAACTGGGCAAAAGACCTAAACAGACATTTCTCCAAAGAAGACAAAGAGATGGCTAATATACACATGAAAAGAGGATCAACACCACTCATTATCAGAGAAATGCAAATCAAAACTTTAATGAAGTATTACCTTACATTGGTCAGAATGACCATCATCAAAGAAATCTACAAAAAATAAGTGCTGGAAAGGGTGTGGAGTAAAGAGAAACTTTTTCTTGCACAATTGGTGGGAATGCAAATTGATACAATCACTATGGGCAAAAGTATGGAGATTCCTTAAAAAATTAGTAATTAAACTACCATATGACCCAATAATACAACTACTGGGCATCTGCCCTGAGGAAACCATAATTGAAAAAGATACATACACCCTAATGTTCAACACAGTACTGTTTATAATCGCTAGGATATGGAAGCAACCTATGTGTCCATCAACAAATGAATGGATAAAGAATTTGTAGTTCATATACACAATGGAATATTACTCAGCCAGAGAAAGAACATATCTGACTCAATTCTAATAAGGTGAAGGAACCTAGAGCCTACTATTTAGAGTGAAGTTAAGTAAGAAAGAGAAAGACAAATATTGTATATTAACGCATATATATGGAATAGAGAAAGACAGTGCTGATCAATCTATTTGGAGGGCAGCAATGGAGACCCAGACATAGAGAATAGACTTGGGGACACAGCAGGAGAAGGAGAGGGTGGGGCAAGCTAAGAGAGTAGCATACAAACATATATTACCATATGCAACATTAGTGGCCAATGGAAATTTACTGTATGATGCAGGGAGCTCAAATCTGGTGCTGTGATAATCTGGAGGGGTAGGATGGCATGGCAGGTGGGGGAGGAACATACCTATGCCTGTGGCTGATTCATGTTTATGTTTACCCTCCAATTAAAATTTTTTAAAAATGGGCAGCAGACCTAAGCAGGCATTTCTCCAGAGAAGACATACAGATGTCCAATAAACACATGAAAAGATGTACAACATTGTTCATTATTGGAGACATGCAAATCAATACTACAATGAGGTATCACCTCACACCAATCAACAAATCTACAAATAAATTCTGGAGAGGATGTGGTAAAAACAGTACCCTCCTGCACTGTTGGTGACAATGTAAAGTGATATAGCCATTGTGGAGAAGTATAAAGCATTCCCAGTACTGAGCATATACCCTGAGAAAACCATAGTTCTAAAAAACATATGTACCCCAATATTCATTGCAGCACTATTCACAATAGCCAGGGCATGGAAGGAACCTAGAGTCTATCAACAGATGAAAAGATGAAGATGTGGCACAGATATACACAGTGAACTATTCAGTTCAGTCGCTCAGTCGTGTCCGACTCTTTGTGACCCCATGAATCGCAGCACGCCAGGTTTCCCTGTCCATCACCAACTCCCAGAGTGCACTCAGATTCACGTCCATCGAGTCAGTGATGCCATCCAGCCATCTCATCCTCTGTCGTCCCCTTCTCCTCCTGCCCTCAATCCCTCCCAGCATCAGAGTCTTTTCCAATGAATCAACTGTTTGCATGAGGTGGCCAAAGTACTGGAGTTTCAGCTTTAGCATCATTCCTTCCAAAGAAATCCCAGGACTGATCTCCTACTTGGCCATATAAAGGAACAAGTTTGAGTCATGGATGAATCAGAAAGACAGAGTGAAGACAGAAAGACAAAAAATTGTATATTCATACACACACACACACACACACACACACATATATATATATACATATATATATATATAAAATCTAGAAAAATGGCACTGGTAAACCTATTTGCAGAGAAGGAATGGAGATGTAGATGTGGCGAACGTACTTGTGGACACAGCAGGGGAAGGAGAAGGTGGGACAGAAGAAGTACCATTGACATATATACACTATCATATGTAAAACAGATAGCGGGAATTTTCTGTATAACACAGGAAGCCCAGCCTGGTGCTACATGATGATTTGGAGGGGTGGGATGGGGCAAAGGGAGGGAGGCTATGAGGGAAGGGGTATATGTGTAAATATGATTCATAACATGTTATTGTACTGCAAAATCCAATGCAACACTGTAACGCAATTTTCCTTCAATTAAAAAAATAAATAAAACACACAAACACAAAAATACCATATGTACAATTCTTTGGCTAAGGAATCCACATTTGATTTTAGCCAAAAGGCAGAGAAACAATGGCTAAGGGATCCAAACACGGTGGACTAGTGATAACATTTTCTCTAAAAGTGAGAAAAGCCAAATCAAACTCACATTAGACTCTGATATAAATGAAAAATAAACCTCAGTTGTATAAAATGATTGATATTTGCAGATGGTTTGGTATAGCAGTTAACTTATTTGTGGAAGATGATGTTACCAATCCTATAGAGTTGTTGTGAGAATTAAATAAGCTAGTAATTATGATTTACTTAGAAAAGTGTATGACACAAAGCCCTGAATATGTATTTGTTCTATGAACTAAAGATAAAACATTAAGTATATTCTGATTTAATTCATTACATCCTTTCAAAAAATGTCCTGCTTGGAATACATATTTCATGTTAATTGTTATGCCTCCCATGGCCGCAAAACTAAAACAATATATTAGGATCTCTTGTCTTACTGAGAAAAAAATAAATCTAATGTCTCCTCATATGATCTAACCAGCAGAATAAGATATCTGATTCTATCTCATTCTTCTACCGTGAAGGAGGTCACTAAGAGAACCTGACCCCTGTAGGCCTATGTACTAGACCTCGGCAATCAGACTTCTGATCCTTGAAATGTACGTTCCACATACTATTCTTATACTATGAGATACTTCAAGGACGTAGTTTATACATGACCGAACCCCATTAGGTCTATAACAGCTCTCAAGATTCTATGGGAACTCTTAATATTCTACTGGATGTGTATGGAAATCCACCTGTCTTGTTGCTACGCAAGAGCAGTCTCATTTGTGAGTTTTCTTGCTTATTAAATCTGCAACCTACCAATCTGGAATGGTCTGCTGCTTTCTTCAACCTCTCCTTGTCTTCCACAAACAGGGGACAGTTGTAAATGTTCCCCAGGGGAATTTCCGAGCTAATGAACCAACGATCAGCTAGCCAGATGAAGACCAAAGAAATAGGCCTTAGGAAAGATGCATCTGTGAGAAAAATCTCATGTAGGCCATTGACCCTTATGTGAGGAAGGGTGGCCCATAAGTTGGATGCTTATGGACTCCAAAATGAGTATGGAAACACCCCCAACACACCAATGATTTTATGCATTTGTTGAAGAACTGTACATATCGCTCTCTGGCAAAGAAGGGAAATGAATGCCAACCCCAGGGCTTTGGCCTCTACTGTGGGCAATTCTGCAGGGCACCAAAGCCCAACCAGAGGCTGAAACTTAAGTTAGACAATTGTAAGAAAAGTTGAGGTAAAGAGAAATGGTTGTTCACTATTCTGTTAGTTTCCCGAGTGCCAGACAAGGTGGGAGAGCAGGATGATAATTTGAAGACCTTAGAGTGTCATTTTGTAAAGTTAGGAGGGTGCCAGCTGCAGCGGATTAAGATCTGAGTATCTGTGACAAAGCCTGATTAGTACACTAAGAGGTGGAATCCCTGAGACAGGGAGAAAGACTAAGAGGAGGTTACTGTTGTGATTAACAGTGAAATGGTTGAAGCCTCCCATACCTCCTGATCTCTAATACACAGGAAAGCAAAAGCACAGCAACAACAACCCCAGCCAGGGGCAGCTCTTCATAAAAGCTTCACTGTTAGAGAATATATTCCCACTGAGCTTACTGATGTATCTGCCAAGTTCCAATAAAAGCCCAGGAAAAGTATTCAGATATGGTGAGTATAGCCATAGGATTGGGGGAAAGGGAGGAGGTGATATTTTTCTTACTCGACAGGAATCAGAGAAAATGAGCAAGATCGCCACACATCCCATTCCACAGCAGAGCCTGCGTGGACCTTGGGGAATTCAAAGTACTATTCTCAGTTAGACTGGGCTATTATATCCTGCAGAGAGCCATGACCCAAAGAAGATCTTCCTGAACACATGGGACCCTGGAAATCTATGGAAGAGGCACAACAGGCAAGCAGAGTGTTGAGAATGAAATTGGAGAAGGAAATGGCAACCCACTCCAATATTTTTGCCTGGGAAATCACATGCACAGAGGAGCCTGGTTGGCTACAGTCCATGGGGTCACAAAACAGTTGAACATGACTTAGCAACAAACACTTTCACTTTCTTTTCACTTGGGAATGAAATAGACCATCTGATTTCCTATCTCTGAAGCCCTATTCAGGCCACATTCACTGCAAGAATGAGAGCCAGGGTCTTCCAGTTCACCCCCAACACTCAGTGTACATGCTGACCCAGGTACTGTAGTACAATACATGTATGATGTACAAAAGTCCATTGCTGATCTGAGAAAAACTGACATGGGAATTGGGAACTGGTAATAGCTACAGGAAAGATCTAAAGCAGAGAGGAAACTCAAGAAGCCAAAATAAGTGAAATGAAAGTGTTAGTTGCTCAGTCATGTCTGACTCTTGGCAACCCCATGGACTGTAGCCCACCAAGGTTCCTCTGACCATGGGGTTTTCCAGGCAAGAATACTAAAGTGGGTAGTCATTCCCTTCTCCAGGGGATCTTCCCAACTCAGGGACTGAACCCAGGTCAGTTCAGTTATAGGTGGATTCTTTACTATCTAAGCCACCAGGGAAGCCCCAAGAAGCCAAAAGTGTATCCCCATTGATTTTAAAGGGCCCAGTAAATTAACCTGGAACCCAAAGTGATTTGACCTCTTTGCCTCCAGGTCCCCACTTTAAACATTACACTGGCAAGCCGATGCTATATTACTCAGTCTATAGAAAGACTTAAACCCAAACACTGGTTCAGACCTGTCTCTACTACCTAGTGGCCCACCTGCTCCAGCAGAGACCTCAGGGATACATCCTATTTAGGTGAGTGCCTGTCACACCTCAGGAATAGGATGCAGCTCAAGACTGCCTCCAGGTGACAACTACTGGGGGCAGAGGCCCCACGCTAAGCTCACTCTTCACTAGTCCCCAAGAAATAAACAAAAGATGAAGATTCTGGCTGATGTTGGATCTGAACGAATTCTAATAAATTGCAACCCTCAGGACTTTTCTGGCCTCCTCAGTAGTGTGCACAGCCACCCCTCCAGGTAGAACCTCTCATGAAGGAACAGCGTATTGTGGTTAAAAAAAAAAAAAAAAAAAAAGTCCCTTCACATCAGTGGTGGATTGAGAATGTGTTTCCTTGACCCACCTCTGCCATGGCTCAAATTCCCACTTTGACTAAGTGGTTTTTCCCTTTGCAGCAAAGAAACACCATGCCTGATCTCTCTAGAAATGCAGATCCTACCGAATCCCACCCCTGTCTCCTATGGTGGCGCCTGTAGCCTGTAGCAGGAGAAGAGGGGAACTGCTTATGATGCCTGATACACAGAGGCTCTAGTTGGGCCATCTACCCACAGGGAGTGCAGTCACTATTCAGCCCAACTTGACACAATCTGGATGGAAAAAGGAATGAATCATAGCAGCCAAAGGGCTAAGCTCAAAGCAGTTTGGCTGGTGACTGGCCATCATGAGTTCTGGCTGTTACCCCTTTGCACTAATAGTTGGGCTGTCCTAAGGGATTAACTCAATGACTTGGATAATGGGCAGCCAAGGGATGGATGATCACATATAAGCCCCTGTGAGATAAGGGTATGTGGACAGATGTTTGGGCAGCCTGAGAGAGCCTGTGGCAGTTTTGACTGTCTTCCACATCCAGGTTCACGGAGCACTGGCACCCCCTGGCAACTAGGAAGTTGGTTCCCTAGCCCAGGAATAAGCCCTAGCAACTGACCCTTCAGGAGACACAGTAGGCTGGGTGCACAGGAAGAATGGTCACTGTAGTGCACCAATGGAATGGTTTGCATTGCCAAAGATGTCAGACTGCCTTTGAAACTCAGTTGCTTTGTTAATGTGGTAACATGTCATGTGTACTCTAAATAACACCCAAAGCAATGGCCAAAGCAATCTGGAGCCATCCACTGGACTTCCCAACTGTAAAAGAGTCAGTAAATTGATTATATTGGCCCCCTCCCTCCTAGTGTTCATGGGGTTCCTTGCTTCTTGGAAGGAAGGCTATAAAAAACCTAGACAGCATATTAAAAAGCAAAGATATCACTTTGTTGACAAAGTTCAATATAGTCAAAGCTTTAGTCTTTTCAGTAGTCACGTACGGATGTGAGAATTGGAGGATAAAGAAGGCTGAATGCTGAAGAATTAATGCTTTTGAATTGCACTGGAGAAGACTCTTGAGAGTCCCTTGAACTTCATGGAAATCAATCCAGTCAATCCTAAGAAAAATCAACCCTGAATACTCATTGGAAGGACTGATACTGAAGCGCCAATACTTTGGCCACCTGATGGAAACAGTTGACACTGGAAAAGACCCTGATGTTGGGAGAGATTGAAGGCAAAAGGAGAAGAAGGTAGCAGAGGAAGAGATGGTTGGATGGCATCATCAATTCAATAGAAATGAACTTGGGCAAACTCCGGGAGATGGTGAGGGACAGGGAGGCCTGCAGTGCTGCAGTCCATGGGGTCACAAAGAATTGGACACAATTTATCAACAGAACAACCACCATCCTGCTAGTGAGGGTTCTAAACATGTGAGGAAAAAAAACTAGCAATTGGTTTGGTACCGACTGGTGTGGAACTCAAGTATTCATTGGGTACCCCAAGAGGGGACTCAGTGGTTATACAGAAAAAATTTTAGCTGTGTTTTCACCTACATGAGTGAAAACCTTGGGTTTTCCCTTCTCCTCAAGGTCAGGAGGGCATGTTCTGTTTTCTATGATATAACCATTTGGCCACCATCTTTGTTTCCTCCATTGGCCTGGAGGACATTAGAGCACACAGAGAAACATTTTCTAAATCCACCTTGCAAGGCTTACATGACAGCTGATAAAGCCTGTCCCTACTGAACACTGAAATATCTATAATGAGAAAAGCTGTCCTCCAAAATAAGATGGCCTTGGATGCTATTACTGCCTCATAAGAAAGTGCCTGAGCCATTACCTAAACAGAACATTGTGTTCACACCTGATGAGTCTGCTACTGTGTCATCTTTATTGAATTACATCAGGACACAAGAAAACACCCTGAGTGATCCCACCCCCAGCCTAGGTAACTCAGAAAGTCAGAGGCTTGGATCCTGGAGCTCTTGCTGCTGCTGCTGCTAAGTCGCTTCAGTCGTGTCTGACTCTATGCGACCCCAGAGATGGCAGCCTACCAGGCTCTTCTGTCCCTGGGATTCTCCAGGCAAGAACACCGGATCAGGTTGCCATTTCCTTCACCAATGCATGAGAGTGAAAAGTGAAGGTAAAGTTGCTCAGTCGTGTCCAACTTTGCGATCCCATGGACTGCAGCCCACCAGGCTCTTCCATCCATGGGATTTTCCAAGCAAGAATACTGCAGTGGGGAGCTCTTAGAGGGGGTTAAAAAACAAACAAACAAACAAAAAAATCCATTATATCATTAGCTTAATCTGTTTTTTCCTTGCTTGTATTTATATTGTTGCTGCAGTATCTGTTTCCCACGCAGCCAAAGAGCCACAAAATGAGCCACCTTCATACTAATCTAATCCCTTGCTGACTCTACTTAGGCACACTGGGAAAAAAAGGAACCATGTAAAATTTTAAGAGCTAGTCACAAGGAGTGAAATGTTGACAGAGGTCCTCAAGAGGACATAACTGCAGTTGAACACATGAGCTAGACCTGTGCAATTATAACTTCACAACAGTAAAGTGGTGCTGAGACCATTTAGTCTGAATGAATACATGACTGAACTGCATGAAGTTCCAGTTCCAGTTCAGTCACTCAGTCGTGTCTGACTCTTTGTGACCCCATGAACTGCAGCACGCCAGGCCTCCCTGTCCACCAGCTCCTGGAGTGTACCCAAGCTCATGTCCATTGAGTTGGTGACATCATCCAACAATCTCATCCTCTGTCGTCCCTTTCTCCTCCTGCCTTCAATCTTTCCCAGCATCAGGGTCTTTTCAAATGAGTCAGCTATTTGCATCAGGTGGCCAAAGTACTGGAGTTTCAGCTTCAACATCAGACCTTCCAATGAACACCCAGGACTGATCTCCTTTAGGGTGGACTGGTTGGATCTCATTGCAGTCCAAGGGACTCTCAAGAGTCTTCTCCAACACCACAGTTCAAAAGCATCAGTTCTTCGGCACTCAGCTTTCTTTATAGTTCAGCTCTCACATCTATACATGACTACTGGAAAAACCATAGCCTTGACGAGATGGACCTTTGTTGACAATGTCTCTGCTTTTTAATATGCTGTCTAGGTTGGTCACAACTTTCCTTTGAAGGAGTAAGAGTCTTTTAGTTTCATGGCTAGAGATCAGTGGAGAAATAACTCCAGAAAGAATGAAGGGATGGAGCCAAAGCAAAAACAACACCGCATGAAGACCTCTAGGATAAATGAGAGTCTCACGGGTCACTACGGAGATCTTTTCTTGCAGTCATCCGAGACAAGCCGCCTGTGTAAATGCCCTGGCATATTAAAATTGCCACCTACTAATCTGGATTATGGTTTCCTCTTTCTTAAGTCTCTCATCCTCCTTGTTTGGGGCCAGTTTGAAACCCCTCTCATACTTGACCAGGTACTCCCAAGTCTGGGAACCAGCAGCATTCCAAATGTATAGAGCTGTGTCTGCTTAGTGGAAGCTAGGTCAAAGTTGGGACTGAACTAAAAAACTAGTCCGGGAAATGTAGTCTTTAGTTTTATAACCTCTACTTGAAGGAGGACAAGTTACAACAGAGGTAGAATAGAGCTGAATGACCCACTCTGCACTATTTGCCTGCTCAGTCCATTACAATAATTCATAATAAGTGCTTACTTTACAATCCGAATCTAACCTATGTTTCCAGGCTTTTATCTGCACTTTTCCCTTTATGAGGCCTATATTCTAGTAAAACTGCTTTTTAACTTCTCTGCACACACATTCAGAGCTCTCTGGAGCATCTATTTCCTATCTCTGATTTTTTTTTTTTTTTGGTTCAATGCTTCTCTGTTGCTTTGTTCCACTTAGATTCTAATCAACTTACAAATATTTTTAAGACAATAGATGGAATGGCATCTTCATCATTTCCTATTTAATTGTTCTAACAGGGAGCATTTTATGACCTTAGGTTGTACAGATTATTTATACCTCCATTAATATAATTTATCATGTATGCATTTCTTATGCAGATTGTATGTTCCTTATTAGTGTGAATTTCCTAAATTGCATCCTTGTATGAAAATTTATTAAATAGATTTATAAAAATTATTAGCAATTAGTATATTGAGGATGCGTTAACTTTATTTTCTTTATAATGTGAATACCTGTTTAAAAGTAAAACATAAAGTTAAACAGCTCATGATGTATGCTAGTGAATAATGTAATGATTATTTTTGAGAACTCTTAAAACAACTATTATTTAGGTTCTGACTACTGCAACTAAACCAATAACCAACAAAAGCATTAATAAAATAATTATTTTACTGTGTGATAAAATTATTACTAAAACAGTAAAAATTAAATTTTCTCAAAGATTTGACCTACCAGTCATCATGAACTTTCAGTATGGAATCTAAGAACAAATTTCTGCCAACCTATTATTCTAGTCACAATGTCATGACTCTTCCTTGGTGTATCATAGTTGATCCTGTTCTCATATTTTATATTGCCATAAAATTATTTGTTACACTCATACCTGCTATGGAAATAAGTCTGCCAACAAAATGAGGAAAGTGCTTGTACACGTGTGCTCAGTCCTGTCCAATGCCTGGCTACCCTATGGATCATAGCCCACCAGGCTCTGTTGTCTATGGGATTTTCCGGGCAAAAATTCTGCAGTGGGTTAGATCTTCCCCACCCAGGGATCGAACCTGCATCTCTTGCATCGGCAAGTGGATTCTTTACTGTTGTGCCAAAAGTAAGCCTATTTGTCCAGTGCTTGCTATAGCAAGGATTCAACTACCATCACTTGAGTTTGGCAGAGATTCAAAGGCAGGCAAGACGTGAGAAAGCTTTATAGTGAAAAAAAGAGAAGTCTTCACAAAGATTGGAGGTTGCTGGAATAATGGAAAATGCACAATTAGTTTCTCCCCCAACTTTTTTTTTCCCCCTGAGTTGAAAGCAAGAGGAAAAACATAAAATTTGGCAGCTATTGATCAAGTCCTGAATGTTCTGAGCACGCTGTTGCAGAAGTTGTGATTTGGCTTCCTGGGTTTCTAGGTGAGCATTCTATAGTCATAGATCATCTAGACTTGGCCTACTTGTATATTCATTCTCTCACTGTTGTAATAAACATGCTCTAATTTCTTCTCTTATTTCTCCCTTTCAACTTTCACTTTCTTTCTTCAAACAACAAATATTTATGAAATGACACTCTGTCAGGCAATGTCCACATAATGATAATCCTTACTATACAGAGTTTATAGTTCATACAAACTGTATGCCAATTTTTCTTTTTCTTTAGCTGGTCAGGGAGGAGAGGGGGGATGGAGGTTGGAGGTATGAACTCAGATCTGACCTTGTAAATGGAGGCTAAAGACATGACACATCTAGGCAGGTAAAAAGCACTGGCCAAATAGGGAGCCCTCTGAACAGACAGCAGTCTGCTTGAAGGTCTGCAATTACAGAAGTCTTTTGTTCACGGAAATCACTGCTAGGTCATTCACATGGATATGGCATTGCGGCTTAAACGAGGCTCTTGAATTAAGTAGGGTCAGGTCATGTATGTGGAGGATTTAAGAAACTAGCTATTTAAAACAGAGGCAAATTTTAGAAAAGGGCTCATATTCAGACTGTGTGTGGCTAAATGGCACTCCCCTGAAATGAGGTAATGTCATGGCTCACATGTGCTGAATACATTCCCTTTTTCAAACTTAAAACGGTACAGTCATCTTCAGGTAAAGTTAAAAACTTGGATCAGGAATGTAAAAACCGACTATATATGTGTGTATACACACACACACATGCACACACACATACATATGTATTTATTCCCCCAGATAATACTAAGATATATCCATGGATCCTTCCTGGAATTCTAACACTGGCTAATTTTATTTGTTATTATATCTATACTTCCTCCAAATATCGGTGCCCTCAATTGTAGCAATCCTTGGAGCTACTGGAGCTGAAAAGGGTAAGTGAACACTTGCCCTTTTATTATCAAATATAGTACACTTAAAACTTTTACATGATCAGATGGTGGGAAGTAGGCTTATATGGACTGACCTGCAATAATGTGGTAAGAAGTTCAAATCATTCAATAGCTAAACCCAAAGTTCTGCCTACTAGAATCAGGCCATTTAAGTTCTGTAAATGTGTCTTTTACAGCCTGATTTTAACTAGGAATGCTTAGTACTTCAGGATGTCCATAGAATACTTTAAATAAATGAATTTAATTTAAATGAATTTAATTTCATTTAAAGAAATGAATGAAAAACTCATAGAACAGGAAAAAGGAAGACAGAAAAAAATATCACCAAAATCAACACATCCACCAATAAAATATTAGAAAACTACTAAGAACAATTAGGTAGAAATATTTTTAAATTATGAAAGAGAAACTTCTAGTATACAACACAGAAGTTATATTTTAACTCTATACTATAAGAAGCTTTACTTTGTGTATATATAACTATTATAATTAAAAACTATATTACAAAAAGAGAACAATATGTTTAAGCAGCATTTAAGTGATAAAGGCTAACTTAAAATGTGTGAGAGTTGAACCATAAAGAAGGCTGAGCAGCAAAGAATTAATGCTTTCAAACTGTAGTTCTGGAGAAGACTCTTGAGAGTCCCGTGGACAGCAAGGAATGCAAACCAGTCAATCCTAAAGGGAATCAACCTTGAATATTCATTGGAAGCACTAATGCTGAGGCTGAAGGTCCAGTTGTTTGGCTACCTGATGTGAAGAGCCAACTCATTGGAAAAGACCTTGATGCTGGGAAAGGGCAGAAGGCAGGAGGAGAAGGGAGCAACAGAGGATGAGATGGTTGGATGGTATCACCAACTCATTCAATATAAGGCTGAACAAACTCAGGAAGCCTGGCATGCTGCAGTCCACGGGGTTGCAAAGAGTCAGACATGACTGAGCAACTAAAAATAAAAAAAAAAATGTACAGAAATATCTCTTTTGTGTTAAAATGAATATAAAATAAATCTATGCATATTAAATACTCTCTTACAAATATATATTTGAATATATGTGTCTATATATAAACATAGATATGGAGAGATATCAGCGCTTTCCTGGCTCAGATGGTAAATTATCTGCCTGTAATATGGGAGACCCAGGTATGGCAACCCACTCCAGTATTCTTGCCTGGTGAATTCCATGGACAGAAGAGCCTGGCAGTCTACAGAACATGGGGTCGCAAAGAGTCAGACACAACTGAGTGACTAACACACACACATATGGAGAGACATAGATATATACTTAAGAGTGCATTTTTAAAAGTCTGGGTTTCAAAAATAAAAGCAAATGAAAATAATAAAAATTCTGGGAAAATGCAGAACAAACTATGGATCATGGTTACACATGGAGAGTGAAAGAATAAAATAGGGATTAAGGGGATTGTGAATGGGTAATTTTAAATTATCTCTATCTCTGTATTATTTATATAATGTTTTAAAATGAGCAATAATGTTCTATAATTTAAAATAAGCAAATGTGTTAAATGAGCACATGAAGAAAAGACATAATGTGATTAATTATGTAAAATTTCTGAGCAGAAAGAGAATACAATCTATTTGAACAGACATTGGTGATACATTATAATGAGGTTTGGGACAGAAAGAATGTAAGGCATGAGACTATAGTGAAACATTAAAGTCTGTCATTGTGCAGAATTGCAAGTGTGTTTGTTAATTTTCTAACAAAAACTATTCTCTTAAGATATAATAATGATAAATCTTCATCTTGCAAAAATAAATCATTTCCCTGTGGTACAATCTTATTTATGATTTTGTTTCTCTATTTTATTTTTTAAAATATTCTTTAAAACATTCATATATAAGAGGTGGTTGAAATAACTTACTGTTAGCATTTGACTTTGAACATAAAAATAAAGCCCAAGATATGCTGTCTTTACTTTGTACATAAGGAAACAAGTGATCATATTTTAGCTATTCTAAGGAAATAATGACATGTAAATACCCCTTTTTATAGACAACTACTGTATATGGATTTTTTTTGCCATCTTACTATAAGCTCTCATTGCTTTTGTAGTGAAAACCTAGCAATTCATCTGAAAGGTCATTCAGGACCAGGCACAATAATTTCAGCTGATCAAATCAATTATTTATACAATGAACTACAGTATGGTTCCCTCTAGAAATTACCTTATTATAGCTACTCACTCCCACTGAACTCGAAGAAAAGTGACATTTTGAAATACAAAGCTTATTCTCTTCAGTGAGCTTAATACGTATCGGCATCTCTCCGTGGCTCTTTTCTCTATTGAATAGCTGTCAGTCAGCAAGAGAGGGCCCATTCCCTAAGCATGCTGCACAGTGGGTTTTCTTGACGTGATAGAAAATTTTCCAGTTGGCAAAAGTAAAGATTGAAGGGGGTAAAGCTTTGGACTCAGTATGAAAGGTAATAGAGCTATTAGCCAAATACCAAATTCAGAGATGCTGGTACCACACAGCCAGGCATCTAAGGAGGAGGTTAAATGTCCCATGGGGCACAAATTTAGGAAGGTTTTTGGCAGATTAAAGCATGCAAATAGAGGGGAACATCTCTGAAAGACAGCTTTTGGTATGGAAATTACTGTCATTTTTAAATTAAAAATTATACTTAGTATATAGAGTAGTGTTTTGCATGAAAGGGAACATGATCCTAATATCCAGACAATGGCATAATTACAGACAACAAACAAACAAACACCTCCTGCTATCATGTACCCTATCTATAATAAAATAATTATATCCATGACCCACAGGGCCTTCACATTTTACTACATTCTCTGGTGTTATATTTTTTAACAAGATTGACCTGCCTAATATCAACACTATAATAATAAAAAAAAAAATTAGGAGAATTTTACCTACGTTTATTTAACATTTTAAGCATAGGTGAACCTGGAGATTGCTTAAAAGACTTATATCTTTAAAATAATAATTCAAGAAATAAAGCTCCATATCATGCTATAAGCAGGTATCTTAGATGTCTTTCATTTTAAATATGCTAAATCATATGACAAATTGGAGAATGTATTAGTTATCAAATTCTGTGCAAAAAAACATTATCTCAAAACTTAGCAGTTTGAAACAACAAACAATATGGTTTCCCTGATGGCTCAGTGGTAAAGAATCCGCCTGTCAAAGAAGGAGATACAGTTTGATTTAACATTCCCCAGAGCAACTAAGCCCATGCACCATGCCTGCGCTCTGATGTATGGAAGGCACAACCACTGAGCCTATACACCACAACTCCTGAAGCCCGCACACCCTATAGCCTGGGCTCTGCAACAGGAGAAGCCACCACAATGAGAAGCTCACACACTGCAACTAGAGAGCAGCCCCCTGCTTGCCATAGAGAAAAGCTTGTATAGCCAAAAGTAAATAAATAAATAAAATGAATTGTACTATTACAACATTTCTGCAGTTCTGGAATCTGGATATAGTTTACTAGGGTCCTACAGCTTAATGTAGCCACAAGGCTGTGTAGTCAACGTGTTGGCTGGGACTGTAGCCATCTCAAGGCTCACCCAGGGAAGGACAAGCTTCCACTATTTCACATGGCTGTTAGAACGACTCAATTTCTTATGGGCTGTTGAACTTTGGAACCCAGTGTCCTGCTTATTGATGGATACCTTTATTTTCATGCCATGAGAGACACAGGCCAATTCATATTATGTCAACTGCCTTGCTCAGAATAAACTGGCAAGGGAATACAAGAAGGTAGCTACATCCTCTCTGTCAACTAACCTTAGAGTGGTATTCAATCCATTTTGTAGTATTCTGTCTGTTAGAAGTAAATCACTAGGTCCAGTCCACATGCAAGGGCATAGATATCAAGAGGCAGGGATCACTTTGTACCATCTTGGAGCACACCATAATGATCTGGTCAATTAAGGATAGTTTGTAGTAGAACTGTGATTTTAAGATTGGGAGGCACATTTGCATATCATCACATAAAAGCAAATGGGTTAAAAAAAGTATCAAATTTTAATTTTTCTTAATTTCTATTTTCAAATTTGATTTCTCTAATGCAATGAATATAAAACTTTGAAGCTGAAACTGGACAAGTTTAAGTCACTTAAAGACGTTGCTTATGTTGGGCAGTTCTCTACAATTTAAGTAAGAAAAACTTCAAGTAGCCCTTGCAGGTCATCACAAAAGATGTTCTTCAAAACACAACTGTCTTGATTTTTAGACATGTTATCCTTGGAGCTTAGAAAAAAATCCTGTGTCCAACTAGCTCAATTTATATATAACAAAAATCAGTGACCAGAGGACATGAATAAACATGACATTATCCACTATTCATTGTAAGCTTATGCCAACACACCAGCATATACATCTACCTATATCCATTTACAGATATGTCAACAAAAGAGTTGTCAACAATGGTCAACAAAAGAATACGAAATGCTGTACTTGGACGCAATCTCAAAAAAGACAGAATGATCTCAGTTCGTTTCCAAGGCAAACCATTCAATATTACAGTAATCCAAGCTTATACCCTAACCAATAACACTGAAGAAGCTGAAGTTGAGTGGTTCTATGAAGACCTACAAGACCATTTAAAACTAACAGCACCCCCCCCCCTCAAAAATGTCCTTTTTATTATAGGGGATTTGAATGCAAAAGTAGGAAGTCAAGAAACACCTGGGGGTAACAGGCAAATTTGGCCTTGGAATACGGAAAGAAGCAGGGCAAAGGCTAATAGAATTTTGCCAAGAGAACACACTGGTTATAACAATCACCCTCTTCCAACAACACAAGGGAAGACTGCACATGGACATAACCAGATGGTCAACACTGAAATCAGACTGATTATATCCTTTGCACTCAAAGATGGAGAAGCTCTAACAGTCAGCAAAAACAAGACCGGGAGCAGACTGTGGCTCAGATCAGGAACTCCTTATTGCCAAATTCAGACTGAAATTGAAGAAAGTAGGGAAAACTACTAGACCATTCAGGTATGACCTAAATCAAATTCCTTATGATTATACAGGGGAAGTGAGAAATAGATTTGAGGGACTAGATCTGAAGATAGAGTGCCTGATGAACTATGGATGGAGGTTTGTAACACTGTACAAGGAGAGGGATCAAGACCATCCCCATGGAAAAGAAATGCAAAAAAAAGCAAAATGGCTGTCTGGGGAGGCCTAAAAAATAGCTAAGAAAAGAAAAGACAGATAAGGCAAAGGAGAAAAGGAAAGATACACCCATTTGAATGTAGAGTTCCAAAGAATATCAAGGAGAGATAAGAAAGCCTTCTTCAGCGATCAATGCAAAGAAATAGAGTAAAACAACAGAATGAGAAAGACTAGAGATCTCTTCAGTTCAGTTCAGTTTAGTCGCTCAGTCGTGTCTGACTTTTTGTGACCCCATGAATCACAGCACGCCAGGGCTCCCTGTCCATCACCAATGCCTAGAGTTCACTCTGACTCACAGTCCATCGAGTCGGTGATGCCATGCAGACATCTCATCCTCTACTGTCCCCTTCTCCTCCTGCCCCCAATCCCTCCCAGCATCAGAGTCTTTTACAATAAGTCAAATCTTCGCATGAGGTGGCCAAAGTACTGGAGTTTCAGCTTTAGCATCACTCCCTCCAAAGAAATCACAGGGCTGATCTCCTTCAGAATGGATGGGTTGGATCTCCTTGCAGCCCAAGGGACTCTCGAGAGTCTTCTCCAACACCACAGTTCAAAAGCATCAATTCTCCAGTGCTCAGCCTTCTTCACAGCCCAACTCTCACATCCATACATGACCACTGGAAAAACCACAGCCTCGACCAAAGAACTTTAGTCGGCAAAGTAATGTCTCTACTTTTGAATATAATATCTAGGTTGGTCATAACTTTTCTTCCAAGTAGTAAGCGTCTTTTAATTTCATGGCTGCAATCACCATCTGCAGTGATTTTGGAGCCCCCCAAAATAAAGTCTGACACTGTTTCCACTGTTTCCCCATCTATTTCCCATGAAGTGATGGGACCGGATGCCATGATCTAAGTTTTCTGAATGTTGAGCTTTAAGCCAACTTTTTCACTCTCATCAAGAGGCTTTTGAGTTCCTCTTCACTTTCTGCCATAAGGGTGGTGTCATCTGCATATCTGAGGTTACTGATATTTCTCCTGGCAATCTTGATTCCAGCTTGTGCTTCTTCCAGTCCAGCGTTTCTCATCATGTACTCTGCATAGAAGTTAAATAAGCAGGGTGACAATATACAGCATTGTCGTACTCCTTTTCCTATTTGGAACCTGTCTGTTGTTCCATGTCCAGTTCTAACTGTTGCTTCCTGACCTGCATACAGATTTCTCAAGAGGCAGGTCAGGTGGTCTGGTATTCCCATCTCTTTCAGAATTGTCCACAGTTTATTGTGATCCACACAGTCAAAGGCTTTGGCATCGTCAATAAAGCATAAATAGATGTTTTTCTGGAGCTCTCTTGCTTTTTCCATGATCCAGCGAATGTTGGCAATTTGATCTCTGGTTCCTCTGCCTTTTCTAAAATCAGCTTGAACATCAGGAAGTTCGTGGTTCATGTATTGCTGAAGCCTGGCTTGGAGAATTTTGAGCATTACTTTATAGCATGTGAGATGAGTGCAATTATGTCATAGTTTGAGCATTCTTTTCCATTGCCTTTCTTTGGGATTGGAATGAAAACTGACCTTTTCCAGTCCTGTGGCCATTGCTGAGTTTTCCAAATTTGCTGGCATATTGAGTGCAGCGCTTTCACAGCATCATCTTTCAGGATTTAAAATAGCTCAACTGGAATTCCATCACCTCCACTAGCTTTGTTCATAGTGATGCTTTCTAAGGCCCACTTGACTTCACATTCCAGGATGTCTGGCTCTAGATGAGTGATCACATCATCATGATTATCTGGGTTGTGAAGATCTTTTTCGTACAGTGCTTCTGTATATTCTTGCCACCTCTTCTTAATATCTTCTGCTTTTGTTAGGTCCCTACATTTCTGTCCTTTATCGAGCCCAAAGGAAAGATATAAGCATCTGAACGCAGAGTTTCAGAGAATAGCAAGAAGAGATAAGAAAGCCTTCTTCAGAGATCAGTGCAAAGAAATAGAGGAAAAGAACAGAATGGGAAAGACTAAAGATCTCTTCAAGAAAAGCACGGATACCAAGGGAATATTTCATGCAAAGATGGGCTCGATAAAGGACAGAGTATCAGATGGTATGGACCTAACAGAAATGGAAGATATTAAGAAGAGGTGGCAAGAATATACAGAAGAACTGTACAAAAAAGATCTTCACGACCCAGATAATCACTGTGGTGTGTGTGATCACTCATGTAGAGCCAGAGATCCTGGAATGTGAAGTCAAGTGGGCCTTAGAAAGCATCACTACAAATAAAGCTAGTGGAGGTGATGGAATTCCAGTTGAGCTATTTCAAATCCTGAAAGATGATGCTGTGAAAGTGCTGCACTTAATATGCCAGCAAATTTGGACAACTCAGCAGTGGCCACAGGACTGTAAATGTCAGTTTTCATTCCAATCCCAAAGAAAGGCAATGTCCCAAAATGATCAATTTACCGCACAATTGCATTCATCTCACATGGTAGTAAATTAATGCTCAAAATTCTCCAAGCCATGCTTTATCAATATGTGAACCGTGAACTTCCTGATGTTCAAACTGGTTTTAGAAAAGGCAGAGGAACCAGAGATCAAATTGACAACATCCTCTGGATCATGGAAAAAGCAAGAGAGTTCCAGAAAAACATCTATTTCTGCTTTATTGACGATGCCAAAGCCTTTGACTGTGTGGATCACAATAAACTGTGGACAATTCTGAAAGAGATGGGAATACCAGACCACCTGACCTGTCTTTTGAGAAACCTGTGTGCAGGTCAGGAAGCAACAGTTAGAACTGGACATGGAACGACAGACAGGTTCCAAATAGGAAAAGGAGTACGTCAAGGCTGTATATTGTCACCCTGCTTATTTAACATCTTTGCAGAGTATATCATGAGAAACTCTGGGCTGGAAGAAGCACAAGCTGGAATCAAGATTGCCGGGAGAAATATTAATAACCTCAGGTATGCAGATGACACCACCCTTATGGCAGAAAGTGAAGAAGAACTAAAAAGCCTCTTGATGAAAGTGAAAGAGGAGAGTGAAAATGTTGGCTCATCATTCAGAAAACTTAGATCATGGCATCCGGTCCCATCACTTCATGGGAAATAGATGGGGAAACAGTGGAAATAGTGTCAGACTTTATTTTTTAGGGCTCCAAAATCACTGCAGATGGTGATTTTTCCACAAAGAAAAATTAAAGTCATTGAAATGATAACAAGAAACTGTAACACCTAATTCTGGCTATTTCTGTATTGCTTGTGTTCAGCTGTGTCCAAGTCTTTGACCTTATGGCAAACTCTAGGAGATAGTGAAGGACAGGGGACGTTGGTGTGCTGCAATGGTGGGGTCACAAAGAGTCGAACATGACTTAGCAACTGAACAACAACAACTATACAGCTATCTTGTTCCACTTCTGACAATTTTACCCAGACACAGTGGCCTGCTGGGCAAGGGCAGGCTCTTTTTCAGATGACTTTTAACCAGAACACCTACATAAAGTGATAGAGCAAGACATGCAACTATATTACAGGAAAACACTCTAGGCACAGTAAAGAGGAAGTGTAAAACCTTGAATTAATACACCAACTAAAAATGTAAACACACAATAAGATATTAAAGTGAGAGTTATTGGGAGTAAGAACTTATAAAACAGCTAATAGCTTCATTGAGAATCAACATATAATTAACTACATCAACGTATACAATTGGATAAGTTTTGGCATATGTATTTCACTTCCTCCCCACCTCAATATCCAAATGTTTCAGCACAATTTGCTGAAAATACTTGATCCACCAATGAAATGTCTTAGAACTTTTGTTATTTTCCTTTGCACACATAATACTCTATGCCCAATAATAACTACATACTTGATAAAGTTTGAACATTTCATCTGTTTCAAGTTTTATCTTGTGTTCTTCCCTTCATTGCCAATATAGGCATCTTCTCAACCATGATTTCCTGATATCACATATTTCCTTCTTTAAGGAACAGTTTCTATAGCTGCCTCTATTTGAAATCACCACTAAAGTGTATTGTTTTCTCATTTTCTCTTAATTTTGTTAACTCTGACAAATACGTCTTAAAATCAGATAGTGTTAGCCTGCTGAATTTGTTCCTATTGCTGCAGTAATTTAGTCACTTAAAACAATACAAATGTATGATATTAGAGCTCTTGAGAGCAGAAATTTGAAGTATCACTGGGCTAAAATCAAAGTGTTGCTGCTGCTAAGTAGCTTCAGTCATGTCCAACTCTGTGCGACCACATAGACAGCAGCTCACCAGGCTCCCCCGTCCCTGGGATTCTCCAGGCAAGAACACTGGAGTGGGTTGCCATTTCCTCCTCCAATGCATAAAAGTGAAAAGTGAAGGTGAAGTCGCTCAGTCGTGTCCGACTCTTCGCGATCCCATGGACTGCAGCTTACCAGGCTCCTCCATCCATTGGATTCTCCAGGCAAGAGTACTGGAGTGGGCTGCCATTGCCTTCTCCGAATACAAAATCAAAGTGTTAGTAGAGCTGTATTCCTTTCTAGAGGCATCCAGTGAGAATCCATTTTCTTGAATTTTACAACCTCTGTAGATCTTCATTTCTCTTTACCGTATAGGTCTGGTTTGGCTGTTGTCTGTCTGGCAAACACTAGATTACTTGTCTTCTCCCAAATTAAACTTTATCACCTCAACATAAGCCAACTTCTGGGCTTTGTTTGTGTTGCTCCTCCAAATGCTAGAACCTGGAAACAACAGATAGGATCCTAGGGCAAGTCCAGGGTTCCCTTATTTATTTTACTCTCTATCATTGATCAATGTTCTCTGTTGGATGTTACCCAATATTTGAAAAACAATTTTATCCAGTATTTTTTTAAAGAAGATGAATCTATTCATTCTGTTTCATCTTGACTTGAAAAAAATTCTCTATTTATACCATTTTCATATCTTGCCAGTTTTTAACTAGTCTCTTTCTACTATCAACTAAAAGGAACTGTCAGAGGTACAATATTTATGATTTAAGATCAATTTTATGATTTTAAGTCTCTCAAATCCTAGATACCCCAAACATATTCTCAATTTTCTAGCCAATATTGTCCATTTCTAGTCATTATTATCTGACAGATCCATGTTTTTACAACCCGATCTTTTACTCTTTAAAAAATTTTTCTTACACACATAATGCCCTAATATGCTATGCCCAATAATAACAAAATACTTGACAAGGTTTGTACATCCTTGCCTACTTCAAGCCTTATTTTGTGTTCCTTCCTCCATTGCCAATATAAATATCTTCTCAACTTGACCTTCCTGATTAACACATATGTCCTTCTCTAAGAAACAGTTTCTATGGCTGCCTCTGTTTAAATCGACCGCTATCTTCTTTTTTGTTTTCCCACTGTTTCCTAAATTTTGTCAACACAGACAACTTTCTTTGCCTAACTTGTTGTTAGATTATATATACTTCACAAAGATAACTCTGCCTGTTTCATTTCTTTCACTCCTTGAGCAAAGTAATTGATACAAAATAGGTTTCAAACATGCTTTAAATGAAAAAAATATATATTGAATGACTAAATGAACAAATAATTGGATATGCTCATTGCTGATCAGATACTTAGTAAAGTGTAGTAATGCTTATTATTAGACTCTAGGATTAAAGTGACATACAAATCTTATGATGAATAAATATATACTTTCTTAATATGATGTAATCACTGGATATATTAACAAATTGAAACAAATATATGAAATTTGTAATATGCAAATTTAGTTAATCCAAAATTGACAAGGGTGTCTTCAATGAACAAATTGATAATGTATACATTTTTTGTGTAATGTTTAAAAATTATATATGTATATATATAAAAATTATATATGCAATTTAATGCAAGAAAATAAATTTTGATAAACAAATCTGTATAAACAGTGATCTTAAAATGCTACATTTTTAACAGTTCAACTTCTGGAACTATGTCATTCCTATTGTCTATGTGTAAAAACATTTGTTTAATGTACACATAAATAAGAAAAAATAAGATCGGTTGAATTTCTTTTTTACAAGCTTTTTTGTAAGCAATATGTTAGCTAAACAAATATTGTTAGAGAAACTCCTTACTGCATGTATAAAAGTATTTCCCAGTGAACAACAGGATAAATTTCAGTGTATCATGATATAAATTTAAGACAGTAATATTTTCATGCCTACTATTCTCTGTGCTTTTGAACTGTGGTGTTGGAGAAGATTCTTGAGAGTTCCTTGGACTGCAAGGAGATCCAACCAGTCCATCGTAAAGGAGATCAGTCCTGGTGTTCATTGAAGCTGAAGCTCCAATACTTTGGCCACCTGATACGAAGAGCTGACTCATTTGAAAAGACCCTGATGCTAGGAAAGATTGAGGACAGGAGGAGAAGGAGATGACAGAGGATGAGATGGTTGGATGGCATCACTGACACAATGGACATCAGTTTGGGTAAACTCTAAGAGATGGTGATGGACAGGGAGGCCTGGCAGGCTGTGGTTCATGGGGTCACAAAGAGTCAGACACGACTGAGAGACTGAACTGAACTAATTTTCTGTAGAATTAGCATATAATATGTCTTTTTTAAAGAATAGTTATCACATTTACCATTGTTGATGGTGTTGTTTAAAATAGATAGTATTATGAGGGATGCCCTGATATTCAATATGGAATTGTCTTTAAAATATTGGTTAGAAGTATACATGTGAATTATATAGGTCCAGTGTGTATAAGAAATGAATAGGTTGGGGAAGGATACCAATCATTAGAAATAAAGTCTCCAAAAAAGTACTATTAGTATATCTCATGTTTATTAATGATAATATTAACATGAACAATAAACTGTCCTTTGGGAAATAGTAAGAGAATTGAGGTATAAGAAATTTGCTTAAAAAATGATTTATCTACTATTCAAAATGGCCATTGTGAGAAAGTCTACAAATAATAAATGCTGGAGAGGGTGTGGAGAAAAAGGAACTTCCTTATATAGTTGGTGGGAATGCAGTGTGGAGGTTCCTTAAAAACTAAAAATACAACTATCATATGACCTAGCAATCCCACTATTGGTTATACCTTCAGGGAAAACTATTAATTCAAAAAGATGATACATGCACCCCAATGTTCATAGCAGCACTGTTTGCAATAGCCAAAACATGGAAGCAATGTCCACTGACAGATAAATGTCCACTGACAGATAAATGGATAAAGAAGCGGTGGTACATACATACAATGGAAGGCTATTCAGCCATAGTAAAAAAGAAAAGAATGAAACAATGCAATCTGCAGCAACAGGGATGGACATAATGATTATCATACTAAACAAAGCAAGTCAGACGAAAAAGACAATAGCTAGGACATGGAAACAACCTAGATGTCCATCAGCAGATGAATGGATAAGAAAGCTGTGGTACATATACACAATGGAGTATTACTCAGCCGTGAAAAAGAATTCATCTGAATCAGTTCTGATGAGATGGATGAAACTGGAGCCGATTATACAGAGTGAAGTAAGCCAGAAAGAAAAACACCAATACAGTATACTAACACATATATATGGAATTGAGGAAGATGGCAATGACGACCCTGTATGCAAGACAGGGAAAGAGACACAGATGTGTATAATGGACTTTTGGACTCAGAGGGAGGGAGAGGGTGGGATGATTTGGGAGAATGACATTCTAACATGTATACTATCATGTAAGAATTGAATCGCCAGTCTATGTCTGATGCAGGATACAGCATGCTCGGAGCTGGTGCATGGAGATGACCCAGAGAGATGTTGTGGGGAGGGAGGTGGGAGGGGGGTTCATGTTTGGGAACGCATGAAAGAATTAAAGATTTTAAAATTTAAAAAATAAATAAATAAATAAAATTAAAAAAAAAAAGACAAATATGATGTCACTTATATGTGGAATCTAAAAAGAAAAAAAGATACAAATTAACTTCTTTACAAAACAGAAACAGGACCACAGACATAAAAAACAAACTTATGGTTACCAAAAAGGAAAGGAGGCGTACATTTCACTGTACACATAAAACTAACACAACATTCTAAATTAACTATTACTTCAATATAAAAATTAAAAATAAAAAATTTAAACTGTATACCTCTAAAATGCAAGGAAAAGGTAAAATAAAGATAGCAGCCAATGTCCCTTTTTCTAATTATTCATATTATTTTTATGACACCTAACTACCTAGTATTTAATAATTTTCCTTCATAAATTTTTTTCTTTATAAGTTGTATAATAAATGCAGCCATGTAACTCTGACTAACCCTGAGGAATGCTCTAGCAAAAAACAAGAACATATTACTGTGACTATACAGCATTAAATGTTACAATTTGATTTCATCAAGTTGAAGTTGTAATTGAAATTATAACTGAAATTACACTTATGATGATGTAACTGTAAAAAAAACCTTACAAAACAGACTTGCTTTAACAATTTGAAAATAACTTTTATATACACAATATAGGTTATTATGGATTCCTGCAAAACTAAAATGGTTGAAGAAGAATCACTATTTTGAGGTTAAAAATCATACTGACAATCTGAGAATATAAATATTAACCAAAATTTGACTAAATTGGATCAAACTGTGATTACTGGAATTGAAAGCATGTTATTCTATTAGAAATTTACATATGATTTTCTGTTTTACAGGGCTTCCCTTGTGGCTCAGCTGGTAAATAATCCACCTACAATACAGGAGAGCTGGGTTCAATCCCTGGGTTAGGAAGATCTCCTGGAGAAGGAAAAGGCTACCCACTCCATTATTCTAACCTGGAGAAGTCCTTGGGATCGCAAAGAGTTGGACACAACTGAGTGACTTGTACTTTCACTTTTCTGTTTTACAAGTAGATTCAAAAAATAGTTAAAGCATGTGTATGAGCAGGCAATTACTTAAATTTTCCTAAATTATAGTAAAAATGGCTTATCCTGCTTACTTTTATAATTATTAGAAAGAAATGCAATTTTGAACTCTGGTGACAACAATCTATCACATTGTATCTTCTAGTCTGGTACCCTGATAAAGACTTTTGCATTTTTCTCTTATTTTTTGTGCATTTACAGGGTAAAATTTTGAATTAATAATTTTTTTGTTCTATAATCTAGAATTTAAAACAATCGAATAAGACAATTTGATAGGTGTCAAGTTCCAATTTATTTACCTGAAAGGTCTTTATTCACCCAGTTTTCTCATAAAGAAATGAAAAAAAAAATCCCCAAGTAGTGTTTTATAAAGAGTAATTAATTTATTTCTTTCTTCTATAAAATTTATTAGACAGTCTTATTCTCCATCCTGTGATTTTTGCTAATGCTAACACCACTATTTAAGAATTGTTGAGTAGAAAGCAGATAATTAGTTCCCATTTCATCTATTAAAAAGGACTTAAATTTAACTTCTAAGTTATCACATTACTGTCACATTTACTTTTAATTAAGCATTTTATGCTAATTCTGATTTTATAGCTTGTTGTTATTAGCATACAAATGTAAGCCAATAACACATTCATAATTCTCTTTAAAGGATTAAGTTAGACTGTCCACAGACTAATGAGTAGTAAAGAAAAATATATCATGAAGTTTTAGTTGCCACAAGTTTTCCTACAACTTATACACTGTTGGACTAAAAATAATTCAGAAGTATTTTTGTATTAGAGAAATCATGAAATCTGAAATAATCAAACAGATACTTACATAGAAAGTCCTATAAAATTAGGAAATAATGGGATATTCACTTAAAAGGCAACCTGCTGATTTAGGAATACTTATTCAACAGTTAAAATTATGTGAAAAATAAACAAACAAGGTTCTAAGGGGTTTGGCTGAACATAATTTATGGAATGTGAACTGTTGAATCAAGTAATTTTCTTCTAGTTTTAAATGTAAATGTTTTTGTCTATATAATGAGCTTTCCATCCAATTCCTAAATTTTTATTTCCTAGTGTTTTTTTGTTGTTGTTGTTGTTAATAAGGTGCAAGTAGTTTTTGTTTCTTTCCTGTAAAAGAATGCCAAAAAAATCAGAATTTTTCATCACTGAAGTCCACAGCAGCACTTTCATATTCCAATATCAGATCTTGACGTAGTTTGGGCTATAAGTTAATTCAAGAAAATTCTCCTCCTTGGTACAATTTCATCCACATAACATGTGAGTCAGGCCAATTTCTGACTGGATGCTCATCCGCTTTATTGTCACTAATGTGTCTTCCCCACTCACTGATCACTGAACATTTACTTCACAGTAGAAGGGTCTGCAAAGAGCAGGACACAACTGAACAACAAAGAAGGGAGTTAAGTGGAAAATTTTCTAGCAAACATTTCACAACACACCTTATCTTTTATCTTTTACAATTAGCCAGTTAGATAATATGTATTTCATGAACGCTCCTAGAAAAGAACATTTATAAAACATTCTCATATCAGCTAGGCAAAAAATAAAGGAAGAAAAAAGTATCTTTATGTTGCATCAAAGTAAAACGAAGTCTTTTTCAACATAGGGGTGCTATGCTCTGCTTAGTCACTCAGTTGCGTTTGACTCTCTTCCACCCTATGAACTATAGCCCGCCAGACTTCTCTGTTAGGAGATCCTCCAAGCAAGAATACTGGAGTGGGTTTCCATGCTCACCTCCCGGTGATCTTCCCAACCCAGGGATTGAACCCAGGTCTCCTGCATTGCAGGCAGATTCTTTTCCATCTGAAGCACCAGGGAACCCCTGGAATGCAAAAGTAGGAAGTCAAGAGATACCTGGAGTAACAGGTAAGTTTGGCTTTTGAGTACAAAATGAAGCAGGGGAAGGGCTAATAGAGTTTTGCCAAGAGAACACACTGGTCACAGTAAACATCCTTTCCCATCAGCATAAGAGATGACTCTACACATGGATGTCATCATATGGTCAATACTGAAATCAGATTGATTATATTCTTTAGAGCCAAAAATGGAGGAGCTCTATACAGTCAGCAAAAACAAGGTGGGATCTGACTGTGGCTCAGATCATGAAATTCTTATTGCAATATTCAGACTTAAATTAAAGAAAGTAGGGAAAACCACTAGATCATTCAGGTACGACCTAAATCAAATCCCTTCCACATATACAGTGACAAATAGATTCAAAGGATTAGACCTGATAGAGTGTCTGAGAAACCATGGACGAAGACTCATAACACTGTACAGGAGGCAGTGATCAAAAACAACACCAAGAAAAAGAAATGCAAAAAGGTTGTCTGAGGAGGCCTTACAAATACCTGAGAAAAGAAGAGAAGCAAAATGCAAAGGAGAAAAGGAAAGATATATCCATCTGAATGCACAGTTCCAAAGAATAGCAAGGAGAGATAAGAAAGCCTTTCTCAATGATCAATGCAAAGAGATAGAGAAAAACAATAGAAGTGGAATAACAGATTTCTTCAAGAAAATTAGAAATACCAAAGGAATATTTCATGCAAAGTTGGGTACAATAAAGGACAGAAATGGTATGGACCTAACAGAAGCAGAAGCTATTAAGAAGAGGTGGTAAGAATATAAAGAAGAACTATACAAAAAAGACCACAATGACCCAGACAACCATGATGGTGTGATCACTCACCTAGAGCCAGATATTCTAGAGTGTGAGGTAGAGTGAGCCTTAGGAAGCATCACTATGAACAAAGCTAGTTGGAGGTGATGAAATTCCAGTACAGATATTTCAAATAGAAAAAGATCACACTGTTAAAGTGCTGCACTCAATATGCCAGCAAATCTGGAAAACTCAGCAGTGGGCACAGGACTATAAAAGGTCAGTTTGCAGTCCAATCCCAAAGAAAGGCAATGCCAAAGAATGTTCAAACTACCACACAATTTGCACCCATTTCACATGCTAGAAAAGTAATGCTCAAAAATCTCCAAGCTAGGCTTCTATAGTACATGAATCAAGAACTTCTAGATATTCAAGCTGAATTTAGAAAAGCCAGAGGAACCAGAGATCAACTTGCCAACATCCATTGGATCATAGAAAAAGCAAGAGAATTCCAGAAGATGATCTACTTCTGCTTCATTGACTATGCTAAAGCTTTTGACTGTGTGGATCACAACAAACTGTGGAATATTCTTAAAGAGAAGGCAATACCAGACCACCTTATCTGCCTCCTGAGAACCTGTATGCAGATCAAGGAGAAACAGTTAGAATCGGACATGGAATAACACACTGGCTCCAAATTGGGAAAGGAGTACATCAAGGCTGTTTACTGTCATCCTGCTTATTTAACTTATATGCAGAGTACATAATGTGAGATGCCAGGCTGAATGAAGCACAAGCTGGAATCAAGACTGTAGAGAGAAATATAAAAAATAACCTCAGATATACAGATGACACCACCCTTATGGCAGAAAGCAATGGGGAACTAAAGATCCTCTTGATGAAAGTGAAAGAAGAGAGTGAAAAAGTTGGCTTAAAACTCAACATTCAGAAAAAGAAGATCATGGCATCTGGTCCCATCACTTCATGGCAAATAGATGGGGAAACAGTGGAAACAGTGGCAGACTTTATTTTTCTGGGCTCCAAAATCACTGCAGATGGTGATTGCAGCCACGAAATTAAAAGACGTTTATTCCTTGGAAGGAGAGTTATGACCAACCTAGACAGCATATTAAAAAGCAGAGACATAACTTTGTCAACAAAGGTCCACCTAGTCAAGGCTATGGTTTTTCCAGTAGTCATGTGTGGATGTGAGAATTGTACTATAAAGAAAGCTGAGTGCCAAAGAATTGATGCTTTTGAACTGTGGTGTTAGGATAAGACATTTGAGAGTCCCTTGGACTGCAAGGAGATCCAACCAGTCCATCCTAAAGGAGATCAGTCGCGAATATTCATTGGAAGGACTGAAGTTGAAGCTGGCCAAAGTCAATACATTGGCCACCTGATGTAAAGAGCTGACTCATTGGAAAAGACCCTGATGCTAGGAAAGATTGAGGGCAGGAGGAGAAGGAGACGACAGAGGATGAGATGGTTGGATGGCATCACCGACTCAATGGACATGAGTTTGGGTAAACTGAGGGAGTTCTTGATGGACAGGGAGGCCCAGCACGCTGTGGTTCATGGGGTCTCAAAGAGTCAGACACGACTGAGCAACTGAACTGAATTAAACTGAGAGATATTATTTTGAGAGGCTCCAAAATCATTGCAGATGGTGACTGCAGCGATGAAATGAAAAGATGCTTGCTTCTTGGAAGAAAAGCTTTGACCAAACTAGACAGCATATTAAAAAGTAGAGACATTTCTTTGCCAAGAAAGGTCCATATAGTCAAAGGTATCATTTTTTCTGTAGTCATGTATGGATGTTAGAGTTGAACCATATAGAAGGCTGAGCACTGAAGAATTGATGCTTTTGAACTGTAGGGCTCGAAAAGATTCTTGAGAGTCCCTTGGACAGCAAGGAGATCAAACCAGTGAATCCTAAAGGAAATCAGTCCTGAATATTCATTGGAAGGAATGATGCTGAAGCTCCAATACTTTGGCCAGCTGATGTGGAGAACTGACTCACTGGAAAAGACCCTGATATTAGGAAAGACATCCGCTGGATCATTAAAAAAGCAAGAGAGTTCCAGAAAAACATCTATTTATGCTTTATTGACGATGCCAAAGCCTTTGACTGTGTGGATCACAATAAACTGTGGAAAATTTTGAAAGAGATGAAAATACCAGACCACCTGACCTGCCTCTTGAGAAATCTGTATGCAGGTCAGGAAGCAACAGTTAGAACTGGACATGGAACAACAGACTGGTTCCAAATAGGAAAAGGAGTACGTCAAGGCTGTATATTGTCACCCTGCTTATTTAACTTCTATGCAGAGTACATGATGAGAAACGCTGGACTGGAAGAAGCACAAGCTGGAATCAAGATTGCCGGGAGAAATATCAATAACCTCAGATATGCAGATGACACCAACTTTATGGCAGAAAGTGAAGAGAAACTCAAAAACCTCTTGATGAAAGTGAAAGAGGAGAGTGAAAAAGTTGGCTTAAAGCTCAACATTCAGAAAATGAAGATCATGGCCTCTGATCCCATCACTTCATGGGAAATAGATGGGGAAACAGTGGAAACATTGTCAGACTTTATTTTTTTGGGCTCTAAAATCACTGCAGATGGTGACTGCAGGCATGGAATTAAAAGATGCTTACTCCTAGGAAGAAAACTTATGACCAACCTAAGGTCCGTCTAGTCAAGGCTATGGTTTTTCCAGTGGTCATGTATGGATGTGAGAGTTGGACTGTGAAGAAGGCTGAGTGCTGAAAAATTGATGCTTCTGAACTGTGGTGTTGGAGAAGACTCTTGAGAGTCCCTTGGACTGCAAGGAGATCCAACCAGTTCATTCTGAAGGAGATCAGCCCTGGGATTTCTTTGGAAGGAATGATGCTAAAGCTGAAACTCCAGTACTTTGGCCACCTCATGTGAAGAGTTGACTCATTGGAAAAGACTCTGATGCTGGTAGGGATTGGGGGCAGGAGGAGAAGGGGACGACAGAGGATGAGATGGCTGGATGGCATCACTGACTCAATGGACGTGAGTCTGAGTGAACTCCGGGAGTTGGTGATGGACAGAGAGGCCTGGCGTGCTGCGATTCATGGAGTCGCAAAGAGTCGGACATGACTGAGGACTGAACTGAACTGAACTGAAAAGCAGGAGGAGAAGGGATAACAGATGTTGAGATGGTTTGATGGCATCACTGACTCAATGAATATGAGTTGAACAATCTTTGGGAGTTGGTGACAGACAGGGTAGCCTGGCATGCTGCAGTCCATGGGGTTGCAAAAGTCAGACACGACTGAGCGACTGAACTGAATGGAAAACTAAGCCTTAAACATAACTGTAAAAGTATGTAAGTGAAAGCGAAAGTGAGTTGCTCAGTCGTGTCCAACTCTTTGTGACCCCATTGACTATAGCCTACCAGGCTTCTCCATCCATGGGATTTTCCAAGCAAGAATACTGGAGTGGGTTGCCATTTCCTTCTCTAGGAGATCTTCCCAAACCAGGGATTGAACTCAGGTCTCTCGCATTGTAGGCAGACACTTTAGCATCTGAGCCACCAGGGAAGTCTATAAAGGTATGCTTATTCATAAAATTGAGACAGTGAATATCTTCAGCCATTTCTTAAGTTTCAGGAGAGAAAGTAGTTACATTTTATAGAATGAACAGACAAAACTGAAACAGTCTCTGACAGGCAAGTATTCTATTATTTGGAAGTGGAGGCTACTGCATCCTAATGGCCCACAGTCACACAAAACAGATAAACATAATAGAGAAGGAGGGAGTTCAGAGCAGTCCTACTGAAAGTAACAACTGTGAAGAGTGCTTGGTGTTTGTCTGATTTTGTAGTTAGACTGTCATTCACACAAAGGTCTTTACCCGAAGGGTGGCTATGATGGCAGGTGAATTCTCAATCCTGGTGCATTTTCTTTCTGGGTATTCTTTAGGGACATTGTTGTATAGTGTCTAGCTCTAAAAGCAGCCCATATTAAAGTCATCAGTGGTCAGTTTCCTTCAATTTCTTGTGTAAAACAGGGACCTTATTCAAGTAAATGCAGAGTTTTAAAGGATGAAAACAGACATTCTAGAGGAGTTTTCTCCTTGCCTTCTAATATTGCCACTTTTTTCTTTCCTGGTTGTGATCTACCTTTCCTGCCTGCAAAATTTTACTGACTGTGAATTCTCCAGACTAGCAAAAAATAGCTCCCAGAAAATATGTGTGATGGTTTTCAGCATCATAACAATAATCCCAGTAAAGGGCATGAGAATAGGACTGACTTCCAACTATAAGTTTCAGCTCAAGTCAAAATTTGCTACTTAAACCGAAAGCACACAAACAAGTACTTCACTTTCCCTGTGCTATTAAACACTGACCTTGCTTCAGGGTGGCAGCTCTGGGTCTGCAGGCGATCCCAGGTGCACATCAGCTGAATAACCTTTTTAACCTCCAGTTGAGTTTCTTAAATAAATTTCTTTCTGATAAGTATGTAAATTCTGTCCTGTCCTTTAGGTAAAGATTTTAATTGACTTTCTCCCCACTATGGAAAAAACAAGCTTTATTCCCATTTGCAATTCATCTCAACATTCCTTTAACTTATTACTATTGCATCAGCCTGTTCTCTCATATTATATGAGTAAAATAAATAAGTTAATATGTGTTCATTGTTATGCTGTATACAAGTCATGCTTTTTTTTTGAAAATTATCATTTACATCTTTGTGACCTTTCTTAAAGTATCAGAATGGCTTCTGAATAAATAAAAGTCTTATATCTTGAAATGCATTTAAAAGATCACTTCATGAATGAAATTCTTGTACAAAACACAAGGATGGCAAAGTATGAATGTTTATGTCAGAGTTTATTAGAGTGATATAGACAAGCACATAAAGGGGTAGAGGATGTTCCAGTAAGTGGTCACTTTCATATCCATTGAGTTTTATTTATTGATTCCCTAAAATCTAAAATATATATATATATATATATATATGGGAAATGGATAGTTGAGTAAATAAGACTACTGCATCCTAATGGCCCATAGTCATACAAAACAGATAAATAAAATAGAGAGGGAGCTCATAATAAATCTAATGCATGTAACAGCTGTGAAGGAAAAAACAGTTTTGACCAGTTCAGTTCAGTCATTCAGTCGTGTCCAACTCTTTGTGACCCCATGGACTGCAGCATGCCAGGCTCCCTGTCCATCACCAACTCCCTGAATTTACTCAGATTCATGTCCATTAAGTTGGTGATGCCAACCAACCATCTCATCCTCTGCCGTCCCCTTCTCCTCCTGCCTTCAATCTTTCCCAGTATCGGGGTCTTTTCAAATGAGTCAGTTTTTTGCATCAGGTGGCCAAAGTATTAGAATGAATAGAAAAATATAAAGACATGCCTTAGAGCTCATGCTGAGCAGCAAACAGTTGGGACTGGAAAGGAATCTCTTCCAACTACCTCACACTCATCCCTCCATTGGGCACTATTTCTCCTTTTAATATAAAATGTTAATTACATGGAAATACAATCACACATTGTCAGAGTGTACTGGTGCTCACAGAAAGCAGGCTTTCCTTTGCTGCTGAACACAAGCTTTCCTTTGCTGCTAAACTAAGATAACACTTCCATGCATGCATGCTAAGTCACTTCAGTCATGTCTGACTCTTTGAAACCCTATGGGCTGTAGCCCACCGGGCTCCTCTGTTCATGGAATTCTCCAGGAAAGAATACTGGAGTGGGTTGCCATTTCATTCTCAAAGAGATCTTCCTGATACAGAGATCGAACACGTCTCTTTCATCTCCTGCATTAGAAGGCAGGTTCTTAACACTAGTGCCATCTGGAAAGCCCAAGGTAAATTATTAGGTACTCTGAATTTCAGTTAATCTGAAGAGTATCTCCAACTCCTAAAGCTAAATAGCCATGGGGAAGTATTAAAATGCTGAATCTTTGATCTAAGTACTAAAGGTTAACCTCTTGCGGAACTGATTGTTATAGATTTTTCCCCTGGTTTGCATAGAGAGTTTCATCATTTTGATGCATTTGCTATCATTAGAGTATGTTCATAGAATTTGCTTCAGTATACAAAAACTTGGTGTTATTCTTTAAAACACTGAAGAGTTATATTAAATCATTCAACATAACCCCTGCATGGATTACAGCCTTGTCATGGTGCAGGGGCTTGTGTAACTCAATGAAACTATGCTGCACAGGGCCACCCAAGACAGACAGGTCATAGTGAAGAGTTCTGATAAAATGCAGTCCACTGGAGGAGGAAATGGCAACCCAGTCTAGTATTCTTGCCTAGAGAATGCCACAGACAGTATGAAAAGGCAAAAAGATATGACACTGGAAGATGAGCCCCCCAGGTCAGAAGGTGCCCAATATGCTACTGGTGAAGAGAAGGGGGCAGTTACAAATAGCTCCAGAAAGAATGAAGTGGCTGGGCCAAAGCAGAGATGATACTCAACTGTGAATGTGTCTGGGGGCGAATGTGAAGTATGATTGTTTACAGAACAATATTACACAGGAACCTGGAATGTTAGGTCCAGAAATCAATGTAAATTGGATGTCGTTAAACAGAAGATGGCAAGAGTGAACATCGACATCCCAGGAATCAATGAACTACAATGGATGGGAAGGAGGGAAGTTAATTCAGATGACCATTATATCTACTACTATGGGCAAGAATCTCTTAGAAGAAATGGAGTAGCCGTCATAGTTAACAAGAGAGTCCAAAATGCAGTATTTCATTGCAATATCAAAACAGAATGATCTTTGTTCATTTCCAAAGAAAACCCTTCAACATCACAGTAATAAAAATCTATGTTCCACCACTCATGCTAAAGCTGAAGATTCTATGAAGACCTACAACACCTTCTAGAATTAATACTAAAAATAGATGTTCTTTACACAAGAGACGACTCTACACATGGACATCATCAGATGGTCAATACTGGAATCAGATTGATTATGTTCTTTGCAGTCAAAGACGGAGAAGCTCTACAGAGTCAGTAAAAACAATTCCTGGAGATGACTGGCTCAGACCATGATCTCTTTATTGCAAAAGTCAGGCTTAAACCGAAGAAAGTAGGGAAAACCACCGGTCATTCAGTTATAAACTAAATCAAATCCCTTATAATTATATCAGAGACAATGAATAGATCCAAGGTGTTATATCTGGGAAACAGAGTGTCTGAAAAACTATGGAGAGAGGTTTGTAACAATGTGCAGGAGGCAGTGTCCAAGCCAAGTGGTTGTACGAAGAGGCTTTACAAAGAGCTGAGGAAAGAAGAGTGAAAGGCGAAGGAGAAAAGGAAAGATATACCCAACTGAATGTAGAATTCCAGAGAGTGCAAAAAGAGATGAGAAGGCCTTCTTAACAATGCAAAGATATAGAGGAAAACAATAGCGCTGGAAAAACTACAGATCTTTCAAGAAAACTGGAGATATCAAGAGAATAGTTGATGCAAGGATGGCCACAATAAAGGACTGATACAGTAAAGACTTAACAGAAACAGAAGAGATGGCAAGAATTATGATGGAAGAAGAGATGGCAAGAGATTAAGAAGAGATGGCAAGAATACACAGAAGAACTCTACAAAAAGGTCTTAATGATCCAGATAACCAGGAAGGTATGGTCACTCACGTAGAGCTAGACACCCTGGGGAGTGAAGTCAAGTGGGCTTTAGGAAGCATTACTACAAACAAAGTTAGTGGATGTGACAAACTTCTAGCTGAGCTATTTAAAGCCCTTAAAGATGCTGTTAAAATGCTGCACTTAATCTGTCAGCAAATTTGGAAAATGCAGCAGTGGCCACAAGACTGGAAAAGGTCAGTTTTCATTTCAATCCCAATGAAGAGAATGCCAAAGAATGGATAAGCTACTGTACAATTGTACTCGTGTTACATGTTAGCAATATCATGCTCAAAATCCTTCAAGCTAGGCTTCAGCAGTTTGTAAACTGAGAACTTCCAGATGCATAAACTGGATTTAGAAAAGGCAGAGGAACCAGAGGTCAAATTGCCAACATCTGCCAGATCACAGAAAAAGCAAGGGAATTTGAAAAAATCTACTTCTTCTTCATTGACTATGCTAAAAACTTTGACTGTGTGGATCATAACAAACTGGAAAATTCTTAAAGAGATGGGAATCTCAGACCATGTTAACTTGTATGCTGAGAAATCTGTATGTAGGTCAAGAAGCAGCAATTAGAACCAGAAATGGGACAACGGAATGTTTCCAAATTGGGAAGGGAGTACATCAAGGCTGTATATTGTCACCCTGTTTATTTAATTTATATGCAGAGTACATCATGCAAAATGCCTGGCTGAATGAATCACAAGCTGGAATCAAGACTGCTGGGAGAAATACCAATAACCTTGGATATACAGATGATACCACTCTAATGGCAGAAATGAAGAGGAACTAACAGCCTCTTCATGACGGTGAAAGAAGAGTGTGAAAAAGCTAGCTTAAAACTCAACATTCAAGCAACTAAGATCATGGCATCAGGTCCCATCACTTCATGGCAAATATAAGGGAAAAAATTGGAAGCAGTGACAAACTATTTTCTCAGGCTCCAGAATCACTGCAGATGGTGATTGCAGCCAAGAAGTTAAAAGACTTCCTTCCTTGCAAAGAAGGCTATGACAAACCTAGACAGCATGTTAAAAGCAGAGATATCACTTTGCTGACAAAGATCTGTATAGTCAAAGCTATCGTTTTTCCAGTAGCAATGTATGGATTTGAGAGTTGGACAATAAAGAAGGCTGGATATCAAAGAACTGATGCTTTTGAATGTGGTGCTGGAGAAGACTCTTGATAGTCTGCAAGATATCAAACTGCAAAGATATCAAACCAGTCAATTCTAAAGGCAACCAACCATGAATATTCATTGGAAGGACGGTTGCTGAAGCTGCAACATATTGGTTACCTGATGCAAAGAGCTGACTCATTGGAAAAGATGCTGGGACAGATTGAAGGCAAAAGAAGGGAATGGCAGAAGATGAAATGGTTATATAGCATCACCAACTCAATACACATAAATCTGATCAAATTCTGGGAGATAGTGGAGGACAGAAGAGCGTGGCATGCTACAGTACATGAACTTGCAAAGAGCTGCAAAAGTAGCAACTGAACAACAACAATTCAGCATCAAGGAATGACTGTTCATTCCCTGATAGGTGGGTAAAAATGTCTTTGATTCAAGATAGAACGGGAGTAAATAGGGAAAGGTTACAGGAAATGAAAGAAAAAGAAGCTTAAAAGAAGAAATAAAGAATGGAATATAATAACAAACACAGTAACAACAACATACCAGCAAGAAAACATGTATTGATCCATAGTTACATGAAATTATAATTTGCTCTGGTTTGTAATGAAATGCTAAAAAGAAACGTAAGAAAGTCAGGTTTCTATTACAGTTTTATGGCACACTGGCCATATTATTTATGAACACATCTCACGCACACACACACACATTAGGTATTGTCTTGTACAGTAGTAAATACTAAAATTGAATTAATCAATCTCCAAAGTTAATGAGTGGTATGAACTATGATAAAGTTTATATACCAGTGATATTATTTAAAAATAATTTTCATTAAATTGCTAAATTTAAGAAGTTGTCTCCAATTATGAAATCCTAAATTCCATATTATATTGTGGTATAGTTTAGGAATAGGACTACATGTAACAGATATGTTATATTTGAGATATTTATTAGATATACTAGTGGGGTTGTCAATATGCAAAAGGACACAGAGTTTAGTCATGAATCAGTCTTAAATTCCTTGTTCCTATTCAGTTTTCTTTTTCCAACCAGTGCTCTGAAATGGGTCCATTCCCACTGGCTCTTAAGACCCTTAAAATTTGGATAGTCCAGAAAGAGAAAGGAAAGTTATTGAGGAATACTAAATATGTATTTTTAAAAATTCATCTGTTAACCTACTATATAGTTTTCATGTGGGAGGTACAGAATGTTGGTTGGTTGGTTGGTTTTTCATAAATAGATGATTTTATACTTCTAATTAGAGAAGCTTCCCTTGTAGCTCAGTTAGTAAAGAATCTGCCTGCAATGCAGGACACCTGGGTTCAATTCCTGGATCAGGAAGATCTCCTGGAGAAGGAAATGGCAACCCACTCCAGTATTCTTGCCTAGAGAATCCAATGCACAGAGGAGCCTGGCAGGCCACAGTCCACTGGGTTGCAAGAGTCGGACACGACTTAGCAACTAAACCACCACCACCAATTAGAGGACACTGATAATAGCCTAGCTAACTGATACCATAAGGAAAGTGAATCCTTCCTTTGCTTTCAAGGTTACTTCAGAACTCTATTCAAATTTCACAAATGGTGATAAATAGGCTTTTGACAATTTCTTATATTCCATTTTGTGTCTATCCTGACTAAAACAGAAGAGAGAAAATATTCTGAAGAGTAAAACAAACTGGCATCAAATGTCTGTCTTAAGACCGAAAGAATTAATGTTCTCTACTTTTCTGTTCTTAGAACACAATACCCAGATTCCATTGCTACTTAAACTATTCCCAGTGTGAAGATTATCATCTTTCTGCTTTCTACCTCATATAACTAACCATTAATTGAAGAGTTATTTACTCCGTACATATTATGTTTTAGGCAATCAGCTAAGCATTGATGAGGCAACATCAGGAACCTTGTAAGTTGTCAAGGACCCTGGAGTCTAGTGTGAGAAACAGGCATATTAAAAATCAAGACCTATCACATGTAGCATTTAGCCATTAGAATTCACTACTGCCGAAATAGCCAGGAGGAATGTTTATGAAACATACATTGCACACATACTCAGATCTCCTGTATCAATGATTTCCTCCTTTCATTTCTTAGTGAAACGAAACAAATCACCGATCCATGTCTAGAAGTAAATGAAATCTCCTACCACAGCATGGTGTCTGACCAACCTCTGAGGAACAAGATGATGTAACCTGGAATGCTAACTTCCTAGGACATGCTTTGACTAAATGCAAAGGAGCAATCAGAGAGGATCAGAGCTGCTTTACTTCCACTAACTCCTTCCTCTCCATGGAATACTGCTGAGTACAATTTTCTTTTTACCAACTTTCTAGATCAGCTTACATGCTGAGCAAACACACCTGAGAAACAGCTTCCTATGTCTTTTTGCAGCTCATACTGTAGCAGTAGCCAGGCAGGTAAGGTTACAGGAGTATATTGCTGCATTTATTTCCTTACTTTGTTTCTCTCCACTCTCACCACCCCTAGCATTACAACTCCTGAAGTATTAACACTCAAAACTTTGCCTCTGGCTCTGCTTCTAGAGGAACTGAGTTATTACACATGGTTAGCTTTGCTTAGGGATGATCATGGTTTTACACATGAGGAACAAACTAATGTTTTGCCTGTAAGTCTAAGGCAAATTTAAATATATATATATATATAAAATATCAGCATCATATTTAATTCAAAAAAAGAAGAACCCAATTCTTACAAAACCCACAGTGGGTCATATGAAAACAGCATTTTTAGTAGGCCTCAACTAGGGGGCAAATCACAAAGGTCACATCTCGGCATGTGGTTACAGTTTTGTATTTTGTATAGTAACATGATGCTATTAAAGTGCTGCACTCAATATACCAGCAAATTTGAAAAACTCACCAGTGGCCGCAGGACTAGAAAAGGTCAGTTTTCATTCCAGTCACAAAGAAAGGCAATGTCAAAGAATATTCAAACTACTGCACAACTGCGAACATCTCACATGCTAGCAAAGTAATGCTCAAAATTCTCCAAGCCAGGCTTCAACAGTATGTGAACTCTGAACTTCCAGATGTTCAAGATGGATTAGAAAATGCAGAGGAACCAGAGACCAAATTGTCAACATCCACTGAATCATCGAAAAAGAAAGAGTTCCAGAAAAACATCTACTTCTGCTTTATTGACTATACCAAAGCCTTGACTGTGTGAACACAACAAACTGTGGAAAATTTTTCAAGAGATGAGAATACCAGACCACCTTATCTGCCTCCTGAGAAATGTGCATGCAGATCAAGAAGCAACATTTAGAACTGGACATGGAAAAACAGACTGGTTCCAAATCAGGAAAGGAGTACATCAAGGCTGCATATTGTCAGCCTGTTTATTTAACATATATGCCTAGTACATCATGTGAAATGCTGGACTGGATGAAGCCCAAGCTGGAATTAAGATTGTCAGGAGAAATATCAATAACCTCAAATATGCAGATGACACCCCCCTTATGGTAGAAAGCAAAGAAGAACTAAATATTCTCTTGATGAAAGTGAAAAAAGAGAGTGAAGAAGTTGGCTTAAAACTCAACATTCAAAAAACTAAGATCATGGTATCCGGTCCCCATTACTTCATGGCAAATAGATGGGGAAACTATGGAAACATTGAGAGACTTTATTTTTAGGGGCTCCAGAATCACAAGAAAGGTTATGACCAACCTAGACAGCATATTAGAAAGCAGAGGCATTACTTTCAACAAAGGTCCATCTTTTCAAAGCTAAGGTTTTTCCAATAGTCATGCACAGATGTAAGAGTTGGACTATAAAGAAAGCTGAGCCCCGAAGAATTGATGCTTTTGATCTGTGGTGTTGGAGAAGACTCTTGAGAGTCCCTTGGATTGCAAGAAGAATAAATCAGTCCATTCTAAAGGAAATCAGTCCATTCTAAAGGAAATCAGTCCTGAATACTCATTGGAAGGACTGATGTTGAAGTTGAAACTCCAATACTTGGGCCACCTGATGTGAAGAACTAACTCATTGGAAAAGACCCTGATGATGGGAAAGATTTAAAGGTGGGAGGAGAAGGGGATGACAGAGGATGAGATGGTTAGATAGCATCACTGACTCAATGGAGATGAGTTTGACTAGGCTCTGGGAGTTGGTGATGGAAAGGGAAGGCTGGTGTACTGCAGTCCATGAGGTCTCAAAGAGTCAGACACGACTGAACAACTGAGCAGGCATACACTCATGCAGATACTGTGGAAGCCCTTCACAATTAAGAGAAAACTCTGAAAAAATTCATGTCAGACATAGGATTTCATATATTGCCTGGTTTAGCACAAAGTAAGGTACATATGCACTGCACCCCGTACCCTAAGTATGCCAGCATATCCTGAAAGTCTTTCTGTGATTTCAGCTTTATCACTTTATCCAGAATAGGTCAAATTCTGAAAGACTGACTTTCATTAGCCAAACTGAGGGAAAACTGATTATTTACCCCATCAGAGCCTAGAGTTTCTAGTAACTAAAATAGTTTTTACTCTCTTGGTATCAGGATTTCAGGAAAGTGATGGGGTAATTAGACATTTGTGTCATATTTATGGAGCGAATACACTGTGATGATTTTTTTTGAACAATGAATATTCAGAAGAAATTCTTGAATTATTTGTATTTATAACTTTATTCTTTCTTAGGCTGATATAACCTTGCTTGCTGCCAGCTGAGAAAGACAGAAAAATATTAAATAACATATCACTAAGATTATAGCAGGATTTCTAATAAAGGAGAATGAGTGCATTACAAATTCACAGAGAGAAGTTTCTGCCGGTAGGTGGTATTTGTATTTTAAGAGACAGCATTTCATGGATCATAGGTTCAAGCAAATACTCATTGTGCTAGACATTAACTGCCACTTAGCAATAGTGATAGAGAAGTAGAAAACATCTGGTTGTGGATAATGAGCCAGAGCTGCTCAGCTCCCCTGGATGCTAACAGCATTGGGCAAAGGTCGTGGTGTAAGGCCATCTGGCTCCATGCATAAAGATATGTGGAGATCTTTCCTAGCACTGCAAATCATCAGCATATTTGTAAGCAGCAGCAGGTAAGAAAATCCAATAAATAGCAAATATTTAACCACCAATTTAAAATATCTAACATGAATACATTTCATTAGCATTGTGGCTACTAAATATCAGATTTCTGTCACAAACTATTGAAATATGAATTGTGTCATAATAATACGCAAATTCACAAAACTATTATGAATATAAGACAAATCATTGCTCATATATATTTAAGCAACTTAAGCAGAGGAGTTATGTGTAAAAGTATAACTTAGATTTGCTTTCATCAAATATTATTTTCCTTTTCTATTTCTTTATTACTTTCATATTTCTATCAAATTCATGTTGATGTATGGCAAAACCAATACAATATTGTAAAGTAATTAACCTCCAATTAAAATAAATAAATTTATATTTAAAAGGAAAAAAGATAACTATGTAGTGAAAAACATATGCTCTCACTTATACTAATTTAAGTATCATTCCCTTTTTTTTTTTTACAAAAAAAAAAAAAAAGCAACTATAGAGCACCTGCTAAGTGTCATATTCTGTGCCTGGCATTGAGAACCCAAGACAGATAATGTTCTAAATAACTGATAGTTTAGAAAAGACTGCATACATTTTAGCAAAAGACTACTTTGCAATGTAGCATAATACAGGCTTTAATAGAAACATGTACTGCTTCTGATGGGGGAATGCTCAAGGAAAATTTTACCCCCCAAAAAATGTTACCCAAGATCAGTCTCATGTAATGAGTAGGCACTGCCAAATATGCTTAGCTTGACCAAATGTTAGTAAGGCTCCTAAACCTTTATGTAGGCCCATCTGTGCACTTTATTGCAACATACAATTTTAGCAAGAACCCTGCTAAGTCAGTTTGCAAGAGTCTCCTTATCCTTGCTATCTGATCACTCTTGATTTGTTATGTTAGGTAGTTAGAATAGGAAAAAGGAGTCCAAAAGGACAGTGGCTAAAAGACAAAGATAGGAAAAGTCCTCAAAAGTAGAACAAAGGAAGGTCGGAGGACCGAAGTGAGGACCTCAGGTAAAACAAACAGCCCTCCTGGCTAGCCCAATTTACATAGGGCAGGTTCGGGGAGGAGAAAAAAAAACATAAAAAGAGGAGCCAGAATTGAGCCAAGGGCTTCTCTTCTCTTCGCATCTTTTGGGTTGGCCTGCCCTCACACCTAGAGGATGTATTTTCCTTTGCTTTCTAAATAAAACTGAGCTATAACACTGGTTCTTCTGTGGCTTCAAACTTTTGATGTGGTGAGACAGACCCAAGGAAATTACAAATTCCCCACTAGTTAAAATTTCTCACCTCTCACTCTTGGTATCCAATCACCCTGGTCTGTCTTCAGCAGAACTCCTACTATGTTAGTTCCGCCAGAATCTATGCCACCCACCCACTCATCTGATGCTTCCTCTTAGTAATTTTCTATACAGTAGACCCCTTGCTCCTTGGCTGTAAACCCCCACTTGCCCTTATGCACTTAGAATAGAGCCCAATTCTATACTCGTGTCTATTTTCCCCTAGTGCAATAGTGCTGAATAAAATTTGCCTTCTTTGCTTTAGCTTCTGTCCAGTTATGATTCTCTTTGAAAATATCAAGCAGGTAGAAGGAATTCTGTGCATCCTGGGCAAGAGAAAAAAGCAAAGAACCAAGAGAGAGTAACCACTTATGTAATGAGTGGTAGAACTGCCACTTAAGAGCTCATTGCATACACCCTTGTTTGTCCTGATGATGAGCTACATTTTTTTTTTTTCTTGAAAGAATTAGGGAAAAAAAACAGAATGATTTTAAAGTCTTAAAAACAGTTTATTTTAGAGGAATCATTGACAAGCAAGATAAAGAATGAATTGTTGGACTGCCAATCTAAAGATTTAGTCATCTAGGAAGCAGTTGCACTAACACAGGAAAGAGACATTAACGATCTGAACGAAAGCATGGCCAGTGAGAATAAAGAAGAGGAAGCATATTTGAGAGGTATGGCATTCTTGAGTTTATTAGAGATTCTCTAGCTTGAGATATAGTTAAAGGGATCAATGGCATACTGTCATTAATTACAGCTATGCTTTAATTAAATGGATGAGCTTGAAACAGGGGGGAAGGGGAAAGACACAACCTTTAAAAGAATGACACAGCCCTTGAAGATACAACATAAACTGCTTAGACCAACTAGGTCCAAGATGGCAGAAGATTCAACTCCCAGTAAACCTTGAGCCTCATTATATGCTCATTGTAAAATATTAGCATCTACCATAACACACCCACCAGAGCTATGATGGTTCTAAGGACAATCATCAATGTCAAAAAGTGGACTGTGGCCCAATCACTGGAAATATCCATCCTTTCTCCAAAATAGTTGGAATAATCCTCTCACTTATTACCCAGCCCATAAAAACTAACCACCCCATATCTGGGGGGCTTTTGCCTGCTTAGATGACCCATACTCTGTCTGTGGTGTGTTTTTATCCTAGGCTGCTCTCACTTTCTGAGACAACCCCATGTCCTGCTCTCATCTTTTGAAGTAAACTACATTCTTTCTGTGGAGTGTGTATCTCTCTAAATAAATCAACTTTTTACCTATAACTTTGCCTCTCTTAGAATTCTATCTGTAACAAGACAAATTATCTGAGTTTCATTAAGTCTCAAGACTAGGTAAGTGATCTCAATTAAAAGAGAGTGGGTTCAAGCTAACAAGTAAGAGAGGCCAGAAGAAAGGTAAGTCTACAGTGACCAATTATTTTAAGGGATAATGCAATCCCTAAAGGAACAGAGAGGAGGAAAATGAAAAGACAGTAGAAAACTGCTAGGAAGAGTGGTCAATGTGCCAAGTATTACAAATGACTCCAGCAAAGCAAGGATTGCACATAAATACTGGGGCATCCAAATTAGGATGTCAAATGAAGTCTAACTTTGCCTCCTTCTTATGATTGAAGTGTGTATGAAAATACACAAAGACATTCAATATTGAAATTAATCTGGATACCTAGAATATCAATAATTCTTTGGACTCAGAATACACAAAAATCTTAAAAAATATAAAACAGTGTCTTTCAATGAAGAAAATGTCAAGAAAGAAGTATATCTCATCTGTAAATTATTGTTAATTCCTAACTCAGAAACAAAGCTTTCATTACCAAAATTCAGGAACTTATATTTCTTAAAATATACATTGTTTTCTGAGTTATTTGAGCTGTATCATTCATCCCCTTCAAACTCTATCAACAATACATACATTTCTATATTTACTCATTCTGTAAATATTAGTAATCAAAAACAATCCAGTTTAGGGCACAAATAGACATGAGGTCATGCATTACAGCTAGACTGTGGTATGCGTAGTTACAAGTGGTAGAGAAGGAAAGGGGATGGAGTGCTGCCTTCTAGGAGTTGCTTTCTTGTGGAGTGCTGGTTCTGACAAAGGAAACGCTATAGGTGCTTGGATTTTTCAGTATGACACTCCATAAAGTTAGAAATTCAGAGAGGGAGAACAGGAGATTCCTTTTAGTCCAATAAGATCAACATGATCAATGAGAGCCAGACATTAGATATTTGGCTAGAGGGGCAGTAGACCAACACTAGAATTCTGTTAGTTGTGCCACAGCTCCTCTTTTTTATTTTATCAGCAAATTAAGATTCACCATGGCTTAATGGATTATATTCTCTAGTTTGGGCTAACAATGGTTAAACTGCTCAGAATATTTTTAAGTTTTCAAGGTTTTTTGAAGGATGGATTTTTAACTTACTAAACTGTGAAAAAGTAAAGTGAAAGTATTAGTCACTGAGTCGTGTCTGACTCTTTATGACCCCATGGACTGCAGCATGCCAGGCTTCCCTGTCAAGCACCAACTCCTGAAGCCTACTGGAACTCATGTCCATTGTGTCGGTGATTCCATCCAACCATCTCATCCTCTGAAATAGCCTTTTCCTCCAGCCCTCAATCTTTCCTAGCATCAGGGTCTTTTCCATGAGTCAGTTCTTCACATCAAGTGGCCAAAGTGTTGGTGTTTCAGCTTAAGCATCAGTCCTTCCAATTAATATTCAGGACTGATTTCCTTCAGGACGAACTGGTTGGATCTCCTAGCAGTACAAGGGGCTCTCAAGAGTCTTCTCCAACACCACAGTTCAAAAGCATCAATTCATTGGCACTCAGTTTTCTTCATGGTCCAACTCTCACATCCATACATGACCACTGGAAAAACCATAGACTTGACTAAATGGACCTTGTTGGTAAAGTAATGTCTCTGCTTTGCAATATGCTATCTAAGTTGGTCATAACTTTTCCTTCAAAGGAGTAAGCGTCTTTTAATTTTATGGCTGCAGTCACCATCTGCAGTGATTTTGGAGAGCAGAAAAAAAAGTCTGACACTGTTTCCACTGTTTTCCCATCTATTTCCCATGAAGTGATGGGACCAGATGCCATGATCTTCGATTTCTGAATGTTGAGTTTTAAGCCAAATTTTCACTCACCTCTTTGACTTTCATCAAGAGGCTTTTTAGTTCTTCTTCACTTTCTGCCATAAGGGTGGTGTCATCTGCATATCTGTGGCTACTGCTGCTAAGTCGCTTCAGACGTGTCCAACTCTATGCGACCCCATAGATGGCAGCCCTCCAGGGTCCCCCGTCCCTAGGATTCTCCAGGCAAGAACAATAGAGTGGGGTGTCATTGCCTTCTCTGTCTGCAAATCTGAGATTACTGATATTTCTCCTAACAATCTTGATTCCAGCTTGTGCTTCTTCCAGCCCAGCCTTTCTCATGATGTACTCTTCATAGAAGTTAAATATGCAGGGTGACAATATACAGCCTTGATGTACTCCTTTTCCTATTTGGAACCAGTTCCATTTCCAGTTCTAACCTGTTGCTTCCTGCATACAGATTTCTGAAGAGGCAGGTCAGGTGGTCTGGTATTCCCATCTCTTTCAGAATTCTCCACAGTTTATTGTGATCCACACAGTCAAAGGCTTTGGCATAGTCAATAAAGCAGAAATAGATGTTTTTCTGGAACTCTCTTGCTTTTTCGATGATCCAGCAGATGTTGGCAATTTGATTTCTGGTTCCTCTGCCTTTTCTAAACCCTGCTTGACCATCTGGAAGTTCACGTATTGCTGAAGACTGGCTTGGAGAATTTTGAGGATTACTATACTAGCGTGTGACATGCGTGCAATTGTGCGGTAGTTTGAGCATTCTTTGGCATTGCCTTTCTTTGGGATTGGAAGGAAAACTGACCTTTTCCAGTCCTGTGGCCACTGCTGAGTTGTCCAAATTTTCTGGCATATTGAGTGCAGCCCTTTCACAGCATCATCTTTCAGGATTTGAAATAGCTCAACTGGAATTCCATCAGCTCCACTAGCTCTGCTCGTAGTGATGTTTTCTAAGGCCCACTTGACTTCACATTCCAGGATGTCTGGCTCTAGATGAGTGATCACACCATCATGATGATCTTGGTCGTGAAGATCTTTTTTGTACAGTTCTGTGTATTCTTGCCACCTCTTCTTAATATCTTCTGCTTCTGTTACCACACCATTTTGGTCCTTTATCGAGCCCATCTTTGCATGAGATGTTCCCTTGGTATCTCTAATTTTCTTAAAGAGATCTCTAGTCTTTCCCATTCTGTTGTTTTCCTCTATTTCCTTGCATTGAACACTGAGGAAGGCTTTCTTATCTCTCCTTGCTGTTCTTTGGAACTCTGATTCAGATGCTTGTATCTTTCCTTTTCTCCTTTGCTTTTCACTTCTCTTCTTTTCACAGATATTTGTAAGGCCTCCCCAGCAGCCATTTTGCTTTTTTGAATTTCTTTTCCATGGGGACGGTCTTGATCCCTGTCTCCTGTACAATGTCACGAACACCTGTCCATAGTTCATCAGGTACTCTATGAGATCTAGTCCCTTAAATCTATTTTCACTTCCACTGTATAATCATACGGGATTTGATTGAGGTCATACCTGAATGGTCTAGTGGTTCTCCCTACTTTCTTCAATTTAAGTCTGAATTTGGCAATAAGGAGTTCATGATCTGAGCCACAGTCAGCTCCTGGTCTTGTTTTGGTTGACTGTATAGAGCTTCTCCATCTTTGGTTGCAGAGAATATAATCAATCTGATTTTGGTGTTGACCATCTGGTGATGTCCATGTGTAGAGTCTTCTCTTGTGTTGTTGGAAGAGGGTGTTTGCATGACCAGTGCATTTTCTTGGCAAAACTCTTTTAGTCTTTGCCCTGCTTCATTCCGCATTCCAAGGCCAAATTTTCCTGTTACTTCAGGTGTTTCTTGACTTCCTACTTTTGCATTCCAGTCCCCTATAATGAAAAGGACATCTTTTTTGGGTGCTAGTTCTAAAAGGTCTTGTAGGTCTTCATAGAACCGTTCCACTTCAGCTTCTTCAGTGTTACTGGTTGCGGCATAGACTTGGATTACTGTGATATTAAATGGTTTGCCTTGGAAACGAACAGAGATCATTCTGTCAGTTTTGAATTGCATCCAGGTACTGCATTTCGTTCTGTTGACCACAATGGCTACTCCATTTCTTCCAAGGATTCCTGCCCGCAGTAATAGATATAATGGTCATTTGAGTTGAATTCACCCATTCCAGTCCATTTTAGTTCTCCGATTCCTAGAATGTCCACGTTCACTCTTGCCATCTCTTGTTTGACCACTTCCAATTTGCCTTGATTCATAGACCTGACATTCCATGTTCTTATGCAATATTGCTCTTTATAGCATTGGACCTTGCTTCTATCACCAGTCACATCCACAACTGGGTATTGTTTATGCTTTGGCTCCATCCCTTCATTCTTTCTGGAGTTATTTCTCTGCTGATCTCCAGTAGCATATTGGGCACCTACTGACCTGGGGTGTTCCCCTTTCAGTATCCTATCATTTTGCCTTTTCATACTGTTCATGGGGTTCTCAAGGCAAGAATACTGAAGTGGTTTGCCATTCCCTTTTCCAGTGGACCACATTCTGTCAGACCTCTCCACCATGACCCACCTGTCTTGGGTGGCCTCACGGGCATGGCTTGGTTTCATTGAGTTAGACAAGGCTGTGGTCCTAGTGTGATTAGATTGACTAGTTTTCTGTGAGTATGGTTTCAGTATGTCTGCCCTCTAATGCTCTCTTGCAATATCTACCATCTTACTTTGGGTTTCTCTTACCTTGGACGAGGGGTATCTCCTCACTGCCACCCCTCCTGCCCTTGATCGTGGAATAGCTCCTCTAGGCCCTCCTGCACCAGCGCAGCCACCACTCCTTTACGTACTCCTTTTCCGACTTGGAACCAGTCTATTGTTCTATGTCCAGGGTTTAGTCACGCTTTTGTTCTTCAAGGAAAACCTGGTGCCAGGATCTTTAGTCTTTCCATCAGATTCCATTAAGAGAGCATTGTCCTGCAACACACTCCTATGCTTATGCTCTACCCATTTAAATAAAAGCTCTACCCATTTCTTATGCCTCCACTTCTCATTCCTCTCTATTAGAAACTTCCCTAGTTTGCTCTCTGACATCTCTAGTATGCCATCCCACTGAAAACTCAGTTTTTGTTTAGAACATAAATGAAAGGGCATAAAAGTTAATATTCTATTTGGATTATTTTGATCCCATGTAAAATAATATTTAATGAGACTAACTCATACATTTCTTAGGTAATTAAAGATTTATAAAATTAGTTCTCCATTTAAATATAATTAAGATAAATGTATTAACCCTTCCCCCCCCCATTTGGTGCTACAAAATATTGAAGCTTAAAAGGGCTCTAAAGGGATATCACTGCTTGAAAGTCTTATTATTTCTTAAATATTTGCTATGGTCATTGTTTTTCTTCCAGAAAAAGACATTTCTGGGCAGCTATATTGTCCTGTGAAGTGATATCATTTATGGTAAACTAACATATATGCTTCTTTAGCCATAATCAAAACACTCTTCAAACAAAATGCACGTCAGGTCCTTAAAGGTTAATTTTTTTAAGTTCTTTGTCATTTCAAAAGGGAATTGCTATAGTGCACAAAAGGGCTTCCCAGTGGCACAGACAGTAAATAATCTGCCTGCAGTGCAGGAGACCTGGGTTTGATTTCTGGGTCAGGAAGATCCCCTGGAGAAGAGAATGGCAACCCACTCCAGTATTCATGCCTGGGAAGTCCCATAGACAGAGAAGTCCCTGGCATTGCAAAGAGTTGGGCATGACTAAGCGACTAACATATAGTGCATAAAAGTTCACAGCAATTTCTGTTAAAGTCTACAGAGTAAAATGCTCTTTACAACATAAGCCAGCCTCTATGGTTTAGCTACACAATTTTCAATTTTACTTGGTGGAAAACAAAATTGTGATTTTAAATTTTGTTACATAGGTATTTCAAATGTTTGTTAGCCTACTGATTTCCCCCCAAACTTCCTTCATTTATCTAACATTAAAAAGGCTGACATCAACTGCTTAGTCAGTATTTTTTGATTAAAGGAAGTTGCAACATTAGAACAGAGACATATAGTAGAAAGAAAGAATTTCTCTTAAACTTCAGTTATAACAACAGGCATTCAGGATGAAGACACTAACAATACAGTTAACATCCAAGTCTAAAAGGAGTAAAAAAATCTGGTGAACTGAATTAAGGGGAAAAAACTTATCTGTTGATTTAAAAAGAAAATATAGATACCAGCAATATAAACTGATCATCGGAAGTTCAAATTTGACCAAAAAGTGCTTTATATATTTCTCACACTTGGAGTATGTCAAGAATAAGATAGGCATTTCAGAATAAAAATTGTATAAATTGCATGGAAGCTTTAAGAATATGCTTGACATGGTTGGCAAAAATCTGATTCAGCTGATCTCTAAGACCATATTAGAGATGGAACACTGATACAATTTAAAAAGAATGTTAGACTAATCTATTATTAAAGATTGACCTAACTGCTTTCGGAAATACAGACAAGAATGGACAAAACGGAAAGTCAGAAAGCTATCCAGAGGGCCATTTTAGCAATCCAGGCATGGGATAATGAGTTAATAGGTAAGACAATGACAGTGAGATTTGGGAAAAATTGCTTGAGAGACATCCTGAGAAACAGTAAACTAAGTGTATGTTTGGCTACTTGAAGAAAGGACAAGGGGAAATTCAACCTCATTTGCCAATGTCTAACTTTAGAATACATAAGAGTGACTATATACAGTAGTGAGACGGAACTGTTTATTTTGAGGGAAAGGTATTTATCTTATTTAATACATGCTGAATTTGAAATGACATGTGGACATTTAAAAGAAAGTGTCCAATAAGGAGAATCTGAAGATGAAACTCCAGGAAATATGTCTGCTTATATTTACTGATACTAATGAAGGAAATGATGTTTGAAAAGAAAATAAAAATTTGATAAAGAGTGTACAATAATTAGGCAATATCTCAAAGGAGGCAGAGAGGATTTAATAAATATTGGCAGCTTGCCCTGGAAAAACAAAGAGACACTATTCTTCATAGGTATCATAAAAAGAAAACAAGAAAGAAAAGAAAAATTGGGAACCCGTACTGTTTTAAAACTAAACTGAAGACCAACTCTGCCTGTTTCATATTTTACTTTTGATTAGAATTCTTTGTAGTGGTTTAGTTCACAAAAATCTTGAGCAGAATGTATACATGCTCTTACCCCCATAGACATATACAGTTTCTATTATAAACATTTTGCATTTGTATGGTACTATTGTTAAAATTGATGACCCATTATTGATACACTAGAGTCCATAATTTACCTTAAGGTTCTTGCTTTGTGTTATGTACTCTATGGATTTTGACAAATGCATAATGACAAGTATCCATCATCACAGTATCACAGAGAATGGTTTGTGTCCTAAACTTCCCCTGCGTGTGTGCATGCATGCCAAGTCACTTCAACTGTGTCCAACTCTTTGCAACCCCATGGACTGTAGCCTGCCAGGCTCCTATACTCATGGACAGAGGAGAGTACTCTGTAAGAGAATACAGGCAGGAATACTAGAGTGTGTTGCCATGCCCTACTTTAGGGGATCTTCCTGACCCAGTAATCAAACTCATTTCTCCTGTAACTCTGGCATTGCAGGCAGGTTCTTTACCTCTAAGCCATGACAGAAACCCCTAAACTTGCCCTGAGGTCCACTTAACCATCCTTCCCCCAATCTCTGGGATCCCTGACACCTTTCCTCTCAAATTTTGCTTTTACAGATATCATATACTTGCAATCAGACAGTGGGTCATCTTCAGATTTCGTTTCTCTTAAAATACTCTTTTAAGACTTTTCCATCTCTTTTTATAATTTGATAGCCCATTTTTCTTTATCATTGAAAAATATTCCATTGTCTATATATACCAGTTTATTTATCCATTCATTTATTGAAGGGCATCTTGGCTGCTTTGCAGTATTGGCAACATGAATAAAGCTACCATAAACATTTTTGTGCAAGTTTTAGTGTGTACAAATGATTTTGACTCATAAGTGAGAAATAGATTTAAGGGACATGATCTGATAGAGTGTCTGATGAACTATGGATGGAGATTTGTGACATTGTACAGAAGATAGCAATCAAGACCATCCCCAAGGAAAAGAAATGCAAGAAAGCAAAATGGCTGTCTGAGGAGGCCTTACAAATAGCTGTGAAAAGAAGGGACGTGAAAAGCAAAGGAGAAAAGGAAGGATATACCCATTTGAATGCAGAGTTCCAAAGAAGAGCAAGGAGAGATAAGAAAGCCTTCCTCAGTGATCAATGCAGAGAAAAACAATAGAATGGGAAAGACTAGAGATCTCTGCAAGAAAATTAGAGATACCAAGGGAACATCTCATGCAAAGAAGGACTAGATAAAGGACAGAAATGGTAGGGACCTAACAGAAGCAGGAGATATTAAGAAGAGGTGGCAAGAATACACAAAAGAACGGTACAAAAAAGATCTTCATGACCAAGAGCATCATAATGGTGTGATCACTCACCTAGAGCCAGACATCTTGGAATGTGAAGTCAAGTACTTAGGGCCTTAGGCCTTAGGGAGCATCACTATGAACAAAGCTAGTGGAAGTGATGGAATTCCAGTTGAGCTATTTCAAATCCTGAAAGACGATGCTGTGAAAGTGCTGCTCTCAATATACCAGCAAATTTGGACAACTCAGCAGTGGCCACAGGACTAAAAAGGTCTGTTATCATTCCAATCTCAAAGAAAGGCAATGCCAAAGAATGCTCAAACTACCGCACAATTGCACTCATCTCACATGCTAGTAAAGTAATGCTCAAAATTCTCCAAGCCAGGCTTCAGCAATACGTGAACTGTGAACTTCCAGATGTTCAAGCTGGATTAGAAAATGCAGAGGAACCAGAGACCAAATTGCCAACATCCGCTGGATCATTGCAAAAGCAAGAGAATTGCAGAAAAACATCTATTTCTGCTTTATTGGCTATGCCAAAGCCTTTGACTATGTGGATCACAATAAACTGTGGACAATTCTGAAAGAGATGGGAATACCAGACCACCTGACCTGCCTCTTGAGAAATCTGTATGCAGGTCAGGAAACAACAGTTAGAACTGGATATGGAAAAACAGATGGCTCCAAATAAGAAAAGAAGTACGTCAAAGCTGTATATTGTCACCCTGCTTATTTAACTTATATGCAGAGTACATCATGAGAAAGGCTGGGCTGGAAGAAGCACAAGCTGGAATCAAGATTGCCAGGAGAAATATCAACACCCTCAGATAGGCAGATGATACCACCCTGTGGCAGAAAGCAAAGAAGAACTAGAGAGTCTCTTGATGAAAGTGAAAGAGAGTGAAAAAATTGGCTTGAAACTCAACATTCAAAAACTAAGATCATGGCATCTAGTCCCATCACTTCATGGCAAATAAATGGGAAACAGTGGAAATAGTGAGTGACTTCATTTTGGGGCACTCCAATATCACTGCACGTGGTGACTGCAGCCATGAAATTAAAAAAGATACTTGTTCCTTGGAAGGGAAGTAATGACCAACCTAGATAGCATATTAAAAATTAGAGACTTTACTTTGTCAACAATGGTCTGTATAGTCACAGCTGTGGTTTTTTCGGTAGTCACGTATGGATGTAAGAGTTGGACTATAAAGAAAGCTAAATGCTGATGAATTGATGCTTTTGAACTGTAGTGTTGGAAAAGATTCTTGAGAGTCCCTTGGACTGCAGGGAGATCCAACCAGTCCATCCTAAAGGAGATCAGTCCTGGGTGTTCATTGGAAGGACTGATTTTGAAGCTGAAACTCCAATACTTTGGCCACCTGATGCGAAGAGCTGACTCAGTTGAAAAGACCTTAATGCTGGGAAGGATTAGGGGCAGGAGGAGAAGGGGACGACAGAGGATGAGATGGTTGGATGGCATTACCGATTCGATGGACATGGGTTTGGGTGGACTCCAGGAGTTGGTGATGGACAGGGAGCCTAGTGTGCTGTGGTTCATGGAGTCGCAAAGAGTAGGACACGATAGAGTGATTGAACTGAATAAATTTCGACATAAATACCTGGAAGAATTTATCTTCCAAAATGTGGTAATTTTCCTCAATGTATGTATATATGTATATATGTTACACACATAATCCATGTCTTGATAGGCAGTTTTATATATGTACATACATGCATACATACATATCTAATGATACACATAAAAAAAGAATCCTGAAATTTTATTTTATCAGCATTTTAATCTTATTTGAATATACATTCTGTATGAGCCTTCAATTATATCATTTTTCAACAATTCAAGGAATTTAAATTACTTGAAATTTAATCCTTTATATATTCAGAATTTCCTTCAGCTTAGTGAGAAAACTCTGACTATTAATTGTGCTTAATCCAACATTCATTGCAATCTGATGGTTCAGTTTAGGATTATATGTGCAAAGCAAGTTTCAAGATTGATATATACTGATATATAAATTTGAATGGAAATTTTTTTTTTACAAAAGTCCTTAAATTTTAAAAATTACAGTAAAATCATTTTGTTGTCTTTTATAAAATTGAATAAAACTGCATTGTAAATAAATACCAAAAAGATACTTTGTTTGAATTATTTCATAATAAATGATAGCTATAATATATTTCAGCGCACATTTTTTTCACTAGTATATGAAACTTTTAGAAAAATACAATTACTAATTATTCATAGAAATGATTACTGAGGTATTTTCATCCTTTCATTATAATTTTCCAAAAAATATATTAAGGTTGTTTATTTTAAGTTAAGGAGTATGGGTCTGCCCTGATGGCTCTGTGGTGAAGAGTTCACTTGCCAATGCAGGAGACACGGGTTTCATCCCAGGGCCAGGAAGGTTCCCACCTGCCATGGAGGAGCTAAGCCCATGTGCCACAATTACTGAGCCTGTGCTCTTGAGTCCAAGAGCCTCAACTACTGAGCCCACATGTCACAACTGAAGCCTAAGCACCCTAGAGCTGTTGCTCCGCAACAAGACAAACCATCACAGTGAGAAGCCTGCACACCGCAATGACAGAGTAGCCTCCACTCACTGCAACTAGAGAAAGCCTGCACAGCAGCAAAGATCCAGCATGGCCAAAAATAAATATATAAAATTATTAAAAACTAAGAAATTTGATAATTTTTATCATCTTGTATTACTTTAGGATATAATTCTTCTGAATTATACTTTAGAAAAATATTAGATTTATGAACACAACTGTATACAGCTCTACGGTTAAATTTTTCCCTAATTTATCTATTAATTCTTATATAACATAGACAATAGGGTGATAAGTGCATTATTGACCCATTTCTGATCCAAAAGTAAAAATTTACAGTATTTGCTCATTAATTATGCCATTTCTGAAGGTTTTTAGGTATACTTTATCACATTAAAGATGTTTCCTTGCTAGAAAAAATAGTTACTGCACAGCCCAGATATCCTTTATGCTCTGAGTACTGGGGCTCATAATAATGAATAAATCTTGCAATCTTCTCCAAAGCATGGCATTTGGTTAGAGGAAGCTGCCAAGAAAAAAAAAAAAAGAAAGAAAAGAATGCTATGCAGGAGGTTATCCTCCTTTAAATGGCAGACAAGGGAATGACAGGATGATTGATTCCCAGACATCTTGCTTGAAAAGGGAAAAAAACAATTTCTCTATTTATATTCCAGAAGCTACTTGTGAATGATACTTAAGCTAAGTTTTACCAGAGACCTCACATTTGCTCTGCCTTCTTTTTTTTTTTTGCCTTTGTTCTATCCCTTTTATAGGATTTTCTGTTAAGAATAGATTTTTTTTCAATAAAACACATGCATATGAGCTCCTGCCTTCAATTCAGTCACTCAGTCGTGTCCAACTCTTTGCGACCCGATGAATCAGAGCACGCCAGGCCTTCCTGTCCATTACCAACATCTGGAGTTCACTCAGACTCGCATCCATCAAGTTAGTGATGCCATCAAGCCATCTCATCCTCTGGCGTCCCCTTCTCCTCCTGCCCCCAATCCCTCCAAGCATCAGGTCTTTCCCAGTGAGTCAGCTCTTCACATGAGGTGGCCAAAGTACTGGAGTTTCAGCTTTAGCATCATTCCTTCCAAACAAATCCCAGGGCTGATCTCCTTCAGAATGGACTGGTTGGGTCTCCTTGCAGTCCAAGGGACTCTCAAGAGTCTTCTCCAACACCACAGTTCAAAAGCATCAATACTTCAGTGCGCAGCTTTATTCACAGTCCAACTCTCACATGCATACATGACCACTGGAAAAACCATAGCCTTGACTAGATGGACCTTTGCTGATAAAGTAATGTCTCTGCTTTCCAATATGCTTCTAGGTTGGTCATAACTTTCCTCCCAAGGAGTAAGCGTCTTTTAATTTCATGGCTAGTCACCTTCTGCAGTGACTTTGGAGCCCCAAAAAATTAAGTCTGACACTCTTTCCACTGTTTCCCCATTTATTTCCCATGAAGTGATGGGACCAGAGGCCATGATCTTCGTTTTTGAATATTGAGCATTATTCCAACTTTTTCACTATCCACTTTCACTTTCATCAAGAGGCTTTTCAGTTCCTCTTCACTTTCTGCCATAAGGGTGTTGTCATCTGCATATCTGAGGTTATTGACATTTCTCCCGACAATCTTGATTCCAGCTTGTGCTTCTTCCAGCACAGTGTTTCTCATGATGTACTCTGCATATAAGTTAAATAAGAAGGGTGACAATATACAGCCTTGACATACTCTTTTTCCTATTTGGAACCAATCTGTTGTTGCATGTCCAGTTCCACCTGTTGCTTCCTGACCTGCATATAGGTTTCTCAAGAGGCAGGTCAGGTGGTCTGGTATTCCCATCACTTTCAGAATTGTCCACAGTTTCTTGTGATCCACACAGTCAAAGGCTTTGGCATAGTCAATAAAGCAGAAATAGATGTTTTTCTGGAACTCCCTTGCTTTTGCGATGATACAGCGGATGTTGGCAATTTCATCTCTGGTTCCTCTGCCTTTTCTAAATCCATCTTGAACATCTGGAAGTTCACCATTCATGTATTGCTGAAGCCTGGCTTGGAGAATTTTGAGCATTACTGTACTAGCGTGTTAGATGAGTGCAATTGTGTCGTAGTTTGAGCATTCTTTTGCATTGCCTTTCTTTGGGATTAGAATGAAAACTGACCTTTCCCAGTCCTGTGGCCACTGCTGAGTTGTCCAATTTTGCTGGCATATTGGGTGTAGCACCTTCACAGCATCATCTTTCAGGATTTCAAATAGCTCAACTGGAATTCCATCACCTCCACTAGCTTTGCTCATGGTGATGCTTTCTAAGGCCCACTTGACTTCACCTTCCAAGATATCTGGCTCTAGGTGAGTGATCACACCATCATGATGATCTTGGTTGTCAAGATCTTTTTTGTACAGTTCTTCTGTTTATTCTTGCCACCTCTTAATATCTTCTGCTTCTGTTAGGTCCATACCATTTTGGTCCTTTATTGAGCCCATCTTCGCATGAAATGTTCCCTTGGTATCTCTAATTTTCTTGACGAGATCACTAGTCTTTCCCATTCTGTTGTTTTCCTCTATTTCTTTGCATTGATCACTGAGGAAGGCTTTCTTATCTCTTCTCAGTATTTTTTGGAACTCTGCATGCAGATGCTTGTATCTTTCCTCTTCTCCTTTGCTTTTCACTTCTCTTCTTTTCACAGCTATTTGTAAGGCCTCCTCATACAGCCATTTTGCTTTTTGCATTTCTTTTCCGTGGGGACTGTCTTGATCCCTGTCTCCTGTACAATGCCACGAACCTCATTCCATAGTTCATCAGGCACTCTATCTATCACATCTAGGCCCTTAAATCTATTTCTCACTTCAATTGTATAATCATAAGGGATTTGATTTAGGTCATACCTGAATGGTCTAGTGGTTCTCCCTACTTTCTTCAATTTAACTCTGAATTTAGTAATAAGGAGTTCGTGATCTGAGCCACAGTCAGTTCCTCGTCTTATTTTTGTTGACTGTATAGAGCTTCTCCATCTTTGGTTGCAGAGAATATAATCAATCTGATTTTGGTGTTGACCATCTGGTGATGTCCATGTGTAGAGTCTTCTCTTGTGTTGTTGGAAGAGGGTGTTTGCATGACCAGTGCATTTTCTTGGCAAAACTCTTTTAGTCTTTGCCCTGCTTCATTCCGCATTCCAAGGCCAAATTTTCCTGTTACTCCAGGTGTTTCTTTCTTTTATTTATTTATTTATTTATTTTTTAATTTTTTTTTTAATTTTAAAATCTTTAATTCTTACATGCGTTCCCAAACATGAACCCCTTGACTTCCTACTTTTGCATTCCAGTCCCCTATAATGAAAAGGACATCTTTTTTGGGTGCTAGTTCTAAAAGGTCTTGTAGGTCTTCATAAAACCGTTCAGCTTCAGCTTCTTCAGTGTTACTGGTTGCAGCGTAGACTTGGATTACTGTGATATTAAATGGTTTGCCTTGGAAATGAACAGAGATCATTCTGTCATTTTTGAATTGCATCCAAGTACTGCATTTCAGACTGTTTTGTTGACCATGATGGCTACTCCATTTATCCTAAGGGATTCCTGCCTGTAGTAGTAGATATAGTGGTCATCTGAGTTAAATTCACCCATTCCAGTCCATTTTAGTTTGCTGATTCCTAAAATGTCTATGTTCACTCTTGCCATCTCTTGTTTGACCACTTCCAACTTGCCTTGATTCATTGACCTGACATTCCATGTTCCTATGAAATATTGCTCTTTATAGCATTGGACCTTGCTTCTATCACCAGTCACATCCACAACTGGGTATTGTTTTTGCTTTGGCTCCATCCCTTCATTCTTTCTGGAGTTATTTCTCCACTGATCTCCAGTAGCATATTGGGTACCTACTGACCTGGGGTGTTCCCCTTTCAGTATCCTATCATTTTGCCTTTTCATACTGTTCATGGGGTTCTCAAGGCAAGAATACTGAAGTGTTTTGCCATTCCCTTCTTCAGTGGACCACATTGTGTCAGACCTCTCCACCATGCCAGCCTGCCTTGGGTGGCCCCACAGGGCATGGCTTAGTGTCATTCAGTTAGACAAGGCTGAGGTCCTAGTGTGATTAGATTGACTAGTTTTATGTGATTATGGTTTCAGTGTTCCTGAACCATATGGTTCCTGCCTTAGGGATGTCAGGTCCTCCTAAGGAACCTGACTTAAGACAACTTTTATTTTATTTTTGCTGATTTTGCATTATGAATAGATGGGGAATGTACATATTTTCTGATCAGATACAAGCTGATAATTATATCTTTCCATCTATCTACTCATCTATCTATCTATCCGTCAGGCTGAACCTGGTCTTAGTTGTAGCATATGGGATCTTTAATTGCAGCATGTGGGATCTATTTCCCTGACTAGGGATCAAACCTGGTCCCCCTGCACTGGGAGCACAGTTTTAGCCACTAGGTCACCAAGGAAGTCCTAGATAATTATATTGTTTTATTCCTTTTGAATGCATCAAAAATATGAGATTGTGTTAATTTTTACATGATAAAAACTCTATTCTTGAAATTAGCCTAATGGTAATTTTTTTTAATTCATTTGGGATACTATTAAAATAATAATAATAAATTAGATAGCTTATGAAATAAATGTATTTCTCCCCTTTCCAAAGGCTGGGAAGTCCAAGATGAGGGTGCCTGTAGGTTGGGAGTCTAGTTAGGGCATGCTTCTGGCTTCAGAGACTGCAGGTTTCTTACTGTACCCTCACAGGACTGAAAGGGCCAAAGGTGCTCACTTGGCCTCCTACCTAGAGGGCACCAACCCTATTCTTGAGGGCTTTGACCTCAGGATTGAATCAGCTCCTAGAAGGCCCACCTTCATATACCTTTACACCAGGGATTAGATTTCAAGCAGAGTTTGGTGAGGACACAAACATTCAGTCTGTAACAGTTCACAATACAGCATCTACTTTACATATACCTGAATTTGATTGGCCAATATTTTATTCTTTTTGCATCTATAATCATAATGATACTGCCAGGTAATTCTCTTTTAATAACTTGTCTTTTTAGTTCAAATTTATGTTGGCATGAAAAATATTGTTGGGAACTTATTTTCTTATTTCTTAAAATAGTTTCTGCGAGAATGTTATTTCCAAAATTTTGAAAGATTCAATAGTAATTTTATCTGAGTTGTGGCTTTTTTATTGTGGATTTTGAAAAGAAATTATTACCAAGTCTGTTACTCTAAGTTATGGGACAGTTTGCATTTTTAAATTTCTTCTATCAATTTTGGCAAATTGTTTTCTAAGTAAACTTTTCATCTAAATATTTGAATATATTAGAATAAGTATGTTGACAATACATATCCCCTTATTATTAATGTCTACAGCAGGCAGAACGCTAAGATGGCTGTCCCAGACATACAGGCCATGTATAACCCCCATTCCTTCAAGTGCAAGTGGGACAAGTGATCCGACAGGACAAGAGAGTCAAAAGGGTTTACCATGCCTACGATTACACTACAAGTTAGTTGATTTTGGTAGTACAGTTGGTAAATAAGCTGCCTACCAATGCAGGAGACACAAGAAATGTGGGTTCAATCCCTGGTTCAGGAAGATCCCCTGGAAGAGGAAATGGCAACCCACTACAATATTCTTGCCTAAGGAATTCCATGGGGAGAGAAGCCTGGCAGGCTAGAGTACATGGGGTGGCAAAGAGTTGGACAAGACGGTGCACAGACATAGCTAACTTTGAATTGCTTAAATGGGAGATTATTCTAGAATGGCCTGGCCTATTTAGATAAACCATTTTTAAACAGGTAAAGTGACATATGTTCTCCTGCAGTCATGGAAGAAAGAAAGCAAGCATACTGTAGAGAAGTAAGCTCTGCTGGGAATTGTTGTTAGCCTCCAGGAGCTGGAGGGTCCCAGACCTATGAGAAGTAAAGAATTTTTTCAACAACCAATGAACTTGGAAGAAGACCCCAATGCTGAAAATACACCAAGCTTAATTTCAAGGCTGGAGAGATGTGAGATGATAATCTTTCTAATGCCTTCCTAGGTATCCTAAAGACTATGAGATAGAAGATTTGTGTTGTTTAAGCTACTTAGTTTTCAACTATTACTAAGAAGTGCTAAGCACTAAAATAGTATTTGTTCCATTGTCTACAATATTTAAGTTATTAATATAAACCTGGCTTTAGCTACAAATTACAAGTTTTAATAGACCACATGTTATCATTTATATATAATTCAAAACATATTTAATCCCACTATTTCTTCTTTGACATAACTGTATAGAAATATAAAGATTTTTAAATGTATCCATGTTATGATTTCCAGTTTCCATTCCACTGTTAATATATTTTCTGTATGACTAATTCTTTAAAATTTATTATACTCAATGCAAGTAGCCCAAGATATATATATGTACACACTCACACATGAATATATATACACATTTTATATATATATATATATATATATCTTTGATACAAATGGGTATTCTATAATTCTCAGTGTGTGTATTTCTTTTTTTCTTTCTTTTTCTTTTTTTGGCTGTGCTGCATGGCCTGCAGGATCTATGTTCCCAAGCAGGACTGAAATCAGGCCATGAAAAGAAAAGCCCATAATCTGAACCACTAGACCACTAAGAAACTCCCCATACATTTACTTTCAACTTTTTCTTATCCTTATATTTAAGGTACATTTTATTTTATTATTGCCATCATATCTACAAAGTAGATTAATGTTGATGCTTGAAAGGAAAGAAATTCATTTAAGCTTAATTTAACATATTTACCTTAATATAGCATCACTAAAAAAATGATTACTCATAAACAGGTGTTTTTCATAAACCCCATGACAATCACAACTTCATATATTAGAAGTTATATAACATTTTTTTAATAAATCATGTAATAACATTCTGATGTGGCTCTCTAAGACATTACTTTCACAATCACACACACATACACCTATACGCTAACCAAAAACAGAATATTCAAATGTGGAATTCCAGGTTATGTATTTAGTTGATTTCAGTTACATTATTGCTTATTCTTCCACTATAAAAAATAATCTCCCCTTTCTTCTGTAAATTTTAGTTCCATTTGTTTTCTGATAATCACTGTTAGCAGTGATTTAGAAAGTATATGTGAAAAAAATTTTGCCTGTATTTTTATTTAATTATAGTAAAAATAAGTGAATACTAACATTATTGTTGTATTTATCAAAGTAAAATGATTTCCTTTGTTCTCCAAAGGCTCCACTAAGAGGTCTTTTTAGTTATAGCAATGTATGAAAAATAAATGTCCATTATTCTGGGTGAAGGATGTAATAAAAACTTTCTGTTTTACTATCTTAAAGTTTGTATGGCCTTGGTTTTACAAAGACATTCCTCTGAAAGAAGATTGTCCCTTCTTGGGTGAATGTAAGTTCCAACATGAGAAAATACTATGGAAGTAAGCTAAAAGAAAAGTGAGATTTCAACTTCATTGGAAAAATGGATTCTGATTAACCAGCTGGAATTATCTTCTAGAATGAGCCACTGAGGTGCATGGTTCTGCCATAGGAAAATGACCATATAGGAGACTGTGAAATTAAAAAAAAGAGAGAGAATGGCTTTAACACCCAGTCCACTTGGAATGATGTTTGTGTGTCAGGACATATTCCTTTTATACCTTATTCTATCTCTTCCCAAGGCTTTCCCCTTGCTCTTATGGTTAACTACAGGGGTTATGGCACTGAAAAGATTTGGAATAGCTTATTTCTTACAACTATCCTTATAATCCAAGGAAAAGAGTATCAAGTAACTTGTCCTCATTGAAGGATTCCCTTACCTAGTTCCTGAGAATACAAAGGACAAGAGCTGGAGCAAACCCACAACTTCAGACACAGAAGAAAATCATGCTCATGAACTGAGATCACCTTTCAGAAGAGCACAGCTTGACTTTTAATGAGGATGAAAAGTTCTCTCCTATTTACAACATAATGTGCAGATGTTACCCTGACCTAAAACAGAGATAATTTTTAACATTTATGGTAAGAAGCTATTTCTTGAGTTCTTGTCTTAGTTTCACCTTTTGTCACAGGAAGTAAGCAGTACATAAGAACATAAAAAATACTGCACAAAAATCATCTCTCCATAGACAATGAGTTCCCATCTAAACCAAGATTCACTAGAAATTTTATAAAAAATTAAAAAATATTTTAAGTTAACACAGAGGCATGCTAAAATTCTTATGTAAGATATTATCTTATAATCATTAAAAATGGGACAAAGGGGATTTGAAGACTTAGGCTCCTCCAGTCCAAAGTCCCTAGAGTTGGAAAGGATCTGATCTTGCCTTTATTTTTTGTATTAAAAATTGGATATTTTTCAAAATATCCAATTGGTCCAAGCATAAACCATGCACCAGAGTAGGTATGTTTGTAAAACAGCTAATCTGATTTTCATTTAAAATAAAACATAAATAAATTGGTATGACATACATAGTGAGTTGAACACTGTGGAACATCAGACAAATCACATGGAGATAGCAGAAATCACAAACACTATTAGGAAAGTGATACAGGGCAGGGAGAAGAGCAAATAAAAAAAGGAAGAAACTAATGGTAATTCAAAAGCAGACTGAAGTCCCTTTTTGTGCACAGCTCTGGGGCTGATATCACGCCTCTGATGTGAGGGCTGGAGGAGGAGTGAGTGTTGCACTCACCACTGTCTGTGTACACAGCAGATCTCTGTAGATGAAAGACCAACACGGGCTCTAATTTATCTTTCCTAGGGGTTTCACTCACCAATTAGCAACATGACAGGCATTTTTTTTTCAAGATTAGGATTTTTTTTAATAATAATTTACTTATTGATAGCAAAACAAAACTGCACGTTTTATGAAGCATGTAAAATAGAGGCCTTCTCAGCATTTTCACTTCATGCAATGATGTTTTCTCCCCCACAGGAGGAACCAGACACAGAGACAAAAAAATAATGTGAAACCTTATTTTCAAAATAGAGGGCACGTACTTAAAATATACAAATTAATATTGGGGCAGTTTATGTCTTTATAAAATGTTTCACGATTTTTTTAATTAAATTTCATGGCAAATTCTACTTTTATTAGACCTTACTACTCATATGTGAAGAGAAGTGAAGCAAAAAGCAAAGGAGAAAAGGAAAAAATATATGCATCTGAATGCAGAGTTCCAAAGAATAGCAAGAAGAGATAAGAAAGCCTTCCTCAGTGATCAATGCAAAGAAATAGAGGAAAACAACAGAATGGGAAAGACTAGAGATCTCTTCAAGAAAATTAGAGATACCAAGGGAACATTTCATGCAAAGATGGGCTCGATAAAGGACAGAAATGGTATGGACCTAAGAGAAGCAGAAGATATTATGAAGAAGTAGCAAGAATACACAGAACTGTACAGAAAAGAGCTTCACAACCAAGATAATCATGATGGTGCGATCACTCACCTAGATCCAAACATCCTGGAATATCAAGTGGGCCGTAGGAAGCATCACTATGAGCAAAGCTAGTGGAGGTGATGGAATTCCAGTGGAGCTATTTAAAATACTGAAAGATGATTCTGTGAAAGTGCTGCACTTAAAATGCCAGCAAATTTGGACAACTCAGCAGTGGCCACAGGACTGGAAAAGGTCCATTTTCATTCCAATTCCAAAGAAATGCAATGCCAAAGAATGCTCAAACTACCACACAATTGCACTCATCTCACACACAAGTAAAGTAATGCTCAAAATTCTCCAAGCCAGGCTTCAGCAATACGTGAACCCTAAACTTCCAGATGTTCAAGCTGATTTTAGGAAAGGCAGAGGAACCAGAGATCAAATTGCCAAAATCTGCTGGATCATCCGGAGAAGGCAATGGCACTCCACTCCAGTACTCTTGCCTGGAAAATCCCATGGACAAAGGAGGCTGGTAGGCTGCAGTCCATGGGGTTGCAAAGAGTCAGACACAACTGAATGACTTCACTTTCTCTTTTCACCTTCATGCATTGGAGAAGGAATGAAAGAACACCCATTCCAGTGTTCTTGCCTGGAGAATCCCAGGGATGGGGGAGCCTGGTGGGCTGCCATCTATGGGGTCTCACAGACTCAGACACCACTGAAGCGACTTAGCAGCAGCAGCAGCAGCAGCAGCAGCAGCAGCAGCAGCAGCAGCAGCAGCAGCAGCAGCTGGATCATTGCAAAAGCAACAAAGTTCCAGAAAAAGATCTATTTCTGCTTTATTGGCTATGCCAAAGCCTTTGACTGTGTGGATCACAATAAACCGGAAAATTCTGAAAGAGATGGGAATACCATTCCTGCCTCTTGAGAAACCTATATGCAGGTCAGGAAACAACAGGTAGAACTGGACATGGAACAACAGACTGGTTCCAAATAGGAAAAGGAGTACATCAGGCTGTATATTGTCACCCAGCTTATTTAACTTATATGCAGAGTACATCATGAGAAACACTGGGCTGGAAGAAGCACAAGCTGGAATCAAGATTGTCGGGAGAAATATCAATAACCTCAGATATGCAGATGACACAACCCTTATGGCAGAAAGTGAAGAAGAACTAAAGAGCCTCTTGATGAAAGTGAAAGAAGAGACTGAAAATGTTGGCTTAAAGTTCAACATTCAGAAAATGAAGATCATAGCATCTGGTCCCATCACTTCATGGAAAATAAATGGGGAAACAGTAGAAACAGTGTCAGACTTTATTTTTCTGGGCTCCAAAATCACTGCAGATGGTGACTGCAGCCATGAAATTAAAAGACGCTTACTCCTTGGGAGGAAAATTATGTCCAACCTAGATAGCATATTAAAAAGCAGCGATGTTACTTTGCCAACAAAGGTCTGTCTTGTCAAGGCTATGGTTTTACCAGTGATCATGTATGAATGTGAGAGTTGGACTGTGAAGAAAGCTGAGAGCTGAAGAATTGATGCTTTTGAACTGTGGTGTTGGAGAAGACTCTTGAGAGTCCCTTGGACTGCAAGGAGATCCCACCAGTCCATTCTAGGAGACCATTCCTGGGTGTTCATTGGAGAGATTGATGCTAAAGCTGAAACTCCAATACTCTGACAACCTCATGTGAAGAGTTGACTCATTGGAAAAGACTCTGATGCTGGGAGGGATTGGAGGCAGGAGGAGAAGGGGACGACAGAGGATGAGATGGCTGGATGGCATTACTGACTCAATGGACATGAGTTTGAGCAAACTCTGGGAGTTGGTGAGGGACAGGGAGGCCTGGTGTGCTGCAATTCATGGGGTTGCAAAGAGTTGGACACGACTGAGCGACTGAACTGAACTGAACTCATATGCGTACCAGTTTAATTAAGATGAAAATTTACTCTAGTAAATGGAGATGGAAAATTCAAAGATTTAAATGTCTGCAGTTCAAGAAAACCACCAGGAGTTGAAATCAAAGCTAGTACAAGTTAGAATCAGTGTTTGAATAAGAACATATGGCCCTAAACACTACTCCTTTCATCACTAGACCATACCTGCCTTTCAGAGAAGGGAGTGTTTGATTGAACAACCTGTCCAAAGTCACTTAAGCAGTAGAAGGTAGAGCCAGACAGCCAGTGTCTCTAACCACTGCACTGTTCTGCATGGGTTCAAGTCAAGTCTCTGGGTCCACATGATCAAAGTACTCTGAATGTTTGGAGGTTTACTGTCATAGGAACTTCAGCTTTCATAAAATTCCCCCATTCACAAATTCTGTACCAATACCCAAGTACATTGTGTCTCACCTACTTAACTCTTAATGATGACAGCTTTCTCTTCCATGTACTAGGATTAATAATATCGAGCCTGTGTTGAATTCTTGCTACACATTAATGACATTCAAGTGATTTTTTTATACATTAACTCCTTTAATTCTGAAACCTGGTGAGATTACTAGAAAGATTAAGATGATCCTTTATTTTGAGACATAAGGAAACTAGATAATAGAAATTTTAACAAGTTTCCTAATTTTTATATTTTTCTTTAATTTTATTTAAATCACTACTTTAATACTGAATTATTATTATATACTGCAGGGATTAATACAAGAAACTGTGAAGTGAGTCTTGAGTTTGAATCACAAATCTGCCATTTATTAATGTTACCTAGTTAATTACCTGATGGACCAAAAAATAAAACCAGAAGAAACAAAAAGAAACCTGAGTTCCTTGGTATTCCAGTGGTTAGGACTTCACATTTCTGCTGCAGAGGGGCACAGGTCTGATCCCTGGTTGGGGACCTAAGAGCCCACATACCACAAAATGTGGCAAAAAAGGGGAGGGTTTGCATGCTTATTTTGAAACATTTCAGGAAGATAAGATATTTAAAAAATTTTCCCTATTAATATTCCCCCAAATTAACTGAGCAAATAAAAATTATGATGGCTTTAAACAGAATAAATTGACTCAAGCTTTAGTGCTTTAAAAGATACATAAATTATAGTATAAGTTAAATGAAATGCACAGTTTGATTTGTGATATTTCTATTTGCATATCTTTCTAAGCTTACTGATGTTTCCTTGGCAATGTCCAGTCTACTTAAACATTTGTCCATCAAAGGCATTCTTCTTTCTATTAGTGTTTCTGATGTCTAATATTTCCTCCATTGGATTTTTTTCCAAATTCTTTCTCTTTGTTTATATTACCCAACTTTGCTTGAATGCTGTCATTTTTTTTTCATTAGTACTTAACCTATTAATAGAAGTTATTTTAAATTCACATATATTGTCAGTGCAAAGCCTATATAACAACTACATGCAGAGAAAAATTTTGTAGTAAAGCATACGTGGCATAACTATGTGGTTATTTGTAGTACAACATACATGACATTTGTACTATAACACAGTAAACATAATTATAATTATCATGTGGTAACAATGTCTCAACATTTTCAGAAAAAATTATTTAGAGCATAACAACATCAGTTTTCACATACAATTTTGAAAGAAAATCTAACAGAAGGGCTTATTAAATTACAGAATTACTTCAAAAAATATCTTGTGAACGTCTGTAATATTCCTCACATTATATAAAGTATTAGGTCTTTTATAACCCCAATGTCCTATTACTTTATATCTCTAATATATTCATGATTTTTTGAAATAAAAATACACAATGTGAAACTATTTTTCCTCCCTTCTATTAGTGTACTAAACTACTAAAATAATGGGAAAATAAATCAAAACAATGAAAATAAACAAGCTACCAGTTTCCCCACATGTAAATCCTTCCATGAATCACTTGAGAAGTAGTTTTTGAAAACGCAACTGCTGAAATTACTCATTCATCATAGTGCGTATGGTAATGTAGGAACAATATCCATGTTTGATTCAGTTATTCAGGACCTCAGTGACTGTGTAAGAGACAAGGTCAGAATTCTCCCATTTCTCTAACAGTTACATACTGGCACTGCTGCTGCTGCTAAGTCGCTTCAGTCATGTCTGACCCTGTGCGACCCCATAGACGGCAGCCCACTGGGCTCCCCCATCCCTGGGATTCTCCAGGCAAGAACACTGGAGTGGGTTGTCATTTCCTTCTCCAATGCATGAAAGTGCAAAGTGAAAGTGAAGCCACTCAGTCGTGTCGGACTCTTCCCGACCCCATGGACTGCAGCCTACCAGGCTCCTCTGTCCATGGGATTTTCCAGGCAAGAGTATTGGAGTGCCATCACCTTCTCCTATACTGTCACTACTTTATATATATTATAGTGTGTATGATTAAGAACTAGACACAGTCAATACCATATCTTTCCAGTTTTTTTTTTTCCAAAAAGTGCAGGGAATATAATTCTTTCTTTGTCAAACTTAGCAAGTAGCAGGATTTAATCATAGTTTCAACTTTGTAGTATCTATAAATGTCAAATTCTGAGTCAGCATCCCACTGATTGCAAAATAAATCTAAATTATTTACACAAAATGAACAACAAAGGACAACAGGACATGACTTCTCTGTCACAGGAGTAATAATTTTTATATTTGATGTAAAGTGGAATTTTAAAATTACTCCATCTGTACATTGCACTCCTTCATTTCATAATTAGTACTATAGACATGCCAAAGCATGCCAACCCAGACAGAGAGCAAAGCTAATTAGCTATGAGAGACTGAGGCTCACCAACTAGTTGTCAGTTTTTACTAAGCTGGGTAAAATGGCCCTGGAGAGGTCAAATGATACTGCCACTAAAATAGCACATGGAAAGAGAACCACACAGAACGCTCAAAGAGGTCATGAGTGATGATAAGTACAGAAAAGTTACGGTTTAGGACAAAAATTTTGCCAAGTGATGAACTGCACAATTTCTGAAATGGTAATTAAATTTGAAGTACCTCTAATTAACTGCAGGGGTGAAAAGGAGCCCCTGAAAGATAGTGGAGGAGGAATAAATCATGGGCCTCTAAGAAAAACATTGTTCTCTTCATTAAAATTCTTTTACTTAAATTTCCTTCTGTAGCATCTTAGGGATGGCAGAAGCCACCTAATTAAAAATTCACACATTACCTATTAGTCATTTTTCAATCACATTATATAATGCCCATGGGGGGAGGACTTTTGATAGTGAATATAATCTACCAATTAAAGTAACCCAGAAGTTTCTTTGATTTACAACGAAGAAATCATACCTGACAATGAAAGTAAAACTACTTGATTTGTGGTCTCTAAAACAACTTCAGTCATTCTGTGCTTCCTTTTAATGGCATTTTCAATACTTAAATTGGGTGTATCTTTATCAGAAGAGGTTGTGAGAAGTTGAGATTATGACTAATCTAAGTGAGAAATACCTATTACGAAATATTGAATTTGTCTCATTTCCATTACATTGTTACTTGAAAAGGCTTCTGTTTCCTCGGGAAAGGGTAAAGGACAAATAATTGGGACCACATGTAGTAATTAAAAGCTGTACTAATTTTTGAAACGTTCTTCAGTTTTGAAAAGCTTATGAAATTCATTTGAAATCTCAATGATTGAAAAGGCATTTTGTCCCAAATGATCAATTTGCCTAACTTGTATCCATTCATATGCTGAGAACATTTAGATGATTATAATCAAAATATTAATAAGCTAGAAAAGTTTTCATGTAATTAGAAATGTATTCATATAATTTTGCAAGTGAGGAATACTTTGAAGGGCTGAGATTAATGTAGTTCTTCCCTTTGCATAATAAAATATCAATTATATTTATTACAAATAACCATCATAATCTACTAGAATCTACTTGATTAAAATAAAAGTTTCACATTAAATATCTTGAAATATGGGTAAAGTTATAACAATCAGAAAAGGGAAAGGACATTCCAGGTTAAGAAGAACAAGGGCTTTTTAATGAGTGGAACGGCACAGTACAGAGTTAAGAAACTGAACAACAGAAGACCTGGTTTTTAGATCTGGCTTGATCGTCAACTTGATTTATGTCATTGAGAACATGCCTTTATCCCTCAAAGCTTAATAATTTTTGGCACTTGTAAAATAATAAAGCAGTAAGACCTAAAAAAAAAAAGTAAGACCTATTATTTGCATTCTGGGTTTATAATTATCTATGAGTATATAGGGACATTCAAATTTATAATTATCTATAAGTATAAAGGTACATTCATGAGTCAAATTTCATTCAAGAATGGGATAAAGTTAGTGGCATCATGGAAATTAAGGCCCAAGAATTATTACAGAGCCATATTGTGGGGCTCAAGTATGCCAGCCTGAGTGAATAAATAATCCTGTGAAATAAGTAAAACAAACACTTTCCACCATTACATTCTTTCATAGAATCAATAAAATCAGCCTATAACGAGAAACACAAAGTCATACTAACAGTTTAAAAACAATCTTTCTCATACATCTACTGATATGCTTCTAATATCAAAGGAATATTCCAAAGAAGCCCCCTAAAAGGAAAGGGCTAATTATTTTTCTGCTTGGGTTTAGCTTAAAAATTTATGAGACCTTTCACTACACATACTATAACATACACTTAACATTTAAAATAAGTTATTTCCCCCAAAACAGAAAACATGGAACATGATTATTCTCTGGCTGGGGCTAATGACTCATATGTCATCTCAAACTTCTGGAGATGTGTCTGTTTAAGAATACAGGTAGCTCTAAATTGTGTGTACATGTGTGGACGTGTGTGTGTGTGCACAGATATATATGCACATACTGGTATGTATTGTTAAATTACAAAATGAAACAAGAAAATATGAAATAATGGCCTCACAATCATTTTTACATACTTCTATTCCTCCAGGTTCTTTTGGTGTGTTACAAAATTGTGTTATGTGTTAAAGCTTTAAATAGAAACAGTGGTAAAGCAACAAGGTATTCTTTGTGTTAGGAAAAGCCAAATTATACAGGACATAAATTGATTTGTGATCACAGTTTTAGCTAATGTGCTTTAGCCAACAAATTTGTAAGTGTGACTATAAATCTAAAACTTAGAGCTCAAGTTTAACACTGCTAAATATATTAATAGAAAAGGAACTTAGAATGCTTAATCATGAAAATTAAATTAATCATCTACTTATTTAAAAATTTAAAGGTAGTAGAAAAATAGTGAACTAATCTCATATATAAAGAGAAGCATAATTTTAATGTTATCATATTCTCACCAGATATTAAAACTATTAGATTAAAAAGTTAGATCATTTTATAAACTGTGATAGACCAGAGAAAATGATTAATGGAACAGTTATTTTTTAATGTCTTAATAAGACTAGCACCAAACTTTTACATATAATAAAATTCTTGAACTAAAAACAATATTCCCAAATTGTGAAAGAAATCTCACATTCTTGGGCATTTAATATAATACAGCTTTATTATAAAATCAGAAAAAAATGTTGCATACCTACAATGTGATTTAAACTGTATTACCATATCCATAATTTCATTTAAACCTATCAGCTCTCTAAAAGATACTTTTATACTCATTGTCATGATTAGAAATCAATCTAACATAGTAGATAATTTACCTATATTCACCTATCTACTAAGGGACATAATTTTAATTAGTTGCCCAATTGGTTTAAATAAAAATCCCAAATTGTCCCATGATATCTTGCAATCTCTCAGATTACAGGAAATGTTAGTATTTGGGGAATGCTTCTCATGATCTAAAATTTCAGGAAGTGACTGGTCATTGTCTATGAATGACAGAAATAGGAGTGATTCATTGCCTTCAATCTCTGATCTCAGGCTACTTCCAAAGCTCTTTGCATAGCCCATACATGCCCTTCCTCAGATAGTACAATTATCCTGGAGTCAGATCTGCTGACAGACAGACCTGACAAAGTGTTCTCTCCAAACTGTAAACTTAAAGAGAACATTTATGCAACTTTAAGTGCTAAGGCTTTTGAAGATTCTGTCCCAATTTTCCAAACCACAATCATTGATAATTTTCTAGAGAAGAAAATGGAGGTAAGAGAAAGGAATGAGAGAGGTAACCGTCGAGTGAACCACTCTACACTGATACATATTCACATTAGTGAACTCTGTTTCTTTCAATTTTTTCTTTAAAATTTTTGTTCTCTCAGTAAGCTTGAACATTCCTTAAAACAGGAATTTCTAGAGAGCTCTAACAGATACATTCTATAGCGTCTAGGGTTTTTATTTCCATAATATTAACTGTTATAAAATATATGAAGGTATGACTTCCTAGATCTAAAGCAGTTTCTTCCACAGGTATAAATATTTGCATAAAATAGTAAGACAACAGATATTCCATAAAGTCAGCAATGTAATAGCATTTTTTTTAATTCTAGAAAATTTTATTTTTGATTCATTAAAAACATATAATATATATTGAGTAGATAGCATAGACTCTCCAAATTGAGATGAAAATTTACTTAAATTTTTTCTGTATCTTAGAGATTCTCTTAAGTAAAAACATTTTCCCATCTTTAATTAGGTATCATTTATTACACTGGCTAACAAAGAATAAAAGACTAAGGTTCAGATTAAAAAGTAATTGTAACTTAAATTCTCTGTACAACAGAAGAGTAGATCTCGAAAGTCTGGTTTTAGGACCTCTTGAAACTCTTTACAGTTACTTAGGACACCAAAATACTTTACTTTATGTGACTAATATCTATTTATATTTATTGCATTAGGTGTTAACATTTTTAAAAACAGTTATTAGTTCATTAAAGTTAAAATTTATAAATTATGTTGCACGATAAATAACTATTTTAGAAATAGTGATAAGAAAGGCAGTTTTCCACATTTTTTGCAAGTCAATTTAATTTCTGACCTAGTGGCATCAACTGGATTCTCATGTCTATTTTGATATTCAATCTATTGTAAAATCACATGTCACATAACCTCCGGAAAAAAAAAAAAATCACTGTAGACTTGCGTGCCCTATAAATCATCCGAAATGATCCTTTTGAAATGGAACCGTGATCTTGCTTATGGAAGTCTGACTAGACCACTGACTTATAGATCAAAGTTTACATCTGTCCTTTAAGCAATGTAAACACAAATTACAAAGAAGCTATTTCACTGTCTGAAACTTTCCAATGATTTCCCATCCTCTTCAAATAAAATTCTTCGTGTAGTATATAAATCTTTCATCTACATACATCATCTTTGCAGCCTTATTTCTATCCTGCCCCCACTTACCTCTGGTTGGTAAGTGCTAAGTCACTTCAGTCATGTCCGACTCCTCGCGACCCTATGAAGTGTAGCCCTCCAGGCTTCTCTGTCCACAGATTCTCTGGGCAAGAATACTGGAGTGCACGGGGATGACCCAGAGGGATGTTGTGGGGAGGGAGGTGGGAGGGGGGTTCATGTTTGGGATCGCATGTACACCCGTGGTGGATTCATGTCAATGTATGGCAAAACCAATGCAGTATTGTAAAGTAAAATAAAGTAAAAATAAAAATTAAAAAAAAGAATACTGGAGTGGGGGTTGCCATTTCCTTCTCCAGGGGATCTTCCCAACCCAGCGATCGAACCTGCATCTCTTATGTCTCCTGAATTGGCAATCAGGTTCTTTAGCACTAGCGCTACCTGGGAAGACACTCCCTCTACACATGTTTAAATTACATACATCTTTTTTTTCTTTTTAATATATATATAATTTCCCCACAAAGTCAAACTGTCCATTCCTCTAGGCTTTCATGCATGTTGTCACCTAGCCAACAACTTTGTACAATAAAACTTTGTACAGTAATTAGTATGCACATTCAATTTTGGAAACTGCTCAGCTATACTAAATGGTTTAAACAAAAGCAAATATATAAACAGGTGATTGAACACTCAAAATAATGTCAATATTACAAAATATTTAACCGTGAACAGATTAGATGGAAAATTCTAAAATATTGATACTTGTCTGTAGTGTATATTTTATTCCATTTTAGCATTAAGTATTTAAACAAACTGCAAATTAATGAGCTTGCTTGTTCTTTTGTGAATTAAATTAGGTTTGAATTAAACTCATAAGTTAAATACCCATACAATGAGACTTCAGTCTAGCATCTTTTTCTATGAGTTTAGTATTATTTTGCCTTTTATCAACAGTAGATAGTAACTGTATAACAATCTGTATTACTGTTTTTCACATAAGTGGTTTTTCTCTGACTATAAGATTAATAAAGATGGATCTGTGTGTGTGTATGTGTGTACACATACACACACAACATAGACAGCTTTTTTTTTTTTTTACTATAAGCCGTTTACTAAGTTAGAGACAGAGTATAATGATGAATTAAATTGGTAAGAACTCTGTCTCCAGCAAGCTATGAGCTATTGCAAGAGATATTTTTAAACAGATATTTTCAAATACTGAAATCATTTCAAATAATAATAAAAGTAAGTAGAGAATTTCAATTCCTACTGAGGAGGAATACAGGATATTAATCAGAGGTGAACAGACTTGTGTAATGGTAACAATCACAATAAAAACCTTCACACACCCAAGTAATTTAGTAGATCACATTTAGTTCTATTTGGTCAGTTTTTACCTTAAGATTGGTGAGAGGGGTCTTTATAACATATTCACCAGGACCCCTAAGTTGACAGAGAATCCCAAGTCAGGGACATTGTCTAATGTCATTATGTACTTTCAGACCGTATAAATGATGTTAGACTTTAATGATTGTTAGAAATAATTTTAAAACGTAAGCAGGGACATTACTCTAAAACCAGTAAAACTTGTTGGATTGGTGACTATGAAGTGTTCAGGGTAGAAATTTGAAGATTTCAGATTTCTTTTTCTTCTAGAGAGGAAATGTCATTTATTGAGATTAGAAAAAAAAAAAAGATTATTTGAGACTGACAGGAGTTCAACATTGGACATCTTTAGTTTATACTCCTACAGACATCCAGATGGAAATATTAACTCAGCAGGTTGAGATGTAACACAGTGTGGCAGTTAAGCATATGGGCTTTTGAGACCAACTGGATTATTTGAATCTCATCCCACCACACAGGGATTCCCCAGTGGGAATCCCTTAGCTGGTAAAGAATCCGCCTAGTTCAGTCCCTGAGTTGGGAAGATCCGCTGGAGAAGGGACAGGCTACCCATTCCAGTATTCTGGCCTGGAGAATTCCATGGACTGTATAGTCCATGTGGTCACAGAGAGTCAGACATGACTGAGCAACTTTCACTTTCCACCAAGCAAGCTATTTAATCCTCCATAGGTTATTTCCACACTCTGTGCTTCAGTTTTATTATCAGCATAATGGAATACTCAATATATCTACCTCACTGGATACTGTGAAAATATGTGAAAATTACTGTGAAGAATTAAATATTGTGATAAATAATGTGTTAAATCTGAGTGAAGAAAACAAAGGAATAGAAGGATTCATCAGAGCAACTGATGCAGAGAATGTCAAGCAGATAAGGGTACCAAGAAAGTACGAAGGTGAGATCTGGTTATTTAGCCTTGACCATTTCTTAGAGGAAATTGTTCAGTTTCTCTTTTAGAAAGAACCATGAAACTCACTGTGCTTACGTTTTATTATTTGGCCAGTTTCTACAGTTACTCCATATAGTCTTCTTCCTGCTTGCTTTTGAAGGCTACAAGTAGTAGTTTATTCGTATTTAACCTTAATCTATACTATATTTAAGCCTCCTGTCTCCAGCAGATATCTGTTTTCCACTGAAAACAGGTTTGACTATTCTATACCAGCAACACATCTTTATCTTTGGGAACTCATAACCTAATACTTTAAAGTACAGATGATCCATAAGGCTGGTTTCAAAAACCTCATCTCAAGAAAGCGAAAGTGTCAGTAGCTCAGCCGTGTCTGACTCTTTGTGACCCTATGGACTGTAGCTCACCAGGCTCCTCTGTCCATGGAATTCTCCAGGCAAGAATACTGGAGTGAATTGCCATTCCCTTTTCCAGGGGATCTTCCCACCTCAAGGATAGAACCTGGGTCTTCTGCATTGCACTTGGGCACTTTATCATCTGAGCCACCAGGAAACCCAATCTCAACAATAACATGATGCAAAGCACAATAAACTCTCATATATCCCCTGAAATTCACTAATTTCCCTACGTGAAAGAGTGAGTGAGCCTCACAGGTACTTAACTAAAGTAGGAAAGTTATATTAAAAATAATTCCCATCATATGTAGTGAGGTAGTAGTGTGAAGAAAGCAGAAGAGTTTTGTTTATTCTTCTCAAAAAACTTCTTTTAGATATGAGTTTTATCATAATTTTTTATTAAAAATATTTTCACCACTCCCATGAAATTCCAAAGAACCTGGACACTTTATTTGCTTGCTTGTACTTTAGTGGTATGCTTTAATCTCTAAAATGATTTTAGATAGGTAGCTAAGTACTGGGACCACTGCTGTCCTTTTCAGTTCTATGATTATCAGAGACTACTTTGATGCACAGCACTTCCTTAAAAAGTCCAGACATGTACTTAACTGCCACCATTCTATCTTCATCTAGGCAGTGGTTACATGGATAGGTTCATTTCACAAAAAGATGCACTAAGCCTTTAAACAAGATTTTTGCGTTTTTATGTACTTATGTTAGTTTTCAGCGAATGACTGCCTAAAAAATTGTCCTTTGGCCCATACAAATTATTGAAAGTATACTGTAAATGGTGGGGAATATCAATGAGTCAATGCACATTCCAATTTGATGGGCAATTATTTCCTGAAAAAGGAAAAATTTCACAATGAAAAAGAGGATAGAATACAGTTACTGGGTTCAAGTTGCAAATAGGACATATTGCCAAAACTAAAACCTTTTTCAAAACTGTATTCTCACAGTCAGTGTATTTTCAGTAAAAACCAGCTTGGTTCCATCCAATCCTGAGTGACATGATATATATTTTTGTTGCTGCATTGATCTCCATTCAAATTCTTTATTATAATGTATGTATATGAACATATTATATTTATTTTTTCCATGAGGCCAATATTTGCCACAATTTTTCATGCTATTAAAAGTCATTAAATCAATGTAAAATGTGGCAATGTTAGCTAAAAAATTTTAAGTTCTACAGAAATTTCCCCTATTTCATAGCAGCAAGATCAAACACTTTTTATATTTAAGATGTCACTGTTTTTTAATTAACATAAATAATACCTCATACTCTATTTAATAAATTTAATTCATTATTATAACATCTTAAAACATTATAATTTTATATACTTGTTACATATTAAACATGTAGGAATAAGATATCCTAAAGAAATGGATCTTAGTCTGCCCCTCAAGAAGAATATCATATTGTTTAAAGAATCTGCTTATTTAAAATGTAAAACATTTTTAATGTCATATCATGTTCAATTTTCAAATATTTCCATTACACAAATTTAAGGCCTTTAGCAGGGCCCCTGAGATCTTAATTTGACCACCTGCTAGGTTTTACTTTACTTCATCTTCCTCACTGTGCTCTAGCCACACAAGCAACCTTGATTATACTGGCCCATGAGAAGCATGCTTCCTTCTCAGGTTCTTTGCGTTCTTTTCCTTCTAGAGAAAATCCAGTTCCCTCAGACATTGATGTGTCTTATTCTGTCACATCTGTCAAGTCTCCACCCCAGTGATCCTTGAGCAGAAAGTTGTGAAAGCCATATGTGCAATATCAGTCTCCATGCACCCCGCGTCCAGTCTGCTCCTGGTGCCCTCCGCCTCACTTTTCTTTATAGCAGATACTGCTATCTGACATTGTGTTTTATTGTTTATGTGTTTGTCAGTCTCTTGTTCTGTTCTTCCAGGATAGCAGGGAAATTGTTTACTATTATACTACAATACCTGGAATGTAAGTCATTATTTTTTAAATGAATGAATCCATTTGCACATAATTATGATAAATACAGGCTTACAAAGTTGTCCTCTGGTATCATACCCATATAGGCTGCTACTCCTAGAATAAGTTAGATTTATGACTCATGTTGGGCTCAGGAAACAACAGCAAGGCTCCAAGGAACTTTAGGGTTGCAAACTAGCCTTACTAGAACATTCTTATACACATTAAAGTCACTTAACTTATTCTATTATCTACTGATACATAATGAACAAGCTAGCCATCTCAATGGTAAGCATTTACCTTGATTGATCTCCAGCATCTGTTCAGCTGATTTCCCTCTCAAACACAATCAACATTTGCCTCTCCCACCTTAAATTGAAATTGGTTTATACTAACCGAATTTGTAAACACCATGTCTCTTGTATCTTCCTGAATTATCACCTTCCCAGGCTTTCATTCTAGATAGAGATTGTTGATTCATGCTAACGAAAACCCCCAATTAGGTAATAAAAATATTGATAGCTTTGTCTTCATCATCTCCTTGAGACCCATTTATTTGCAGATTGTTCTTTAATCAAAATCTTGGACACTTAACACTCTATTCCTCTTGTGTTTATGAGATAAATATTTTTTTTCTTTAAAAATACTCTGACATTTTGTATACTGAGCTCACTAAAATCCATTATTTAAATATACCAATTTTACACTCTATACTGCCCCACACTTCCTGTCCCTGTTTTCTACAGGCATCAAGAGAAACTAAAAGAAAGGCTTACTCATCATGGGCCTGCTTGGGCAACCTCTAATTTGTGTCATTTACTTTAGGGTCCTAACTCTGGAGATATTTTTTAATGCCCTTCACAATGTATTTCATATTGGATTCATTTCTTATAATGCTGGGTCCTGAGGAACAGAACCATACAATGACAAGTTACAGAAAATAAAAGTCTCTTTCCATACCCATCCCAAATCCTTCTAGCATATCTGCTTGCCATGTAAATTATGCAAAGTTACATGCTAAATTTTCTACATCTATGTGGAGCTAGCATGCACGGAGATCCAATCAGTCCATTCTGAAGGAGATAAGCCCTGGAATTTCTTTGGAAGGAATGATGCTAAAGCTGAAACTCCAGTACTTTGGCCACCTCATGCCAAGAGTTGACTCACTGGAAAAGACTGATGCTGGGAGGGATTAGGGGCAGGAGGAGAAGGGGACGACAGAGTATGAGATGGTTGGATGGCATCACTGACTCGATGGACGAGTGAGTGAGTGAGTCTCAGTGAACTCTGGGAGTTGGTGATGGACAGGGAGACCTGGCGTGCTGCAATTCATGGGGTCACAAAGAGTCGGACACGACTGAGCGACTGAACTGAACTGAGCATGCATATATGTTACCAAATTTCAACAAAGTAGAGCAACATGAAGAGGCATCTGCTCTCAGATAGAACAGATCTTGTCAGAGTGGCAACTGTAGTAGAATCGTGGTAACTGGTGTCTAGCACATGGCCTCTTTAGCATCTTTGCATGCAAAGTCGCTTCAGTTGTGTCTAACTCTGCAACCCTATAAAAGGTAGCCCTCTAGGCTCCTCTGTCCATGGGATTCTCCAAGCAAGAACACTGGAGTGGGTTGGCATTTACTCCTCCAGGGGATCTTCCCAACCCAGGGATGCAACCCATGTATCCTATGGCTCAGGCCATTGCAGGTGGATTCTTTTACAGGTGAGCCACCAGAGAAGCCTTTAACATTTTTGAAAATGGTGTGTAGTGTTTCTCCTGGGTCAACTGGTTCCTGACTACATGGTATAGAAATTTGGTCTGTAGCTTCCCAGAAAAATTTTAAAATAATTACCATCCTGCAAAATCCATGTGTTTAAATCAGCTAAAGGGGATTCTGTTATCTGTAACTAAGAACCATGAAAGAAACAGAAGTACTCTTAACTAATTTTACTGATCATCCCCTCCCAAATCTGTCTTCCTTTTAATTCTATATGTATAGAAGTTAAAAAGTGTTTTGAAACTGACTCCCTACAAGCAGCTTTATGAGGGTAATTCTCAATACTTTCCTAGATTTTTCCTAAAATTACTTGCATAGCTAATTGACTGACTGTGTTAGAACTATAGGTATACAAATTATTAACTTTAAACTATTAATGAAAGTTATCATTATTTTTTAGCATCCATTCAGATCTGAGGAATTATGAGAGACCCTCTATTGATGGTGCAATCTTAAATATTTCCAATAATTAACAGTCTAAGTTAATTTCCAATATTCTCTCATTCTCCAACTGATTGTCTTATCAACCTTAAAGCTTTTTCCTATAGCTTGTGGTTCAGATGATAAAGAATCTGCCTGCAATGCGGGAGACTCAGGCTCGATTCCTGCATCAGAAAATCCACAGGAGAAGCGAATGGGAATCCACTCCAGTATTCTTGCCTGGGAAACCCCATGGACAGAAGATCCTGGAAGGCTACAGTCCATAGGGTCAGACTGAGGGACTAAGACTAACTAATACCTTAGATATCTGTGGATATAAATTATATTACAATTTCTCTGCTTGGTGTCCACATTCTTTGTTCTCATTCTGGCCATTCTAATTTCCAAGGCATTTATGGTACAGATGATCTTTGCTTTGATCTTTGTATTTCTTAATTTCATTTATTATTTCCACAAACATAAAGGTTTATCATAAATTCGTGTTTACAAGGTACTGTGCATACTATTTATATTTGCAATTCATATTTAATTCTATCTAAAGAGTCTTTCCTTCACCAATTTGCTGAACATTTTATTATGAGTTGTAATTCTATTATAAGATTCTGCATAAAATTTAGCTTTATGAGAGTAAGCTAAATTCTGTATCTGACACAAATTGTCTTTACCACTGTATCCTCGATGTGAAGAATCCAGTAAGAACTCAAACATTTGTCTCAACTACATTACTATTTCATTTTGAAGAGGATAGATTTGTTTACTTTCTCTTCTACATATGGTCACCGCATCAGTGGGTTCTTGTTTTAGATTAGTCCCACAAGATAATCTCATTAAATTGCATTGAGAGATAAGTTTTTAATTTTCAAGTTGCATTTGTGAATTAAAAAAAAAACAACAACAACTGAGTAACAACTATAGTTGGGCTTAGCCTTTTCTGAGAGCCATGGAGGTGGTAGGCATGAAATCAGAGAATAATATCCAGGCATAACATTTTCATGAGATACCACATTAGCAAATCTCACCCACATACACTATAGTTTTTTAAAAAGGTGATGTGCATTTGTAAAGACAAAAACTGGGAATACTAGAATACATTTATCTAAGCAAAAATAACATTAAATGAGTACCAACTATATGCATGTTTAACAATGCACACTGAGCTTATGTTCAACAATAACAACGACAAAGACAGGATTCTACAGTCACAGAACTCAGTAGCACTGGAGACAGACTTTATCAAACATCAGAGAAATAAAACAAGTGCTACAAAAATATGATGCTATAAGAACATACAATAACGAAATAGAAATTAGTTTGAAAGTTCAGGGAAGGCTTTTTTCAGAGAAAATAAAAACTAAGAATAGGCTACCAAACTTGAGGAAGAAGAAAATTTTCAAGAAATTGTACAGTCCCAATGGAGGGTGAGACTTACAGTACTGGAGGAAGTGAAGTAACAGAGCAGCACTTAGAAGAGGGATAGCAGTGAGAGTTGTGTCTAAATAGGTAAGCAGAATTCAGATCGTGCAAATCCTTGCTGAAAGTAGTTTAAGTTTCAAAATTTATTTAAAGAAAGGATTTTAGTTGTCATCTTAAGAATAACAAAGTTATTGAAGAATTTTCAGCATGGATATGAGACAGGAGGAAATCTTTGAAATGGACACTTTAGTGTGTACTCCTGGAAAGATTAAAAGGTTAAAGAATTAACACTTGAAAAACAGAGTGTGTGCATTTTCGTAAAATTTAACAGTTTCGGAGATATATTTCTGCAGTTCTAATTCCCAACCAATGCTCTTGCCTCTAAACTAGGAAACATTTGGTTGAATGATAGTTTATTTACGAAACACTCATTTCTTCCATTTGTTTTATTGTAACTGTATACAACAAGTAAAAAGCTCTGATTTAAGAACTCATTCTCCCATTTCTTTCTATTAATTAATGATGCATTTATATTAACTTGACATTTTGGATGCTTACTTTATTACTCACATATCCCTGTGTTAACATGTCATTTTAACATCTGAAATAAAATTTGAAACTTAATCAAATTATAGCTCATGTGCCGGGGGGCCAGCGTGAGGAATTCCGCCCGTGGCAAATGTCATGAGGAAGGAGGCTTGGCATACGCAAAGGCGTGATTAAGCCTCAGGAAACCCCCTGTTCCCGAGCATCTAACCCCCAAACCAGAGTCTGTTTTATGCTCTCACCTACACTTCTGACTTTACGGGGGGCTCTCCCCCATAACCGTTTCTCTCGGAGAAGGAGTAAATGCACAGCTCCAGGCAATAAAAATTCCTGGGCGTGACAAGAGTGTTTCAGCTTACGGACTCCTCTGAAGGTTATCTAGCCCGCCTGTATAGGTTTGTCTGGCCACATGTGATTGTTTACAGCCTCCAAATCTGAGAGGCATGAGATGTTTTAGACTTACTAAAGGCAAATTATTTTGGGGAGTTAGAAATTATTAGTATAGTTGGTTAGGAATTATATTGGTGAAGGGTTCTTCATTTGTTGTGTCAATAATTGCTGCTAATTCCCTGCTCTGGGTGGAACAAGGATGTCTCAGGTCAAACCTCTCTGCTGACAGACTAGCTTGTGTGACAGGATTATCCATACTGCTGCCACTAGGCACATGATTGTGCCTCTCAACCGTAAACAGCACAGAGAGTTTTGGAGTATATTGAGAGTCTTAATTAGCATAGGACTTTTTCTTCTTGTTGAGTCAATGATTGCCACCAGGCCTCCATATCCTTAGGCACTTGGGAATATATTAATCAATGTATTTGGAATATAGCAAAGGAAATATAGTAGTTTTTGATGTTAGCAATACTAGACTTTTTGAGTTAATGGATTTTCTCTTTTGTAATAGATCACTGTACTTTGTTATAAATCACTGTGTCCTTGCTATGTAAGAATGTAACCTTATCATATCTTAAGACTAAATAGGTCTTAAGGGGAGCATTGGTGAAAGGATTTTCAGTTGGTGGGCTGATGTTTGCTGCTAAATCTCCATGTTCCCTACTCTTATAATGAATATAACTAGCATATAGGAGAAATAAGTATTAACCTTTAAGCATATAGGAGAAATAAGTATTAACCTTTAAGATTAATCATGTTAACCTTGGGTTAAATAAATTCCTTTCTTGATTGTAACTCACTACACCCTCACCCTATAGGAATGTAACTTTATTTGGAGGGTGGTGCCTGGTTTAAGAAAAAACACCCTTGGAAAAAATAAGTTTTTTGGTTATCAGAAAGAAAGAATCATAAAATGTCAGCAGGTCTCACTCAGGGCCAGAAGATGATGTAATATCCCTAAGACCTTTTTTTCTTATACATTTATGTGAAGCACCTGATTTTGACAAAGGTCAGGACTGCTGACTCCCACGTGACTCTGTATTCATCCCTATGTGTAACAAAAGGTATATAAGCAAACCCAAAAATAAAGAAATCGGATCAGTTTCCAGAAAGACTGATTCCCCCATGTCGCTTCTTTCTTGCTCCCGTTTTTCTGGCTGAATTCCCATCTGGAGCATGGATGCTATTCCACGTAACCCAAGTTATTCAGCCTCTTTTTCTCCACTGATCTTCCTACTACACTATCCATTTCTAATCTCTCTATATCTGTGATTAAATATGTATTTTTCCAAAGGCGCCGACTCCATCCCCACCTTCGAATCACCCTGGATCCACCGGGGCTGGACCCCGGCACTCATGCAATTGAAGGTATAGATTTTAGAATAAAATATTATCCTATAGATGTGTTCTCATTAATGCTATGGGTACAAATGCTTTTACTGAGTAGAATTAGGCACAGAGGTACAATTCTAAAAACTTCTTTTATTTTATATTTCATTTAGTAGTTTTCTAAGTGAGTCACTACTTAAAATATATTGTAGCACATGAATTTCACAGTTCCTAGTTTGATTAGGCACAGGAAGTCAGCTTAGAATAAGTTTTCTTCAATTATGCCAAAGTGGGTCCACTCACTGGAAATTTGGAATCCAACTCTGTAACAAACAATGACTATTTTTATACAGGAAAACTGATGAGACTGAATTCAACCTATGCTGTATTTCAGGAACCTACATGGTAAAAGTATGAATCAGATTTTCAAGGACTTAGTCCTGCGGCTAAAAGACAAAATTTCCCGTCTCCTGACCCTGAGTTTATTTGAGTTTAAACACCCAGCTGTCCTTTTCTTCTCTGAGCCTCCACAGTATTGGATCAGAGACGTCATGAGTCTTGGGCTCCTCATATCCTGGTGGACCAATGTCTTGCTTTCAATACTGGTATCAATAATCATATGGATCACCGTTTTTCAGTTTCAGAGACCACTCTTTATAAGATGATTTTATATGGAATATCATATAAATTGCCATCTTCTAGATGGCCATAAAACCTGGTCAAAAGAGCTCTGAAAAATTCCTAACACACACTTGAACCACTTGAGGAAAAACGCCTCTGGTATTGCACTCAACATTCTCCCCGACATGCCTTCCTCTTGTGGATGTGGAAGTGAATTAACTTCAGGTTAATTATTTTATAGTATTGCCCTATAAAATATTTTCATTTCAGAAACTGCATGCTTCATCATGCTCCCTTAGCTGATCCTGACTCCAGACATCAGACTTCTGCATAAATAGCTATTCAATAGCCTTCTTAGTTCCAGTGGCTTTTGATGCCATTGGTTTTTCTATGTAGATGATTATATCACTTGCAAATAATGACACTTCAGTTTAACACTTCAATCTAAACCTGGCAAAACTTGCACTCTACTTTTTCTATCTTGTACCTTTATCTCTCCACATTTCTGTCATTTCTTTCTCCCTTCCTCCGTTCTATCCTCCTATATCATAAGACATCCAGTACTAAGTTAAAGAACATCTATGCTAAGGAGAATCTCTCTCTTCTTGTTCTTAAGTGAAATGTGTCTTTATAGGCACTGGTACATTAACTTCTGCCGTATTAGGAAAGTTTCCTTCTTTATGTCATTGTGTTTTAAAGTATTGATCTTGATCAAATGCTTTATTTACAACTGTGATATATGTGATTTCTCCTTTATGAATGGTAAACTATAATGTTAACATTTTAATATTGAATCAGCAAAAATTTGGGGTATGATAACTCATGATTTGATGGATTAACTTTATTACACTGTTGGGTTCAATTATGTATTGTTTTATCTGGGTGTCTCTCATTTGTATTCATAAGAAACATATCTATAATGTTTTTTTGTATTGTCTATCTGGTTTGAGATTGTACTAACGTTTTAGAGTAAATAGTTACCTTTATCTTTTTCTCTCTTTTTCTTCAAAATGTGAAAACATCTTCTTACTTGGGAAATTCCTAGAATTTGCTCTTTATTTGACAAAATTAAATTTTTATATAACGTGCTCATTCCATACAGTTTCCTTTAACTGGAGAGTTTGGCATTCTGTAAGTTGATTTACTACAAGATGTTCAAGTTAATTATGTTAAGTTTATTATCATTATTTCTTCAAACAGTTGCTCTCCTCTTGGTATTCTATGTCTAAATAATGGCAATTCTATTTATATTCCTCCAATTTCTTAGCATTTATCTTGTTGTCTTCAAATTTTTCTCAATGATTTTTGAGTTCACCTCACTCTTTTAACTGTTTCTAACCGGCATTTTATCTTATCTACCATTAGCAAATTACCAACTTTACCTTTTCTGTTTTTTAATTGTGAATATCCTTCAATAAACAAACTTTTATAAAATTTATTACTAAGAGACACAAATGTATAGAACAGTCTTTTGGATTCTGTGGGAGAGGGAGAGGGTGGGATGATTTGGGAGAATAGCACTGAAACATGTATAAAATAAGAAACAAATTGCCAGTCTAGGTTTGTTTGATGCAGGATATAGGATGCTTGGGGCTGGTGCACTGAGATGACCAAGAGAGATGGTATGGGGAGGGAGATTGGGGGTGGGGGGGCGGTTCAGGCTGGGAACACATGTACACCCGTGGTGGATTCATGTTGATGTATGGCAAAACCAATACAGTATTGTAAAGTAAAATAAATTTAAAAAAAATCTTAACCTGCTTCTTCCAAAAATTCAGCATCATGTGTTATATTTGTTATGCTTATTTATAGTGGGTTTACTTCTTGGATATTATTTTTTCCTGTGAGTTCATATTCCCCTAGTGGTAACACCTTACCTTTTTGGTAATTGCAATATAGGAGGTAGGTCCTAGTTTAGTCCTTCCTGGTAAACTAAGAGATAGAAAGGGGTAAGCCCCAGGTTCTAAAATCTCAGGAACCTTCGAAACCTTTTGATCAATGTCCCATCTTATAATTCTGCCTATAACCTCCCTTTTTCTACTCATTTCCTCCTTATATCCTGAATTACCAGGTCCAGATTAAGTTTCTGAATCAGAGAGAACCAAGGTTACAATAACTTCTATAGAAGAGAAGTGTGCTTCTTTTCCACTTAATAGTCAAATGGGAGTCACCTAGAGCTAGCAAAGATATTTCTTAACCACAAAGTCACTCAAAGTCTAAGGAAAAAAAGTGATTCTAGGTCCAAGTTAACTCCTACATGTGTTGTAATGTTTATGCCAGCAAGAATCGTGGCCATAAAAAGGACATTTTTCATTATAAAAACAGATGCTATATGTTGTAAAGACAATTTCCTCTTATATTCCATTCACCAGAACTGTACCACATGTCCATATCCAGTTTCAAGGAAGCCAGGAAACACAGTATCTATTTGGTTAGAATTGTGTCCTGCTACTTCTCAGGTGGCTCTATTATTAAAGGGAAGAAAGTCTGAATAGATTCTAGAAGATAATTAACAATGTCTTATGCAAGAAAAATTACTTAGAAAAAGAACTCAGGAAAAAAAAAAAAAAAACTTTGTATTTAAGTAGCATATCACCAGTCCTTGGGATTTGGAGAAGGCAGACATGGAGCAATGAATGTCCCATCTGTTTTCTTTTCTTTTTTTTTTTTTTTTAAATTTTTTATTTTTTTTAAATTTTAAAATCTTTAATTCTTACATGCGTTCCCAAACATGAACCCCCCTCCCACCTCCCTCCCCACAACATCTCTCTGGGTCATCCCCATGCACCAGCCCCAAGCAAGCTGCACCCTACGTCAGACATGGACTGGCGATTCAATTCCAACACTTGTTCCACTAGCATTTCAGACCATCAGGCCTATTCTTAGGACACAACTGCAGAATTCTGTGATGATGGGCATCACTAGAATTGCCAAGATAATGTGGTTCTAAGATGAGAATTTTAAAACTCTCTCCCTTTCTAGTCTCCTGCTACAATTCACATTTCTTCCATGATGCTGTTAACCTGCATACCATTATGCCCTCTGGCTGCCCTGACCCCTTTTCCTCTCTCCCTCAAACACACATCACTTCAGTTCAGTTATTCAGTCATGTCCGACTCTTTGCGACCCCACAAATCACAGCACGCCAGGCCTCCCTGTCTATCACCAACTCCCAGAGTTCACTCAAACTCATGTCCATCGATTCGGTGATGCCATCCAGCCATCTCATCCTCTGTTGTCCCCTTCTCCTCCTGCCCCCAATTTCTCTGAGCTGCTTTTTTGCATTTCTTTTCCATGGAGATGGTCTTGATCCCTGTCTCCTGTACAATGTCTTGAACTTCCATCCATAGTTCATCAGGTACTCTATCAGATCTAGTCCCTTAAATCTATTTCTCACTTCCACTGTATAATCATAAGGGATTTGATTTAGGGCATACCTGAATGGTGTAGTGGTTTTCCCCACTTTCTTCAATTTAAGTCTGAATTTGGCAATAAGGAGTTCAAAATGATCTGAACTACAGTCAGCTCCCAGTCTTGTTTTTGCTGACTGTATAGAGCATCTCCATCTTGGCTGCAAAGAATATAATCAATCTGATTTTGGTGTTGACCATCCAGTGATGTCCATTTGTACAGTCTTCTCTTGTGTTGTTGGAAGAGGGTGTTTGTTATGACCAGTGTGTTCTCTTGGCAAAACTCTATTAGCCTTTGCCCTGCTTCTTTCTGTACTCCATGGCCAAATCTGCCTGTTACTCCAGGTATTTCTTGACTTCTTACTTTTGCATTCCAGTCCCCTATAATGAAAAGGACATCTTTTTTGGGTGTTAGTTCTAAAAGGTCTTGCAGGTCGTCATAGAACCGTTCAACTTCTGCTTCTTCAGCATTACTGGTTAGGGCATAGGCTTGATTACCATGATATTGAATGGTTTGCCTTGGAAATGAACAGAGATCATTCTTTCATTTTTGAGACTGCATCCAAGTACTGCATTTCGGACTCTTTTGTTGACCATGATGGCTACTCCATTTCTTCTAAGGGATTCCTGCCCACAGTAGTAGATACATACATATACACAAATACACACTCATACACACTCATACACACACTGACACATATTCACATCCCACTTCATGGTAGCCTTTGAGCTCCCAGGAGTCTCATTTTTCAGTATTAATCCATTAATCTACTCTCATCTATTGCTTTGCAATTTTTCTAGAGTGGATTACATGAGAGAAACCCAAAAGAATGTCATAGCTACCATTTCTCAGGTATCAGAAGCCTGCCGATTCATTGCCTAATATTTCAAGTTCTAAAAAACTAAGAATATCTTTATATATACTGCAAAGAACTTCAAAATTTGCAGAAAGTTAAACATTTTGTTCATAATCTTTCAGTAACTTCTGAAAGCTTATTTTATCTCCAACCAAATTAACTGTCTTGACATTTTATTGACATAATCATAAAAAGAAATATTCTATTAGACAAGTGGTGAGTCATGATCATTACTAAAATAGGTAAAATAAAAAGAATAATTGACTATAATTTTGGCTTTAATTAAATAAATAAAAATTGGGTTTAGCCATATTTTGAAAAAAAATTCTAGTACTTTATACTGAAATTAATGTTCTAAAGATAGGATTAAGTTCATTATAATAGAGTGACAGACAATAAGACCAAAGGAAAGATTATTCCTCAACCTCAGTCATAATGTTAATTAATAGAACAGTTTTTAAGACTTTGAAAATTATACTCATTTTAAACAGTAATTAGAAGGTGATTTTCACCCTTATTTTCCTACAATTTTTCTCTCCATCTTTTGATGGATTTTTTTTGCGAACTTGAACAAAATTTCTTTACTCAAGCTTATCACAGTTTTATCTTAATATATTAAGTAATCCCCAAATAATCTAGTTTCAATTTAAAGTGTTAAATCTCTAGAGGCTGATGGAAGCCCATAGCTCTCATCAGAAATGGAACTTTAAAACTAGAAGTCAAATGAGCTTGCTCTATCATGGGTGTGTGTATGTGTTAACTCTCCTACTTCCAAAGTTAAATAATTTAGGCTGCTCTATCTCCCCATGCTCTCCTGAATAGTCAAATCATCAGACCAAAGAAGATCAAGCTGTTCTTTATTGTACATTTTACCTTCTCTTCCCCCACATCCTTTTCCTATGGATCCTAGGCTGAATGGGTGCTGAAAATTCATAGATTATTTGTAGGCATACCTGCTCCATGCTAATTTAAATAACTATAGGCTTACTGTCTGATAGTTTTGGCTTTAGGTACATAATTTCCTACTAATATTTGTCCTATTATTTAATAACAGAGTTGAGCATAGCGAGACATGACAACTGCCAGCCTCTTCTGCTGCTTATTATAAATGTAAGTATTTATTTTCTCACCAAAGGATATGAAAAGTGATTTCCACCTCGAGGACATGGCTTCAAAGGAAGGTATCTGTCCTTTCCCCCACACTCCCTCTATATGCAGTGGCCTGGAGATGGTACAAAATAGTCGTCTATTAAATAGTTACTGAACGTAGAGATGTGAGTCTCCCAACTAACTCTGGATATACTATTCTGTTCTTTTATGGGAAAGATGAAAAAACTTCTCCATTGTTTTTGCTACCATGGCTTGAGGTCTCTTTACTATAGCTAGTTGTCTGAACACTAGTTAATATATCCTGAAATCTAAGTCAGATATCCTTGGTGTTGGGATTGTGATAATGAAAGTATTAGTTTTTCAGTCATGTCCAGCTCTTTTCAATCCCATGGACTGTAGCCCACCAGACTTCTCTGCCCATGGGATTCTCCAGGCAACAATACTGGAGTGAGTTGCCATTCCCTTCTCCAGGTAGGACTATGCCTAAACTTTATGTAACTGATGACTGCTTTATTTTGCAACTTCTTCCTTTAATCCTACCACTGCCAACTACTGCATTCCTTTAGAAAATAGATACCCAAGCATATAGGAACAAGGGAGGGATTTTGTTGCTTGGTAACTGAGATATTAAGGATAGTTCTAACAGCAAAATAAACTAAGTTTAGTCGCTTAGTCATGTTGGACCCTTGCGACCTCATGGACTATAGCCTGCCAGGCTCTTCTGTCCATAAGATATTCCAGACAAGAATATTGGAGTGGGTTGCCATTTCCTTCTCCAAAACCAACTAAAATCTGAAACAATTCTCACACTTTGGCATGGTGATGAAGTCACAAACAGGAAACAAACTGATCAGCATGTGTAAGTAACACAAGGGGAGGGAATAAGCAGTTTTTCCACAACAGATTTTAGGAAATGATATGATTATTATAGATGAGAACTTATTTTAAGCTAGTTGCTTATTTCCTTATTCTCATTTCATGACACATAATCTAAATGAGTATGGAGGGACCAAGAAACATTTACAGATACAAAGTGGTTCATAGTTAAAAATCACCTCCTCTGTATTGATATATTCACTAGACTATGTCAAAAATTTTTGACAGGAAATCAATTAAAATCATATATTCATGATTTAAAACTAAAGTATACATGTTCAAAGATAAAAACAACTTGAACACATTTACATAAAAAGAAAGAGCACCTGTTTGAGAAATCATAATATTGCTGTATAGTCACTAAATACTTCTGTGGTAGAAAAATATTTTTTAAATATAATATCATAAATAATTATACTGTGCCTCAAGTGTATCTAAACCACCACCCTAACTATGGGGTCATAGAAGTTTATAATCCAGGATTATATCAATATATGGGAAAAAACACTTTGACTTTGTCCTTTTTAAAGGACTATTAAAAAAAAAATAAAGTGACTAATACAGTTTCCCTGGTTTTTATGAATTAATTTGGCACAAAATCTGGTAAATAATTCTTATACAGAGAGCAATCAAGTGATAAATGCAACTTCCAATATAATAACTTGCAATTAATTCTGACAGGGAGACCAGAGGAAGCTTCATGGACGATGTGTCTTTTGATTTTAATTTTACATATGAGGAGGATTTCAACTAAGGGAGAATCAAAGAAAAGGAAATTTTAGGTAAAAGAAATATCATGGAAGAGCATCAGATCAAAAATAAATTCAGACTTACACAAGAAGGGACTTAATTCAAAAAGACTAGTATAACAGGGAGAATGCTTCAACCATAAGATCTGCAGAAGCCTGCTAAATCAGAGAGAGTTCTTTACTATAAGGAGAAAACAAGGCAAAGAAGATAAAGCTGTGAGGAGTGAGATGGGAAGGTATTAAGTCTGGACAGATGTGAAGTTTCTCTTTGCTGTCAGGTGATACTCTGGAGGGACCATTAAGGACATGGGCGGTCAGATTTTTAGCTGTCTGTGATGAATCAGGAAGGAGGGCAGAATATTAGAAATATTTGTTTAAAGAATAGCAGGCAGCTATTGAAAGCACTGGAAGAAGAACAAATTTGACAAGAGCTGCCGATGGTACAAGGCGACAGAATCCAAACAAGTTTACATGTAGGTAACAAAATGGGTATTTTCAAGTAAGATAAATAGCCACTTGAATTTCTACAAGAAAAGAAAAAGTCTGCATATCTATAAATTACCTGTAATTTATGAGTAATAGCAAAAACAGCCCAAGACAATAAACAGGGCTTAGGATATAACCCAGGAAGACACACTGTAATTTTCTAGTGAAATTTGTCTCTACAGACACCCATTGTTTCCTTGGATCAAAGATAATCTCAAGGAAAGATTCCTCTTGATCACAAAACAAGGCCAATCTCACTAAATTTGGCTTGATCATTTACATAGGTCCAGTAAGAATGATAATTCCCTACAAAGGCATTCCTCAGAGAGATTGACAATTCTGTTCCAGACCACCACAATATAGTAAATATTCCAAAAGGCAAGTCACATGAGTGTTTTGGTTTCCCAGTGCATATAAATATTATGGTTACACCATTTTGTAGTCTAGGATGCAACTGACTTCTGTCTAAAACACAGTGTGCCTGCTGCTGCTGCTGCTGCTGCTGCTGCTAAGTCACTTCAGTCATGTCCGACTCTGTGAGACCCCATAGATGGCAGCCCACCAGGCTCCCCTGTCCCTGGGATTCTCCAGGAAAGAACACTGGAGTGGGTTGCCATTTCCCTCTCCAATGCATGAAAGTGAAAAGTGAAAGTGAAGTTGCTCAGTCATGTCCCACTCTCTGCATGGACTGCAGACTCTCCCATGGACTGCAGCCCACCAGGCTCCTCCATCCATGGGATTTTCCAGGCAAGAGTACTGGAATGGCATGCCATTGCCTTCTCTGACAATGTGCCTACCTTAATCAAAAATACTTTATTTCCCCTGCGGCTGATTCATGTCAATGTACGGCAAAAACCCAGCATAATATTGTAAGGTAATTAGCCTCCAATTAAAATAAATAAATTAATTAAAAATACTTTATTCCTTAAAAATGCCAACCATTGTGAAGACCTTTTAAGAGTCAGAATATTTTTGTAATATTAACAACTAGGATCATTGATCACTGTTACAATTACAGTGATAATGAAAAAGTTTGAAATATTATAATTACCAAAATATGACACAGCCACAAAGTGAGCAAATGCAGTTAGAAAAATGACACTGACAGGCTTGCTCAATACAGGATCAACACATACATTCAATATGTAAAAAGCGACACATCAGCAAAGCACAATAAAATGAGGTATACCTGTATAAGCCTTTTAAAGTTTGCTTTGCTGGAAGTTTTCGTAAGAAATATCAAATCAAACTTTTGAAAGTCTCAAGGTTAGGAAGCCAAACTAAAAATGTGCAGTCAGTTTTTACCTACAATATTGATAAATTTGGGTGAATTCTTCCTTTCCCTAGGTCTCAGAAATACCCTAAGATTCCTAGGTTTCCAGGAAGTTATCTTCCTTATTTTACCTATAACATTTGGGAACCCTGTAAATCAGATGCCTAGTAACTTTTCCCAAAAGGGCTATGTAAGCACTAGCTCCATTAAAACAAACAAAAAACATCATTACCCGAAAATGATCTGCTCATCATTCTCAAATGACATTCCAGTAAAAGCACAGTCTATATAACCAATGCTTCTAGTTACCTCTAGTTAATGAAGAATATAAATTCTCATTTAACCCTCACAAATAACTACTGGCATGAAAATAATATTCAATAAGAGGTTCTGAATTCTAGATGGTTGAACAGGGATAAAGAAGTAAATATTGACTTTCCATTTCCAAAGGCATTGTCTAAATTTGTCATGAGTATACATAATGTAAGAGAAAAGAGAAATGGTTTCTTATACTCAGAAAACAAAACACTAAATAGCAATACTTAAAAAGTCATCTTCATTACTTAATTCAGTCCTGTGTAATTAATTTTTATTACATTCAGTAGCAGGTTAGCAATCTCATGAGTCCATCTGCTCTCTGCTGGCATTCCAGAAATCTTGACTTAATCCAATGGTATAATCTTGAAGTTATTTAAGCAATGCCATCAGAACCTAAGCACAGAAGTCCTGGAGTCCCCAGCATAGTCCTTTTCCATAGGACTCTGAGACAGTCATCCTTTAACATGTAACATTCTGGCCTGTTTCTAATTTGCAAGCACTTTCAGTTATCAGAGTAAAACAAAAATCCTTCTGTAAATGAAAAACTAAAAATTTCTATGGTTCACTTATCACTGATAATTTTCAGAAGTAGAATATCTGATGAGCTTAAATTCTAAAAATAATGTAACTGACAAAGACATTTTTGAGGCATTCAAAACATAATAAAGGCAATCCAAAAAAGGGTTAAAATATTCATAACATAATGAACCCTATTTTCAAAGATATGTTGAGAATATATATCATTTATAAATATGGATGAAATATTCTCTATAGAGAAATATCTTCAAATTTATATTAATTCTGAGATTTAATGTACCATAAACATGTATGGCTAGACTATATAAAAATGCCAACACTTTCAAGAATAGAGATTAAGTCAGTAATAGGTCCTAAACATCTGTATGTTAACAAAACTCCAGAGACAAAAAATGTGAATCCCAAGTTGAAAACCACTGATCTAAAACATTCATCTAAAACATGAATTCAAATTAAAGGAGTAAGACTGAGTTATTAAAAACACTGAAAATATGAATTTTATTGTCTAATATCAGGCAAAAGCGGCACTAAGACTGATACGCAGAAATGCATAGACACCGAGGCATTGATAATCTTTATATAGAGGTCATATGCTTTCTGAAATGCACCATTTTATCATACAACTATCTAACACAGGGAATGCTAAGCACCACTTCTGATTTGAGAACACACTCATTCAACTCACAGCATGTCAAATATCTAAATTGTTTGTAGTACCTCTTCTACAGGATGAAATAACAATTCTTTTATTAATTTCCAGGCGGCCTCTGGAAAATCTCAAATGCAGTTTTAGGTGCAAAAATGCATCATTTAGGATTTGTTTGGGGAAGGCTAAGGTCTCAAAAGTTGTAAGGAGATCTGAACACTTGATTAAAGAGGATCATAGATTAGTGAGAAAATACATGGCTATCTATTAATCAAAGGATCCATAAAGATATTAAAAGTAAACATAGGCGGTATATGATGTAAAGAATCTCACTTCTTTCTAAGGTAAAAAGACATGGCTCTCTTTAATAATCAAGACCATGGTAAAGTCAACGTAAAGCACAATGAATGATTCCAATAAGACACAGAATTGCTGCCTTCTAGGCAGGTTACTCAGAAAGAAAAGAAAAAACTTTTTGTAAACTCTTAAGAACGCATTAGTAATCTAAGAAATTTTCATTTTAATAGAAAAACAAATTTCAGTTTTGAAACAGTGCAATATTTGAACTAAAGTGGCTTTTTTTAAATAAAGAAACCAATGAAACTTTTAGCCAACTGAAATAAAATTCCCTTTCTGCAAATTTGATACAAGTTTCTATATATATCTTGGAACAAGCAGTCATTTTACTTTAGGACAAAACTACTGTTTTCCTTAACAGGCACATACTCTCTACCTCTTGTATACTAAAGCAATCCCTTTCTGCCATTATTTTTCCCCACATCTTCTTATTTACATATGTTGATTACAACTTACAACTGCAGTAACTTCTATTTCACAGAGAAAACTATTCAGGTGGATAATTATGAACCTTCACACACAGTATTTTGTAGCAGAGTTTACAAGTTTTTATAGCCATTATAGTACAATCTCTTAATTTGGTAAAATAATGAACATGTTCATTAACAGATTCAGAATATATATGTTGTATATGTACTATCAAAATAAGAGGAAACAAATTAAATAGCTGATACATTCCAGTTAGTTTTTACAAAATACTTTTGAAACTATTGAAGTTTAGTTTTCTCACTCTCGGGGAATCACAGAAAGATCTCATTATGTGTTTATCATTAAGCCAATAAACATAGCCCTCCTTTAAGAAAAAAAATTACATAAAGAGTTTGGTAGTACCATTTGAGGGTAATAAAATATTTATGTATTATATGCATCTATACATAGACAGATGCACATTTATAAACATCCAGATATTAACAGTCTTTCAATTTTTTAGTATAATTTCAAGTTTTTAGTTTTAGCCATGGGTCAAGCATAAACAGAAATACTAATCTCTTTGTTCTACATAAAGGCTCCAGCTTCCTTCTCTGCTCCACCCATTCATTTTTATCGACTGTGTTTTTAAGCAGATGGGATAAGTTAAGGTGACTCAGGCAATACGGGGGCTAAAGTGTCCACCCCAATACTGGAGGATATCTTTAAGATTCCTTTTGCCTTGATGTATAATCTTATTAAGGCTGTGGACTCAATTTTGGGTGAAGGACTGTGAAAAGAAAATCAAGCAACAGCTTGGGAAATTTCAAAGTCTAAGAGGATAAAAAATTCAGCATGTTTCTAATTAGCTTTTTATGCCACAGGTAAGTGCTTTTAGGGTTCCCACGCATTTCAAAAGCTTATATGATAGGGAGGAGGCATGACACTTGAGTACCTTTTATGATTTGATGGACCCAGAAAAAAGTCTGGAAGTGTGGATAGACTGGGTAGAGAAAGCAGTAGGGGTGTTAAAGGAAGTGAATTAAGATTTCAAGGGAAGGTCAAAGTGTGAAATATGAGAAGGAGAAAGCAGGAGCAGAGAGGACTGTTAAGACAGGTCTTAGTGGGTCAGTCTGAAGATATGCCAAGTTACCAAGAGGTGGAGGAAGTTCCTAATGACTTTTAATAAAATGTTGCTCTCTTTGAATATATTGAATTGAACTTGGGCCATAATAGTGATGCAAGTAGTTGAAGGGTGCCAAGAGACCAAATTTACCCATGGGGTTAGATAATTAAGTCAGAAATAATATCCTGCAGGAGCTAAAGAGAAGCTCCTTTCAAACTTCGTAGGATCCCCATCTCAGGAGCCAAAGCGGCTCACCCCTCATCCCCAAACCCAATCCTTAATCCAAGAGCTCAGAGAACACCCTTACTCAACTCTCATTACAGGAACAAAGGAAAAACATAACAGGCCTCACAAGAGCTCAGAAAAAGCTTATTTGCTTGAAAGACTCAAACCACACAACTCTTTATGCTTTTCTACAAATAAGGCACCAAGAGTACTTAATTGGAAATGTGACTCACCACCACAAACCCTGATTCTCCAAAGCAGGAACAGGTACAAAGTGTCCAAGAAGCTGGCATAAATACCTGTGAGAAGACAGTGAAGACCCAAGGGCAGTCAGTACTCAGTCCAAATCTCACCACCAGAAAAAATATCAAAAAAAAATAATAAATAAATGAAGTGATTTTTCTTTCAAATCTACCATGATAAGAGGGCCAGCAGACCTGCAGAAGTCTGGCTTCTCCAGACTTCTCCAGTCAGAAAGAACTGGCTTCTCCCTTATAGGGAGGAGTAAACAAGGCTAGAAAAACCAAGTGGGAGGAGTGGGCTAAGCAGGTGGTATGACTTTTAATCAGGGAGGCTTATCTCTGCAGCCAGATGATTTTCAGGGGAGCCACTAAAGGAGGTTTTCTGTTTCAAGGCTTGTTTTCAGGGGCAAAGGCAGGTTCAGGGGTCTCTGAGGAAGAGTGAAACCTATCTAAATTTTGGTCAAGTTAAGGCAGAAGGGAATTATAGCTTGATGGGTCAGTCAATAACAGAGTTCAACTAAATACTTAAGAAACAAAGAATGGGAAACTTGAGGGTCTGGGTCTGCCCTTGTCATAGGTAAACAAGTACATCATCCTCAACATTTATCTAATTCACCTGGGGAAAGATGGTTCTTCACAGTAAACCATTTCCTTGAACTCAAAATGGTAAAAGTTTCTAAATCATCATAATTTTCAAGGAGCATAGGGTTTAGGTAAATTTCAAAAGTGTCAAAAGTATGAGGAATTATGAAAAGAGGTATTGTATTCTGTTACTTTTTAAATATTTAAGTGGTGTCTATCTTCATAGTATGTCATTTACTATTTTTAAACCAATAAATTCTTATAAATTAAAATAATTTGTAATGCTCAGGTTTAGAAAAATAACAGGGTTTTTTAAATGAGAAATAATTGTGGCTTTCATAAACACCCAAACATTTTTAAAATCATAATTAAATACAACTGAATGAAGTTAACATAAATTTTTAAATGGTGAAACAAAAGGTTGGAATCATTGTTTCTATGCATACTCATAAGAGAACAGACTCCATTTTTTCTTAAAATTCTCATGAACTTCCAGAGATAATAAGGCAGTCATGGCTTTCAACCTTAGGATTAGTTTCACTTCCAATCTTTCCATTCCAGTGGCTTTAAGCATAATGAAAAATTTAACAATAATTAATGGATCTTTAAATTTTTTCTTCAATTGAAAGCATATGCTAATTCCATCTGTGCTAGGGTAGAAACGGGGGAAGTATGCAAAGAGAGATGTACATGAACTCAACCATGATATGAGCATCTATGAATAGCTCTTTCCACACAGAGCACATAGTTTGCAAATGCTTGGCATTAATAGTGATTTGCTCATAACAATGTTTACTTCAATTCTGGGCCTATGGTTAAATTTTAAAACATGTACTTCATGGCTAAGAAGACAATTATTCTGTCAGGCTCAGTAACTATCATGAGATATTTGTTTAGCAGACTGAAGTTTTTTTAACTACCTGAAACTATTATTTCAATTACACCTTGAGGTTTTATGATCTTGACTGCTAGCAATGCCAAATACATCTCCCATTTCAATTCTTTTTTTTTTTTTCCCCTGAAGTTGTACTTTTTCTTTCATTTTATTTCAAGCAGTAAGTCTATTAAATACTATGCAGAGTCTACAAATTGCTACGGGAAGTGCCTATTGCTGTGAAAACAATCAAAATAGATATTTAAATCTGAATATTTGAACATAATATATACTGGCTCCAAAATGATGTTTTATATAACTCTTTTTACCAATTATAGAATTGAATAAGTTAGAGAAGGATGATAATTGAGCACTGGAGTAAGCATCAGTAATCTCAAATAAAGCATAAACAATATTTCTTCTTTAATAAATTAAAACCTTAATTAAGGACATTTCAAATTTCACTCCAGCTGATAAAACTTTATGGAATAATGCATAAAACAGTTTCCTTGAATAAAAGAATGCAGTATTTCTGGTTTTGTCATTTCCTGATAAGTACCTTAGGCATTTTTAAAAAATATATGCTAAATATCACATTTTAAAAAATATGTTTCAAATAACTTCCCTGGTGACTCAGATGGCAAAGAATCTGCCTGCAATGCAAGAGATCCAGGTTTGATTCCTGGGTTGGGAAGAACCCCTGAAGAAGGAAATGGCAGCCCACTCCAATATTCTTGCCTGGAGAACTCCACAGACAGAGGAGCCTGGTGGGCTACAGTCCATGGGGTCATAAAGAGTCGGCATGACTAAGCAAATAACATTTTCCTTACTTTCACTTCAACCTTAGTCATTTTTTTTAATATATGTCAAATGGGGTACCATATCAAGTTGATAAAATTGTGAATACTAAATCAAATTGTACGTGTCACAGAGCCATAGAGATAATTTGTAATATTAATGATATCAATTAAATGTTCTATATCCCCAAAATCCTCTTTAATTTTTAATAAAAACACTGTAGTTAAATATTTGATTAATATGATTGTCTCATTTAATATAATATTTAAATTATAAACTGGTTATTCTTAATCAGAATTCCCAGGTGCATTTTGATGCTGAAAAGGTCTGAGCAGATTTCCCCTGAAACTGCAGTTCTAGGTACAAAAACTGGCATACTCTTTAATATCCAAGTCATTGTATATGCTCCTTTGCTGTTATTATAAATGCTACTAATCAGAGTCCATTCATTCTTTTGTATAGCTGCAACACAATATTCTGTCTTCCCATTGTACTCCCCACAACTCTCAGAAACCCTGACATGGCCATCTGGCCAGATTTCTGCTAAAATGACAACTGAGGATATTGTAGCCCCTAAAAGGCATTTGAAATAGCAACCATGGCAACTAGATGCCATGAGCCAAAACTGGAGTTCTCATGGAGACAATGAAAACCTATTCTGGGCAGTCCAAGCCTTCCACAATGCCCAATAATTAGCCCAAATACTGCCAGCCAATTAGTGATATTTAGACTTTACTGACACGGGATTATTGAGTTGTTTAAAAATCTACTTTTTATTCTAGTATTTTATCACAGAAATTATGTTGGATTAGGTCTTTCCTTCAAAGTGATACAATTTATACACCATGTTCTAGATAACACCCTGTGCATGCTAAGTTGCTTCAGTTGTGTCCAATTCTTTGTGACTCTATGGACTGTTTCCCATAGGCTCCTCTGTCGATGGGATTCTCCAGGCAAGAATATTGCAGTGGGTTGCCATACCCTGCTCCAGGGGATCTCCCCAACCCAGAGATCAAACAAGGTCTCCCGCATTGCAGGTGTATTGTTTACCATCTGAGCCACCAGGGAAGCCCCAGATAACACCCTATAAGCTCTCAATTGTGTTCTACGTGCTTAGACTGCCTTTCCCAGTGCCATCCCATCTTGTGAACTCCTATTCAACCTTCATATTTTGGACAAACATCTCCTTATCTGGGAAAGTCTATCTGAGGTCTCTAAACAGTTTCCGTAGCATTATCATTCCTTTATAACAGCTCTTATATTTCCATCTGTACAATGGTGAGGTGCCCCTGTATTTTTTGTTCACAATTGAACCTATATACTACAGTGCCTGAAACAGAGAAGATCTTAGTTGACATTAGCTAAATGAATATTGACTTAGGAAGTGTTTAGTTAGAATTGACTATGTGACAGAAGCTGTTTTGGATGCTGCAAACAGAGCATTAAAAAAGCAACAGTTTGTATGTGTCTGTTTTAACATCTATGGAGATCCTTGTTGGCCTGCTCATCTCAGGGATCCTAGAATATCAATTTTGTAAGTATCAGATTCAAATGGTCCTTCTCTGTCTGAGGTTCTGATAAGTTCTGTGGAATCCAAAACTGCACAAGTTGGAACATAAGATAAACTCTGGTTCTAAAACTGTGGAGTTAAATAGGAAAACAGAAACTTTCTATTCTGAGGTGCTCAAAAAAGAACAGAAAAATGCCATGGGAGAAAAGGTAAAAGCAAACACAGTCATGCTCAGCCCAGAGATTCTGGTTGATTGGTGAATACTTCGAGGAAAAGTGTTGTTCAGCACAATGAAAATAAACTGGAAAATAATTCTAATACCTTAGAGAGGAAGTAGAGAAAGAAGAAACTTACATGGGTCAGAGAGGTGTTAGTCTGGTGGAAGCAGAGAGCAGAGAAAGCACAGACCTAATGCCTCCCCTACTCACTGACATCCTGAAAGCCCACCATGCTTGGGGTGGAGAATCACTACTGGAAAATCATGGTGTATGATTTGCATTTGTGTATGAACAGAAATAGGGTTGTTAAAATAATTTTGTTAAATGCTGAAATGAGGATAATTGTTTTGAGAATGTTAAACTGTCTGATTGGTAGACTGTCCTTATATAAACCAGAGCTTTTTAATCAATCTGACTCTTTTGCAGACCCTCCATACTAGCTGCTCTAGACTAAGGTGTGTGATTATACTCGAGTCAGTAGAAGGTAAGGGAACAGAATTGCTGTCACTGTCTATAGAAATTCAGAATGACTCAAACATTATGCAGTGACACAAGCTGTATTTCTCTTTAACAATCATTTAATTGCCTCTAATTTGTTATGTGGTAAAATGCAAACATCTTTTCATGGGCCATTAGTCAAAATACGTTAGGCTGTCTTATTTTAAAAATCAACCCCAAATCTCAGTAGATTAGCCAAATAAACATTCATTTTTCACTAATACAAATCCAATATGGGTCAGGTACATGCCTGTACCTGTAAAAATACATTACGGGTTTTTGGTGTCCTCCAAGGTCACTATAGAAGTAAAAAAAAAAAGAAAAAGAACATGAGAAAAGCCCACTTGTCTTTAACTGCTTAGTCCCAGAAGTTACTGTTTCATATCATTTTGTATGTGACATGTAACATGTGACTTTTTTTATCACTACTGCAGATAATTATTTGCATAGAATCTAATCCCTGTTTTCCAGAAGAGGATGGGAAATATAGCCTTCTTAACCAGCTACAAAGAGTCAAATAAAACCAACCAGATTCTTAAACACATAGCATTTTCACTTTCATATCTGGAACCTAAAATATTTCTTGATCTACCCTTTATCTATTATCCAGCTTCATATTCCTCCATTCCTTTATAACTTCTTGTTCCAACTACAACAGAGTACTCTCAGATGCATCTCACTAGATTTCATTCGACTACTTTATCTAGCCCCTCTGTTTTTCTAAAGAAATCGTATACATTTTTAATACTAATTTTTCACTTTCTATCATGCAACTACAGAGTCAAACAGCTGTTAAATGAAACTTTATTTATGGTATTGTGTGCTGAAGACAAGAAAGATTAGTTATATTAAAACATAATAGAAGAAAAGAAGAAAGGAAGGAGGGAAGATATGGAAAAGGAGGGAGGAGGGAAGGATGAAAAGGAGGAAGGGAGGGGAAAAGCATGGAATGAAAACATTAGATTTTACACAATTGCACTCATCTCACACTCTAGTAAACTAACACTCAAAATTCTCCAAGCCAGGCTTCAGCAATACATAAACCATGAACTTCCAGATGTTCAAGCTGGTTTTAGAAAAAGTAGAGGAACCAGAGATCAAATTGCCAACATTCACTAGATCATTGAAAAAGCAAGAGAGTTCCAGAAAAACATCTACTTCTGCTTTATTGACTATGCCAAAGCCTTTGACTGCATGGGTCACAACAAACTCTAGAAAATTCTTAAAGAGATGGGAATACCAGACAACCTGACCTGCCTCTTGAGACATCTCTATGCAGGTCAGGAAGCAACAGTAAAAACTGGACATGGGACAACAGACTGGTTCCAAATAGGGAAAAGAGTACATCAAGGCTGTATATTGTCACCCTGCTTATTTAACTTATACACAAAGTACATCATGAGAAATGTGGGGCTGGAAGAAGCACAACTGGAATCAAGATTGCTGGGAGAAATATCAATAACCTAAGATATGCAGATGACACCACCTTTATGGCAGAAAGTGAAGAAGAACTAAAGAGCTTCTTGATGAATGTAAAAGAGGAGAGTGAAAAAGTTGGCTTAAAGCTCAACATTCAGAAAACTAAGATCATGGCATCTGGTCCCATCACTTCATGGCGAATAGAGAGGGGAACAGTGGAAACAGCAACAGGCTTTATTTAGGGGCTCCAAAATCACTGAAGATGGTGATGGTAGCTATGAAATTAAAACATGCTTGCTTCTTGGAAGAAAATTTATGACCAACTTAGACAGCATATTAAAAAGCAGAGACATTACTTTGTGCACAAACGTCTTTCTAGTCAAAACTGTGGTTTATCCAGTAGTCATGTATGGATGTGTGAGTTGGACTATAAAGAAAGCTGAGTGCTGAAGAACTGATGCTTTTGAACTGCGGTATTGGAGAAGCCTCTTGGACTACAAGGAGTTCCATCCAGTCCATTCTAAAGGATATCAGTCCTGAATATTGTTTGGAAGGACTGATGTTGAAGCTGAAACTCCAATACTTTGGTCACCTGATGTGAAGAACTGACTCATTTGAAAAGACCCTGATGCCAATAAAATGGACAGCTTGGAAGAAATGGACAAATTCTTAGAAAAGTATAACCTTCCAAAACTGAACCAGGAAGAAATAGAAAATCTTAACAGACACATCACAAGCATGGAAATCGAAACTGTAATCAGAAATCTTCCAGCAAACCAAAGGCCAGGACCAGACGGCATCACAGCTGAATTCTACCAAAAGTTTAGAGAAGAGCTAACACCTATTCTACTCAAACTCTTCCAGAAAATTGTAGAGAAATGTAAACTTCCAAATTCATTCTATGAGGCACCATCACCCTAATACCAAAACCAGACAAAGATGACACAAAAAAAGAAAACTACAGGCCAATATCACTGATGAACATAGACGTAAAAGTCCTTAACAAAATTCTAGCAAACAGAATCCAACAACGTATTAAAAAGATCATACATCATGAACAAGTGGGCTTTATCCCAGGGATGCCAGGATTCCTCAATATTTGCAAATCAATCAATGTGACACACAATAATTAATAAATTGAAAGATAGAAACCATATGTTATCTCAAAAGATGTAGAGAAAGACTTTAACAAAATTCAACACCCATTTATGATAAAAACCCTCCAGAAAGCAGGCATAGAAGGAACATATCTCAACATAATAAAAACCATATATGATAAATCCACAGCAAATATTATTCTCAATGGTGAAAAATTGAAAGTATTGCCCCTAAAGTTAGGCACAAGACAAGGGTGCCCACTCTCACCATTACTATTCAACTACTAGAGCTAAGCACTGAATATAGTAAAGCTGCAGGATATAAAACTAACACACAGAAATCCCTTGCATCCCTATACACTAACAATGAGAAAACAGAAAGAGAAATTAAGGAAACAATTCCATTCACCATTGTAACAAAAAGAACAAAAACCTTAGAAATAAATCTACCTAAAGAAACAAAAGACCTATATATAGAAAACTATAAAACATTGATGAAAGAAATCAAAGATGACACAAATAGATGGAGAAATATACCATGTTGATGGATCAGAGAATCAATGTAGTGAAAATAAGTACACTACCCAAAGCAATTTATAGACTTAATACAATCTCTATCCAGCTACCAATGGTATTTTTCACAGAAGTAGGAAAAATAATTTCACAATTTGTATGGAAATACAAAAAAACTTCGAATAGCCAAAGCAATCTTGAGAAAGAAGAAGAGAACTGGAGGAATCCACCTGCCTGACTTCAGACTATACTGCAAAGCCACAGTCATTAAGACAGTATGGTACTGGCAATATAGATCAATGCAAAAAAAAAAAAAAAGAAAGCCCAGAGATAAATCCACAAACCTATGGACACCTTATCTTTGACAAAGGAGGCAAGAATATACAATGGAGAAAAGACAATCTCTTTAACGAGTGGTGATGGGAAAACTGGTCAACCACTTGTAAAAGAATGAAACTAGAACACTTTCTAACACCATACACAAAAATAAACTCAAAATGGATTCAAGATTAAATGTAAGACCAGAAACTATACAACTCCTAGAGGAGAACATAGACAAAACACTCTCTGACAACCATGGCAGGATCCACTATGACCCCCCTCCCAGAATATTGGAAATAAAAGCAAAAATTAAAAAATGGGACCTAATTAAAATTAAAAGCTTCTGCACAACAAAGGAAACTATAAGCAAGGTGAAAAGATAGCCTTCCTAATAGGAGAAAATAATAGCAAATGAAGCAACTGACAAAGAATTAATCTCAAAAATATACAAACAGCTCCTGCAGCTCAATTCCAGAAAAATGAACGACCCAATCAAAAAATGGGCCAAAGAACTAAACAGACATTTCTCCAAAGAAGACATAAAGATGGCTAACAAACTCATGAAAAGATGCTCAACATTACTCATTATCAGAGAAATGCAAATCAAAACCACAATGAGGTACCATCCCATGCCAGTCAGAATGGCTGCTATCAAAAAGTCTACAAACAATAAATGCTGAAGAGAGTGGAAAGAAAGGGAACCCACTTACACTGTTGGTGGGAATGCAAACTAGTACAGCCACCATGGAGAACAGTGTGGAGAGTCCTTATTTTTTTTTTTGGAATAAGTGATATCATATGGTGTTTATTTTTCTCTTTCTAACTTACTTTACTTAGTATGATAATTTCTAGGTCCATCCATGTTGCTGCAAATGACATTATTTCATTCATCTTTATGGCTGAGTAGTATTCCATTGTATATACTGCATATTCTTTTTTTATTTTTTTTAATTTCTTTATTTTAATTAGGCTAATTATTTTATAATATTCTATTGGTTATTGTCATACATTGACATGTATTTGCCATGGGTTTATAGGTATTCCCCATCCTGAACCCCCCTCTCACCTCCCTCTCCATATCATCCCAGTGCACCAGCCCCGAGCATCCTGTATCATGCATTGAACTTGGACTGGCGATACACTTCACGTATGATAACATACATGTTTCAATGCCATTCTCCCAAATCATCCCACCCTTGCCCTCTCCCACATACTCCAGAAGACGGTTCTATACATCTGTGTATCTTTTGCTGTCTCATGTACAGGGCTATTGTTACCATCTTTCTAAATTCCATACATATGCATTAGTATACTGTATTGATGTTTTTCTTTCTGGCTTACTTCACTCTGTATAATAGGCTCCAGTTTCATCCACCTCATTAGAACGGATTCAAATGTATTCTTTTTAATGGCTGAGTAATACTCCATTGTGTATATATACCACAGCTTTCTTATCTATTCGTCTGCTGATGGACATCTAGGTTGTTTCTAAGTCCTGCTATTATAAACAGTGCTCCGATGAACCTTGGGATACACATGTCTCTTTCAATTCTGGTTTCCTCGGTGTGTATGCCCACCAGTGGGATTGCTGGGTCGTATGGCAGTTCTATTTCCAGTTTTTTAAGGAATCTCCACACTGTTCTCCATAGTGGCTGTACTAGTTTGCATTCCCACCAACAGTATAAGAGGGTTCCCTTTTCTCCACACCTTCTAAAGCATTTATTGCTTATAGACTTCTGAATCGCAGCCATTCTAACTGGTGTGAAATGGTACCTCATTGTGGTTTTGATTTGCATTTCTCTGATAATGAGTGATGTTGAGCATCTTTTCATGTGTTTGTTAGACATCTGTATGTCTTCTTTGGAGAAATGTCTGTTTAGTTCTTTGGCCCATTTTTTGATTGGGTCGTTCATTTTTCTGGAATTGAGCTGCAGGAGTTGCTTATATATTTTTGAGATTAATTCTTTGTCAGTTGCTTCATTTGTTATTATTCTCTCCCATTCTGAAGGCTGTCTTTTCACCTAGCTTATAGTTTCCTTTGTTGTGCAGAAGCTTTTAATTTTAATTAGGCCCCATTTGTTTATTTTTGCTTTTATTTCCAATATTCTGGGAGGTAGGTCATAGTGGATCCTGCCAAGATTTATGTCAAAGTGTTTTGTCTATGTTCTCCTCTAGGAGTTTTACAGTTTCTAGTCTTTCGTTTAGATCTTGAATCCATTTTGAGTTTATTTTTGTGTATGGTGTTAGAAAGTGTTCTAGTTTCATTCTTTTACAAGTGGTTGACCAGTTCTCCCAGCATCACTTGTTAAAGAGCTTGTCTTTTCTCCATTGTATATTTTTGCCTCCTTTGTCAAAGATAAGTTGTCCATAGGAGCACAGATTCCAAGATTCCTTAAAAAACTGGAAATAGAACTGCCATCAATTCTGTTCAGTTCCTCAGTTGTGTCTGACTCTTTGCGACCCCATGGACCACAGCATGCCAGGCCTCCCTGTCCAGCACCAGCTCCCAGAATTTACACAAACTCGTGTCCATTGAGTCATTGATGCCATCCAACCATCTCATTTTTCGTTGTCCCCCTCTCCTCCTGCCCTCAATCTTTCCCAGCATCAAGGTATTTTCAAATGAGTCAGCTCTTCACTCCAGGTGGCCAACGTATTGGAGTTTTAGCTTCAACATCAGTCCTTGCAGTGACTGATCTCCTTTAGAATGGACTGGTTGGATCTCCTTGTAGTCCAAGAGACTCTCCAACGCTACAGTTGGGAGCATCAATTATTCAGCACTCAGCTTTCTTACAGCCCAGCTCTCACATCCACACATGTCTACTGGAAAAACCATATCCTTGACTAGATGGACCTTTGTTCACAAAGTAATGTATCTGCTTTTTGATATGCTGTCCAAGTTGGTCATAACTTTCCTTCCAAGGAGTAAGCATCTTCTAATTTCATGGCTTCCATCACCATCTGCAGTGATTTTGGAACCCCCAAAATAAAGTCAGCCACTGTTTCCACTGTTTTCCCATCTATTTGCATGAAGTGATGGGACCAGATGTCATGATCTTTGTTTTATGAATGTTGAGCTTTAAGCCAACTTTTTCACTCTCCTGTTTCACTTTCATCAAGAGGCTCTTTAGTTCTTCACTTTCTGCCATAAAGGTGGTGTCATCCTCATATCTGAGGTTATTGAACCTTCATACGATCCAGCAATCCCACTGCTGGGCATACACACAGAGGAAACCAGAATTGAAAGAGACACATGAACCTCAATGTTCACTGCAGCACTGTTTACAATAGCCAGGACATGGAATCAACCCAGATGTCCATCAGCAGATGAATGGATAGGAAAGCTGTGGTACATATACACAATGGAATATTACTCAGCTATTAAAAAGAATGCATTTGAATCAGTTCTAGTGAAGTGGTTGAAACTAGAGCCTGTTATACAGACTGAAGTAAGTCAGAAAGAAAAACATCAATACGGTATATTAACACATATGTATGAAATTTAGAAAGATGGTAACAATGACCCTATATGCGAGACAGCAAAAGAGGCACAGATGTAAAGAACAGACTTCTGGATTCTGTGGGAGAATGTGAGGGTGGGATGATTTGAGAGAACAGCATTGAAACATGTATATTATCATATGTGAAATAGATCACCACTCCAGGTTCAATGCATGAGACAGGGTACTCAGGACTGTTGCACTGGGATGACCCTGAGGGATGGGATGGGGAGGTAAGTGGGAGGGGGGTTCAGGATGGGGAACACATGTACAACCATGGCTGATTCATGCCAATGTATGGCAAAAGCCCCTATAATATTGTAAAGTAACTAGCCTCCAATTAAAATAAATTAATTAATTTTAAAAAAAAATTAAAAAAAGAAAAGAAAAGACCCTGATGCTGGGAAAGATTGAGTGTGGGAGGAGAAGGGGTGACAGGATGAGATGGTTGGATGGTATCACCGACTCAATGGACATGAGTAAACTCCAGGAGTTGGTGATGAACAGGGAAGCCTGGTGTGCTGCATTCCATGGTGTCACAAAGGGTCTGACACGACTGAGCTACTGAACTGAACTGAAACAGGAAATCAGAGCATAAATAGAAATTTGAAATTGGAGTGGAGAACATAGGGAAATAGGGAAAGAATAACTTGGTAAAGAATTTAAGGTCAGTGTTCACCTAGAGGAAGTAGAACCAATAAGAAATAATCGATTTAAACAGATGCAATTGGAGATGAGAGAGAGATTTATTATATAGCTACCACTGTAGCTAGCTAAGCAAACCCCTAATTCATAGCAGCAGTCAGGAAGAAAGGATACAAGGGAAGGGAAAACAATTACAGGCCCAGCTGCTACTCAATGAAGTGAGTCAGCAGATTTGCAACAATGAAATTACTTCACCAGAATGAAGAACCATTTTACCATCTTTTTTCTCTCTTTAGGATTCTGATCACCAACTAAAATTCTGATCATCAATTTTGATGCATGAGGAGTTTTCTCCATACATCCAAGCAATCATCTCACACAACCTACAGTTTAACTCAGTTCTGACATCACCTACCTGGAGATAGCATTAGTACTTACAAGACTGTCCACAACCCTGTTTCAATGGCCAATATTAAGTCCAGGTTATCACCTGTGCTTCTGACCAAAAGGCTATAGATTGGAGGATCCAAAGACTCTTACTCTGGGTTCAATTAATTTGCTAAAGCAGCCCAGAGAATTCCAAGAAACATTTTACTTACAAGATCATTCATTTATTATAAGAAGATGTAATTCAGCAGTAACTGAATGGAGGAGACACAGAGGTCAAGGTACAGGGAAAGGCCACAGAGCTTCCATACCTTCTCCAGACACACTACTTTCCTTGTATGTGTTCACCAAACTGGAAGTTCTTTGAAGCCCCTCCTTTTAAGTTTTTATGGAGATCTCATTCCACAGGCATGACGGTTTAAACCATTGGCCACTGGTGACTGATTCAATTCCAACCTTTCTACCCTTCACAGAAGTTAGGGAGATGGAACTAGAAATCTGACAACTAGCCCGCATCCTTAGGTAGGTCCAAAAGTCACCTCATCAACACACCAAAAGACACCTTCACAGACCTCATTATAGGAAATTCCTACGGTTTTAGAGCTCTGTACCAGAAAGGGGGATGAAGACCAAAAAAAGAAAGAAATATAAATATATAACTATGCATGCAAATTTGCTTCAGTCATGTCTGACTCTTTGCAACCCCATGGACTATAGCCCACCAGGCTCCTCTGTCAATGGGATTATCGAGGTAAGAGTACTGGAATGGGTTGCCATGCCCTCCTCCAGGGGATTTTCCTGACCCAGAGATCCGATGGGTGTCCTTTACATCTCCTGCATTGTCAGATGAGTTCTCTACCACTTGCGCCACCTTAGAGACTGCATGCGACAGAGATGATACTGTGATTATCACAGCATACTGCATGCAATTAGAGATGAAATGTAACTGTGACAGTGTGATTGAAAAAGACAAAAAAATATATATATACATGATATTTATTATAATATAGATATATAGATTATCTTTCTCAATCACAGTTCAGTTCAGTCGCTCAGTCGTGTCCGACTCTTTGCGACCCCATGAATCACAGCACACCAGGCCTTCCTGTCCATCACCAATTCCCGGAGTTCACTCAGACTCACGTCCATCGAGTCCATGATGCCATCCAGCCATCTCATCCTTGGTCGTCCCCTTCTCCTCCTGCCCCCAATCCCTCCCAGCATCAGAGTCTTTTCCAATGAGTCAACTCTTCGCATGAGGTGGCCAAAGTACTGGAGTTTCAGCTTCAGCATCATTCCTTCCAAAGAAATCCCAAGGCTGATCTCCTTCAGAATAGACTGGTTGGATCTCCTTGCAGTCCAAGGGACTCACAAGAGTCTTCTCCAACACCACAGTTCAAAAGCATCAATTCTTCAGTGCTCAGCCTTCTTCACAGTCCAACTCTCACATCCATACATGACTACTGGAAAAACCATAGCCTTGACTAGACAGACCTTGGTCGGCAAAGCAATGTCTCTGCTCTTAAATATACTATCTAGGTTGGTCATAACTTTTCTTCCAAGGAGTAAGTGTCTTTAAATTTCATGGCTACCATCACCATCTGCAGTGATTTTGGAGCCCAAAAAATTAAAGTCTGACACTGTTTCCACTGTTTCCCTATTTCCCATGAAGTGACGGGACCAGATGCCATGATCTTCATTTTCTGCATGTTGAGCTTTAAACCAACTTTTTCACTCTCCTCTTTCACTTTCATCAAGAGGCTTTTTTGTTCCTCTTCATTTTCTGCCATAAGGGTGGTGTCATCTGCATATCTGAGGTTATTGATATTTCTCCGGCAATCTTGATTTCAGCTTGTGCTTCTTCCAGTCCAGTGTTTCTCATGATGTACTCTGCATAGAAGTTAAATAAGCAGGGTGACAATATACAGCCTTGACGTACTCCTTTTCCTATTTGGAACCAGTCTGTTATTCCATGTCCAGCTCTAACTGTTGCTTCCTGACCTGCATACAGATTTCTCAAGAGGCAGGTCAGGTGGTCTGGTATTCCCATCTCTTTCAGAATTCTCCACAGTTTATTGTGATCCACACAGTCAAAGGCTTTGGCATCGTCAATAAAGCAGAAATAGATGTTTTTATGGAACTCTCTTGCTTTTTCCATGATCCAGCAGATGTTGGCAATTTGATCTCTGGTTCCTCTGCCTTTTCTAAAACCAGCTTGAACATCTGGGAGTTCATGGTTCACGTATTGCTGAAGCCTGGCTTGGAGAATTTTGAGCATTACTTTACTAGCATGTGAGATGGGTGCAATTGTGCGGTAGTTTGAGCATTCTTTGGCATTTCCTTTCTTTGGAATTGGAATGAAACCTGACCTTTTCCAGTCCTGTGGCCACTGCTGCGTTTTCCAAATTTGCTGGCATATTGAGTGCAGCACTTTCACAGCATCATCTTTCAGGATTTGAAATAGCTCCACTGGAATTCCATCACCTCCACTAGCTTTGTTCATAGTGATGCTTTCTAAGGCCCACTTGACTTCACATTCCAGGATCACACCTCTTGCATGCAGTCTCTGGTTTTCATCATTCCCTAACAGATTTCCCTCCTGTTAAGCCAGCCGACCCAGGATAATCTACTTTTGAATAACTAAAATCTACTTGGATTTGGGTCTTTCACTATATTTGCAAGATCCCTTCTCAGCAGCACCTAAGGTTTGACTGAGTAACTTGTGGAAGGTATATGAATGCTACAAAATGACTTCTGTCTCCTTCAGCCATTTGCTCCTGAGAGACTCTTTCTCATTGTGCAGATGAATCAGAAACATACTAGAAAGGGAATTCTGTGGTTTATATTTCAGCACAGCTAAGTTGGCATATCACAAAACAATCAATCTAAATGCATGAATATGCTGGATATATTGTAATAAACCTTCTCGGTAGCATCCTTGACCCTCCCTTAGGCAAACTGAGGCACTCACTCCTCCTCAGTCTTATACTGCCTTGCATATAAAGTCGGTCATTGTTTGTATTAGTTACACTATGTAAAGTTGCTTCCAATACTGAATAAATGAATACCAAATCACTGCTCCTATGAGAAACACAGGGTAAGCTTCCTATGAGGCTCTGGTCTCAACATTTTCATCAACCAAAATCCTCTTTGCTTGATACATGTTCATTTGCAGTGTGGTTATAAAATAAGCCAGTCTCATCAGTGTTAAAAACTGCTTTGCCAAATAACCCATTTTCTGTGTAAATTTAGAAAGTTTTTTTTCTCTCTCTCTCTTTCTATAGCTTCTTGATTTCCAGAACCTCTTGTGTTTCCCTGAAAATTTAACGTTTTCTGCATGGTATCACCTATTGAAATGTACACATCAGCACTGCTGCTGCTGCTAAGTCACTTCAGTTGAGTCTGACTGTGACTCAGTGAACTGTAGCTCACCAGACTCCTCTGTCCAGGGAATTCTCCAGGCAAGAACACTGGAATAGGCTGCCATGCCCTCCTCCAGGGCATCTTCCCAACTGAGGGATTGAGCACACATCTCTTATGTCTCCCGCACTGGCAGGTGGGTTCTTTACCACTAGTGCCACCTCGGAAGCCCCACAAACCAGCACTAGTATAAAAGAACTTGAAATTTTCTTGATCCGGGGTAATGCCCCTGTAATCTTCTTTGGCTTTTCATGTCACAACAGTGTTATAAATTATGTTATTTTTCCTCACTCATGACACCTTAATCCACAAAGTTAGCCACTTTTCCATAGCTGTAGCATGCCTGCCATACCCCTATAGCCATGGAAGAAAGTTATCTACCTCATCTATCCTGAAGAAATTAGTGAGACAAAGATTTAGAGTGACAGTTACCTGAATATAGTCTATGGATAACACTATAAATGGACACCGGGCATGAGAATTTGTTAAATCGCATAGAATTTGTTCAACCTTTGTAGAAGCGTTTTCAGTAGGAGAGATCTCTCATAAGCAAATTCTTCAAATTGAGGAGCAGCACACACATCCTGTATGGACTACAGATGGGACTGAAGAGTGTTAAAATATAGGAATATTTATGTGAAGAGGACTAGAAGGTAAGGTTGTATACGAATTCAAAACTATACAAGGTTCATTAAACATCAGTCAACAACTTATCCCTCAACATAGTATCTTAAAAGGTGAGTTGTTCAATTGTAAAGTTTATTCAGCAAGTTTTAGCACATTGTATATGGAATAAAACAAGAGTGATGTAGAAATATGTGTAACTCCCTGCCTTATATAGTGAAGTTGCTCAGTCGTGTCCAACTCTTTGAGACCCCATGGACTGTAGCCTACCAGGCTCTTCCGTCCATGGGATTTTCCAGGCAAGAGTGCTGGAGTGGATTGCCGTTTCCTTCTCCAGGGGATCTTCCCAACCCAGGAATCGAACCCAGGTCTCCTGGATTGCAGGCAGACACTTGACCGTCTGAGCCACCAGGGAAGTGACAGAACTACCAAAATCCAGGGGCCAGGGACATTTTAAACACCTAATTCACTCAATTCCATTCACTGACACAATTGTCCATAGAGTCTCTGCTCTCTAGCTACAGATACAAATTACTTGCAGAAAGAATATTGAAGCTGAAGAAAATTGTTTTATATCCTTTCTAGGCAAAAAGGGAAATGTGTGACTGGTATTCCACACAGGCACAGGAAAATCAAGTGCACTGTTTTAAGCAATTATATAAAAATATGGTTATATTTCTATGTGTAAGTGCACATTTCCAAGTTTTTATTTAGAGTGAATATAACACTTTGTAAACAGGGTTGATATTAATAAAAAAATAAATATAATTTATGGTACAGTAGTTGCTTTTCCACATTCTTTCAGAATAGCATAAATCTTTTTTTTTTAAAGAAAGAGCAATTTGTATATATTTTGAATATTTTTTCTATTACAAGAAAATTGCCTGCAATTTGTATGTATGTAGTAGGACTTATTCTTGAAGAAATACTTCAAAGTGGTCAAAGAAGGTTGCGGGTAGCTGAAAAGAACAATAGTTGGTTGACTAACAAAGGGAAAGAACAGAAGTGAGATTCAATACAACTCAACTGTCTCTCAAATACTTCCCCCTAACATTTGCCATACTAAACAGAATTTCATTTATTAAAGTTACTGTTTTGGGCCAAAGAGAGATCTTGTTAGATCATTGTTTTCAAGAGATCTAAATTTTAAAATATGTAGTAATCTTAATAGCAGTAAGTTGCTTCAGTTATGTCTAACTCTGCAACCCTATGCCTGCCAGGCTCCTCTGTCCATGGGATTCTCCAGACAAGAATACTGGACTGTGTTGCCATGCCCTGCTCCAAGAGATAATAAACAATAAAAATGATGTTAACCTATCATATACCAGGTATTCCTGGAAAAGCTTTTCAATGCTTCTCCCCTCCAACCTTGCATGCCTCTTTCCTTATCATCAGCATCAGCTATCGACCTTGCTTCTCATATCAATAAGGAAACAGGAGCAATAAATAAAGAACTCACATGTGCTCAAGCTCTGCATCTGTCTACCAACCTGCATCTATGCACTAACTGTGTCTGCCTTCCTGTTCCCACAGAGAGACTAACTTTGCTTGTATCTAGGTCAGCCTCTTCACCTGAGATACTAAAATATTTCCTGTGCTTTTCCCTATTAAGGCCATCCTTAGCTTTGCTCCTACCTAATCAAGCTTTCCTTCTCTATTGAATCTTTCCCTTCAGCATGCAATCATGCAGCTATTTATTCTATTAAAAGAGTTAAAATTCTTCTTAATTTCACAATCCCTTCAAGCTATACCCTGCTACTGTTTCCCTGGCTTTTACAGTAAACACAGGATTCTCCACTTCCCTGTCTTGTCTGCCCCCCCGAATTCATTCCAATTTGACTCTCACATCCACCACTCCACCAAAACTGCTGAGCAAAGGTGACCATGACCTTTACCCTGTCAAAACCTGGTGATCAAGGATTCTATCCAGTGGAAGATCCAGTGATAACACAGTCCCTATGCTGGTTTAACTAGCAACACCACTTGCCACACACAGTTAATCACTCTGTCCTATCTACCTCCAGTCACCCTGGGGACAACGCACACTCTGTTTCCCTGCTCCCTTCTCTGCCCATTTCTTTGTTCTCTTTGCTGCTTCCTTCTAATGCCTACTTTTGCAATCAATAATCATTTCAGCAACTCAGAACTGAGCTGCCATCACTGAAATGGTTTTTTGCTCTTCTCTCTTGGTGATCTCATCCAGACTCATGATTTTAAGTATTATCTATATGCTCCTGACTCACATCTTTTTTTCTACAATCTACATCTCTTCTTGAACTCAAATATTACATATCTAACTGTTTACTTGACACTATCTTTGGGATATCCAACATTACACACCATCACTTCTCTAAAACTGAACTCTTGATTGCCCCCAGTCCCAAGCCTGATAGTCTGTCTTTCTTATCCCAGTAAGTCTCTACTCCTTCTTCCTAGTTTCCTTGGCCAAAATCCTATATCCATCTTTCTACCACATGCCTCGTACATCAGCAAATTCTCTCAGATATGTTTTCATAATATGTGGTGAAAGAATCTGACTAGTAGCTACAATCTTTTATCAACACCTGATCCAAACATCTATCAGCTCTCACCTGGATTATTGCAATTATTTCCTGTTTCTGCCTATATCTCACATACCACCACCTGCTGCAGTCTTCCACCCATGCAACAGGTAATCAGAATGATCATTTTAAGACATGGTACATATTACTCCTCTCATCAACAATATTTTCCTAGTCCACTTAAATCTATAATCAATTATTTATCTCTAGTTTCTTTAGCTATTACTCAAAGTAAAAGAAAGAAAAAAAAAAACTCAAGATCATCTAGCTTTGTATAACTTCCATCAGTTTATCTGCTACCACTTTCTCCTCACATCTGTTCTAGCCACATGGGCTTCCTCTTTGTACCTTGAACACACTGGGCCAACTCAAGCCTCAGGGCATTAGAAATTCTGATCCCTCTACATGGAACACTTGCTCCTTAAACATCAATTTACTGTGTCATTTTTGTCATCTTTCCCAAATGTCTATTCAGCGGGGCTGCCCCCAGTGAACTCCAACCCCTCTACACAAATCTTCCTCCTTTTTTGTCTTTTCTACTTATACATATATATTTTTTTTTCTGCAGAAACTGTCACTGTCTGACATGCTATTTATTTTACTCACAGCTTTGTTCATTTTTCTTACACTACTACAAGGTGAATTTTCTGAGAGAAATGGTTTTGTCTACTTGTGTTTATTGCTATAGATGCAGGACAGTGGATAGGACTAGGGCATTTTTGCATGACTTGATAAACCCCTCTTTAATGATGGGTGACTATGACAGTGATAACAGTATGCACCTCTGTAAGTTCTGTATTGTTTTTACAGGGTTAGTCAGTTCCCTCAAATGTCTCAGAGTAGGTATTGCTATTCTTATCTATAGACAGTCTCAAAGAGCGTAAAAAATGTACTAAAAGATAATGGCAAACTCTGAAATTTTGAACCTAGGTTATGTGTGTGCATGTGACAGGTGTGTGTGTGTGTGTGTGTGTGTGTGTGTGTGTGTTTGTAGAGAAAGAGACAGACAGAGGGACAGAGCCTGCTGCACATCTAGATTTCTCTCATTTGAATTAGGAAATTTTGCAATGGTGGGTATATGTTGGCTACAGACTTTTAGGTCACAGATGTAATAGTCTAAAACTGTCTCTTCTTATTTATTCATTTATTCTCCAATATTTACTTCTCCTTTACATAGAAACAGAAATTGAGATGAAAGAACAAGTACAGTACACAACAGCAGCAGAGCAGGACTCAAGGTAGTTCTCACAGAATAATGAGTTGCTGTCTTCTCTCTAGCTTTCAGGAAAAATGCTGATGTTGCATTGAGTAAATACATAACAGTATCAACTAATCAAGGTAATTTCAGGTGTGCTTATGTTTAGTGTAAATTTTTAAAAAACTTTTTTTAAAAGCTATGACCAATTTAGAGGTGTCTGAAATTACTTCCAAAAAAAAAAATAACTCTAATTAAATGATTTCCTAACAAGATTAATCCCTTTCTGTCAAGAGATGCTTTTGCCACAGGATTTCCTATTTTAACCTGCTGTTCTACTTCAACATATTTTTAAAAATATGATTTAAAGGACTGTTTTTATTTCTGTTTTCTCAGCAGTATTTTAAATAATTTATTACTTCAGTTATATTTGTTTTGATAGTGAAATCTATTGCCCACTAGAGCCTTTATGTCATTCTTGGTTTCAACAGTTTATATCTTAATGTCATATATAAACCAAAGTCTATGGAAGCCCACTGCGGTTATGCCAACTCAGCAATATTTTGAGGGCACTTTTCTTTCTTTCTTTCCATTTTCACATGGGAACTTTACAACTTCTAAGGTATAAAGAATATTTTAAAATTATTCTTAGACTTCCAGGTCAAGATTGCAGGATGCATACCAACAGGTAGGCGCTCTCATAAAATCCCACTGTGAGTGAGGTATAAGGTACAAGGGGGAAGTGAGCACACAGTGAAGGAAATATGACTGTGTGTTTGGCGAGTTACACACCAGGACTCAGGTGGAAATGGGGGTGAGGTTGGGTGGCAATGGAAGCAACTTTATCAATTTATATTCTTTGCTGAAGGCTTATGAGACACCTAGTCTGAAGTTAAGTATGGAGGTGAAGAATTAGCTATGAGACTGAAAAAAAAATAAGGATTAATTAAAGATTTTTGTGCACAACTGCTCCACAAATTATTTCATCTTTACCTTGCGCTAGAAGTTTTTACACATGAGGAGGAGTGAGTCTAACAGCCAGCTCCCTGACTAAATACATTCAAATAAAAGAGATGGGCCCTCACACCCTGCTTTTGTTTTCATGACATTTCCCACCAAGGAAGGAAGAAAGAAGTTTTGAAAAAACAGTATTATGTATATTGGAGCACAGGAAGTTCCCCTTAACCGTGTTGTGAAATCCCGCCTAGTCATTCATTCAGAAACTGAATTAACAACTAGGACATATCACATTGGTTTGGAACACAAGTCATTCAAAAGATAAAAACCTGAAGTCTACTTGATAAATCTAATTGAGAAGTCAACTTTGATGTAGCAGAGACAACTTGGGAATAGAAGATAACTTTTAAAAATTATGAATTAAAATTCTCAGACATATTAGAAATATTATATACTCAAAAGGAGGAAGAGGAACAATTACAGAGAAAAATAATTTTTAAAAACCATACATATAAGAATATTTAGGTGACCTTGGGTTTGATGATGACATTTATGACACAACACCAAAAGTTGGATTCAAATAATTTTTTTTAATTAAAGTAAAAATATTCTTGTCCTCCAAAGGTAAGCTACCTACTTAGAATAACTATTGCAGAATGTATATCTCATAAAAGACTGGTATCCAAAAGATACAAAAGACTCTTAAAACTCAGCCATGAGAAAACAAATAACTCAATTAGAAAATGGGCTAAAGATCTGAACAGACAACTAACCAAAGAAAAGATACAATTGACAAATAAGCATATGAAAAGATGCTCCATATCATATATCACTAGGTAATCCCAAACTAAACTCATACTGAAATATCACTACATTCCTGATAGAATGGTTAAAACTTGAAACAATGACAACACCAAATGCCAGTAAGGATGTGAAGCAACAGGAACGCTCATTGATTGATGGTGAAAATGCAAAATAGTACAGACACTTTGGAACACAGTTTGGCAGTTCTTACAAAATTAAACATACTCTTACCAAAAGATCCAGTAATCAAACTCCTTGCTATGTACACGTGAATTGAAAATTGATACTCACACTAAATCTGTCCTCAACTATTTATATAGCTTTATTCATAATTGATAAAAATTTGGAGATACAAAAATGTCCTTGAGTAAATGAGTGGATAAATAACTGTGGTATATCTGTACAATGGAATAGTATTCAGTACTGGAAGCAAATGAGCTATGAAGCCATAAAAATAAACTGAAGATCCTTAAATGTATATGACTAAATGAAGCAAGTAGTTCTGGACTAAATGAACAAGTCATTCTGAAAAATCTTCATATTACATGATTCCAACTATATGAAATGCTGGAAAAGGCAAAAAATATGGAGACAATATAATAAGTGGTTGCCAGCAGTTTGGGGGAGGATGAATGAATAGGCAGAGCACAGAGGATTTATAAGGCAATGAATCTATATGATACTGTAATGGTAGATATATGGCATTAATCATTTATCAAAACAGAATATATTAATACAAACACTGAGTCTTAATGTAAACTATGGATGACATTTAATAATAATGTATCAATACTGGCTCATTAACTGTAAAAAACGTATCACACAGTGCAAGATGTTAATATGGATAACAGTATGTGTGGTGGGGGGTGGATGGATATGAGAATTCTTGGGGATTTCTTTTTTTTAATGTTTCTTTTCACTTTCTTTATTTATTTATCTATACTATGAGGCATGTGAGATATTAGTTCCCCACCAGGGATCTAACTCATGCCCCCTGCAGTGGAAGGAGAGTCTTAGCCAGTGGGCTTGCCATGGAAGCCTCTCTCTGTCCTTTCCATTAAATTTTTCTCTAAACCTAAAAGGGCTTCCAGAAAACAAAGTCTAATATTTAAAAAGTCTAATATGTAAAGTTACATATATCATGTATATTTATACATACACATATCCAAAAGTCCTTTAGTATCTGTGAGGACAGGACTGGTTCCAGGAGCCCCCATGGTACACCGAAATCCATGGATGCTCAAGTCCCACAGTTAGCCCACCATATTCTGGAATTGGCATCCAGGGATGCAACCAATCACAGATGGAAATTTCAACCCTTGGTTCGTTGGTTGAATCCCTAAAGGGGAAACCCATGAATACAGAGGACTGACAGTATACTTAGGGCTTCCCAGGTAATGTTGCAGGTAAAGAATCTGCCTACCAATGCAGAAGACATTACAGACACGGGTTGGATCCCTGGGTCAGGAAGATCCCCTGGAGGAGAGCATGGCAACCCATTCCAGTATTCTTACCTGGAGAATCCCATGGACAGAGGAGCCTTGTGGGCTACAGTCCATAGCACTGAAAGGAGTCGGCTATGACTGAAGCACCTGTCACACGACTGTGTATTTATTCAGAAGTAGCGACTTGTAAGAGGACCTGGGCAGTTCAAACTGCATTATTCAAGGGTCATCTGGAGAAAGAGAGAGACATATTGGAGGACTTTCTGTTTTAATTTCATTTTATCCTAAATTGTTGGAAATAGCTTTGATTTTTATCTTTCAGTGCTTTTAAAGTCCAGTGCTATAAAAAGCAGTTTCTAGGAGAAAGACACAAAAGGAAAACAAATATTTGTAAAGATGCTCACCATCATTAAATTTAATTTTTTCAAACCCATATACACCATTTTTCATGTCATTTGTAAATATTTTACAGTTTCATATTAATCAGAGTTGATGAGTGTGAGAAAATTATCACATCTTATTCAATTTTTGGATTATAAATAGATTTAACATTTATAGAAAGCAATTTATAATATTTAGTCAATTATAAAATGCACATTAATTTGATCTAGTAGTTTTGCAGTTAGGCATTTATCCTAATTTGTCTTCACAAGATGTTCCCCTAAGGAGTATTTCTGGGACAGATGATTTATGCATGTCCTTATATACTGAGAGAGTCCAGCTAAGAAGACCAGCTGCTACTGTCCTACAGTCAGCCCCAGCAACTGAGGCAGGGCTGTCACATAGCATGAAGCACACCACTGTCCCCATGTTATTGGTGTTCAGTTGCTAAGTCATGTCTGACTCTTTGTGACCCCATAAGTCAGGCTTCCTTTTCCTTCAGTATCTCCTGGTGTGTGTTCAGATTCATTTCCATTGACTCAGTGATACTATTTAACCACCTTTTCCTCTGCCACCCCCTTCTCCTCCTGCCCTCAATCTTTCCCAGCATCAGGGTTTTTTTCAATCAGTTGGCTGTTCACAGCAAGTGGCCAAAGTACTGGAGCTTCAGCTTCAGCATCAGCCTTTCTAATAAATATTCAGGGTTGATTTCCTTTAGGAAATCGCCATACTCAAATGTAAATCCAGTCATGACTCAGAAGTTTTTTTTCCACAGGAGACATAAACAACTTATAAAGCTTTTTCCCAAATAATCAAAACACAAGGTAGGGCATTTCAAGCCTAAGTGTTGAAAGTGTTAATCACTCAGTGGTGTCTGACTTTACAATCCCATGGACCATACCCTGCCAGATTCCTCTGTCCATGGCATTCTCCAGGCAAGAATACTGGAGTGGGTAGCCATTCCCTTCTCCAGAGGATTTTCCTGACTCAGGGATAGAACCTGGGTCTCCTGCACTGCAAGCAGATTCTTTACTGTCTGAGCCACCAGGGAAGCGCTTTCAAGCCTAAGGGAGCTCTCAAAGACATTAGAGGTTTTGAAGTAAAGGAGTTAAGATGTGAAGGGTTAATACAGCCACAATAGGGTAAGCGGAGATGTGTCTGCAAACGGGTCTCTCTGACCGGGCTGAACGTGCTTGCAAACGAGGCATTCTGCCAAGGAGTCTGGACACAGCCTTGAGTTTAATGGTCCCTTGCAAACAAGGGAGCATTCCCTTCTTGTGATAAGCAGAAAAAAAAGGGCCCTGGACAGACTCTGCAGTAGACAGGGATTTCACTCCCCTTGCTGTACGATAACATGTATGCATCTGCGCTGTACTGAAAAGGCTTATTCATGCAGTCTGGAATTCTGCCTGGGGGCTTTATAATAATAAACTGCAAATTGTTTGCGCAGTTCTGTTCCTCTGGCCGGAGTGTGTATTGTCTGTCTCTTGTGTGTCTCGTGTGTTTTGTCTTTGTGTCATTTCGCTCGCAACAAGATGAGACTCACAGTCTTCATTAAAGACATAGCTAAACCACCTCTTTACTCAGGTGGCATCTTCCTTTTGATTCTCCTCTCTCTTGTCCTATTTGTCTCCCTTTTATGGTACTGTTTATTTTTGTGTAATATTATCTACTCTTTGTGCTTACCTCTAGGAAATTTCTCCCATTCCCTTGCACTCTTGTCCCCATACCTGTGTGACAGTGATATCTGTGTATCACTCACAGGTCTGAACCTTTGAGTTAAGCAGCTTTCTTGAGCATGAGTCCTAAATATCCAACCTCTACATCATTACTCAATTCTACTTTGCTGTAACATTAATCCTACTATCTTAAGGCCTTAGCTCAGGTTTATTCCATTTCTTGCACATGCTATTTGAAAAGTTTACTGACCAGTAATCAGGTCTTTACTTTGCACACTTTAACCTATCTGAAATGTAAAATGGATCTTACCATTGCCTATGGTTCACAGTTTGTAGAATTTCAAAATGGAACTATAATGTATATGTACACCACAATTTTTCATTTTATTTAATACATTCTTCTAATAGAATTTCTAAAGACTACATCATGCTCTTATTTGCTGTTCCAGCCTGATTAGAGCCTAGTGAATTCAGAAAAATCTCACATTCTTTTTTTAAATGTGCTTTAGTTTTGAAATGACTAACCTAATTTTTGAGCCACTGAATCGTGAGATCTGCCTTGGTCTACTAAATGGAATGGGGAAATATTCTCTTATTTCTTCAACATTATCACATTATTTCTGCCAATGTCAAAGTTTTTTTTTTTACATCATGATGTACCAAATAAGAAATTATAAGCTAAATGTCAATAAGAGCTCAGGAAAATGGTTTAAAATTATGTTTCAATCACATTGGTTATGCAAACAATTCGATTCTACTTGTTATCTGAGAATAAACAATAGAACAACAAAACAACAATAACATTCAAACAGCTGATCACTAGAATCCTGAGTCTACCACCAAACGGTTGCATGAACAGCTCAGGAAAAAAAACTGAGGTATCAATATCATCATCTATTAAGTGAATTTATGAAAGAAATGAATTCAAAACTCTCCTGCAGTTGTGATTTATTGGCTTATTTTTCACATGTACCTATTTTGCCGTAACAGCAAAAAATATTCTATATTTTGTTCTTTAATAGAATGTATTTCCTTGAGGTACTCATTCTTTTCATTATGCTTCTGAAATATTATTTTTGTTTCCATCATGATATATATATACACACATGCATATATATGTGCATTTAAAATCTGTTATGCCTATGATTATATGGGCCTGAGTGAAGAAAAATAAAATAATTCAAAGAATTCAGATACTGTACTTGAGACAAGTAAAAATGCTAAACGAGTAGATTTAAATATGAAAGCCCCTAGGCAGAGAGATAGCTAGAAGTATAGAAAATCCTAAGGACAAGAGATAGACCTGGGAAAGCCATAATCTAGACCAGAATCATGTTTGAAAATCAAGAAAAATCTTCAAGGTTCAATTTCTGTCAACTTGACTTTCTTGTTGGCTTTCATGAAAGTTTAAAGGATTTTCCAGTATATCTTGGAAGTCCTTGTGACAAGAAAAATAAACACTTGTAACTACGTATGGTGATAAATGTTAACTAGACTTATTGTTGTGATCATTTGGGAATATATGTAAATAATGAATCATTATTATACACCTGAACCTAAGGTGTTATAAGTCAATAAAAAATTAGTTTAAATTTTAAAAATTAGCTTAAATTTTATACTCAGAATGACTGGCAATACATAAAAAAGGAAGGCAAACTAAGCTATACATTGACTGAAAACTGAAAAATTGTACTCCAACACGTTAACTGTGGTCTTCTGTTTTTGTGTGGTAGAATGATTTATTGCTTCTATTTCTGCATCAAATTTCCAAAAATATGTTCAACAAAATTGTATAAAATTTAAAAAATTAAATAGAAGATTCACCAACTAGGAGTAAAAAAGGAGTACAAAAACAAATATGCCTAGTCAGAAATCACTCTGTGAGCTAGACTTAGTAAATAACTACTAGTGTTAACATTTTCCATAGTAACATTTTAAATTGAAACCAACTCTCTGTGTAACCATCTTGTACTATCATTTGAACTTATATGTCAACTATATACTAAGGAATTCTTTGGCATCATATTTATTTTGCTATCTGTCATTCAAATTAGAAAGTATAACTATAATAGTTTATTTGATTTAAATTGCTAAAAAATATGAGATGGTAAAGCTCTAATTAATAAATTAATATTTCAGTTCCATTGCTCAGTCGTGCCTGACTCTTTGCAACCCCATGGACTGCAGCACGCAAAGTAAATTAATATTTACTTTAATGTATATCTAGATGTCCCTGTAACTTTCAATAATTTGAGAGATGAGTCTTGTTCAATATACTCATGGTTGCTAAATTACATAATATATATACGAATTTCAAAAATGTTTCACCAGTGTTGATTTTGGAACAAAAAATTGAAGGCTATAAAGTTCCAAAAAGGATATAAGTTCTGTTGAGCTGGTTTCTAATATGAAAGTAGGAATAAGCATGTCTGATTTTCACAGCTTTTAGTACTGATACTAAATATTAGGTGCAGTTTCTAAGTAGCATATTCTTATGATGCTTATGAGCTCAAATTTATTTGAAACATAATACTTCTCACAGCAAATAACAGTCCTGTCTAGTTGAACAGTATGTACTCAAAAATGCTCCAGGTTGTAATGCCTTCTGTTAAATGTATCTGTAGGTGGTGTGTCTTTTTGATTCCTTGTCAGCTGTCAGCTGATGTCATTTTAGTGGTATTGAATCTTTTTAAGTTATTTTTCATTTTAATTGACAGATATTAAAAACCTTTTAAAAACCTTATTAGATTCATATCCAATTCATAAAGATTTATCTACAATGTTCATTTTCAGGCCTAACATCTGCAAAAATTCTAAAATTATGGCTTTCAAGATTAGACCCTTTCTGCTTGCAAATTGGATTGCCACTATAAATATGCAGGACTTATTTTGTATAAGATTTACTGTGGTTATAGTTTCATCAAAATATAAAAATTTAAAAGTGAATAATGAATGCAAGAATTGTATTAGATAATTCCAAAAAGCTGCAAACATTCTTCACTTAAAATGACTGCCCTAACTACAAGCATTAGATTGCTTATGTTTGTTCAATTATTTTTTAAAATATTTTCTCCAGAATCTAATCTTGCTACGTACAGTCCTCATAGCTAAATTCTATCTAAATAATACTCTTCAAAAGGCATAGAATAATCTTTGAAATTAAGATAGCTAATAGGTTGGATTTCCTTGGGGGTTCAGTGGTAAAGAATCCACCTGCCAATGCAGGAGACCCAAGTTTGACCCCTGTTCCATGAAGATCCCACATGCTGCAGAGCAACTAAGCCTGTGCACCACAACTGCTGAGCCTGTGCTCTCGGACCTGGGAATCACAACTACTGAGCCCATGTGCCACAACTATTGAAGACAGCACGCCCAAGAGCCTATGTCCTGGACCAAGAGAAGCCCCCACAATGAGAATCCCACACACTACAACTATAAATTAGTCCCTGCTCACCCCAACAACAGAAAAGCCTGCACAGCAATGGAGAACCAGCAAAGCCAAAAAAATATAAATAAATAAAATTATTTAAATAAAAATAGAAAGTTATGCTGTATCCTGCATCGGGCATAGACTGGTGATTCGATTCTTACATGATAGTATACATGTTTCAATGCCATTCTCCCAAATCATCCCACCCTCTCCTTCTCCCTCTGAGTCCAAAAGTCCGCTATACACATCTGTGTCTTTTTTGCTGTCTTGCATACAGGGTCATCATTGCCATCTTTCTAAATTCCATATATATGTGTTAGTATACTGTATTGGTGTTTTTCTTTCTGGCTTACTTCACTCTGCATAATCGGCTCCAGTTTCATCCATCTCATCAGAACTGATTCAAATGTATTCTTTTTAATGGCTGAGTAATACTCCATTGTGTATATGTACCACAGCTTTCTTATCCATTCATCTGCTGATGGACATCTAGGTTGTTTCCATGTCCTGGCTATTATAAATAGTGCTGCGATGAACATTGGGGTACATGTGTCTCTTTCAATTCTGGTTTCCTTGGTGTGTATGCCCAGCAGTGGGATTGCTGGGTCATATGGCTGGTGCACGGGGATGACCCAGAGGGATGTTGTGGGGAGGGAGGTGGGAGGGGGGTTCATGTTTGGGATCGCATGTACACCCGGGGTGGATTCATGTCAATGTATGTCAAAACCAATACAGTATTATAAAGTAAAATAAAGTAAAAATAAAAAGTTTAAAAAAAAGAAAAATAGAAAGTTAATAATTTCAAATGGTGAATATAATCTTTTTCCATCCCTGTAAAAGTTTCCTATATCCTCAATTGCAACATCAACTTCAGTGCTTCTCTGCTTTGGCAGGATAATTATACAATTCTGCTCCTTTGTTGCCACGTTTTTATTCATCCTCATCTATTTGTATGAGTTTCCCAAAGTGAATCTACCATATTTTGATTGAAGTTTTACTTCAAACATTTCTATTAATCATCAACATATCTGGGTTTTCTCATATTCAGGTATTATATTCCTCTGTCCTTCTGAAGATAAGTATGAACAAGTAACTTTCCTTAAACCTAACTTTCAGAAATATACATTTAAGAAGCAATCAGTTCCTCATGCTCTTTTCCTTCAGTGTAGTTATTATCATAATATTTGTTGAGTTTCAGGTTCCATAAAAATAAAAATAAACCCTGAGTATGCTACACTGAAGAGAAATTTGAGCCTAGAATAGGTTTTATGTGAGTTAGAAGTAAATTTTTACTTTGAAAAACCACTGAAAAACAGCCATTCATAACAGTAAACTAGGAACAGAGGGTAACTTCTTCAACTGGAAAAAGAATATCTACACAAAACTTATAGCTAATATCATACTTAATGATGAGAAACATGAAGCTTCCCAGTAAGATCAGGCACACAGCAAGAATATCTCCCTACCACTCCTTTTCAACATCATATTGAAAGTTCTAGCTAATGAAATAAGGCAAGAACATGAATAAAAGGCATACAGATAAAGAAGGAGAAAATAAAGCTATCTTCAAAGACAGCATAATCGTCTATAAAGAACATCCGAAATAATTGACAAAAAGAAAAGACAATACAATTAAGATAGTCTTTTTAACAAACAGTGATAGAGTACTTGGAAATTCATAGGCAATAAAATGAACCTATACACAGACCATACACCCTTTGCAAAAACTGACTCAAAATAGATCATACCAATAAATGTAAAATATCAAACTCTTAGGAGATTCCCTGGCAGTTCATTGGTTAAGACTCCATGCTCCTAACGCACAGAGCATAGGTTTGATCCCTGGTTGGGAAAATAAGATGCCACACTAGTATGACCTTAAAAAACCTTGATGACCTCTTTGCATATGGCAGTGTTTTTTGTTTGTTTGTTTGTTTTACTGACAAAGGCACATCAGAATTTACATGGTGGTCCAGGGGTTAAGAATCTGCCTTCCAAGCAGGTTCAGTCCCTGGTCAGGGACCTAAGACCACACATATGTTGCTGGACAACTAAGCCTACTTGCCACAACTACTGAGCCCACACACTCTAGAGCCCATGGGCCACAATGAAAGATCTCACATGCCTCAACTAAGAGCCAATACAGCCAAATAAATAAATAAATATTTTTATAAAGAACAAAGGTAAAATTCATAAAATAAATGATTGATAAAATGGATTTCATTAAGTTTTAAACTTCTGATCTGTGACAGACAATGTCATGAGAATGAGAAGATAAGCACAAGACAAAATATTTGAAAAGACCCCTCTTACAGAGAACTTTTATTCAAAATATACAAAGAACTCTGAAAACTCAAGAATAAGTACATATGCAAACCTATTAAAAACTGGGCCAAAGACCTTAACAGACACCACATGAAAGATGACATATAAAGAATGAATAAGCACCTAAATAGAATCTCTTTGTTATATGTTATCAAATGTAAATTAAGACAAAAATCAGATACCACTAAAATAGTGAAAACTCAGAATGCTGGCAACACCAAACACTGATAAGGATGTGGAGCAAAGGAGTTCTCAATTATTGCTTGTAGGAATGCAAAATGGTATAGCATTTTGGATGATCATCTGACAGTTTCTAATAAAACTAAACACACCTTATCATGTGATCCATTAATCATACCCTTTTGGTATTTACCCAAAAGATTGAAAATATGTCTACACAAAAACCTGTGCCTGGATCTTTGAAAGCAACTTTACTCATAAGTGCCAAAACTCCACAGGGTCACAAACAGTTGGATACAACTGAGCAACTGAGCACACACACAGAAAGAATAAAGATGTTCTTCGGTAGGTGAATGGATAAACAACGTGTACTATGGTCAGACAATGGAATATAATTTACCACCAAAAAAGAGCTATCAAACCATTAAAAGACTTGGAAGAAACTGAAATGCATATTACATAATGAAAGATGTCAATTTAAAAAGTAATTTATTCCACAATATGACATTCTGAAAAAGGCAAAATTATGGAGACAATAAAAGATCACAGGTTGCTGGAGTTAGAAAGTAATGAGAAGGGATGAATAAGCAGAGCACACAGTATTTTAGGGCATGAAAAATCTCTGTATCATCATGCTGGATACATATCATTATTCATGTGTCCAAACATATAGAATGTATAATATCGAGTGAACCATAATGTAATCTTGAACTTTGGGTGATTACAATGTGTCAATGTAGGTTCATCAATCATAAAAAATATACCACTCTGGTGGGAGATGTGGATAATGGGGGAGGCTCTGCATGAATGGTAGTAGGGATATATGGGAATTTCTATAGCTTTTCCTCAATTTTGTTGTGAACCTAAAAGTGTTTTAAGAAAAAGTCTTAATTTAAAAAAAAAAAGAATGAACAAAGAAAAAACCCACTGAATCAATTATTAATATGAGTGGTACATTCTCCTAACAAGAACCTCTTAGAACCTAACAAGAACAATTTTCATTACTAAATGTTCTTCAAGTATCATTTCATTTCTCACTAGTTTTTAGTTTTAACTAATCTAAAGAATTGATGCTTTTCACCTCTGGTGTTGGAGGGGACTCTTGAGAGTCCTTGGACTGCAAGGAAATCAAATCAGTCAATTCTAAGGAAGGACTGATACTGAAGCTGAAGCCCCAATATTTTGGTCCCCTGGTGCGAAGAATTGACTCATTGGAAAAGACACTAATGCTGGGAAATATTGAAGGCAGGAGGAGAAGGGGATGATAGAGGGTGAGATGGTTGGATGGCGTCACTAACTCTATGGGCATGAGTTTGAGCAAGCTCCGGAAGTTGGTGATGGACAGGGAAGCCTGGCTTGCTGCAGTCCATGGGGTCATAAAGAGTCGGACACCATTGAGTGACTGAATTGAACTGAACTGAATCCATTTATGTCCAGTTCTGATATCCTTTTCTTTGTAAAGATTTTCACAATTATGCCAGAATCTTTCTCTCTTTTCTATATGCTTCTATTTCATCTTTAAATTATGTCATTTGTAACTAAAACTTGGTTGCGAAAGTAACTTATAAGATACAGAAAAGAACTATTAGAGGTTTAATTTATATGTATGTTACCTGTTAAAAATAAAAGAAATACAATTTTAAATTTTCTTTTATGTACACAATTTCCACATGTCAGATGCTCAGTTGCAGTGCATCTTAAATGATACATGCAAAACCTCAAGGAATGAAAGCTCTATTATATGGAGAGGGTTGAATGCGAGTTCTTTAAAATCTTATTTTCTTTCAGTGATTTGAAATGTATATAACATTAAAGATTATCCTATCAACATTAAGGAATACAAAAGCAAGCCACTAGAAGATATACCTGATGGTAATATTTATACCATGATTATAGATTAAAAAATAAGATCTTATAAAAATTATCAACTCTACTTGAAATATGACCTCCATATTAAAAGTAATCAAGAAGATTATATGCAATTAAGATCTATTTATGGAGTGCATTAATAATCTAAATATATGTTTTTATTATTAATTTATTATACTTTAATATTCTTGATAATGTCTGGGGAGGCCTTACAAATAGCTGTGAAAAGAAGAGAGGCAGAAGGCAAAGGAGAAAAGGAAAGATATAAGCATCTGAATGAAGAGTTCCAAAGAATAGCAAGAAGAGATAAGAAAGCCTTCGTCAGCAATCAATGCAAAGAAATAGAGGAAAACAACAGAATGGGAAAGACTAGAGACCTCTTCAAGAAAATTAGAGATACCAAGGGAACATTGCATGCAAAGATGGGCTCGATAAAGGACAGAAATGATATGGACCTAACAGAAGCAGAAGATATTAAGAAGAGGTGGCAAGAATACACGGAAGAACTGTACAAAAAAGATCTCCACGATCCAGATAATCATGATGATGTGATCACTAATCTAGAGCCAGACATCTTGGAATGTGAAGTCAAGTGGGCCTTAGAAAGCATCACTACGAACAAAGCAAGTGGAGGTGATGGAATTCCAGTTGAGCTGTTTCAAATCCTGAAAGATGATGCTGTCAAAGTGCTGCACTCAATATGCCAGCAAATTTGGAAAACTTAGCAGTGGCCACAGGACTGGAAAAGGTCAGTTTTCATTCCAATCCCAAAGAAAGGCAATGCTAAAGAATGCTTAAACTACCACACAATTGCACTCATCTCACATGCTTGTAAAGTAATGCTCAAAATTCTCCAAGCCAGGCTTCAGCAATACGTGAACCATGAACTCTCAGATGTTCAAGCTGGTTTTAGAAAAGGCAGAGGAACCAGAGATCAAATTGCCAACATCTGCTGGATCATGGAAAAAGCAAGAGAGTTCCAGAAAAACATCAATTTCTGCTTTATTGACGATGCCAAAGCCTTTGACTGTGTGGATCACAATAAACTGTGGAGAATTCTGAAAGAGATGGGAATACCAGACCACCTGACCTGCCTCTTGAGAAATCTGTATGCAGGTCAGGAAGCAACAGTTAGAACTGGACATGGAACAACAGACTGGTTCCAAATAGGAAAAGGAGCATGTCAAGGCTGTATATTGTCACCCTGCTTATTTAACTTCTATGCAGAGTACATCATGAGAAACACTGGACTGGAAAGAACACAAGCTGGAATCAAGATTGCTGGGAGAAATATCAATAACCTCAGATATGCAGATGACACCACCCTTATGGCAGAAAGTGAAGAGGAGCTAAAAAGCCTCTTGATGAAAATGAAAGAGGAGAGTGAAAAAGTTGGCTTAAAGCTCAACATTCAGAAAATGAAGATCATGGCATCTGGTACGGTCACTTCATGGGTAATAGATGGGGAAACAGTGTCAGACTTTATTTTTTTGGGCTCCAAAATCACTGCAGATGGTGATTGCAGTCATGAAATTAAAAGACGCTTACTCCTTGGAAGAAAAGTTATGAGCAACCTAGATAGTACATTCAAAAGCAGAGACATTACTTTGCTGACTAAGGTCCATCTAGTTAAGGCTATGGTTTTTCCTGTGGTCATGTATGGATATGAGAGTTGGACTGTGAAGAAGGCTGAACGCCGAAGAATTGATGCTTTTGAAGTGTGGTGCTGGAGAAGACTCTTTAGATTCCCTTGGACTGCAAGGAGATCCAACCTGTCCATTCTGAAGGAGATCAGTCCGGGATTTTTGCGGAAGGAATGATGCTAAAGCTGGACCTCCAGTGCTTTGGACACCTCATGCAAAGAGTTGACTCACTGGAGAAGACTCTGATGCTGGGAGGGATTGGGGGCAGGAGAAGAAGGGGACGACAGAGGATGAGATGGCTGGATGGCATCATGGACTCGATGGACGTGAGTCTGAGTGAACTCCGGGAGATGGTGATGGACAGGGAGGCCTGGTGTGCTGTGATTGATGGGGTCACAAAGAGTTGGACACGACTGAGCGACTGAACGGAACTGAGCTGAACTGATTCCTGTTAATTCCTAATCTCTATGTATTTTACGGAACTCATATGTGTTAATATAGTTGCATATATAGAACTTATAAACATATATATATGATGCTAAATATTTTTATAAAGATACTCAAAAATTGGAAAATAAGTGATAAGACAGGGTCCTTTTATAATAGATTTCTTCACACTTTGACATTTGTTGTTATAATACAAAAATAAGATTGCAAGCATTCTGAGAACAACAACGAAAGCTATCCTCATATTATTCTTTATGCTGTATTCCCTACCAAATCTAAGATTCTGTTCTGCAGAGTTGATGGTCAAAATACGTTATATATTATTATGATCATTAAAAAGCAAAATATGATTGCTGCTGTGATAACTGATATTTAATGGTTTGCATTTCTGGTAAGAGCACTGTCATACCATATCAACAATCAACTTTTTTCATTACTTTAACCAGGTGGGAAGAATAAGGGAAAAACTGTATTTATGCACAATGAGGATCATGTGTTTATTCATGTTTGGGAATGCATGTAAGAATTAAAGATTTTAAAATTAAAAAATAAAAAACTAACAAGATGTAAAAAAAATAATAATAAAGTATATTTTCACTGAAAAAAAAAAGAAAATTAATCTGTTCCTTTCATGATTATGAAATACAATTGAATTCCTGATCTATATCTTTTTGGAAAGTGTTGAAATTTTCTAAGGAAAAGAGTAATCTATTTCTAAGGTTTTCTTCCATTATGAACTTAAAAACTATAATAATCTAAAAGTTTTAAATGCTTGTTTTACTCTTACTGAGAATTTATGTCCTATTTCTAAAAGAAAGTTAGAATATATAGTACTGCAACAACTGTAGCTCCAGGAAAATACTGGATTTTATCGGCTGAGGGTGGACAGGTTTTTTCTTTGTCTGTTCCCTTAGAAATTTCAGTTTGCTGGCTTCTTCAGCTCCAAGTCTGGAATATATGAGTCAATAAGAAAATCAGGTAACTCACCACAAAATAGCTTCTTGGATCTATATCCAAGGTCCTTAGCCAGTCAGCTTTCACAACATTCCTATGTTTATTTTATTTATAATTTGAAGGGGTGTTAGTAATACTTCATGGGAGGAATGGGAATAATATGTCTATTCTGTATTCTGAGTGTAAAAGCGTGATAAATATAGTTTTTTATTACCAAAGATGCATTTTAAACAAAAGATTCAGAAAAGTTAAAACAAATGCCAAGTGAAATAATACAGATGGAAATTTTGGTATGACAGATTTTTACTCCAGACAAAAAGAAATCATTCATGGATCAATTTTTATAATGATAAAATTAAAGATTTGTGGCAATCCTGAGTTAAGCAAGTCTATTGGCACCATTTTTCCAGCAGCATTTGCTCATTTTGGTTTTAAGTTAATTTTGGTAAAGCTCACAGTATTTCAAATTGTTGCACTATTATTATATTTGTTATGGTGACCTGTGACCCATGATCTTTGGTGTTACTTGTGTCACTGCCATTTCATATTTTTTTAAGTAAGGTATGTACATTGTTCTATTAGACATGATGTTATTGCATACTTGAAAGATTACATTATGGTAAACATGATTTTATAAGTACTGGCAAACAAAAAAATCATGTGACTTGCTTTTTGAGATATCTGCTTTACTGCAGTGATATGGAAGTGAATCTCCAGGTACACCTGTATGTATTTATATTAACATATATATATATATATAGAGAGAGAGAGAGAGAGAGAGAAAGAGAGACAGAGAGGGAGAGAGGGAGAAAGGGGAGAGAGAACAAATTCAGGGAATACACTTTTTTCCCGCATCCTTAAGATACTTAGCAATATATTAGAATATAGAGAAAAATCTCAAGTTAACTGAAGAAAGAGCATAAATAAAATGGAAGGGGGAACAGGTGAAGGGGAAAAGGTCATTAATGAGCTAAATTACTTATGTTTATTCATAGAGTTCCTAGGAAATGCTTTCATATGACAAATTAAGCAATAGATATATAAACAGAGCTGGTACTCAGGAGACAAATATTGGCATAACTTCAGGACTCGTTAGCATTCGTTCAGATGGGGACATGCTTTTGCTGTGCTCATTGTTGAGAATACTGAATATTACCCATGAGTATAAGTGCATTTTTTAGAATTATAAAGAACGGAATAGAATAGCTAAATAGAAACACGGTCCAAAGTGGTTATTTCTAAGGAATATTACTTAAAATGTTGCATACTTTACAGTTGGCACTTCCCGATAGTGCTTCAATTTTTATAACTTTGAGGCTAGATTGCTATAATAACTTTTAAGACGATCATTGCTTCCATAACTAAACTTGAGCGGTCTCTTCCCCTACACTCACCACATGGCCCTCTTTAAACTTTTCTTTTAACATGCTATTTTTTTCAAGAATTAAGTATCCATTGTCTTAAATTATATTATTTTCTTCAAAATTCACTATTAACTATTTATATTTAATACTATTTTACTATCCCCTTCCATATTAAAATACTAGCTTCCATAATTCTGACTTTACATAAACTTTAGGGAATTTGAAAAGTAATTTACTTTTTTGTAAATACTTCTGGACACTAATAAGTAAAAATTATTCTAATTTATTTATTCAAAATTGAGCTGGAAGAATTACTAAATTGGTCAGGTAGAAGAAGCTATGGATTTGGCTCTGTATCTTTCACATCAGGTCACCTTACTATCATTTCAAATCTGAATTCCTCCTTCTTCTGGGGAATAATAATAATAATGGCTATTGCATGGTGATTTTATAAATATCAAATATTTGTGTCCTTTGAAATCCCTTGTAAAATACAGACTATTGTGTGTCTTCTCATCACAAGATGTACATAACTTGCTTGGGGCACACAGGTTAACAAGCACCAATATCCTTGGAGTTATATATTCATATACAAAACCAGATACACTTTGGAAAGCCCGCCTATGCTTTGCATCTACATTAACATTAAAAAAATAAAATAAACTTAGCCAGTTTCGTTGGAGCCAGTGTACTTAATTTCATCTAGTTGTGCTCCTGACAACAGTCACATCACACTACAATATCTTCCAGATTTTGTTGGCACCTTCATCTTATTTCCTAGTTAAAAAAAAAAAAAAGCCTGTTTCCTTCATCATGCAATATTATCTGAAAATCAGCAGCCTGTTGTTGATGCTAGCAAAGGAAATGAGGAAAGAATAATATTCTTTTCTTCACACATTTAGAGACATCTGATGGGATTGTCAGTAACAATCTTACACGGATTCTCCTTTACATATCTATGGTTTAACTCTTAAGTTGTTGTTTTGTTTTGTTTTGTTTTGTTTTATCCTCCTTGCATAAAAGAGCTTATTCATGCATCTATTAAAACTGCATGGTCCTTTATTCTGTTCAATAAAGATGAGGTAAGTTATCGCATGATTTTTAAGCCAACTATATTTGGTGGGGTGAGGTAACAGTGCTCTTTAACTGAGTGGGCTCATATTTGCAGCATCAATATCAAAATGGATTTCTAGTTACTGAGACTTACAAAATCATCACTGAGGAAATCACACTTGGGAAACTGGCCTCAGTAACATAAGACTTACTCAAGTTACACCAGTCAACCTATTTCCTAACTAAAAATGTTACCAACTTGGGGAAAAACAGGTTGATTTTCTGAATGATGAATCATAAGAAAGAATCATATAACAAGGGTTTGCTATTGAAAACTATTATGTCATCCATGTGTATTTATATTACGCAGGTTTTAAGCAAAACTTCATATTTCTCTCACACGATGCCCTGGAGAAGGAAATGGTAACTCACCCCAGTATTCTTGCCTAGGAAATCCCAAGGACAGAGGAACCTCACAGGCTACAGTCTGTGGCATTGCAAGGGTCAGACATGACTTAGCAGCTAAACCACCACCACCAGTCAGATCATCATCCTTACTTTTGACTTACTAGACTCTAAAATGGTTTAATATCTTTCATTTTTAACTATTTTTATTGCTGTTTCTTCATGTCAGCATTACAACCTTAACACCTATTTCACACAATATATTTAAATACTTGGAATTTTGAGTGCCTCAAAAAGTTTATAAATTTATGTACTGTCAAATATATACTTTCACTGTTTCCTTAGAAGATGTGATCTTGCTCGTTGTGTTTTTGTCAACTAATATTTTTTATTTTTTACCCTCTGGAGTACTTTTAAAAAAAAATGATAGACAATTAATAAGGTATAAAAATTTGCAATACTGTATTTTATTTAGCATTTTTAAAAAGTTTAAATTTATTCATGAAAGAACATAGAAGAAACAACTACCAAATGCTTAAGCATCACACAAGAGTAAAAAGTGTGTCCTTCTAGCATTTCTCAAATATTATTACTCCAAAAAAATGATTTATTTGAGATACATGGGTTTTGCAGGTGGCTTAGTGGTTAAAAAAAAAAAAAATCTGTGTAGAAAGCAGGAAGCAGGTGTTCGACCCCTGGGTGGGGAAGACTCCCCGGAAAAGCAAACGGCAACCTATTCCAGTATTCTTGCTGGGATCTCATGGTCAGAAGAGCCTGGTGGGCTACAGTCCGTGGGGCCACAAGAGAGTACGATAGGACTTGGTGACTAAACAAGATGACTCAGGACGTGAGAAAGGATGAGCTGGTATTTATATTATGGACATCATGCATATATTGCATCAGCAGACAATGAGTCTCTACCAATAAGACTTTCATGTTCTCTGACCAAGATCCCAAATTAAAATTATTATACCCAAGAGGTGTCTCACACAGTCTACAAACTGTTTTTCTATTTTTCCTCAGATGACTTTTGGAACCGCTGTTCTCTTGCAAACTGACTAATAAATTACATAAAAGTAGATCACCAAATAATACTCTCTGATTTTTTGAAGGAAAATGACATTTTTAAACTCTGAATTAATTTTTTAACTGCTGGAATTGAGCTGCATAAGTTGCTTGTACATTTTTGAGATTAGTTGTTTGTCAGTTGCTTCATTTGCTATTATTTTCTCCCATTCAGAAGGCTGTCTTTTCACCTTGCTTATATTTTCCTTTGTTGTGCAGAAGCTTTTAATTTTAATTAGATCCCATTTGTTTATTTTTGCTTTTATTTCCAGAATTCTGGGAGGTGGATCATAGAGGATCCTGCTGTGATTTATGTCTGAGAGTGTTTTGCCTATGTTCTCCTCTAGGAGTTTTATAGTTTCTGATCTTACATTTAGATCTTTAATCCATTTTGAGTTTATTTTTGTGTGCGGTGTTAGAAAGTGATCTAGTTTCATTCTTTTACAAGTGGTTGACCAGTTTTCCCAGCACCACTTGTTAGAGAGATTGTCTTTACTCCATTGTATATTCTTGCCTCCTTTGTCAAAGATAAGGTGTCCATATGTGTGTGGATTTATCTCTGGACTTTCTCTTTTGTTCCATTCATCTATATGTCTGTCTTTGTGCCAGTACCATACTGTCTTGATGACTGTGGCTTGGGCCAAAGAACTAAATAGACATTTCTCCAAAGATGACATACGGATGGCTGACAAACACATGAAAAGATGCTCAACATCACTCATTATTAGAGAAATGCAAATCAAAACCACAATGAGGTACCACTTCACACCAGTCAGAATGTCTGTGGTCCAAAAATCTGCAAGCAATAAATGCTGGAGAGGGTGCGGAGAAAAGGGAACCCTCCTACACTGTTGGTGGGAATGCAAACTAGTACAGCCACTATGGAGAACAGTGTGGAGATTCCTTAAAAAGTTGCAAATAGAACTACCTTATGACCCAGCAATCCCACTGCTGGGCATACACACCGAGGAAACCAGAATTGAAAGAGACACATGTACCCCAATGTTCATCGCAGCACTGTTTATAATAGCCAGGACATGGAAACAACCTAGATGTCCATCAGCAGATGAATGGATAAGAAAGCTGTGGTACATATACACAATGGAGTATTACTCAGCCGTTAAAAATAATTCATTTGAATCAGTTCTGATGAGATGGATGAAACTGGAGCCGATTATACAGAGTGAAGTAAGCCAGAAAGAAAAACACCAATACAGTATACTAACACATATATATGGAATTTAGGAAGATGGCAATGACGACCCTATATGCAAGACAGCAAAAAAGACACAGATGTGTATAGCGGACTTTTGGACTCAGAGGGAGAGGGAGAGGGTGGGATGATTTGGGAGAATGGCATTCTAACATGTATACTATCATGTAAGAATCGAATCGCCAGTCTATGTCTGATGCAGGATACAGCATGCTTGGAGCTGGTGCACGGGGATGACCCACAGAGATGTTATGGGGAGGGAGGTGGGAGGGGGGTTTCATGTTTGGGAACACAGGTAAGAATTAAAGATTTTAAAATTTAAAAAATAAAAAACTAAAAAAAAAAATTAAAAAAAAATAAATCTATAGAATGAGTAAAGTAAATAAATAAATAAATTTTTTTAAACTGCTGTACAGTTATTTCCTTTTAGTTATATGCACATGTGCATGCTAAGTCACTTCAGTCATGTCCATCTCTTTGCGAGCCTATCAACCATAGCCTGCTAGGCTCCTCTGTCCATGGGATTCTTCAAGAATACTACAGTGAGTTGCTGTGCCATCCTCCAAGGGATCTTCCTGACCCAGGGACTGAACCTGTGTCTTTTGTGTCTCCTGCATTGGTAGGTGGGTTCTTTACCACTAGCATCAACTGAGTGAGTGAAAGTCGCTCAGTCCTGTCTGACTCTTTGTGACCCCATGGACTATACAGTCCATGGAGTTCTCTAGGCCAGAATACTAGAGTGTGTAGCTGTTCAATCTCCAGGGGATCTTCCCAACAGAGGGATCAAACCCAGGTCTCCCACACCTGGGAAACCCTGGTGGCTCCGAGGTTAAAGCATCTGCTTGCAATGAGGGAGACCTGGGTTCAATCCCTGGGTCAGGAAGATCCCCTGGAGAAGGAAATGGCAGCCCACTCCAGTATTCTTGCCTGGAGAATCCCATGGATGGAGGAGCCTGGAGGGCTACAGTCCATGGGGTCACAGAGTCAGACATGACTGAGCGACTTTGCTTTCACTTTCTTTCACTTTTCAAGGCTAAAAGTTTTCACATCATTTTCTTTAAACAGCAAAAGATAATATCATTTGTCTGAGCCCTAAGTAACTGGTGGGCATGTCAAGTTAATGCCATGTGAATGATAACGTGATTAAATCAAAACAGAACACTATGATCAGAGGAAAATCTGATAGCATCACAGCCAACTTCATCATTTATATTTTTTTCTTATTTTCAGATATTTTAACTTATTCTTCCTATTCAGTTTCTTGTAATGTTTTACCAGTCTCATTTATTTAATAACTCCAAATTTGAATGCAATTTTTTCAGTGTTTATATTTTTTCTTTATATTTAAAAATAACTCATGTTTATAAGTAAAATGGGTTTGGCCACACCATTTTTGGACCAGGCTTAAAAATGTACACCAAGATGATTGATATTTAGAAATTCTTAGAGGATTTGTATTAATTCTACAATGTGCTGGACATATTAACATGACAATCTAGTATCTTCTTTCTCTTATTCACCTAAGATTACCTTAATTATATAAAGAGATGTGAGAATCAGGATTTTGTATACAAAACTGTTCTATATTATTGATTAAATAATTTTCAGTCAGATCAATTCTTTTCATATTCATAGAGCCAGGAACTTGAGGCTACCTCTTATTTGTGATCTATTTCACACAAAGGTCCAAGTGAGTGCAGTAATGAGGCAACACTTCATAAGTCTTTCAAGCCTTTGACAAGTTCTGTAGGAAGAGACACAAAGGAAATTTTTTATAGAAGGAAGTAAAGAAAGATCTAATTCAAACCATTTTTATGTGCATTAATGTTTGAATATTTGAAAACTATTATTCCATATGATTGTTAAAATAAAATAGCTATTTCATTATTAAACATTAAAAAAACATGTGAAATGCCCATTCAACAGCAATCTTAAACAAACGTGACTGCTCTAGTCCCTCAGACTATTGTTTCTTTGTTTTAAAAAAGGTAAAACTCCATAAATCACCAAGTCTCCCAGCAACACACATAAAAAGCATATTTGTACTGCAATTTAAATGGACTAGTAAAAAGAATATCCAACCGTTTGGAACTGAAATATTCATGAGCTACTCAGAGAACAATGAAACTAAATATCTTCAGATGTCCTAAAGGAACAAGAGTCAAGGAAATACAAGACTAACGAGAGACTATTCTATTTTAAACTTTCTTCTTTTTTCCCCATTAGATGATAATATACAGTTTAATCTTGCTACATTATGAATAGGATGTGACAAGCTCACCATTCTATGCTAAAAATTCTCTTAAAATTTTGATATGGTTTAATTCCACCCTTTATGGATATTGGGTCTTTAGTTGGTTTTAAAGTGTTTAAGCGGGTAATTATGGACAGAATTTTCCTTTAGGTAAATACTAAAGAATATCTCATGGCATATTTTGATTACAAATGAAAAAGAATATCCAGCTTAATTTCTACTAAACTTAATAGGAAAATCACTTAGATTTTTGGAAATTATAACTTTCATAATCTCTATTATTTGCAAATATTAATTACTCTTTGAGTTACTTCAACATAGCTCTACTCCCCTATTTAAAATTTTAAATCAGCTACATAGTTATAAAAGATTATCTATTATAAGAAAACACACAAGAAGGACATTTTGAGAGAGCATTTGATTATCTGGGAGTTTTAATCAGATTTTAGTTCTAATTGTAATTATTTTAATTGGAGGTTAATTACAATATTATAGTGGTTTTTGCCATACATTGGCATGAATCAGCCATGAGTGTCCATGTGTTCCCCATCCTGAACCCCTCTCCCACCTTCCTCCCCATCCCATCCCTCAGGGTCATCCCAGTGCACCAGCCCTGAGCACCCTATCTCATGCACTGAATCTGGACTGGCGATCTATTTCACATATGATAACATGTTTCAATGCTATTCTTTCTAAACATCCCACCCTCACCTTCTCCCACAGAGTCCAAAAGTCTGTTTTTTACATCTGTGTCTCGCTGTCTTGCATATAGGGTCAACGTTACCATCTTTTTAAATTCCATATATATGTGTTAGTATACCATATTGGTGTTTTTCTTTCTGACTTACTTCACTCTGTATAACAGGCTCCAGTTTCATCCACCTCATTAGAACTGATTCAAATGCATTCTTTTTAATAGCTGAGTAATATTCCATTGTGTATATGTACCACAGCTTTCTTATCCATTCATCTACCAATGGACATCTGGGTTGATTCCATCTCCTGGCTATTGTAGACAGTGCTGCAATCAACATTGGGGTACACGTGTCTCTTACAACTCTGGTTTCCTCTGTGTATATGCCCAGAAGTGGGATTGCTGGGTCGTATGGTAGTTCTATTTTCAGAGTTTTAAAGAATCTCCACACTGTTCTCCATAGTGGCTGTACTAGTTTGCTTTCCCACCAATAGTGTAAGAGGGTTCCCTTTTCTCCACACTCTCTCCAGCGTTTATTGTTTTTAGACTTTCTGATAGCAGCCATTCTGACCAGCATGAGATGGTACCTCATTGTGGTTTTAACTTGCATTTCTGTGATAATGGGTAATGTTGAGCATGTTTTCATGTGTTTGTTAGCCATCTGTATGTCTTCTTAGGAGAAATGTCTGTTTAGTTCTTTGGCCCATTTTTTGATTGGACCATTTATTTTTCTAGAATTGAGCTGCATGGGCTGCTTGTATATTTTTGAGATTAATTCTTTGTTAGTTTCTTCATTTGTTATTATTTTCTCCCATTCTGAATGCTCTTTTTTCACCTTGATTATAGTTTCCTTTATTGTGGAAAAGCTTTTAAGTTTAATTAGTCCCTGTTTTTTTTTTTTGTTTTTTTTTTTTTTTTTTGCTTTTATTTCCATTACTCTGGGAGGTGGGTCCTAGAGGATCTTGCTCTATGACAGAGAGTGTTTTGCCTATGCTTTCCTTTAGGAGTTTTATAGCCTCTGATCTTAAATTTAGATCTTTAATCCATTTTGAGTTTATTTTTGCGTATGAAAGTGTTAGAAAGTGTTCTAGTTTCATTGTTTTACAAGTAGTTGACCAGTTTTCCCAGCACCACTTGTTAAAGAGATTGTCTTTTCTCTATTGTATATTCTTGCATCTTTTGTCAAAGATAAGGTTTCTATAGGTATGTGGATTTATCTTCAGGCTTTCTATTTGTTCCATTGATCTATATTTCTGTCTTTGATGATATTTAAGTTAAAAATTGGCCTATTTTATAACAAGATCACTATGTGTGCTTTTTTTTCCCTTAAGCTCAGTGATATGTAGTAAAAGCATATGCATATAAAACTTTTTGATTATTTTATTATTAAAGCTGAATTCATGAGTCAGTTCCTCATACAGACCCTTTTTTCAAATACACCTCTGTTCCTGCAATGCTTTCCTTAGTCAATTTTATTACCATCTCCAAATTCTCCAGATCAGTAATCTATGTGAGGTCTTGTTAAATCCTCACATAGATTAAACCTTAATCTGCCACTTACTAAACCTGCCACTTGCTAAATCCTTACCGCCACTTACCTTCATAAACCACCATCATCCTTCCAGGTGAAAGGCAACAGTCACAATCATTGTTCACCTGGTGTTCAACAGCCTCCAAACAGATATATTCATTACCACTTTTATCCCCAACAAGCTAATCCTTTCACAGAGGACACAAACTGATTACTTATATATATATGTATATATAATATATATATATATACATATAATGTATACTGTCCCATAACTCACCTAATTAAGGGTTCACAATGTGCTAAGAAATAGTTCTCTGTGACATATTTACATTTTCTCATACATTTCATTCTTGCTTATGTTTTCCAGGATGTGTGTATAGCAAACAAACAGCCTGGAAGATAGAGATAGGATCTTGTTCAAAAGACAGGAAATATTTATTTTTTCCATAGAATGAAAGACATGGGAATACAAGACCACCTGACCTACTTCTTGAGAAATCTGTATGCAGGTCAGGAAGCAACAGTTAGAACTGGACATGGAACAACAGAGTGGTTTCAAATAGGAAAATGAGTATGTGAAAGCTATATATTGTCACCCTGCTTATTTAACTTATATGAAGAGCATATCATGAGGAATGCTGGGCTGGATGAAGCACAAGCCGGAATCAAGACTGCTGGGAGAAATATCAATAACCTCAGATAAGCAGGTGACACCACTCTTACGGCAGAAACTGAAGAAGAACGAAAGAGCCTCTTGATGAAAGTGAAAGAGGAGAGTGAAAAAGTTGGCTTAAAGCTCAACATTCAGAAAACTAAAATCATGGCATCCAGTCCCATCACTTCATGGCAAATAGATGGAGAAACAGTGAAAACAGTGGCAGACTTTATTTTGAGGGGCTCCAAAATCACTGCATATGGTGATTGCAGCCATGAAATAAAAAGATACTTGCTCCTTGGAGGAAAGTTATGACCAACCTAGACAGCATATTAAAAAGCAGATACATTACTTTGCCAACAAAGGTCCATCTAGTCAAGGCTAAGGTTTTCCAGTAGTCATGTATGGATGCAAGAGTTCGACTGTGAAGAAACCTGAGCACCGAAGAATTGATGGTTTTGAACTGTGGTGTTGGAAAAGACTCTTGAGTCCCTAAAACTGCAAAGAGATCCAACAAGTCCATTCTAAAGGAAATTCGTCCTCAGGTATCATTGGAAGGAATGATGTTGAAGCTGAAACTTCAATAATTTGGCCACTTGATGCGAAGAGTTGACTCATTTGAAAAGACCCTGATGCTAGGAAAGATTGAAGGCAAGAGGAGAAGGGGACAGACAGAGGATGAGATGGTTGGATGGAATCACTCAATGGACATGAGTTTCGGTAAACTCTGGGAGTTGGTGATGGACAGGGAGGCCTGGCATGCTGCAGTCCATGGGGTCGCAAAGAGTCAGACATAGTAACAATATAAAGCCTACTCCTTTTCTGATTTGGAACCAGTCTGTTGTTCCATGTCCAGTTCTAACTGTTGCTTCCTGACCTGCATACAGATTTCTCAAGAGGCAGGTCAGGTGGTCTGGTATCCCAACCTTCTCAGAATTGTCCACAATTTATTGTGATCCACACAGTCAAAGGCTTTGGCATAGTCAATAATGCAGAAGTAGATGTTTTTCTGGAACTCTCTTGCTTTCTTGATGATCCAATGGATGTTGGCAATTTTATCTTTGGTTCCTCTGCCTTTTCTAAATCCAGCTTGAACATCTGGAAGTTCATGGTTCACATACTCTTGAAGCCTGGCTGCAGGATTTTGAGCATTACTTTACTAGCATGTGCAATGAATGCAATTGTGCACAGAAACCCTGAGAAATGTGTACAACGTGACATCTCTGGTGAGAGGTAGAGCCAAGATTTAAATTACTATGCTTTTGGGCTGGAGATCATTTAAAATTTATATACTTTTCCCTTCCTTATTCTCAGTTTCTTTTTCTCCATTCCCATTTGCCATTACTCTAGTTTCATCTTACATTATTTTAGAAATTGTTTAATTTTTACCCAACTTTCTTATTTAGAGCAGTTCAGTTCAGTTCAGTTCAGTCACTCAGTTGTGTCCAACTCTTTGAACCCCATGAATCGTGGCAGGCCAGGCCTCCCTGTCCATCACCAACTCCTGGAGTTCACTCAGACTCATGCCCATCAAGTCAGTGATGCCATCCAGCCATCTCATCCTCTGTCGTTCCTTTCTTCTTCTGCCCCCAATCCCTCCAGCATCAGAATCTTCTCCAATGAGTCAATTCTTCACACGAGGTGGCCAAAGTACTGGAGTTTCAGCTTTAGCATCATTCCTTCCAAAGAACACCCAGGGCTGATCTCCTGCAGAATGGACTGGTTGGATCTCCTTGCAGTCCAAGGGACTCCCAAGAGTCTTCTCCAACACCACACTTCAAAAGCATCAATTCTTCAGCGCTCAGCCTTCTTCACAGTCCCACTCTCACATCCATACATGACCACAGGAAAAACCATAGCCTTGACTAGACGGACCTTAGTAAGCAATGTCTCTGCTTTTGAATATACTATCTGGGTTGGTCATAACTTTTCTTCCAAGGAGTAAGCGTCTTTTAATTCCATGGCTGCAATCACCATCTGCAGTGATTTTGGAGCCACCAAAAAATAAAGTCTGACACTGTTTCCACTGTTTCCTTATCTATTTGCCATGAAGTGATGGGACCAGATGCCATGATCTTCATTTTCTGAATGTTAAGTTTTAAGCCAACTTTTTCACTCTCCTCTTTCATTTTCATCAAGAGGCTTTTTAGTTCCTCTTCACTTTCTGCCATAAGGGTGGTGTCGTCTGCATATCTGAGGTTATTGATATTTCTCCCGGCAATCCTGATTCCAGCTTGTGTTTCTTCCAGTCCAGTGTTTCCCATAATGTACACTGTATAGAAGTTAAATAAGCAGGGTGACAATATACAGCCTTGACGTACTCGTTTTCCTATTTGGAACCAGTCTGTTGTTCCATGTCCAGTTCTAACTGTTGCTTCCTGACCTGCATACAGATTTCTCAAGAGGCAGGTCAGGTGGTCTGGTATTCCCATCTCTTTCAGAATTTTCCACAGTTTATTGTGATCCACACAGTCAAAGGCTTTGGCATCGTCAATAAAGCAGAAATAGATGTTCTTCTGGAACTCTCTTGCTTTTTCCATGATCCAGCAGATGTTGGCAGTTTGATCTCTGGTTCCTCTGCCTTTTTTAAAACCAGCTTGAACATCAGGGAGTTCACGGTTCACATATTGCTGAAGCCTGGCTTGGAGAATTTTGAGCATTACTTTACTAGCGTGTGAGATGAGTGCAATTGTGTCGTAGTTTGAGCATTCTTTAGCATTGCCTTTCTTTGGGATTGGAATGAAAACTGACCTTTTCCAGTCCTGTGGCCACTGCTAAGTTTTCCAAATTTGCTGGCATATTGAGTGCAGCACTTTGACAGCATCATCTTTCAGGATTTGAAAAAGGTCACTGGAATTCCATCACCTCCACTAGCTTTGTTCATAGTGATGCTTTCTAAGGCCCACTTGACTTCACATTTCAGGATGTCTGGCTCTAGATTAGTGATCATATCTTCATGATTATCTGGGTCATGAAGATATTTTTTGTACAGTTTTTCTGTGTATTCTTGCCACCTCTTCTTAATATTGTCTGCTTCTGTTAGGTCCATACCATTTCTGTCCTTTATCAAGCCCATCTTTGCATGAAATGTTCCCTTGGTATCTCTAATTTTCTGGAAAAGATCTCTAGTCTTTCCCATTCTGTTGTTTTCCTCTATTTCTTTGCATTGATCACTGAAGAAGGTTTTCTCATCTCTTCTTGCTATTCTTTGGAACTCTGCATTCAGATGCTTATATCTTTCCTTTTCTCCTCTGCTTTTTGCCTCTCTTCTTTTCACAGCTATTTGTAAGGCCTCTCCAGACAGCCATTTTGCTTTTTTGGGTTTCTTTTCCATGGGGATGGTCTTGGTCCCTGTCTCCTGTACAATGTCATGAACCTCATTCCATAGTTCATCAGGCACTCTATCTATCAGATCTAGGCCCTTAAATCTATTTCTCACTTCCACTGTATAATCATAAGGGATTTGATTTAGGTCATACCAGAATTGTCTAGCCTTTTTCCCTACTTTCTTCAATTTGAGTCTGAATTTGGTAACAAGGAGTTCATGATCTGAGCCACAGTCAGCTCCTGGTCTTGTTTTTGGTGACTGTATAGAGCTTCTCCATCTTTGGCTGCAGTTACTCAATATCATATCATATTGTCAAGGAAGACTATTTAATATAATTTTAAGTAAAATTCAGATCTAATCCCTTGCATCGATTTGTCATTTCCACTGTATAATTGTAAGGGATTTTATTTAGGTCATACCTGAATGGTCTAGTGGTTTTCCCCACTGTCTTCAATTTCCCTACTTTCTTCAATTTGAGTCTGAATTTGCAATAAGGAGTTCATGGTCTGTGCCACAGTCAGCTCCCAGTCTTGGTTTTGCTGACTGTATAGAGCTTCTCCATCTTTGGCTGCAAAGAATATAATCCATCTGATTTCAGTGTTGACCATCTTTTCATGTCCATGTGTAGAGTCTTCTCTTGTGTTGTTGGAAGAGGGTGTTTGCTATGACCAGCGTGTTCCCTTGGAAAAACTCTACTAGCCTTTGCCCTGCTTCATTCTGTACTGCAAGGCCAAATTTGCCTGTTATTCAAGGTGTTTCTTGACTTCCTCCTTTTGCATTTCAGTCCCCTATAATGAAAAGGACATCTTTTGGTGTGTTAATTTTAGAAAGTTTTGAAGGTCTTCATAGAACCGTTCAAATTCAGCTTCTTCAGCATTACTGGTCTGGGTATAGCCTTGGATTACTGTGATATTGAATGGTTTGCCTTGGAAATTAACAGATCATTCTGCGTTTTTGCGACTGCATCCAAGTACTGCATTTCAGACTCTTGTTGACTATGAGGGCTACTTCATTTCTTCTAAGGGATTCTTACCCACAATAGTACATATAATGGACATCTGCATGAAATTCACCCATTCCAGTCCATTTTAGTTTTCTGACTCCTAAAATGTTGATGTTCACTCTTGCCATCTCCTGTTTGACCACTTCCAAATTGCCTTGATACATGGATCTAGCATTCCATGTTCCCATGCAATATTGCTGTTTATAGCATAGGACGTTGCTTCCATCACCAGTCACATCGACAACTGGGTTCTCTTTCTGCCTTGGCTCTGTCTCTTCATTCTTTCTGGAGTTATTTCTCCACTGATCTCCAGTAGCATATTAGGCACCTACCGACCTATAGATTTCATCTCTCAGTGTCTTATCTTTTTGCCTTTTCATATTGTTCATGGGATTCTCAAGGCAAGAATACTGAAGTGGTTTGCCATTCCCTTCTCCAGTGGACCACATTTTGTCAGAACTCTCCACATTGACCAATCCATTTTGGGTGGCCCTACACGGCATGGCTCATAGTTTCACTGAATTTGACAAGGCTGTGGTCCATGTGATTAGATTGGTTAGTTTCCTGTGATTGTGGTTTTCAGTCTGTCTGCCCTCTGATAGAGAAGAATAAGAGGCTTATGAAAGCTTCCTGATGGGATAGACTGACTGAGGGGGATACTGAGTCTCCTTTGCTTTTTTATAATAATTTCTCCTTAAAAACAAATAAACAAACAAACATAAACTATGTTATTTAATATGCCAGAGTTCTGATAATCAGAAAATCCCCCAGATGTTCATGCTTGGAACATGTCTGAGGATATTACTGTCCAGTAGCTTCACATGTAGTTTTTAAGTTGCTACCCTTTGCTCACAGAGGTTTACACGTTTCCAGTACTGCCCCATGTAGGTCTTTCATGGGTGATACTTACATCATTGATGAAGAGGTAGGGGGAGAACTGGAGACACACCAGAGGACAGTTTCTTCTATCAGTCTTTTCACTACACCACTTATTTCTTTGTGGGAGATGGCTTTACCTTTAGCATCTGCCTATTCTCCCTTTTAACTTTGGTTTTGTTTTGTTAGTTTTTTTTTTTTGTTTGTTTGTTTTTGGCTTCTCTTCTTTCTTCTCAACATAAAGGCTTTGATTTATCTAGTCTTTCCAAGGAAAAAACAAAAAACAAAACCCAGATTCTTGATCTGAAACTTTGCAGTTATTTTTGATCTTGGTTTCTACCCTCTAGTACAAAAGTATGGAAGGCAAATGTCATTGTGTTATGTGTAAGTAGTAGGGGAATATCAGGGATATTATTTGGTTTTTACTTAATGATATAACACAGCTATGTAGATTTGTGTTTTCATTTTTCTTATAAATGTTCTGACTTAGCTTCTAAGGGAACTATACCTGATTTCAACTTACTTGTACTATACCTGTGTTCAACTCCATATCTAGTATTTAGCACACAAGGAAGGCACATACAATGTTTATGCTAAATGAATTACTGCATATTGCCCTAAATGGTTTCTTTGCCATGAGTCTTGTCTCTCTTGGATCCACTGTGAACACATCAAACACAATGATTTTTCTGAATGGAAATACATTACTAAGCATCTGTTTAAAGCATTTAAATGATGTCATACTACTATAAGACACTCCAGATTTTTTCTCCATAATTTAAAAACCTAGGCCTTAACTTCTCTCTCCATATTTTTTGGAAATGATTTTGCTCTAACACTATATGACCCCTATGGCACCCTGAATGTATTCTATGTTTGTACTTATGGAGCTGATTATACATGTTTCTTCAGTTTTGTGTTTTCTCTATAAAGACACATGTTTGTATATCATTGAATCTCCAGTACCTACCTCAGTCTGAGCATAAAGAAGACCCAAATAGATATTTTTTGAATGAATTAATAAAGCAATCAGTAGCTCTAATGCACTGCCTTTCATAAAACAGATGATTAATAAAAGCAACTCATTCCTTTCATTTAATTACATATAATGATATATAACCTAAATTTTATTTTGCAAAGTAAGATTGGGCCAGTGATTGTCTTCACTTACTGCTTTCATCGAGATTGCTGGGAGAAATATCAACAACCTTGGATATGCAGATGATATCACCTTAATGGCATAAAGTGAAGAGGAACTAAAGAGCCTCTTGATAAAGGCAAAAGATGGGAGAGAAAAAAAAAAAAAACTGTCTTAAAACTCAACATTAAAAAAACTAAGACCAAGGCATCCAGACCCATTACTTCATGGCAAATAGATGGAGAAAAAAATGGAAACATTGGCAAATTTTCTTTTCTTCAGTTCCAAAATCACAGCAGATGGTGACTGCAGCCAGGAAATCAAAATACGCTGCTTGGAAGAAAAACTATGACAAACCTAGACTGTTTATTAAAAAGCAGAGACATCACTTTGGTGTCAAATGTCCATATAGTCAAAAGCTATGGTTTTTCAAGTAGTCATGTTTGGATGTGAGAGTTCGGTCATAAAGAAGGCTGAGTGCCAAGGAATTGATGCTTGTGAACTGTGGTGCTGGAAAAGACTCTTGGGAGTCTGTCCCTTGGACAGCAAGGAGATCAAACAAGTCAATCCTAAAGGAAATCAACCTTTAATATTCATTGCAAGGACTGATGCTGAAGTTGAAACTCCAATACTTTGCCCACTTGATGCAAAGAGCCAAGTCACTGGAAAAGACCCCAATTCTGGGAAAGATTGAGGGCAGAAGCAGAAGGGGATGACAGAGAATGACATGGTTTGATGGCATCACTGACTCAAAGGACATGAGTTTGAGCAAACTCCAGGAGATAGTGAAGGACTGGGAAACCTGGAGTGCTACAGTCCATGGCGTCAGAAAGAGTCAGAAAAGACTTAGCAACTGAAAAACAGAACTGTTTTCATCTAAACTTTTTTCCCTTACACACAAACAGCAGCTTCTCTTAGTTTGAAATGGTCCTTATACACTTTAAGATACCTTCATCCATACTGCAATAATAAAGTAAATACAGTATTAATGCTATAATGTACATACAAAATAAATATATAAATAGCTTACGCCCTCATAGGTTTAAGGATATCAATGCTGTTTCAATACTATGAAAATGTGAGTTGTTATCATTAAATGACTTACTATATCATTAGAGAAACACTGTATATAAACTCCAGGATTTCTTTCAAGACTCCTGAATTAATAAATAATGAAATAAAAGGTTTAATCTTTTAAAATATGCTATAAAAATGCTAAAATATCTTCCAGTAAGTGTACATTATTTAAAAGAGTTCTATATTGTATATTGCATACTATTTAACATAATTCTCTATTGCTCACATAATCCAAATCATCAACTGCATGCTTCTTTTTCTGCCTAATGGGAATTTGTGAGAAGGCACTACATGCATATACAATATGAGGCCATGTTATGATAATTATGTTGCACAATGAGGATTAATCATTCAGAATCCATTTATGATATCATAGGTGGCCACAACAACGTATTTGGTTTAACTGTCTAAATATTCAGAAGATTAAACTAGCAACAGAGTCTGCTCTTGTAACTTGGGTTACAATAAATATTGTATGGGTTCAGTTACCCTGTTCTCCCTATTAAGTTGGTTGCTTACAGAATACCATTGGCTTATCAGGAAATATATCAGAGAAAGATTATTTTTTTATTATTGGAAAACTCCTATAACTGCTTGCATGCTGAAATGGCCAAACTATTTATGTGTTTCTAAAAAAAAAAAAGACTCACTATTACAGATATAGTTCTTTACCCCTGCCAGGAGAATATCTATAGCACACAGACTGATGTCTAAGGAAATAACCTCCCAAGAAACAACATCACATTAAAATATACAAATATCTTGCTTGCTAATTAAAATTCATTTAATTTTTAAAATAACTCCGTTTTAGTCAATCTTCCAATTGGTTTATTTTTATCATTGCATGTAGGATGTGAAGAAAATGAAATAATCTAGGCCTTTTTGACATGTCTTTATCTTAGAATGTTCAAATCCAGTGATAATTACCTTCCCTCACTTATCATGAACTGGACAAACAATATAACCCCCAAAACCTGGCAAAATTAGTAACTGGAGATAAACTATTACAAGGGGCCACCTTTTCTTTCCAGTATGGTGTAAACTAAGGTCAAGACTAACTCTGAGACTGAGAAGACCTGACACACCCCTTCACTTCTCACCATCAGTAGATAAGCTGGCACTGAGGAGAGTTCTGCATGTACGTGGAGGACTCGGTCAGCTTGTGCGCAGGAAACACATTTTTCTCACCTGTCTCATTTGCCTTAAGACTTACTTCCATGCAGACTTTCTCTGGTGACTCAGATAGTAAAGAATGTGCCTGCCAATGTAGCAGGCTCGGGTGTGATCCCTGGGTTGGGAAGATCCCCTGGAGAAAGGAATGTCAACCCACTCCAGTATTCTTGCCTGGAGAATCCCCATGGACAGAGGAGCCTGGCAGGCTACAGTCCATTGGGTCACAAAGAGTCGGACATGACTGAGTGACTAACGATTTCACCTTCACTTACTTCCATGAGGTAACTGTCAGAGCAGGTGAGGCAATGTGTACCCCCACACACTTGTTTATAGCCACTTCCTACAACCAAAATCTGTGGCTTCATGGTAGGTTTGCAGAACTCACAAAACTCCAGACCATTCCAGTTCAGTGTATTTCCATTTTATTTACTGTGGAGACTAGGCAATTTACTTTCTTCTGTATTTAACTCATTTATTCAAATACCAAAAATTTCCCTCTAATTTAATCTCCTTTATTCCATTACATAAATATCCACAAATGCCTCCCCAGTGCTACCCAAAGTGGAATTAAATCATTTATTTTTTGATCCCTGATTGTTTCTTATTCATTGTCATGTGAATATTTTAACCATAATTTTATTGACATGAAATGAGTGTCTCATATCCATGGTAACTGGAGAATGTCTGGCCAGTGTAATCTCATTTATATTATATAATCCATTTAGTCATACTTAAACTCTAAAACTGTGTTCATGGCTCATATCACTCTTGTAATTATAATAGTGCAAACACTGCACTTGTGTGATGATTTTGTACTGACTTTATCTGGTGAGGACTAGAATAAAAATGGGAATTAGGCAAAAATTCTCATATATATATATATATATATAATATATATATATATATATATCTCACATTTCCCTAACTTGCCTTGTTGTGTTTTTAGTGCATCCAGTATAATGATAATATGTTAATATAAGGAATACTGAGTGTTCTTGTTTTGCTCCTAACAGTAATAGGAAGGACTTTGGTATTGTCATCAGGATTGTGCTAATTTGGGGGTTGAAACTGATATATTTTAATGTTAAGAAACTACCTAATCTTGACAAATAGTGTTTCAAGCAAGACTGATTATCTGATTTGGCCAAATCTTATTTTGGCATCCATGGAGATGATCATACTATCATTTTACAATAGAGGGACCCTGGAGCAAGTCACCTGGGATTCAAATCCCAACTTCACTATCTATAGGCTACACAATCTTTGTAAAGCTACCTAACCTTGTTTTCCTTTTGTTTCTTTCAATTATCTTTAATAAAATAGTACATTTATGGATCTAAAATTGTCATTAAATTGTTATGATGATTAATTGGAAATTGCTCAAATAGAGCCAGGTATGTGATAAGTACTGTGTATATGTTTTTGCTTATTGTTATATGTTTTTTATAAATGTGATAATAATGACTAAATAAATATATTTAATAGCTAACCATCCTTTCATTTATATAACAAGTACTCCTTGGTTATTACAAATATCTTTTTAATCAAGTAATGAATTCTGCTGTTAATATTTTACTTAGAATATCCACATCAATATCTATATTAACTACCTAAAACTGTTAAAACAAATTCTTAAAAGCTGGGTGGCTTTGAATCACAAGTGTATTCTTTCACAATTCTAGAGGCCAGGACTCTGAAATCACAATGTTGGATAAAACAATTTATGCAATTGATTTTTATAAAGAATATGTTGAGATAAACAAAAGATAAAGAGATAAGAGGGAAATAGAGACATTTATTTAGACAGACTGTCCTGGCCACGCTCTGTCCAGACTGTAGAGGAGATGCTCTGCCTTGCATCTTTGGCGGCTTGCGTCTTTGCATTTCTGGTGGCTCCAGGTGCAGGTGTTCCTGGGTTTGTGGTCGGATAACTTGAGTCTCTGCCTCTGACCCTTCTTCTCCTTCTGCCCTCAATCTTTCCCAGCATCAGGGACTTTTCCAATGAGTCAGTTGTTCACATCAGATAACCAAAATATTGGAGTTTCAGCTTCGGCATCAGTCATTCCAAAGAATATTCAGGATTGATTTCCTTTAAAATTGACTGGTTTGATCTCCTTGCTGTCCAAAGGACTCTTAGGAGTCTTCTTCAGCACCACAGTTTGAAGGCATCAATTATCTGGCACTCCACCTTCTTTACAGTCCAGCTTTCACAACCATACCTGAACACTGGTACAAGACCATAGCCTTGACTATATGGACTTTTGTTGGCAGAGTAATGACTGCTTTTCAACACTGTCAAGGTTTGTCATAACTTTCCCGTCAAGAAACACACGTCTTCTGATTTCATGGCTGCAGTCACCACTGTCTAGGATTGTCATAACTTTCCCATCAAGAAACACATGTCTCCTGATTTCATGGCTGCAGTCACCATCCGCAGTGATTTTAGAGTCCAAGAAGAGAAAAGCTGTCACTATTTCCACTTTTAACCTTCTATTTGCCATGAAGTAATGGGGCCAGATGTCATGATCATAGCTTTTTTTAATGTTTAGGGTTTTTTTTTTAATTAATGTATTTATTTTTTAATTAAAGGATACTTGCTTTACAGAATTTTGTTGTTTTCTGTCAAACCTAATGTTTAGCTTTAAGCCAGCTCTTTCACTCCCCTCCTGTACCCTCATCAAAGGGATCTTTATTTCCTCTTTGCTTTCGCCCATTGTTGTTGTTGTTGTTTAGTCACTCAGTCATATCCAACACTTTATGACCCCATGGACTGCAGCATACAAGGCTTCCCTGTCCTTCACTACTTCCCAGAGCTTACTCAAACTCATGTCCATTGAGTCGGTTCCATTCTGTTCAGTCACTCAGCTGTGTCAGACTCTTTGCAATCCCATGGACTGCAGCATGCCAGGCTTTCCTGTCTATCACCAACTCCAGGAGCTTTCTCAAATTCACGTCCATCAAGTTGTTGATGCCATCCAACCGTCTCATCCTTTGTCTTCCCCGTCTCCTCCTGCCTTCAATCTTTCCCAGCATCAGGGTCTTCACATCTGGTAGCCAAAGTATTGGACTTTCAGCTTCAGCATCAGTCCTCCCAGTGAATATTCAGGACTGATTTCCTTTAGGATTGACTGGTTGGATCTCCTTCTGCCATTACAGTGGTATCATCTGCATATCTGAGGTGGTTGATGTTTCTCCTGCATATCTTAATTCCAGTTTGCAACTTCCCCAGCCTGGTATTTCTCATGATGTCTTCAGCATGTAGATTAAATAAACAGAGTAATGGCAGACAGCCCTGTTGAACTCCTTTCTTGATCCTGAACTAATTGATTGTTCTGTACAGAGTTCTAACTGTTGCTTCTGCACCCATATACAGGTTTCTCAGGAGACAGGTAAGATGGTCTGGTATTCTCACCTCTTTAGGAGCTTTCCACAGTTTATTATGATCCACACAATCAAAGACTTTGGCATAGCTGATGAAACAGAGGTAGATTTTTTTTTTAATTCCCTAGCTTTCTGTATGATCCAGCAAATGTTGGCAATTTCATCTCTGGTTCCTCTTCCTTTTCTAAATCCAGCTTGGACATCTGGAAGTTCTTGGTTCGCGTAATGCTGAAGCCTTCTTGCCTGGAGAATCCCAGGGATGGAGGAGCCTGGTGGGCTGCCATCTATGGGGTCACACAGAGCCAGACACGACTGAAGTGATTTAGCAGCAGCAGCATGCAAGATTTTAAGAATGACCTTTCTAGCATGGGAGATAAGTGCGATTGTCCAATGGTTTGAACATTCTTTGTTATTACCCTTCTTGGGGATTGGGATGAGGATTGATCTTTTCCAGCCTTGCAGCTACTGCTGGGTCTTCCAGATTTACTGACATATTGACTCCAACAAACACCTTGATGGCATTATCTTTTAGGGTTTTGAATAGTTCCACAGGAATTCTGTCACACCTACCAGCTTTATTAACAGTAGTGCTTCCTAAGGTCCACTTGACTTCGCTCTCCAGAATATCTGGCTCTGGGTGGCTGACCATGCCATCGTAGTCATCCGGTTTATCTGGATCCTTTTTATACAGTTCTTCTGTGTATTCTTTCCATCTCTTCTTGATCTCTTCAGTGTCTACTAGGTCTCGACCAGAGGCTATTGAGTCATAAAGTAGCCAACGAGCTATGCAAACACTTACAATTAATATCAGATTTGTAAGTTAGAACATAAACTTACCATGTTTAGTAAGTACACTGAAGTTGATACAGTAAGCTTGACATTTCTTGTAGGTTCTTAGAATCTGTCTCCACTTATTTCCCTTGGGTTTCTATATATATCAAGTATTTCCTTCCTATTCAGATGTTGTACTCATTATCCTGGATTATGACAAGATCTACTCCAGGGCTTCCCTAGTGGCTCAGATGGCAAAGAATCTGCCTGCAATGGTAGAGATCAAAGTTCAATCCGTGGATTGGGAAGATGTCCTGGAGAAAAGAATGGCTATCCATTTCAGTATTCTTACCTGGAAAACTCCATGGAGAGAGGAGTCTGGCAGACTACAGTTTATGGGGTTGCAAAAAGTTGAACACAACTTAGTGACTTTCACTTTCACTCTAGCTTTAGATCTGGATATATAAATGGTAGTGTGGTCAGACTTGATTAGAATCAATATCCAAATAAAGGACAGCATCTGAATTAAGATCATCAAATGATCTCTATCCCAGGGATTCTAGCTTCCTCTGAGAGTGATGCTTATGTTATTATTTGATTATTACCCTTTTTCAGTTTTCAGGTGCTACTCTTCTCTGTCAGAAAGATAATATCTAAATAAGATATCTGGCTTAAGGTTATAATTTCAGTCTGAAGGATCAAATGTGTCTTGGTAGGGTAAATCAGTCCTTAGGTTAAAATGATAAAAGTAATATTTTAAAGGAAAACCTATAATCTCTGTCATTTATGTACATACTTTGAGATATGTATATAAAGTCCCAAACATGCTGTATTCTATGTAAGCCTTCTTATGTGCAGTACAAAAAAAAAAGTCTTCCTCTTAATCATAGGAGTAATAATATTTGATGTAATACTCCATTTCAACAGATGCATGATCAGTCATACCCTTGCTTTAACTCAATACCCTATTCTAGAACCTTCCCACACTGTTGATGGAAATGTAAATTTGTGCAGCCAATACAGAAAAACAACATAGAAGTCCCTGAAAATAAACTAAAAATAGAGTTGCCATATGATCCAGCAATTCCACTCCTGGGCATATATCCAGACAAAACTATAATTTAAAATTATACATACACCCCCATGTTCACAGCATCAGTATTCACAATAGCCAAGACATGCAAGCCACATAAATGTCCACTGAAAGATGAACAGGTAAAGATGAGTAGTGTTATATTATATATATATGATAAATAATAAAAATAATGAAATAATGAAATAATGCCATTTTCAACTATATGAATGGACTAGAGATTATCATATTAAGTGAAGTAAGTCAACAACAAATATCATATGATATCACTTAAATGTGGAATCTAAAATATGACACAAATGAACTTATCTACAAAGCATAATCACAGAGAAAACAGATTTGTGGTTGTCAAGGTGATGGGGATATGGAGGAATAGATTGGGAGTTCGGGATAAGTAGGTGCAAACTATTATATATAAAATGGATAAACCACAAGGTTCTACTGTATAGCATAAGGAACTATATTCAGTACCCTGTGATAAGCCATAATTGAAAAGAATATAAAAAAATAGTGTGTGTGTGTGTATATATATATATAACTGAATCACTTAGCTGTACATCATAAATTAACATAACATTGTAAATCAATTATACTTGAATAAAATGAATTAAAATAAATAAAACTGCACTGTAGGGGAATATACATCATAATTCATATGTATGTTTTTTACTGAATTTCATGAACTACTAATCAATTTTACTCTGGTGATGTGATCAACAGAGCCTTCAAAATTAATCAAGACAGCAACAAATTCCAGATTTTAATTTTTGCAGATATGTTTCCTAGAACCACTTCTATCATAACTTTATCAGTGAGAATACTCAGAAATGAATCCAATACTTCAATCTGAAAAATATTAAATACAGGCAATTAGCTGCTTACAAAACAGTTGAAATGCCTGAAGAGATAAGGTCAAGAAAGTTGAACCTCATTTTCACCAATAGTTCCTACCTTTCAGGAAAATTTTGGCCACTGGTCACAGTGGCCTTTAGTTTTGAGGTAGGAAATTCCTTGGGCAGTTCTCAGAACCCATTGCAAAGAAACAACGTATACTGACGTTTGCATGAGATCTGCCTTTCTCAGCCTATGGAACAATTAAGCTCTGCCTTCCAATCTGATATGTTAACTTCAGAAACAGTGAACTTCATATATTACAATGAAATAGATAAAAAGGACTTCTAAGCAATAAAATTCACAGGCTTCTGACCCCTGTTATATAGAAGAGCACATAAAAGTTTTCCAACATGGTGTTGCGTGTCAACAGGGAAATAAACACACATTTATTTTGGTGTCTTCAGAAACACTTACCTTACAGTCTCACTATAATTGGTGTCATAGGATAAACCTTTTTGTTCATTTCTTTATTTTTATTATTTTCTAGAGGAAATCATTTATGTCTGTTCATATTGGAACAATTAATAACCTCCCACCCTTATGGCAGAAAATGAAGAAGAACTAAAGAGCCTCACGATGAAAATGAAAGAGCAGAATGAAAAAGTTAGTTTGAAACTCAACATTCTAAAAACTAAGATCATGGTATCTGATCCCATCACTTCATGGTAAATTGACTGGGAAACAATGGAAACAGTGAAAGACTTTTCATTTTGGGGGGCTCCAAAATCACTGCAGATGGTGACTGCAGCCATGAAATTAAAAGATGCTTGCTCCTTGGAAGAAAAGCTATGACCGACCTAGACAGTGTATAAAAAAACAGAGACATTGTTTTGACAACAAAGGTCTGTCTAGCCAAAGCTATGGTTTTTCCTGTGGTCATGTATGGATGTAGAGTTGGACTGTGAAGAAAGCTGAGCGCTAAAGAGTTGATGCTTTTGAACTGTGGTGTTGGAGAAGACTCTTGAGAAGTCCTTGGACAACAAGGAGATCCATCCAGTCCATCCTAAAGGAAATCAGTCCTGAAAATTCATTGGAAGGACTGATGCTGAAGGTGAAACTCCAATACTTTGGCCACCTGATGTGAAGAACTGACTCATTGGAAAGACCCTGATGCTGGGAAAGATGGTAGGCAGGAGGAGAAGGGGATGACAGAGGATGAGATAGTTGGATGGCATCACTGACTCGATGGGTGTGAATATGAGTAGGCTCCGGGAGTTGGTGATGGACAGGGAAGCCTGGCATGCTGCAGTCCATGGGGTCGCAAAGAGTTGGACATAACTAAGCAACTGAACTGAACTGAATACAAAATATTGCATTTCTTAAAATCATTTATTCTAAATACATGTAATTTGTAAGGATGTACCTAAGTATCAGTAACTTTTTAAAAACAACTTGAACCATTGATTTTAAATTAAGGCAGATGCTTCATAGTCCTTATACTGGATGTCAAAGTTCAATACAATGAGCACAATATGTAAAGGAGTATGTCCAATTTGCTTCTTGCAACCATTTAGCAGATAAAGTAAATGACTGTTTAAAACTAAATCATTTACTGAACCACAGAATATCAGTTATCTCTCCACAGAAAACAGGTCAGTGTTTTCTTACAAAATATACATCAACAAACTAAATCTTAAATATACTCATTCGATATCAGGGGTTCAAATAATTTATATAAACCTCTGGCTTCCCAGGTGGCACGGAGGTAAAGAAGCGACCTGCCACTGCGGGAGATGCAAGGGATACAAATTTGATCCCTGGGTCAGCAAGATACCCTAGAGTAGGAAATGGCATCCCACTTCAGTATTCTTGCCTGGTAAATCCCACAGACAGAGGAGCCTGCTGGGGCTGCAAAGAGTTAGATGCCTTTGAGCACACACACACACACGCACACACACACACACACACACACACACACGGAGAAGGCAATGGCACCCCACTCCAGTACTCTTGCCTGGAGAATCCCATGGATGGAGGAGCCTGGTAGGCTGCAGTACATGGGGTCGCTAAGAGTCGGACACGACTGAGCTACTTCACTTTCACTTTTCACTTTCATGCATTGGAGAAGGAAATGACAACCCACTCCAGTATTCTTGCCTTGAGAATCCCAGGGATGGGGGAGCCTAGTGGGCTGCTGTCAATGGGATCGCACAGAGTCGGACACGACTGAAGCAACTTAGCAGCAGCAGCAGCACACACATTCATAATGAACTTCATTTAGAAAAACCATCAGAAATGTGGATTAAACATTTTAAATACTCTCATTGATATCAGTGAACATTTTTACAGAATATACCTTGAAATTTCTACATGTCACATAGCAGTAACCAGAAAGATTAGATGCTTACCATTGAAATACTGTTACAACTAATTCAGGTAGCCACTAGTCTGATGGCACACTTCATTGAAGAAGAAAACTGGCCAGAATGTTTTCTTTACTTTTTTTTTTTTTGACTGAACATTAAAGACCAAGGACCTGAATTCACACCTGGACACTGTCACTTTCCGTGTAACTCTCAGCAAACTGCTTACAAATCAGGCACCTCGAGTTTTTCATATGTAAAACAGGGAGGGATGTGTTATATACTTCATATTGCTGAGATGATAATTAATTGACTTAATACAAGCAAAATTGCTACAGCATTGCTTAGTAAGTAGTAATAAGCTCTCAAAACATGTTAATTATTCAATATTTTATTAGTAGGTGGAAGTAAAAATAATAATAGAAGTATGTTGTACCTTTTGTTTTAATAAATTAAAATGTCACTATATGGAAACATCTATGTTACTTGTATTTAGAGAAACCCCACTAAAAAATACAGAAATAGCCAAAAGCCAGTTAAAAATAGGACTCCTGCTAGACTGAGACGTGACCAGCATGACGAGAGGGAAGTTCAGAGTTCTCCTTTGTCCAGCATTCCCAAGATCAAAATGGACTGTTACTTATCTTGGCCTGTCTGGCTTATAGAGCTCTGTCCGAAAAATAATAATTAAGGCATGTTTTGGGAACTGGTCTAGTAGCTAAGTTGGTAAAGGATCTGCCTGCAATGCAAGCGACCTGGGTTCGATTTCTGGGTTGGGAAGATCCCCTGGAGAAGGAAATGGCAACCCACTCCAATGTTCTTGCCTGGAGAATCCCACGGGCAGGGGAGCCTGGCGGGCTACTGTCCATGGGGTCGCAAGAGTCAGACACGACTGAGCAACTAAACCACAAACCACAAACCACTAAAAAATAGAAGCCCTGAAGGAGAGTTTCTGCTAAACAGGTAGGCTAGTTCTGAGAATCTGAGGAAACCTATGAATCATTTCTTCTAAATTTGAAATATAATAGACCTGGCAAGCTGGACTGAAAAGTTTACATTTCCTTTTCAAACTCTCCACTTTTCTCCAAGCAATAAACTCACTGGAAACAAACAAATTCTTCACAAATCTATTCAAGATAAAAAGAATGTTTTAGTAGATAAAGGAAACAGAAAAAAAGGCAGTGGGGAAAAAAAAAGAAGAGTGTGACAATGATAGGAAAATACAACAATAAAATCAACAAATAAAAAGAAAGAACAGACTTTATTTCCAAGATTAACTTCTTTAAAATATTTCAGCATGAGGCTTATAATGTGCATGTCCACATTCTTTAATTTGTTCTTTCTTCTTCACTCTACTTATGTGACAGAAGAGGCTTTATGTTTCCATAAGGCATGTCTTATACTTTCACTGTTCAGACATATGCTCAAAATACCTTTCATTCGTAGCAATGTTCAGGTAATCATAAGGATGACATTCAAACTAATTCATGCCAAGTATTAATAAAGATTAATGTGAGTGAAATAGTCCAGAAATAAGGTGAACACTGTGATCAAAGTTCATCAACCAGCCAAACACACTGCAGCTGAGGGATTCCTAGTTTGATCCACTTTATCATTGCCTTTAAATATTTTTAAAATTCAAGTATATATCTTACTTTCTGGGATATTCACTAGGAAAATACAAAGACAAAAAATTCACTGTTTCTCTCCAAAAAAATATTGTCACACAATAAAATAACAAAAGCTAGACACTTGCACAGCAAAAACCTACAGTGTCAGTATGTTGACTTTGTAACTTACTTTTCCTGTTTCCAAAGCTCTCTCATCACACTGTAATTTTCTCAAGTCAGAAACTGTTGATTAACTCCTAACTTACCCAAAAAGCAACCTGATTCATCTCCTCCCAGATATGATTGTCAGAAAATTAGTTTTTCTTTGAATTCCTCCTAATTGTACACCTTCCAAATATTTATGTTTCATAACAAGTCCCACAGGAGAAAGGAAAATATTTGGATAAGTAATGAGAAAAGACTCATCAAATTTGATAAAACCTGAACCACTGAATAAAATAAAAATCAGAGTCATTGAATATAAAATAGAGTGACAGAGAAAAATCAGTGAAATAAACAGTTAGTTCTTTACAAAAATCTAAAATTGCTAAACATAGGGGTGATTAATGAAGATAAAAGAGAGACAACAAAAGTTACCAAAATAAGAAATGAAAGAGAAATATAACTTCTGATACTACATATGTTAAAAAGCTAATATAGGGATACACAGACAATGCCATGCTAACAAATACTGCAACCTTGGCGACAAATAAAAAGTGCTTAGTAGATGCAAATTATAAAAATGAACCAAAAAATAATATATGTCTTGATTACATTAATTATTAAAAAATGACATTTAAAATTAAAAATCTTCCCACAAAGACAATTGCAGCCCCACATGTGTTCACTGCTTAGCTCCATCAAACATTAAAGCAAGAAAATTACATCAATCCTACACAAACACTTACAGAATTTAGAATGAAAACAAATATGTCTTAACTTATTCTTTGAAGCCAGTATTACTACCATTCTAAAACTTTGCAAAGGACTTTAAAAGGACTTTGTAAGCAACAACAACAAAATTATAAGCCAATATGCCTCTGGAACACAGGCACAGAGAGATAATATAACATATTTAGCTCTCTATCTCCCCCATTCCCTTGGAATGAAAATCCCTTTGTACTAAATATCTCCTAATGGAGTTTTAATTTATTTTATAACTTTTTATACCTTTGATCCTCTTCACCCATTTCTTTTACACCCACACTTGTTACCTCTGGTAAGTACCAATCTGTTCTCTGTATATATGAGCTTTTCATATATATTTTTCAAATTCCTCATGTAAGAGAGGTCATACAGTATTTGTGTTTCTCTCTCTGACTTGCTTTACTTCATAAAACACCCTCAAGGTCCATCTATTTTGTTGCATATGGCAAGATTTTTTTCTTTTTTTTTTAATAGCTGAATAGCATCTCATTATTATTGTGTTAGGAAGGTAATGCTTAAAATCCATTAAGCTAAGCTTCAACAATACCTGAACTAAGAACTTCCAGATGTACAAACTGGATTTAGAAAAGGCATAGGAACCAGAGATCAACTGCCAACATCCATTGGATCATAGAAAAAGCAAGAAAATTCCACAAAAACTTCTGCTTCATTCACTACACTGAAGCCCTTGATTGTGTGAGTCACAGCAAATATGAAAAGTTCTTAAAGAGATGAGAGTACCAGATCACCTTACCTGCCTGCTGATAAACTGTATGCAGGTCAAGAAGCAACAATGTGAACTGGACGTGGAACAACTGATTGGTTCAAAATTGGGAAACGACTATGTCAAGGCTATATGTTGCCATCCTGCATATTTAACTTCTATGCAAAGTACATTATGCGAAAGCTGGGCTGGAATAATCCCAAGCTGAAATCAAGATTGATTGCCTGGAGAGAGATCAATAACCTCAGATATGCAGATAATATCACTTTAATGTAGAAAGCAATGGGGAACCAAAGAGCTTCTTGATGAGGATGAAAGAGGAGAAAGAAAAGTTTGGCTTAAAACTCAACATTCAAAAAAATAAGATTGTGGCATCTGGTCCCATCACCTCATGGCAAACAGATGAAGAAAACGTGGAAACAGTGACAGATTTTCTTTTTAGGGGCTCCAAAATCACTGCAGATGGTGATAGTAGCTACAAAATTAAAAGACCCTTGCTCCCTGGAAGGAAAGCTATGACAAACCTGGACAGCATATTAAAAACAGAGACATCACTTTGCTAACAAAGGCCCATATAATCAAAGCTATGGTTTTCCAGTAGTCATGTAAGATGTTGGACCATAAAGAAGATTGAGCGCCAAAGAATTGATACTTTTGAATTCTGGAGCTGGAGAAGACTCTCTTATGAGTCCCTTGGACTGCAAGGAGATCAAACCAGTCAATCCTAAAGGAAATGAACCCTGAATATTCACTGGAATGGCTGATGCCGAAGCTAAAACTCCAATACTTTGACCATCTGATGCAAAGAGCCGACTCATTGGAAAAGACCCTGATGCTGAAAAAGATTGAGGGCAAGAGGAGAAGTGGATAAGAGAGGAAGAGATGGTTGGATGGCATCACTGACTCAATAGACATGAGTTTGAGCAAATTCCAGGAGATACTGAAGGACCTGGAAGCCTGGTGTGCTGCGGTTCATGGGGTCACAAAGAGTCAGGACTTAGCAAATGAACAACAACAATAATCCCATTATGTGTGTACATATATGTATCTCACAATTTCTTTATCCATTCATCCATAGACACTGAGGTTGTTTCTATATCAAGACTATTATAACTAGTGCTGCAAGGAAAGTGTAGGTGGACATGTCTTTTCAAGTTAGTGTTTTTTGTTTCTTTGGAAATTTACAGTTATATATATATTCTTTTTATTAGAAAGTATATTTGATAGGTTTATTTTGCTCACAATTATTTGATTTGTTTAGAAACCAGCTCTCAATTGTACTAACTTTATTTATCATGAACTGAACCATGTCTTCAGTGTTATCAAGTTTATATCACCTAATACAGTATTTCCTTAGTAAATATACTATATAACTGGGTAACTGCTGATTTTCAATCACAGCTTGTTCTCTGAGCTTCATGTTAACATACTGAATGGTGGTATCAAACTATTTTCTAAGAAAAGAATCCCCTATTTATTTCAGAAATCATATAAAAATATTCAATATTTAAATGAAAAATGAATAACTAAAACTTAAAAACCAGTTTGTGAACATCAAGGTATCTATCTAATCATAAATATTGAATATATATATCAGATTTTTTTCAGAAGGAAAATCCATTATAGATAACATGTATTTGATATTATTGCTTCCTTTGAGAACTAGAAAAAAAAAATCCCAATAAAATAGTTATTTGTCATATCTATGCTCTGACAAATAATATGTAAGAAAGAAACTTCCATGACAAAATATCAATGTTATTTTCACTTTCCAAATTTTGAACTACCCTATAAAAGACAAAGTTTTTCTTTGGTAATAAATATGAGCATAATGAGCAAAACTTTCTACCTCGAACAAGTCTTAACAACACCTTGGCAACATTGTAAACTTCCAGCATATGGTTCATTTACATGAAGAGCATCTTGGCAGAGCATTTTTAAATATCTAAGCCTCAAAGATGATGAGAAGACAAACAACCTGGCCCACGGGGTGATTAATACCATTGTAGACAACCATGATTGATTGAGCAGAACAAGTTCTTCTGTCAAATTTCTCCAGGTAAAATTTCTCAGTGCAAATGAAACTTTTTTTTTTTTGTCATTCTGAATATTTTAACAGCTTCATTTCCTTGGGTAGAATGATTAGTGCATTATAATTAGCATATATCCTTGGGTTGACTATCATGAAAATAAAGTTACTGCACACTTTTAGAATGTAAAATACTATAATTTGATTCATTTTTGTTTCTTTTGTTTAGCACTTTACAGAGATGTATTCTTTTGTTGCAATATAAAGGGCAATGTAACAGCTTAGCAAATAACTCAGATTCATCCACAAAGTTTTGACATATGTACATATTCTAATGAATAAATTTATCTGAATCATGGGTAGACATCACTAATTGTGATTGACAAATCCTTGATTTCTATATGACATAGCAGCTCAGTTTTTACTATACTGTAAGCTTTTGAACAAGGTCAAGTATATACCCATATTGTCAACTATATCAGATCACTAGGTTGATTCTGTAATGCTGTATTTGTTTTGATTTTATAGAAAAAAAAGTTTACAGAAATAAATGTTTTGTATTATGCTGTTAATAACATTTTCTGCTTTCCCTCTTTTTCAAAAATAATTTACCCAGCTTGAAAGTATCTATTTTAGCCTAAATATCAAATCTATCTATCCATTATTAACACTAGCTAAAAACTAACAGGGCTTCCCTCACAGCTCAGTTGGTAAAGAAGCTGCCTGCAATGCAGGAGACCCAGGTTCAATCCTTGGGTCAGGAAGATCCATTGGAGAAGGAATGGCAACCCACTCCAGTATTCTTGCCTGGAGAATCCTTTAGACAGAAGAGCCTGGCAGGCTGCTGCAGTCCATGGGGTTGCAAGAGTCAGACACGACTTAGCAACTAAAACACCACCACCAAAGACTAATAACTAAGCACATAAGAACTGATTGATCAAATATCTGAAAAATAGTATGAATATATTGTTCTACCAAAGTACATACCCCCATAGTATAGCTTCTTTACATAAGATGTTATAAGATGAAAAGAGAATGAATATTAAATGTTTTATGCCCTTCATCTGCTAATATACTGGTGACAGAGATAGGCATGTAAATGAATACAATAACATAGCAAGACTTGTATGACTTTGGGTAAAACATAAGCTGCTTTAACAAAAAGAACTCTCAGGTGCACAAGCTTAAACCAGATACCTATTTCCCTCTCTTGCATCTTTCCAGAGGAAAGCAATCTAAAAAGATAGAGAATTTCTATTTTCCTCATATGTAACTTTCATCTCTGATTCCCAAGTGGCTGTCCAGTTATCAGTATTTCCAATTTGAGAGGCTCTGGAGAATAACAAATAAGTATAACTAAGAATAAAAAAAAATAATCATATGTAAATATCTAGTTGTGACTGAAGTTTGGAAAAAAATTATGTTTCAACAATTTTATTAGTGTAGAAAAAAAGGTAAAATGTATTAACTGTTTCAAAATCAAGAAAATAGAAAGGAACTAATCTTGATAAGTCAAAAGAAGCCTATAAATAAATAAAAATTAGTGAATTTCAGAAGATTTCTTCTTTAAAAATTGTGGAAATAAAATACCTGATAATCATTTGAGAGAAAGCAGCAGAGACAGGGCTTCAGGGACCATGATATCTAAGAGAAGGGACATATAGCAGTGTGAAATCTGCATTTGCTCTAGTCGTTCTCCTGAATGCATTTTCTAGTTCACCAAAGAAGAGAGTTTAAGCACAAAGGGAGTACCTCATCAGTAGCTAGAAACAGATGATGCTTGTAGTATGTGCCAAAGCACCTGAGATCGACAAGCAAAATCCTGAAAAGGAGAGAACCATACAGAATTGAGCCCAAAATCCATTTCAAATTTACTTTTGAAATTTATGTCAAATACTCTGCTGTAAGGTGCAACTTATATTCAAGGTGCAACTTCAAGAAACTCAGCAGAAAGCAGACTCAGGTAGGCTAAACATGAGTAGGTGTTTTTGCTGCTCTACAATACAGGTGAGGCAGTGGATTGAGGTCTGTTGTCATTGTTTAGTTGCTAAGTCATGTCCAGCTCTTTTGAGACCCCACTGACTATAGATCCCAAGGTTCCTCTGTCCCTGGGATTTCCCAGGCAAGAATACTGGAATGTGTTGCCATTTCCTTCTTCAGGGGATATTCTTTACCCATTGATTGAACTTTTGTTTCCTGCATCGGTAGGCAGAGTCTTTACTACTGAGCTACCAGGGAAGCCCCGGATTGAGGTCCAGGCCTCCCAAAGACTTAATAGAAGGCCTTTTATGAAAAACCAAAGATTGTTTTTTTGGAAACCCCAAGATGCTCACAGTGTGTGGGAATATTAAACTGATGAAGTAAAGATTAAAAAGATGTATACCAGCCCTAAGCACTTCTAAATTAAATTTAGACCACATCAGACTCATCCACCTACGATCTTTCTGCCTGTCAGAAAAAATAACCAATAACCATAAAAAATAACTTAATTGTCTGGTGAAGAATGATAATATTACACAAAATCAACACATGTCTTCATGTATGCAGCATTCAATTAAAATTCTGAGGCATATTAAAATGCATAAAGAAAACAGAAACACAACTAAAGCTGGCTCACACATCAGTGCAATCAGGCATATTATTTAAAATAACCATTAAAATACACTTAAAAAGGGAAAAAATAAAGAAATCTATCAGGGATTGCAAATCAATAAAAATAGGAGGTCAAATAAAAATTTAGAATAAATGTATATATAACGTATATTGTATATATGTGTTTATATACATACACACAAAAAAGAATTTTTAAAATTTAATAGAGAGCACAAACAGCAGATTAAACATTAGACACAGTAGGACAGGTGATCAGTAAACTGAAGGATGGAGAAAAGGAAAATGTTCAAACTATAATATAATATGAGGAAAATTATAAAACAACACAAGAGACATTTGGAACACATTGAAACATTAAACAAAGTTAATGTTAAACAAAAATACATGGAGTTACAGAAGGAAAAGAGAAAGATCATGAAACAATTTGAAGAAACAGCACCTGAGAATATTAAAAAACTGATGAAATCAAAACACTAATTCAAGAAGTTACATGAACCCCCTTCAAGCTAGAAAACCTGACCCCCCCATCACCAAATACATAAACAAGCATTCAGAGTCAAATAGTTATAAACAAAGACAAACAGATTTTGTCATAACATATTTGGTTAGTACTCTTTAATGGACAAATTTTTCCAAAATTGCTATGAAAAAATTTGATATGAATATATTTGTAGCTATCTCTTTTTATCATTTCCATTTATCATAATGGAATATGTATATATTGTTAACAATGCCGCCCAAACTGGTAAGTTTCAATAAACTCAGTAACATATAAACATATTTATAACTATAAAATGCAGTCATGGTTTTCATCAGTGTTTTTATGTTTTGCCAATCTACAACTCTAAATACATCATTAACTAACATTTGCATGTCTTTATTTTCACATGAGTTTGATTAGTCCATATAGGTTTGTTATATGTTTATATTTTTCAACAATAAAGTATAATTTTAGTCTTTTACAACTTCACAAGACTTTCTTTTCCTAATTTAATGATGTAAAGAAATATTTTATTAGGAATATTAAGCTTTCTTCTTTAAATGGATATATTATTATAATTCATTGTGCTAAATAGGATATATTGACCTAAACATGTCCTTGATTCCTATGATTTCTGGATTTGATGTTATATGTTTTCTGGATATTTTGCTCGGAAAGATTTCTAAATCGTTAAAATAATATTTGGTACTTAAAGTTTCAAGTTGTGCACATATATTTTGTTCATCTAGATATATTCCCAAAAAAGGAATGAGTTAGATATATATTAAAATATTTTGTTTCTCTTATGAACTGGACATTTTTTCTCATTATTCAGTTCAGTTGCTCAGTCGTGTCCGATTCTTTGCGACCCCATGAATCGCAGCATGCCAGGCCTCACTGTCCATCACCAACTCCTGGAGTTCACTCAGACTCATGTCCGTCGAGTCACTGATGCCATCCAGCCATCTCATCCTCGGTCATCCCCTTCTCCTCCTGCCCCCAATCCCTCCCAGCATCAAAGGCTTTTCCAATGAGTCAACTCTTCGCATGAGGTGGCCAAAGTACTGGAGTTTCAGCTTTAGCATCATTCCTTCCAAAGAAATCCCAGGGCTGATCTTCTTTAGAATAGACTGGTTAGATCTCCTTGCAGTCCGAGGGACTTTCAAGAGTCTTCTGCAACACCACAGTTCAAAAGAATCAATTCTTCAGTGCTCAGCCTTCTTCACAGTCCAACTCTCACATCCATACATGACTACTGGAAAAAACCTAGCCTTGACAAGGCGGACCTTAGTCAGCAAAGTAATGTCTCTGCTTTTGAATATGCTATCTAGGTTGGTCATAATTTTTCTTCCAAGGAGTAAGCGTCTTTTAATTTAATGGTTGCAATCACCATCTGCAGTGATTTTGGAGCCCCCCAAAATAAAGTCTGACACTGTTTCCACTGTTTCCCTATCTATTTCCCATGGAGTTATGGGACCGGATGCCAAGATCTTCGTTTTCTGAATGTTAAGCCAACTTTTTCACTCTCCTCTTTACTTTCATCAGGAGGCTTTTAGTTCCTCTTCACTTTCTGCCATAAGGGTGGTATCATCTGCATATCTGAGGTTATTGAGATTTCTCCCAGCAATCTTGATTCCAGCTTGTGCTTCTTCCAGCCCAGCATTTCTCATGATGTACTCTGCATATAAGTTAAATAAGCAGGGTGACAACATACAGCCTTGATGTACTCCTTTTCCTATTTGGAACCAGTCTGTTGTTCCATGTCCAGTTCTAACTGTTGCTTCCTGACCTGCATACAGATTTCTCAAGAGGCAGGTCAGGTGGTCTGGTATTCCCATCTCTTTCAGAATTTTCCACAGTTTATTGTGATCCACATAGTGAAAGGCTTTGGCATAGTCAATAAAGCAGAAATTGATGTTTTTCTGGAACTCTCTTGCTTTTTCCATGATCCAGCAGATGTTGGCAATTTGATCTCTGGTTCCTCTGCCTTTTCTAAAACCAGCTTGAACAGCAGCGAGCTCACGGTTCATGTATTGCTGAAGCCTGGCTTGGAGAATTTTGAGCATTACTTTACTAGCATGTGAGATGAGTGCAATTGTGCGGTAGCTTGAGCATTCTTTGGCATTGCCTTTCTTTGGAATTGGAATGAAACCTGACCTTTTCTAGTCCTGTGGCCACTGCTGAGTTTTCCAAATTTGTTGGCATATTGAGTGCAGCACTTTCACAGCATCATCTTTCAGGATTTGAAATAGCTCTACTAGAATTCCATCACTTCCACTAGATTTGTTCGTATTGATGCTTTCTAAGGCCCACTTGACTTCACATACCAGGATGTCTGGCTCAAGATGAGTGATCACACCATCGTGAATATCCGGGTCATGCAGGTCCTTTTTGTACAGTTCTTCTGTGTATTCTTGCCATCTCTTCTTAATATCTTCTGCTTCTGTTAGGTCCATACCATTTCTGTCCTTTGTCGAGCCTATCTTTGCATGAAATGTCCCCTTGGTATCTCTAATTTTTTTGAAAAGATCTCTAGTCTTTCCCATTCTGTTGTTTTCCTCTATTTCTTTGCATTGATCGCTGAAGAAGGCTTTCTTATCTCTTCTTCCTATTCTTTGAAACTCTGCATTCAGATGCTTATATCTGTCCTTTTCTCCTTTGCTTTTCACTTCTCATCTTTTCATAGCTAGCCATTTTGCTTTTTTGCATTTCTTTTCCATGGGAATGATCTTGGTCCCTGTCTCCTGTACAATGTCACGAACCTCATTCCATAGTTCATCAGGCAGTCCATCTATCAGATCTAGGCCCTTAACTCTATTTCTCACTTCCACTGTATAATCATAATGGATTTGATTGAGGTCATACCTGAATGGTCTAGCTGGTTTTCCCTGTTTCCTTCAATTTAAGTCTTAATTTGGCAATAAGGAGTTCATGATCTGAGCCACAGTCAGCTCCTGGTCTTGATTTTGTTGACTGTATAGAGCTTCTCCATCTTTGGCTGCAAAGAATATAATCAATCTGATTTTGGTGTTGACCATCTGGTGATGTCCATGTGTAGAGTCTTCTCTTGTGTTGTTGGAAGAGGGTGTTTGCTATGACCAGTGCATTTTCTTGGTAAAACTCTATTAGTCTTTCCCCTGCTTCATTCTGTATTCCAAGCCCAAATTTGCCTGTTACTCCAGGTGTTTCTTGACTTCCTACATTTGCATTCCAGTCCCCTATAATGAAAAGGACATCTTTTTTGGGTGCTAGTTCTAAAAGGTCTTGTAGGTCTTCATAGAACCATTCAACTTCAGCTTCTTCAGCATTACTGGTTGGGACATAGACTTGGATTACTGTGATATTGAATGGTTTGCCTTGGAAATGAACAGAGATCATTCTGTCGTTTTTGAGATTGCATCCAAGTACTGCATTTCGGACTCTTTTGTTGACCATGATGGCTACTCCATTTCTTCTAAGGGATTCTTGCCCACAGTAGTAGATATAATGGTTATGTGAGTTAAATTCACCCATTCCAGTCCATTTTAGTTCGCTGATTCCTAGAATGTCGATGTTCATTCTTGCCATCTCCTGTTTGACCACTTCAATTTGCCTTGATTCATGGACCTGACATTCCAGGTTCCTATGCAATATTCCTCTTTACAGCATTGGACCTTGCTTCTATCACCAGTCACAGCCACAGCTGGGTATTGTATTTGCTTTGGCTCCATCCCTTCATTCTTTCTGGAGTTGTTTCACCACTGATCTCCAGTAGTATATTGGGTACCTACTGACCTGGAGAGTACCTCTTTCAGTATCCTATCATTTTGCCTTTTCATACTGTTCATGGGGTTCTCAAGGCAAGAACACTGAAGTGGTTTGCCATTCACTTCTCCAGTAGACCACAATCTGTCAGACCTCTCCATCATTACCCACCCGTCTTGGGTTGCCCCATGGGCATGGCTTAGTTTCAGTGAGTTAGACAAGTCTGTGGTCCTAGTGTGATTGGATTGACTAGATTTCTGTGAGTATGGTGTCAGTGTGTCTCCCCTCTGATGCCCTCTTGCAACACCTACCATCTTACTTGAATTTCTCTTACCTTGGGCATGGGGTATCTCTTCACGGCTGCTCCAGCAAAGCACAGCTGCTGCTCCTTACCTTGGATGAGGGGTATCTCCTCCCACCACCCTTCCTGACCTTCAACGTGGGATGGCTCCTCTAGGCCCTCCTGCGCCCGCACAGCCACCACTCCTTGGACGTGGGGTTGCCCCTCCCGGCTGCTGTCCTTAGCCTTGGGCGTGAGGTTGCTGCTCCGGGTCACTGCCCTGGCCTCCAGCATTGGGTTGCTCCTTCCTGCTGCTGCCCTTGGCCTCAGGTGCCACCCCTGGCCTCGGACACGGGGTGGCTCCTTCCGGCCATCACCCTCGACCTTGGACGCGAGGTAGCCCCTCTTGGCCGTTCCTATGCCGTCATAGCCTGGCACTCTAGGCTGCTGCCCCTGGCCTGGAGGTGGGGTAGCTCTCGGCCTCACTTAGTGCACCGGCCCGCCGCCCCCGCCTGCGCTTAGTGTGCTGGTCCCTCAGAATGCTATTAATATAATTCTGCATTTATTTTAAAGGTTATATTTGTGTAGAATTTTATACATGCCGATTTTTTAGCACTTTAACAGTTTCATTCCATCATTAATTATTTCTGTGGACAAGTAGGCTGTTAGTATTTTTCTTTTTATCCTTTGAAGCTTAGAGATGTTTTCTTATCTGTTTTTAAGATTTTTACCTGTAAGTTTTTTCTGAGTTTTGAAAAAGCTATATGTGCCTAGCTATGTATTTGCACTCATGTATGTTACTATGTACATGAGTTTTGTATATAGGCTGTTAATGGTGAATATTTCTAAATATATATCTGTTCCTGAACATACTCTTGAATTATGTGGCATACTTTATTTCATCAGTTTTAAACACAATAGTGCCATGATATATCTTTCAAACATTGCTCACATTCTTGCAATATTTATTCTGTCATTCCATCCAACCTAGGATTCCAAGTAATGTATGTTAGTTAGACCCTTCAGACAGATGCCAAATGTCCCTGATTTCCTGTTTAATATTTGCAATCCATTTTTCTCTTTATGATTTACCTGGGATAGTATCAGCTGATGTATGTCAATTTTCTAGTCCTCTTGCTGTATCCAATCTACTCTTAATGCTCAGTTATTAACATCAAGTTCTAAGATTTCTACTTGGATTTTTTTTGTTTTTTTCATTCATTGGTAACATTTTCCATCTTGCTCTGTACTGCCTTGGATATATTTAATTATAGTTATTTTAAAGTCTTTATTTCTTTACTCCAATAATGTGTATTCTGCAATTCTTTTTCTATTGACTGCTTTTCTCAGAGTGCTGTTTTTAATGTCTGCTGTTGCTGCTGTCGCTTCAGTCGTGTCTGACTGTGCAACCCCATAGATGGCAGCCCACCAGGCTCCCCTATCCTTGGGATTCTCTAGGCAAGAACACTGGAGTGGGTTGCCATTTTCTTTTAATGTCTAGTCATTTTTAATTAAATACCAGAAATTCATATGAAAAGATTTTAATGTTCTTTTTTTCAATTATCTTTTGGTGGAAAACAAATCAGGACAAAACTTGATAGCTCAAAAATAAATTTATCATTATCTTTTAAGATTCTGTGGTTTGAACTTAGACAGTTCTTCTTTGGGGTGTCTCCTCTGGTGGAGTCAAAAGGCAATTGAAGCTGCTGCCCTCTGAAAGCTAGCCTGGTCTAGTCATCCACACATGTCCCCCATGCATACACTTGGCTGGTAGATGATGCTGATAATTTTGGTCAAAAAATCTATTTATTAAATGCAGACAAGTTCAAAGCATGATTTAGCATAATTTGACTTAATATTTCCTATTGATAAATATTTAGGCTGTTTCCAGTTCTTCATGATTGCATCATTATACTACATTTGATATTTAATTACAAATTGAGACATTTCAATCGATCAATTATCACACTGTACTTATTGTTATGGCAGACCTATTTAGTACTAATTGTGTGATTTTGTGTGTTCAGTTTAGTAATATTGAATATGAAAATTTGATATTTAATAAAAATATTACTTCCTTTTTTATCTTTTATAATCATCTCTGAGAGTATTTTCATATTTTAATACTGATAATTTTGTCCCTTATGACACTTAAGTATTCTGATGTTTTTCTTTGTAAATTTATATATTCACTTTAAATATCTATTTTCTTGGTTTTCTCTCAACTTTAGACAGGATTTAATTATAGCTCCTCGCTGGAAAGTTTTAGAGATGTTAAGTACTGACATTTTCATTCACCTTCTTGTTAAACTGTCAGTTTGTTTTAATATGATCATAACTTTAATTTCTTAATATTTAATATATTTATTCTCCTTAGTTTTACTTCTGTAGAGAAATGAATTCATTACCCATCAAAAAAAGAGTTTTTGATATTGAGTTACTCAGCTTCTGAATGATTTACTTTTATTCATCACTTACATAAAAGTCAAGTATTTATTTAATTACAAATTGAGACTTATTTCAATCAATCAGGTGTCTCGTTTTACTTATTGTTATGCCAAACCTATTTAGTACTAATCATGTGATTTTGTGTGTTCAGTTTAGTAATATTGAACATGCAAATTTGACATGTATGCCAAATGCCTTGAATCATCTTCAGATTCATATAGTCTTTATATTTCCTTTACATGAGAGGCAAATTTTCATCCAAGTCAGTTCAAAGCAAGAGCAAAACCTGGGTGTGAGGAAGTAGTCAGAATGCACTATAAAGAATGGCTTGGGACATGTGTGTCTGAACAGAGGTTGTTAAAATTTAGTGCATGCTATGAATCTATTTCATACAGTGTAATCTGGTACCCAGGGAGATGGATTAAAAGAGCTGTGCATAACCAGGCATGCAGTGCCCTTATTTTTCTTGTTGACTTTGAAGTAAGTAGAAAAGAAAAATCATTTATGCCATAACCAATATTAATCTTTAACTCAGTTGTTAAACAAATAGAAAAGTCAACAATTTCTATTTGTCTTTATCAGTCATTACACCTCTTTATAATATGATAGGAAAAAAGAAATGATCTATAAAAATGACAGACATAAGTTTATCTTACAGTGTATATGTAAGATCCTATAAAATAATCCGCATTTAAAGAAATATTTGGACACGAACAGTTTCATGGAACTCATGCCTGTTTAAAAATGCTCTCTCTAGAATTCCATTTATGTAATATAAATATATATTAATTTAAACTGCTTCTGAAACACAGCTAGCGTAATCCCTTTTTATTCAAAATACAATTGGGGCAGAGGTGAAATACATAAAAGTGATTTTGAAGTATTGTGCTAAACTTTCTACAAACTCAGATATGTAATTATGAAGAGATAAAGCCTCTGGTCACATGGCAGGCATAACTATGCTGTACTTTTCTAGTTATCTGTTCATGGATCGCTGAATGTGTTAACAGGGTGCCCAGTGCAGTGCTAACTGGATGTGATATTCTTTCATGGTGCGCTGACATTTTGGGGGTAAAGGTGTGTGATAAAGGTATTCACCTTTGACTTGAGACTTCTGGCTCAGAAAGACACACAATTTCTGAGTCTCTTTTCTAACATAAATGTTTCAATTTTATTTTCTGTGTGTGTATGTTGGTACCAGAGATTATTTGCTAACCTTTTTTTTCTTTTGTTTTCCTACATTTTCCTTTAACTTATTTAACACTTTTTATTAAAACCAAAATAGAAATCAGTACAAGGACATCTCCTCTGACAATTCCTCTTGGAGGGGGGAAAAGAAAAAAAAAAAAGTATATATATATATATATCCTTTAAATTGCTTCTAGAAGGCCTGACTGAATAGGGAGGTAAGTTCCTGAATGACTGATTAATGTTGAAGCCAGTACTCTGGAGAACATACTGTAATACCAGGCAGGTCAGAAAATGTGTGCTGAATTATTGTTATGGTAATTATCCTCTGCTGAATTTATCTTGGTGTTAAAAAGTAATACTAAAAATTTTGAATAGGTAGAATAATTACACTTAACTGCTGTAATTAATAAATTAATTTTAGAAAATGATTCATATCAGGAATGAGTTATAATGACTGAAATTTAAAACCTCTGTGCTAACTCTTTCTTTAACTTTTTAACAAATTATGTTTAAATTATTATGAAGAAGAATATTTTTCTGGCTTAATTTTTTATCTTAGTTTTTACTTTTATAACTACCCAATTTTAATATGCAATCAATGTCTTCCTATTATAAGGACAAAGAATGCAAAAACACTTTGAGGAACAGTTCCACTCATTCCCAGGGACAACTGCGATTTACATAACCCAACACACATACATAGGTCAACACAAGCACACACAAATGCGGTAGTACAAAAGACATAAACTCCAGCAATGGATGGATTCTATTAACTTTACTGCTAAAGCCTACAGAAACTTCATGAAGACTAGGGTAACTAAAACTCTTTGTTAATCTGTATACTTATTATTCAAAATTCCACAATTATTTTGGAAAGAATTCATATAAATAGCAAAGAAGACATTATAGTCAATTGCTGTTGACTCAAAATATATTTAAGAATATTTTTATAGCTTTTAAGCAACTTGCTTTAAACATTCATTGGTGCATATTTCTTAAAATTTCACCAAGTTCTGTGAGAATATTAGATGGACAACTACTCAGAAAGCAATGAGATATAACGGCAGCTGCACTAGCGAAAGAATGCGAGGGTGCTTGTTCTTCCTTTGTCACTAGATTCCTTGGATTCACCATTGAGCTTCTCTGTAAAATCTCAAAAATGCCTACTAATCAATGTTTCATTATGTTTTAATAAAACAAATACAATAATCTCAGAAAAAAGATATTTTGGAAATGTTATATTAACAATTTATGCAATGGTATCTTGTTATTATAATTAAACATTTCCAAATTTAGCATGGCATAAAACAGTCACCATCTCAGAAAAAAAGGAAAAAAGCATGTATTTCTTCAGAACGATTTTAATTCAGCAAATAATGATCATTTGATTTATTTCCACAACCAAGGAAAATGCCAGGATTATTAACACAACTTTTCTCTGCTCCTCCCTTCCTCTTTCTATCTACTTTTTGTTGTTGCTGTTGAATTTCTTCTTTCATCATTTTTCTCCTTGCCACTTACAATTTCAACACTGTAGTACGTTCAACTGCTCATGGTTTAGATCTAACAACTTTGTATATCTGAAAATAATTAATGGTGAAATTAAAATGAAAATATGCTCAATACCAGTTGAATTTCCATTTAAAACAATACTTCCTCCCTTAGTTTTCATGGTGTGTCTTCCTCTTTTTAAGTAGATGTGAAAACTAAAGTAAAAATTGCAATGAAGCTTACAATAAGGGATATCATATGGAAAACTAACTGTATAACTAGTAAATCTTCTTTGAACCCAATTTCATATATTTTATTCACTTATGAGTGCTAAGTCGCTTCAACTCTACACTTGGTTTCCAATTTATTTTATACATGACGTTCAGTGACAATATAAGCTAAAGACAGATTCAGATACTAATATCTGCAATACAAGTTTAGGAATAAGAGATCAGCTTGGCAATTGCCAGAGATAAAGGTGAAAGGTGGGGGAATAAGATGAAGGTGGACAAAAGATACAAACTTCAAATTACAAAGTATATAAGTACTGGGAATGTAATGCAAAACAAAATGACTATAGTTAACAATACTGTATGCTATATTTGAAAGTTGCTAAAAGAAAAGATCCTATAAGTCCTCATCATAAAGAAAAAACCTGTAACTGTATGAGGTGTTGGATGTCAATGAAGTTTATTGTAATTATTTGGCAATAATATATGTATGTCAATATATCGTGCTATATATTTTAAATAAACAGTGTTGTATGTCAATTATATCTCAATAGAACTGGAAGAAAAAAGTTTAGAGTGTGACTTTTCATGGTTAAAGTCCTCATACCCAACTTACCTTTGAAAAACTGTACACTGATTTCTTCCCACAAAAATACTGATACCTCAAAAACAGTAAAACAGTATCTTGTTTCCATTTGTCTTCTCTTTGATCCCCATATCTCCCTCAAGAGTCCTTACCAGCAGTGTATATCTATCAGGGAATATGTGGGCATTCTTGTGTCACATGCCATTAAAAATCAAAACCCACCTCTGATTTCTAACATTGCCTGAAATATTGATCCCAGACACTGCCTGAGTTCTGAAACAAAGCAGGATCCTGAGGGGCTCCTAGTAACGGAAGCCTTTCAAACTTGTTAACCAGAGAGGGGAGTGAATGCGTAGGCAAGAGGAGCAGCCAAGAAACAATAGTGCAGCCTTGGGGTAGGGTCCTGGTTCTGCCTCCAGGGATACACAGAGCTCTCTGAGCTCTTTACGGGACTATGTGCTATGCTTAGTTGGTTAGTCGCGTCTGACTTCTTGCAACCACATAGGACTATAGCCCACCAGGCTCCTCTGTCCATGGGATTTTCCAGGCAAGAATACTGGAGTAAGTTGCCATGCCCTCCTCCAGGGGATCTTCCCAACACAGGGATCAAACCCAGGTCTCCCACATTGCAGGTGGATTCTTTACCATCTGAGCCACCAGGGAGGCCCAGGATTATAACTCCCAATAGATGGAAGATTAGTTCACTCCAGAGAAGATCACAATTTGAGAACCTCCAGAAGGTCATCAGGAGACGATCTGAGATCCAGTTAAAGCAAAATAAAGTGCATCATTTCTGAGGCACATTTAAGAAAGGGAAGAGAAGAAGGTGAAGGAAGATAGTGGGGAGTAGGAGGAGAACAAAGAAAGAACAGACAAAAGGAATCCAGATTACTTAAAAGACATACTTTTGTTATCAGTGCATTTAAAAGTAAATATGCTACAAAACAGCATTAAGTTAACAATAAGCATCAGACAGCTAATTATTTCAATGTACAGTTATTCTGGATTCAAGTCTCAATGACCTATTTTGATACCTAAGATGTTCTAGTTTGTGTTTTGCTTTAAATCCAGTGAATATTTAGTCTACCTTGTGTACACAGATTCTGCTTTAGTGATTCATAGTTTTTGAACGTGCAAGCAATGGAAGAAGAAAACTAGTCAATTACTTAAGGTAACATCTCTGATGCTGCTTTCCATAGCCAAGTTTAGGTATTTTAAAATGAGTTTCATAGTTCCCCCTTTCCTACCACTTCAATTGTCACCAAAAAGGTAAAATTATACTATATATCACTAGAGAGATAATGTGACATCAATTTTCACAGGAATTAACAAGTAAAATATTCATTTACATTGTGTATAGAAAGAAAGATTATACATACATTCATATGCATAATTACACTGCTACCTGGATATTTTTGTTATTATTTACTTGGAAATAAGATAATTCTGACATTTGTGATAATGGTCAAATAATTGAAATGCCAATTCACTAAGATTATTTCACATACACAAATATCGTGAGTCCCATGCAGCTTTTCATTCTACAAAATGATAGTCTACTCAATGTTCAGACTTAATCTGGAATTAAAACTGATCATCTTGCAAAATAACTAGAAAGATAATGTCTAGCCTTGATAAATTACCAAGATTTATTTTCTCCCCCTTGGTGACAATTTCATGGAATCTCACATCCTTGAGATTTTCTGGAGAGAGCCTCTACTCAAAAATATTTTAATCATATGTAAAGTTGTTATTTTTCTCATTTTGAGCTTTTAAAGTTCTACATCTGAACTCTGTTTTTGCCAACAGTAGCAAAACATGCGGCTCATTAGGTTATCCAGACCAAAGCAAAACTGAAAATACAACAAATTGAACAACAAAAAAGATATTAATTATCCACAAAATTTTAAGTTTCCATTAGTAGTTCTTTCTATCATAACTTCTGGTTTGAGCATTGCCAAATCACTGACTTTCCTCAAAAGTAATTACAAGCATCCACTGCACCATGACACCACAGAACCTAGGGAATATGATCAAGTTTTCAGCTCATTCATGCTGTGCAATAATTCACTCTTTGCATTATAATTGCATAGGAGACTGGAAAATGTGTAGCTAAATCTAATCTGACTCAAAAGCTAACCATAAATCTGATTATAACAGGCATAAATTTAAACTCCTATATATATGTATTATTATTATTAAGGCTAGTCTAACTGACATTAATGAAAATCTAAAACTGTTACTGCCTTGAAATTTAGAACATTTAACAAATATGTGAAAATTTGTTATCAAAATATATTAAATCTTAATTGTTATGATTGTGGGGTATATACCATATATTACTTTCTCATATGTCTTCTAATAAAGAAATGTTTGTTAGAATCCAAAAGTTGGATCCTTCTACAGTATAATGCATCGTATATAAAACCTGCACAACTGAAAAAGAATTACTATGAACTTTATCATTATACAAGTTTTTAGAAGACAATGTCCATTATGTCATAGATTATACATATCTCAAAGAGAAGTGGGGTTTCTGTCAACTGATTACTACTCATATGTGTTTACCGCCTAGTTTTCTGCTTTGCCCAAAGCAGTTATCAATGCATGCTTATGTCCGAATACTTAAAATCACATGATTTCTGAAAAATCAAGTAATTGTGCTCATCTCCTTGCTGACCAAGAAGACAGTTAAAGAGCCTAAGTAAGACTAAAATTTAGACCGGCTTCTGACTACAGGTCCCTGACCTCACTCTTCTTAAAAGCATTTACTTTAGAAAGCTGTCAATTATAAATTATTTCTCTGCCTCTTTGAGAACCAAATCATCAATAACTCAAAAATGTCTTTATAAAAGACCTGGGAGCTATCCTTTTGAAATGAAATTATTGAAGCCTATATTACCCCTATCTCTGATTCTTTGTGGGAGGGTAAGGGTCTAATCAACAAATTACAACCAGCAAATACAGACAAGCCTAATCACCCACGTCCGTGTCCTTTTACACTTCCCACTGGCTCAGCCCAGCATTTAGAAATCCTCCTGCACTTTGTTTCAGTGTAACTGAGTTTAATCTCTCTCGCCTATTGCAATAATCTTAACTCCTATTGTACTCATCTTTTGTAAAGTCTTTCTTGCCACTTTTAACAAGTGTTGAGTGCAATTTTTCTTTTACAGTTCCCTGGTTGAATTCCTAACCCACAAAGTTCAGGTACATTATAAAAGAATTATTTTATGCTACTAAGCTGTAAGGATATTTTATTACATGGCAATTTATAGTTTAAATAAAATATAAATTTATACTATGGGAAACAATATTATCTTGAAACAAATACTTAGTAGAGGAAAACATAAGACTGAAAATTTTATTGAATTTTATCTAATTAGACCCTATTTTTTCCCAAGTTAACCTTAATCACACAAACCAGTCACCCCTGAATGAAGGAAACACTTCAACTTCTCTTGGTCAGCAATTAGACAGATGATTACTACTACCGAACATTCATGTGCAAAATATGAGAACCACCACTGATCCTTCATCACAGCTACTAGTCTAGACCGATCTTTAGTCACTACTATTGTTACCTTATTACTTTAATACTTATCTCATTTTCTGATTGAAAAAAATCAGAATTTCAAACCTTTTCCACTCTTTTAAAGTGCTCCCTTTTCAACTCTTTTCTACTCTAAAAGACAGAAGTCATAAAACTACTATAATATACATTCAACTAACAGCCATTTCTCTAGGTGAAGTGAAGGAGATGTCATTCCTCCTGTTCCTTTAGGCCTCTAGGCCAGTTCCTTTACCTGCATTCTAAATCCCAACTCTTCTAATCTTCTCAGTGGGAGCTTAAACTTTATTGGGGAGATAGACAATAAACAGATGTCAGATATCTAAGGATACCATGTCACTAAATGTAATGGATTATATCCTCAATGTCATATTGCTCAACCTCTTAGCAGTATATATATGGAGAAGTCCCATAAGTTTCCACCTCCCATTATCAGGCTTCTACATGTTCGGCTACTTTCACTCACACTGTTTGTGTGCTCAGACACTCAGTTGTGTCCAACTTTTGGCAACACTATGGGCTGCAGCCCTCCAGGCTCCTCAGCCCATAGGCAAGAATACTGGGGTGGGTTGCCATTTCTTTCTCCAGGGGACCTTCCCAACCCAGGGACTGAACCCACATCTTCTGAAGCCTCCTCCATTGGCAGGTGGATACTTCACCACAAGCACCACCTGAGAAAACCTTTACTCACTCTAGCACTCTTATTTCTCCGACATGTTTACTCTTGAGTCACCAATTGTATGTTTGCACCTCCCAAAACTTCACTAATACGTGAAGAGGCTGTCAATGAAAAAAATTAATTGAAGTCAATCTAAGAAAGAGGTGGAAAACTTTATATGAGCCAATCTGATGATTATAACCCAGGAGAAAGTCTTTCAGAAAGCTCTGAGGACTGTTCCATCCATCAGAAGTCAAAGCACAGTTATATGTTCTTGAGACAAAAAGTTATACATCAGAGTAACATACTGACAGTTTACATAGTCCAACAAAGCAATCCCTTACAGGACTGAGAAAGGGATGCTATCACCTAAAGAGTTATTTTGCTGGAGGAATTTGTGTGTGGGAGAGGGGTGGGGTTGGGGGGGGAATTCCCATGTTCTCTAAGGAGATATGTTAATGTATGATGCAGATACCTGATGCATAATAAAAGAGAGGGAGTTTGTACTGGCTCAAACAGCACAGAACATTTTATGTTAATTTTTTCTCTTGTCTTGCCTTAAAAATAGTTTTGTTTTTTCAAGGTGACATACATTAACCAAGTTCGTGAAGGTGGTAAGTATTAAGGCTGGCTAGAATTTGAACACAGGTGTTCTGATTCCAGAAACTGTGCTTTATTGCATATTTTTCAACTTTAAAAGTTTGGGCATAGTCTGTGCAGATCACTTCTCTACTTCCTCATAAAGAAATGAGGGAGTTTGAAATCGGATAAAAACTATGAGCAAAGCAAAAATACAAAAGGGTGCAGAGAATAAAAGAAGAGGAAAGAAAGACAAGAGAACAACCCATCTCTTTATTTGGGAGGCAACAAAAAATATAACACCCTAGCAGTTTTCCCAGAGGTGATTTCTTACTTCTCTAGAAACAATATGCTGTTGAATGAGAAAAAGCAAGAGCTCAAGGTCCAGGCTACCTTATGTTAGAATACTGCCTTTGAAGAAGACAAGCAAAACCAACTAAGGAATGTTCCTTAGACCGACCCCATGATACTCAGGATCAATGAGAAACTTTCTAGAAGTCGCCCAGCATATGGTCTAGCAATAAGAATTTAGTAGGAAGTATGTTGTCTTCTTTATCTACCATGCAAACCCTTCTCACCCAAATCAATTTATTTCTGAACCTTCCTTCAACATTTCCCAATGACTCATACTGCACCAAGAACACATCCTCATGCCTTTGCTTCAGCTCCCCCTATGTTGGAGTAGCACCCAATATGGAACAAAAAAGTTGCAGAGAGTAGTTTGGACCATTTCAAATATGTGTTCAGCCTGACAAATTATAAAAGCACTGACTCTGAAGTACTTTTAAAAGAAATGCTGAATACATGCTTTTAAGGTATCTCAGTTTCTTTCACATGGTGGCAAAAAGAGAGCTGATTAACATGCTCAGGCCAGCATCATACTCTTCAGTAAATCATTCCATAATAATGTGTTAAGTTGTATGCAAACTTCTACCCTTCAAATGAAAGGTAAATATTATTCTATATAAGTCTAGGATGTTTAGCTAAATTCAGACCCTGATTTATTTAAATCTGATTGAGTGGAATGCTAAGGTATTTTACTATATTATTCTGTATCCAATGTTGTTTTCTTTTTCAAAAATTTGAATGCAAAAAGCACCAAAGCTAAATAGATAGGAATACAGAGAAAAGCAACAGTTCTATGATAAATGAAGTAGGTTATTCCTAAAATGATAAAAGTTAAGAAATTTTAAAGAGTTCTCTACAGGTGCTAATTTTACTACTTGAATGAAATTAATAAGACTCTCTATAAAACAGCAGGAGATCCTCAGATTATACAAGTAATCAGCAAGAAAATTTATTGTGGTTTCATGAAGCATAAAATGTTTGTGTAATATATGCAAAAGTGGTACTTTATTCTCTGCAGTGAACAATTCTCAGTTCTTATAACAGAAAAATATTTAATAGTTTGACATCTCTTGAGGCATAGTTTTTAAAAGTTGTTCATGTGTGATTAATTTGACTCAATACAAAATAACAATGCAGCAATGCTGAGTCACATGAAGCTACTGGAAGATCATATACATTAAAGTAATCAGAGATATATGCAGAAAAATGTAAAAAAACATCTTCTGAATTTTCCCTTTGAGATGCAGGCCAAATCTAGAACAATACAGAGCACACAGCTAGGTCTCAGAAAACATGCATTTAATCAGAGGGATGGTACGGTGAGGGAGGTGGGAGGGGGCTTCAGGATGGGAAACACGTGTACATCCGTGGCAGATTCATGTTGATGTATGACAAAACCAATACAATATTGTAAAGTTAAAAAAAATGAAGTGATACAAGTTATGTAATAAATTTAGTCAGAGCAACACTAAAATAAATAAATAAATGATGGGAAAAAATGAATAATCAACAACTAACTAGAAAGAATATATCTGAAACCTGGGAAAGAACTCTTAATGAAGCCAGTGTGTGTGTGTGTGTGTGTGTGTGTGTGTGTGTGTGTGTGTGTAGGGGGGGTGTTAAGTCATTTCAGTCATGTTCAACTCTTTGCAACCCCATGGACCATAGTCTGCCAGGCTCCTCTATCCAAGGAATTCACCAGACAAGAATACTGGAGTGGGTTACCATGCCTTCCTCCAGAGGATCTTCCTAACCCAGGGATCAAGCCTGCATCACTTTACGTCTCCTGCATTGGCAAGCGAGTTCTTTACCACTAGTGTTACTTGGGAAGCCCAGTGAATCTAACCAGTACCTAAAATATAGAATTTCTAAAAAGGATTAAAGTAGGTGGCAACTTGACTATGATATAAACTTTGGAATATATATTTTACACTTAACTGAATATAACCAAGTTCTATGTTATAGTTCATTTTTGGAGGAAATAGCATGTATTTTTATTTAGGGTATTTTTCTTATATATTCCTTGATCCAGTGAACTTTGTCTACATAAAGTCCCTTGGATTTCACACATTCAGACTCGGGCATGGGTAACTGGAAAGGACTCATGCAAGTGTTGGCACAGTCACATGACCATACAATGTTTAGTAAATACTGTATCGTGATTTTTGTTATTGGGTCCTCCCCTTTATGAAAGTAACCAAGATTTTCCTAAAAGAGAGGAGATTTCAGAGAAAACAGTACACAAGTGAGTACCACCCTTGGGAATCCAATCTGGACTCCTTATGCAACTGTACTTGAAGGATAATTCTTAGGAATATAAAAAAATAGAAAATATGAATGGCCAAGAAAAAGCATGGTGATTGCAAACTTGACATTTTTAAAATGAAAATATTTACTTGAAATAAATGTTAGAAACAGTATATACCATTTGTAGATAACTATTAGGAACATACTACATACTAGGTACTTTTCTCAGATATTTTATACTAACTTACAATATTAAATAATAATAACTTCATGAGACAGGTGGAGAAGGCAATGGCACCCCACTCCAGTACTCTTGCCTGGAAAATCCCATGGACAGAGGAGCCTGGTAGGCTGCAGTCCATGGGGTCGCTAAGAGTCGGACATGACTGAGTTACTTCACTTTCACTTTTCAACTTCATGCATTGGAGAAGGAAACAGCAACCCACTCCAGTGTTCTTGCCTGGAGAATCCCAGGGACGAGGGAGCCTGCCAGGCTACAGTCCACGGGATCACAAACAGTCAGATAATACTGAGTGACTGAGCAGATGCATGTGTAAGTACATGCAAATATGATGCCATTTTACATAATGTACTTAAGTATTCTTGGAATTTGGTGTCCAAAGTCAGTTAGGATCCTGGAACTAAACCCTTGCAGATTCCAAAGGACGGCTGTACTACCTTTCATATGTTGCAGCAAGAGACACAGATGACAATTTTATCTGAAAGCAGACCTTGTTAATCATTTATGTCCTACATTTATTTGTGACTTATTTTGAAAATTCTCAGATTCCTTTCTCCTTCCTTACTGCAGAATATTTTGTTTGCCTCTTCACACTTCTCCAAGTGCTTCTCTCTGTTGCCCAGTAAAATATATCTTGTCACACAGAGGTTTGGCTATCTAATTTGTTAAATGACACTAAAACTGGATGTTTTCAAGTAAATCAGGAAGACTATACTTGAATGAGGGAACATAAGTATGAATTGTATGAGAAAAAGTCATGACAATCAAATTAATATTATTCTGGACTGAATTTTAGAATGCTTTGAATAAAAAACAATAAAATAAAATGCAAAAGTTTTCCTAATAACCTACATTCATGTGAAACAGTTTTGTCCAAATTAACCAGAGAGCTTTCCAATATGCATAGTAAGGCAGCTAAGTAATTAAAAATAGCTCACTATTTGATATTCACAAAGTATGTCAATTATCATGAAAATTTTAATGTCCAACTTCTTTGTATAAAGTTGATTTATTATTATTCATAAATAGAGGCTTTGAAATTATGGATATTTGTACTTTGGGAGCATTCAACATTCATTGATTTGAGACATTAAATACAATTTTCTGCACTTGTTATTTAATTAAATGACTGAAAGTATCAATATAACATAGTTAAGAATTTGAAGTTGTATTGAATTAGAGCTAAGTTGAAAAAGTATTCCAAAACTGCAAGTTCTAATACAATCTCCTATTATGACTATTTCCTCTAAAGTAATATTTTTTCCATATCAGAGACATATACGCCAGCTCTTTTTATACTGATGAATAAAGTGAATTATTTTTCTGATCAGACTTTTTAATTTTGCTGTGATTTAATTAAAGACAGTTTTAAGCTTAAAACTATATCTATGAATATTGAAATATATTACGTTAGCTTTTTGTGTAACTACACTGAAAGAACTATCTTTACTTATTTTCTATTTTAAAATTCAATTCCCTAGTGCTTGGAAGATAATTTGATATTCAAGCTTGACCCTTAATAGAGAATTAAGTCTACTCATCAACTTTGTAATTTTAGACCCACAATTTTATCAGTTCACCTATGAATGAACACACTCATATCAATTCTTAAAATATGCAATTATTCAAAATGCAGTACATTTCCACTATGGAAAATGAGTATTTTTGCTCATAGTACTCCCTTCTGTTGGACAATTCTACTCAAGAGACATATTTTCAAGTCAAAAAGAAACTTTGAATAAAATTAAACTAGATTTACATATTATTAGGAATACTACAGAAAATCCTATAACCTATTTATTTAACTAATTAAGTTAAATATAATTTTTTCTTATCTTTACCAAATAATTGCAATGTAACTTTGTGGTTCTAGGCATTGTCTCTGGTGCTGAAATGAAAAAGCAAAATTGTAAAACCTCTGCCCTTATAGTGTTTAAATTCTTAAAAGGAAGTCAGATCATATATAAATTCACTGTAGGTAAAAGTGAAGTCCATATTTTACATTGAATAGTCAGGGAAGGCTTCTCTGAGTTTACGTCCACTAATCAAAACTGGAACTAGGGAGGGCGAAATGTCATGTAAGCATTACTGGGAATAATGTTGCTAGCAGGAAAATCAGCAACAACAAATGCTTTGGAAAGGAAAGAGGAAGAGGAGGAGGGAGAGCAGAGCTAAATGAAAGAGAGTGAGGGAAATATTGGAGAAGTACATGGCAGCCAGATCCTATAGGCCCAATGGGCTATGTTAGACACTCATCTTTTGACTTTGAGGGATCAGAGTCTATTTCAGAGTTGTAAACAATGGTGTGATATGCTATGATTTAAATTTGTAAAGTATCACGTGGACTGCTGTGCTAACAAATCACTAAATGAGAGCAGTGTGGAAGAGGGCATTCCAAAAGGGAGGTTATTATTATACTCTAGGTCTTGCCTGGAAAATCCCATGGATGGAGGAGCCTGGTGGGCTGCGGTCCATGGGCTCGCAAACAGTCGGACACAACTGAGCGACTTCACTTTCACTTTTCACTTTCATGCATTGGAGAAGGAAATGGCAACCTACTCCAGTGTTCTTGCCTGGAGAATCCTAGGGATGGGGGAGCCTAGTGGGCTGCCATCTATGGGGTCGCACAAAGTCGGACACAACTGAAGTGACTTAGCAGCAGCAGGTCAGAGACTATAGTGGCATGAATCAGGGAGACAGGTCTGAGGTGATGACAGGTAACTAGATTATTAGTGAACCCAAGAGGACATGCTGATATATATAGGATGTAGTATGCAATAAAGAGGATGAATCAATAATAAATCTTAAAAATAGATAACTAATCAGAATATACTGTATACCACAGGGAACTCTACTCAATACTCTGTAATGACCTATGTGGGAAAAGAATCTAAAAAAGAGTGGACATGTGTATACGTATAACTGATTCACTTTGTTGTAAAACAGAAACTAACACTTAGTAAATCAACTAAGAAAAGTGAAAATGAAAATGTTAGTCTGTCAGTCATATCTGACTCTTTGCAACTGTAGCCCACCAGCCTCCTCTGTCCATGGAATTCTCCAGGCAAGAGTACTGGAGTGGGTAGCCATTAAATTAATTAAAAAATAATAATAAATCACTTTCTCTTGAGCAAGCAGGGATAGTAGTGACATTTATTGAGATAGTAAAGCAGCTCTGAGAGGGGAATCAAATGCTCTGCTTTATCTTATTAATTGATATACTTAGTAAAAATCTAAATAAGTAGGTAGGTAGATTCATAGGTTCATTAGAACACTAAGATCTTGCAATAAAATAAGGGTGTCATAAGCACAAATAATTTATCCAAAGATATAGGACCATACAAAATTATCTAGGGCACAAATCAAGCAAGAGGAAAGATATTAAAAGTATGTTTCTAAGGCAGAAAAATAATAATTGTTGCACATCCAGAGACAGGTTAGGTTTGAGTGGACAGTGATGGTAACTGAAAATATAAGCTACCATAAACAAAAATAAAAAAATGTGAGAGCAATAGAGTGTTTGGAAGTCAAAGGTAGGATTTTAGGGTGAATTAAAAGATTGTATATGTATTTTTTTTCTAAATTCTTGATTACAATAAACAGCAGCAATGATATTAACAAAATCAACTTAGAATATAGATAACTATAGGTCAACCTATAGGCCTATTTAGAGATTTAGAATTCATCCTCATAAGATGAGCTAAATTCCAGACCTTGAGTACCCCACAAAGGTGAAAAGTATATTTATGTTTTTAATTGTATATTTTAGATTTTCGTTGCTTTTGTTGTTATAGGGTTGAGGGGCATTCTTACAGATATATCAGGGCCCTAAGGGTGAACTGTTAAAATAATCAAGGCTAACATAGAAAACAAACTTACAGTTACCAAAGGGGAAAGGGGATGAAAAAGGGATAAGTTAGGAATTTGGGATTAGTAGACACAAACTAGTATATATAAAATAGATAAACAACAAGGTCCTACTGTATAGCACAGAGAACTGTGTTAAATATCTTATAGCAAACGATAATGTAAAAGAAAAAAATAAAAATAAAATAACTAAGGCTATAGGTTCAGTTCAGTCGCTCAGTCCTGTCCGATTCTTTGTGACTCCATGGATTGCAGCACTCCAGGCTTCCCTGCCCATCACCAACTCCCGGACTTTACTCAAAGTCATGTCCATTGAGTCGGTGATGCCATCCATCCATCTCATCCTCTGTCGTCCCCTTCTCCTCCTGCCCCCAATCCCTCCCAGAATCAGGGTCTTTTCCAATGAGTCAGCTCTTTGCATGAGGTGGCCAAAGTATTGGAGTTTCAGTTTCAGTATCAGTCTTTCCAATATATATTCAGGAGAGATTTCCTTTAGGATAGACTAGTTGGATCTCCTTGTAGTCCAAGGGACTCCCAAGAGCCTTCTCCAACACCACAATTCAAAAGCATCAATTCTTCAGCGTTCAGCTTTCTTTATAGTCCAACTCTCACATCCATGAATGGCTACTGGAAAAACCATAGCCTTGACTAGACAGACCTTTGTTGGCAAAGTAATGTCTCTTCTTTTTAATATGATGTCTAGGTTGGTCATGGCTTTTCTTTCAAGAAGCAAGCATTTTTTAATTCCATGGCTGCAGTCACCTTCTGCAGTGATTTTGGAGCCCCCCAAAACAAAGTCTCTCACTGTTTCCATTGTTTCCCCATCTGTTTACCATGAAGTGATGGGATCAGATGCCCTGATCTTAGTTTTCTGAATGTTGAGTTTAAGCCAGCTTTTTCACTCTCCTATTTCACTTTCATCAGGAAGCTCTTTAGTTCTTCCTTCACTTTCTGCCGTAAGGGTGGTGTCATCTGGGTAACTGAAACTATAGTCCTCATAATATTGTATAGCCATTGTAACTGTGAAGATTCTGACCAGGAATAGCTAAAAATACAAGAAGTAATACTCAAACCAGTCTAATTTTACACCGTGATATTCCTAACATTATTTTATATGTCTATATTAGAAATAGTAAGAGGATAGGTGAATGAAAACAAATAAACAAAAAAAAACCCACATCCATGTTGTAACAGATGAAAATATTTCATTCTTTTTTCTCTAATATTCCCTTGTCACAGACAGTTGTGCTCAAGCATTTCTGACTCTGTGTAAACCCTTGGGCTGTAGCCCTCCACTCTCCCCTGGCCATGTGATTTTCCAGGTAAGAATACTGGAGTGGGTTGTCTTTTCTACTCTAGGAGATCTTCCCAACCCAGGGATTGAACCTGTGTCTCTTGCATCTCCTGTACTGTCAGGCGAAATCTTTACCACTGTGCCACCTGGAGTCCCATATTTGTATATGCATATCATAACTTTATGTGTTCATCTATTGATGGACACTGAGGGTGCTTCCATATCTTGGCTATTGAAAAAAAAATGCTACAATGAATATTGGACTGAATATATCTTTCCAAATTAGTGTTTTCATATTTGAATAAATACCCAGAACTGAAATTGCTGGATTATATGGTATTCTTATTTTTAATATTTTGAGGAATCCCCATACTGTTTACCCTAGGGGCAGCACCAGTTTACATTTCCACCAACACAGCATGAGAATTTCCTTTCTCTACATCTCTAAAACTCAATATGTGTGTTCTTTTTGACAATGGTCATTATTTTTAAAAATTAATTTTTATTGGAGTAATCTTGATTTACAATGTTGTGTTAGTTTCTGCTGTACAGAAAACTGAAGCAGTTATACAAATACATATATTCACTCTTTTTTAGATTCTTTTCCCATAAAGAACATTACAGATCATTAAGTCTCATCCTCTGTGCTATAAACTAGGTCTTCATTAGTTATCTATTTTATATACAGTAGTGTGTACTTGTCAGTCTTAATCTCTCAACTCATCCTTCTCTCCATTTCCCCTTGGTAACCCTAGGTTTGTTTTCAATATATGTGTCTCTATTTCTGTTTTATAAATAAATTCATTAGAATCTTTTTTTTTTTTTTTAGATTCCACATATAAGCTATATTATATGATATTTGTCTTTCTCTGTCTGACTTACTCCATTCAGTATGACAATCTCTGGGTCCATCTATGTTGTTATAAATGGCATTATTTCATTATATTTATGGCTGAGCAATATTCCATTGTATATATGTATCACATCTTCTTTATTCGTTACTGCATCAATGGACATTTAGGTTGTTTCCATGGCCTGTCTATTGTAAATAGTTCTTCAATGAACATTGGAATGCACATATCTTTTGGAATTATTGTTTTCTCTGGTATATGCCCAACAGAAGGATTGCCCAATCCATAAGGCAATCCTATTCTTAGTTTTTTTTAAGGAACGTCCATACTGTTCTTCATAGTTATACCAAATTACAGTCTCAACAACAGTGTAGGAAGGTTTCCTTTTCTCCACACCCTCTCCAGCATTTATTGTTTGTAGATTTTTTTGATGATGGGCATTCTTACTGGTGTAAATTGTTAGTGAAAGTGTCAGTCACTCAGTCATGTCTGACTCTTTGTGATCCATGGACTGTAGCACACCAAGGTACTCTGTCCATGGAATTCTCCAAACAAGAATACTGGAATCCCTTATCCAGGGTATCTTCCCAAGCCAGGGGTCAAGTCTGCATTTTCTGCATTGCAGGAAGATTATTTACCATCTGAGCCACAAGAGGACTGGTGTAAGGTGATACCTTATTATAGTTTTGATTTGCATTTCCCTATTTGATTAGCCTTTCTCTAATATTTTAAATTATTAGTGATGTTGAGCATCTTTTCACGTGCTTTTTGGCCATATCTATGCCTTCTTTCAATGGCACCCCACTCTAGTGCTCTTGCCTGGAAAATCCCATTGATGGAGGAGCCTGGTGGGCTGCAGTACATGGGGTTGCAAACAGTCGGACACAACTGAGCGACTTCACTTTCAATTTTACTTTCATGCATTGGAGAAGGAAATGGCAACCCACTCTAGTGTCTTGCCTGGAGAATCCCAGGGACGGAGGAGCCTGGTGAGCTGACATCTGTGGGATCACACAAAGTCGGACATGACTGAAGTGACTTAGCAGCAGCAGCATGCCTTCTTTGGACCCACTCCAGTGTTCTTGCCTGGAGAATCCCAGGGACGGTGAACCCTGGTGGGCTGCTGTCTATGGGGTTGCACAGAGTCGGGCATGACTGAAGCGACTTAGCAACAGCAGCAGCAGCATGCCTTCTTGGGAGAAACATCCAAAGAAATGTAGCTGTCCAGTTTTCTGAGAACCACTTATTACACTGTTTCTTCTCCATTGTATATTCTTGACTCCGTTGTCAGATTAGGTGACCAGAGGTGCATGGGTTTACCTCTGACTGTTGTGAGGTGATATCTCATTGTAGTGCTTTTGATTTGCATTTTCCTGATGTAGAAAGTGATGCAGATCATGTTTGCATGTGCCTTCAAATCCTCTGCCCTTTTTAAAATCAGGGTTTGCTTTTTGTTGTTGAGTTGTATGTGTTCTTTGTACTGTGGATATTAACCCTTTATCAGATATATCATTTGCAAATACCTTCTGCTATTTAGTAGGTAGCTTTTTTTTTTTTTTTGCTTTGTTGATAGTTCCTTCAGTGTGATAAAGTTTTTTAGTTTGATGTAATCCCATTTGTTTATTTTTTCTCCTAAGAAACATCCCCAAAAAACACTGCTAAGACTGATGTAAAAGAGTGTACTGCCTATGTTTTCTGTTAGAAGTTTTATGGTTTGAGGTCTTACATCTAATCTTTAATACATTTTTTTGTTTATTTTTGTATATGGTTTAAGAAAATAGTCCAGTTTGACTATTTTGCAAGCATCTGTCCAGTTTTCCCAACAACATTTAAGAGAGTGTCTTTTATCCATTGTATATTCTCAACTTCTTTGTCATATTCAATTTACCATAAGGTTTACTCCTGGGCTGTCTGTTACACTGATCCATATGTCCGTTTTTGTGCCAGTACCACACTATTTTGATTAATGTAACTCTGCAGTATAGTCTGAAGTCATGGAGCATGATACTTACTGTTTTGTTCTTTTTAAAGATTGTTTTAGCTATCCAGGATCTTTTGTGTGTCCAAGAAAAATTTCAAATTATTTGTTTCAGTTTTATATAAAAACTTTCACTGGTATATTATAGGGATTATATTAAATCTGTAGATTTCCTTGAGTAGCATCACCATTTTAATATTATTTTGATGCATGAGCATGGCATATATTCCCACCTGTTTGTGTCATCTTCAATTTTTTTCATCAGTGTGTTATAGTTTTCTGAGTACAGGTCTTTCATCTCCTTAGTTAGGTTTATTCCGAGGTATTTTATTTGTTTTGATGCAACTATAAATGGAGTTTATTTATTTATTTTTTTGATTGTTTGTTGTTATTATTAGAAACCCAAGAGATTTCTGTAATTTTAATTAATTAATTGTTCTAAGTCACCTCAGTTGTGTCTGACTCTTTCTGACCCTATGGACTTTAGCTTGCAGGCTCCTCTATCCATAGGATTCTTCAAACAAGAATACTGGAGTGGACTGCCATGCTTTCCTCCGGGAGATCTTCCTGACCCAGGATCAAACCTGCATCTCTTATGTCTCCTGCATTGGTAAGTAGTTTCTTTACACCAGTGCCACTTGGGAAGCCCTTAATTAATTAATTAAGTGTGCTGCAACTTAACCAAGTTCATTCATGTGTTCCAGTAATTTTCTGGTGGTGTCTTCAGGATTTTCTATGTATAGTGTTAAGTGAAAGTGAAGTCGCTCAGTCGTGTCCGACTCTTTGCGATCCCGTGGACTGTAACCTACCAGGCTCCTCTGTCCATGGGATTCTCCAGGCAAGAATACTGGAGTGGGTTGTCATTTCCTTCTCCAGGGGATCTTCCTGACCCAGGGATTGAACCTGGGTCTCCCACCTTGCAGGCAGACACTTTAACCTCTGAGCCACCAGGGAAGCTCATGTATAGTACTGTGTGTCTGCAAATAATGACAGTTTTACTTCTTGTTTTCTTATTTAGATTCTTTTAATTTCTGTTTTCTTATCTCACTGTTGAGACTAGGACTTCCAATGCTATGTTGAATGTAAGTGGTGAGTGGGCATTCTTGTCTTGGTCATGACTTAGAGGAAGTGCTTTCAGCTTTTCACCTCCACCTTTGAGTGTGATGTCAGCTGTGGTCTTGTCATATATGGCCTTTATTACTTTGAGCTATGGTCCTTAACATCCACTTAGTTGATAGTTTTTATCACAAACGAATGTTGAATTGTGACAAAAACATTTTATGCATCTATTGAGATCATCATATGATTTTTTTCAGTCTGGAAATGTGATGTATCACCTTAATTGATTAATGGATAATGAACCATCCTTGTATCCCCAGGGTAAATTCTACTTGATGATTTTGTATGACCTTGTTAATGTATTATTGATCTCAGTTTGCTAATATTTTGTTGAGGAACTTGTATACATGTTTGTCAGTGATACTGGCTTGCAATTTTCTTTTCCTGTGTTATTTTTGTCTGGTTTTAGTACCAACATGATAGTAGTTCACAGAATGAGTTCAGAGGTATTCCTTCCTCTGAAGTATTTTGTAATAGTTTAAGAAGAATAGGTGTTAAGTTTTTCTCAAAATGTTTTGCACAATTTACCTGTGAAGCTGTGTGGTCTTGAAATTTAGCTTGTTGGGAGTTGTATTTGTCTGTTTTTATTTTTGTTTCTGTTTTAATTACTGATTCAACTTCATACTGGTAATCAGTCTATTCATGTTATCTGTTTCTTTCTGATTCACGTTGGTGTACTGTATACTTCTAGGGATCTAAGTAAGAAGTTTCTTTTGTATTAATATTAATGAGAGACATTACTAATACTGAAATTGAAAATTCATAATTCACATACATGCTCCTCCCAATAAAATTTTCTGTTGTTCCTATCGGTCTCCTCCTCTTATATCAGAAGCACTAAGTTCAGTGCATAATTACTCACTGTTTGTTCTAATTGCTAATTACTTCATAAACATTACTCTTAGAGGGCATGGACTATATGTTTTCTGAGCACATGCATAAAAATGGCCTACTAATAAAAACTCTCATGAGAAATGAAGTTTAACAAAGTAAAACAAAAATAGTATTCATCCACAGAATACAAAATACAAAAACAATTTCTTCTGTTATACAAAAATATATAAAATTTGAGCAGTATGGACATTTTGCAAGTCTGGTTTTATGCTCTCTGTTATTTATATTCTTAAAAAGGCTCATAAATTATATTAAGAGCAAGTTAAGTGAAAATCTTCTATGATAGAAATTTCAACAAATATAGCTACGAGTATGGTTAAAATACTGTTTTTAATTGAAAGTTGTATATCTTAATGTCAATAAAATTGTAAGTCTACAGTTATAAAATAAATATTGAGATCAGAATTCCTAGAACCATCTTAAAAGAAAACTGTTTCTATAGTTTTAATAGTTAATGTGCCCAATCTAGAGGGATAGAGTGGGAAGGGTGTGGGAGGGGGATTCAGGATGTAAAAGACACATGTAAGTGTACCTATGGTAGACTCATGTTGTTGCATGGCAAAAACGTCACAATATTGTAAAGCAATTATCCCCCAATTAAAATTAATTTTTAAAAGTTAACATGTCTACTGGTTAAAGAGTTATCAGTGTTTCAAATGTTTCAGACGTTCAAAATGACTAAATACATTAAAAAGACGACAACTAAATGTTAAAAACTGCAATTCATGTGTATGCCTAAGTGCTCATATACGTTTTTAACAAAGCTCGCCATTTTAATAAACATTATGACATGATATTATTCCATTATAAAGTCTTATTTTTCCTGATTGTTTTTATGCAATGTTGAGTCCTAGAAAAAGGTGTGAGTTACTTTTCTTTCTGAGAGATGTTACCACCTGATATGTCAGATTCCTTAACTTATAGGGAGTCAAATTGGAATTATTAGTATCTCCTATGTGTTATATTATGGTTTAGATTCAAACTCCTATGTACATATATATAAATATATGTATAATTACGCTTTAGATTCAAACATCATTTGCCAAAGATGTTTTCTTCATAATGTCTAAGGATGTAGATTTTGCTTTTATTAAAGCTATGCATTAAATAGTCATAAAAGAAGCTTGAATAACATTTTAAGACATAGCTGCACTATTATCCTGTAATTTATTTTCTACAGATAAAAATAGTGTGCAACATTTGGAAATGGCAAACATCATACAAAGGAAACAGGAATTTTAGATAAAGGTATTTGAGATTAATATAACATTCATAGGACTTTCCAATTAAAACTTTCACATTAGCAGTGCATTTTAAACAGTTAATCTCCTAATGAGACATACGCACCAATGAGAAGTCAGTTGCAGGACTGAAATGTGGCCCTGAGGCCTGCATCTGGAAAGGGCTACATTTTGTTATTAATAGAGCTAGCTCATTTTATTTGGAAAAGATAGTGCTATACTGCCACCTTCTGATCAGATCAAATGCTTTTGGTATAATTAACATTTTTAAGGCATAAAATATTAGGATACATTATATTTTTCTTAAAAAAATTATTTGTAATATTATGTGCATGCAAAATAATTTAAACAGCATGTAACTAAATTATATAAAATAACAGCAAATTAAACAACCATAAACCCACTGTCCAAATTAAAAATTAAACATTATCAACAACACGGAAACTGCCTGCATAAACCTGCCCAATTCTATCTAACATTAAAACTTAACTCTGAAAATGTATTTTTTCTTCCACAGATTTGTAACCTATTAGCATGTCTGTGGTTCTTTGTTGCTTCTGATCTATTCCCTATACATGTGGCCGATAACTCCTGTGTGTTTCCATAGATACACTACCTTTCTCCTTTACCTTTACTCTGTTGGGGAAAAATGCTTTCATTTATTTAACATTTACTGGACACCTACCACGTGTCCAACAGCTCTAAGGGAGAACAAGACGAAATCTCTGCTTGCCCAGTGAATAAGTTTTATATGCAACTCAGAAAATCAACTGAACAATTAAACTCCAGTTAGGTAAGTGCCATAGTTAAACTAATACAAAGTCCTTTTTCTCAACTTGGCTGATTTTCAAGAACTTGATGGTAATGCAGACACTGACAGAGGATCTGGCCAGCATGGACTCTTAATTAAATAATGGATTGACTCAGGACACTGTCATCAGGTCAGTAATATGATTGGACCCAGGATTTTAATTCAAATGTCCTGCGAGGAATTCATTTTATCACATTTCACTTAAGCCCTGTAATACACAATACTGTTGTTCTAGTAAACTTGGCAGATGTTATTATTGGCTATAAGAAATGCCTAGAAGGGATATAAATGAAAATGGTATTAGTTTGCTTTCCTAGGGAAAGTATTCTAAAGGTTGAGATGGTAAAATCTGTCTATAAATACTCAGGACAGAAATTGTATTTAATAGCTATTCATTTTCCACAGCAATCTTCCATAGGATTTTAAATAATAAAATCAAACAATAAGCTCATTTACAATAAAAATATTTTCAAAAGCTGTCTTTCATATAAGAACATTAGGAGCTTCCCAGATGGTGCTAGTGGTAAAGAACCCACCTGCCAATGCAGGAGAGGCAGAAGACTCAGGAGACTTGGGTTCAGTCCCCAGGTTGAGAAAATCCCCTGAAGAACTGCATGGTAACCCACTCCAGTATTCTTGCCTGGAGAATCCCATGGACAGAGGAGCTTGGCAAGCTACAGGCCAAAGTGTTGCAAAGAGTCGGACATGACTGAAGTGATTTAGCATGCACACAAATATGAACATTAATTGAAATAACTTGTTTTCACTTTTGAAATTGCTGAGAAATACTATACTATATTTAAAAACATCTGACTTAACTGGTGACCACAAATAATGCAATTCGGCAAGAAAAATAAGTTTATTCAATTTTAGTAAGCATACATGTAAAATGGGTTAAGTTTGGAAAATGATCAGAAATCTCTCTTTCAGTTTTACAAACTTGGTTGTGCATCAGAGGCAAAAATTACATACAAATATTTCCTGATGTCTCATCCTTTTAGGTAGAAAAATGAAAAGTCACTCAAAATTTGTGTGTAGTTTCCCATGACAAAACTCTCATCCTAGCTCATTGGAAGCGAGATGAAAGCATCTGATAGTTTTCTGAAGCCATTTTATAACTTGTACTTGAATAAGACTGATCCTAGCATAGCTGCTCTACCATGGTTTCCTGGGGGTGTCTGGTTAGTTATCAGTGAAGATTTTCCCTTCTTTATATCTCGATTATTCCTTTAATTTAAATATCTCAAAATAACATCACCCTTAACTGTTCTTAATCTTCAGCAATGCTGAATTCAGAGCATTTAAATATCAAGTGGTCTTTCTAGCTACACTGGTGTCTGATCTGGATCTTGCATAATATTATCTGGATCTTCTATAAGGGGCCTCCCAGGTGGCTCAGTGGTAAAGAATCCATCTGCCAATGCAGGAGATTCAGGAGATGTGACTTTGGTTCTGGGGTCAGAAAGACCCTCTGAATTAGGAAATGGTAACCTACTCCACTGTTCTTGCTGGGAAAATCCAAAGGACAGAGGAGAATGGTGGGCTACCATCCATGTGGTCACAAAAGAATTGGATACTGTGATTTAGCATGTACACACACATACACACGAAATCCATCATTTAAACAACAGTTAGATCACCCTCATTAGACCACATTCCTAGTACCATTTTTCTATGTGTAAGCAATGATCTAAAATTGTATCTTACACAAATAGAATTGCTTTATTCTATGCCTCAATAGTTTTTCTTTAGTTATATATAATATTTATTATAAAACATTATATAACATTATAAACATTATATAACATTATATAGTTTGTCTTTTTTACATATATCCATTTGCCAACAAAGGTCCGTCTAGTCAAGGCTATGGTTTTTCCAGTGGTCATGTATGGATATAAGAGTTGGACTATAAAGAAAGCTGAGCGCCGAAGAATTGATGCTTTTGAACTGTGGTGTTGGAGAAGACTCTTGAGAGTCCTTTGGACTGCAAGGACATCCAACCAGTCATCCTAAAGGAGATCAGTCCTGGGTATTCATTGGAAAGACTGATGTTGAAGCTGAAACTCCAATACTTTGGCCATCTGATGCGACGAGCTGACTCATTTGAAAAGACCCTGATGTTGGGAAAGACTGAGGGCAGGAGGAGAAGGGGACAACAGAGGATGAGACGGTTGGATGGCATCACCAACTCAATGGACATCGGTTTGGGTGGACTCTGGGAGTTGGTGATGGACAGGAGGCCTGGTGTGCTGCGATTCATGGGGTCGCAAAGAGTCGGACACGACTGAGCGACTGAACTGAACTGAACTGAACTGAACTGAATTTTTATTATTACTATTCTTCATCTTCATTCTTTTTATTTTTTTATTTTTTTATTTTTTTTTAAATTTTTTATTTTTTTTTTAAATTTTAAAATCTTTAATGCTTACATGCGTTCCCAAACATGAACCCCCCTCCCACCTCCCTCCCCACAACATCTCTCTGGGTCATCCCCATGCACCAGCCCCAAGCAAGCTGCACCCTACGTCAGATATGGACTGGCGATTAAATTCTTACATGACAGTATACATGTTAGAATTCCCATTCTCCCAAATCATCCCACCCTCTCCCTCTCCCTCTGAGTCCAAAAGTCTGGTATACACATCTGTGTCTTTTTTCCTGTCTTGCATACAGGGTCGTCATTGCCATCTTCCTAAATTCCATATATATGTGTTAGTATACTGTATTGGTGTTTTTCTTTCTGGCTTACTTCACTCTGTATAATTGGCTCCAGTTTCACCCATCTCATCAGAACTGATTCAAATGAATTCTTTTTTTTTTTTTTTTAATTTTTTATTTTTTTTAAATTTTAAAATCTTTAATTCTTACATGCGTTCCCAAACATGAACCCCCCTCCCACCTCCCTCCCCACAACATCTCTCTGGGTCATCCCCGTGCACCATTGGATCGCAGCCATTCTCACTGGTGTGAAGTGGTACCTCATTGTGGTTTTGATTTGCATTTCTCTAATAATGAGTGATGTTGAGCATCTTTTCATGTGTTTGTTAGCCATCCGTATGTCTTCTTTGGAGAAATGTCTATTTAGTTCTTTGGCCCGTTTTTTGATTGGGTCGTTTATTTTTCTGGAATTGAGCTGCAGAAGTTGCTTGTATATTTTTGAGATTAGTTGTTTGTCAGTTGTTTCATTTGCTATTATTTTCTCCCATTCAGAAGGCTGTCTTTTCACCTTGCTTATATTTTCCTTTGTCGTGCAGAAGCTTTTAATTTTAATTAGATCCCATTTGTTTATTTTTGCTTTTATTTCCAGAATTCTGGGAGGTGGATCATAGAGGATCCTGCTGTGATTTATGTCTGAGAGTGTTTTGTCTATGTTCTCCTCTAGGAGTTTTATAGTTTCTGATCTTACATTTAGATCTTTAATCCATTTTGAGTTTATTTTTGTGTACGGTGTTAGAAAGTGATCTAGTTTCATTCTTTTACAAGTGGTTGACCAGTTTTCCCAGCACCACTTGTTAAAGAGATTGTCTTTACTCCATTGTATATTCTTGCCTCCTTTGTCAAAGATAAGGTGTCCATATGTGTGTGGATTTATCTCTGGGCTTTCTATTTTGTTCCATTGATCTATATGTCTGTCTTTGTGCCAGTACCATACTGTCTTGATGACTGTGGCTTTGTAGTAGAGCCTGAAGTCAGGCAAGTTGATTCCTCCAGTTCCATTCTTCTTTCTCAAGATTGCTTTGGCTATTCGAGGTTTTTTGTATTTCCATACAAATCTTGAAATTATTTGTTCTAGTTCTGTGAAAAATGTGGCTGGTAGCTTGATAGGGATTGCATTGAATTTGTAAATTGCTTTGGGTAGTATACTCATTTTCACTATATTGATTCTTCCGATCCATGAACATGGTATATTTCTCCATCTATTAGTGTCCTCTTTGATTTCTTTCATCAGTGTTTTATAGTTTTCTATATATAGGTCTTTAGTTTCTTTAGGTAGATATATTCCTAAGTATTTTATTCTTTTCGTTGCAATGGTGAATGGAATTGTTTCCTTAATTTCTTTTTCTACTTTCTCATTATTCGTGTATAGGAATGCAAGGGATTTCTGTGTGTTGATTTTATATCCTGCAACTTTACTATATTCATTGATGAGCTCTAGTAATTTTCTGGTGGAGTCTTTAGGGTTTTCCATGTAGAGGATCATGTCATCTGCAAACAGTGAGAGTTTTACTTCTTCTTTTCCAATTTGGATTCCTTTTATTTCTGTTTCTGCTCTGATTGCTGTGGCCAAAACTTCCAGAACTATTCTTTTTAAAGTACAGCTCTTAATTTACAATATTCACTTAGAATTCAGTTTCCCCTTCTACAGTGTTTTTATTTTCTTCTCATACTTCCATCTGTTTCATCCCCCTAAACCTCGGTGAAACTTATAAAAGAATGCCATTTTTTAAAAGACTAGATCAAGCATAAATGAGGCATTTATATTTGAATTATTTAGTGCTTGAAATCTTTCTTCAAGGAAGATAACAGTAGGTATTGCTCCTTCCAGACAATTAGTAATCTCTATCTAAAAGACAAGTCAGCACCAAGGTGCATATTGCCAGTTTACCTATTGCGGTGTTTGGATAGATTACTGACAGGGCACCAAACAGTCTATGCACTCAGACACCGAAGAGGAAATGAGTGCATGCTATACTCTATATGGAAACATGATTGTTAGTCTCTGTGTTTACGAATATATAATTTAGTATGGAAAACTTGGCTGGAGTTAAATTTTAATAAAATGGTTTGGGAAAGAACATTTTTTTTGATACATGATCTAGGTTATTTATAAAGACTGAAATAAAAGCAACTTTGAAGTATTATCAAGTCCCTCATTTTCCTTTTACTCAAATAGGATTGGCATTGCCCAAGGTTAAATTATGCACCTAACCACATCGTGAATTTTGTTTTACTGTGAATTAAATTGCAAGTGCCTCACCTTGCAATATTAGAATTGTTTTCCTTTAAGTCCTAAAGGTTTTTCAATCTTCAGTAGTTCCTTATTAAAATGCAAATACTCTCGGACTGGAAAGCCCTTAACTCAAAAGTGTTTAACACTTTAGAAAGCAGAAGGGCATGATGACCTCTAACTGGGAGGAGTAAGTAGTTACTGATGTCATGACAGCAGAAGGGAGGAGTGTGCTGGGAAAACCAGGACAGCCACCTGGAATTGTTAGTCTTGTCTCTCTACAGCCTAAATATGTTATATTGTTAATGTGTTTAATCAGTGATATTAAACTATCTTTTCTTTAATATGTGATGAGAGTGTTTTTCTCCTCAGATTTTTGGCAGAGCAAAAGCAAACCAGTAAGACTGAACCTCCTGCATATCTGAGCTAGAAGTGGCATGCCTCCTGCCCCAACAGACTACGGACCAATTGTTACGGTCAGAGTTCACAGTAGAATAGGACCCTATTTCATTTCCAAAGCACTCCCTTCAGTGATACATTAATTTGCTAAAAATATAGAACCAAGAATGGCTTTTTATGTATACGTACATGTATATTCTCTACATCATGGCATTACATTTTTGGCCAACATACCTGTAAACAACTAAATTTATTTTATTATCAAAGTTCGAGGAGTTTATGAATCAAAACTATAGGACAGTTAGTGGCAAATATTTCTTATTAATCATAATATGGCAGCATTGGGCACCATATGGGTATTGCTTTGTTACAATATAACACAGAATTTATGAAAATCATGTTTAAAACTAATAATCTGCTTGTTTGTTTATCTCTATGATATAGAGCTTATGTGGATCTCTTTAAATAAACAAATGCATAAGCTAACAAATCTTGAATTATACTAGAAAACTGAAATATACCTGTATCTGTTAAGAGGTTTTTGTAGAATAGGAAACCAAACTCAAACTATCAAACATAAATGTATATTTGCGAATTCTTTTAACTTTCAGATGAAGAGACAGAAGTTTTCAGTTTTCAAGTAATGAAGGATTTTACTTATTTTTAATGAAGTAGAAATCCACTTAGAAAAATCCCCTCACATTATGTTGATTCAAATGGACACAAATGCTCATTGTTGATAATACCATTTTATCCTGGAAAATGCCATGCTGATTGGAATCGGCATGGGTAATCTGAGCTGATCACTGCAGCAAGGAGGAGGAGGTGGGGTTTCTCCCACTGCAGGGTGAAAAAGGAGCTTCTATTTGGGTCATACAAACAGTATAGCTAATGAACACAGTGAAGGGAATGGTGGGAACACAATCAGACTGTTACATATAACCAATCCCAAATATGGCTTAAAGTTCCTCATTATTTTTTGATAAAATGCTATTACACGGATAAAAAGCATTAACAAGAGTTCATAAGGAGCTTATAATCATGGATACCTGATTCATATTAACATAATGGCACAAAGAACAGAATGGATACATATTTTCACACATTACATAACCATGCTATGTGTGTGAGTGTGTGTGTGTGTGTATACAGAGATATGCACAAAAGTAACATGAAGACTATGATGTATATTTATGCCTGCTTAAAATCAGAGGCATATATACATATCTAAAGCCTTAGAGTTTAGTTTAAATGCTTTACATTGATATTAAATAGAATGAGGCCCCCCAAATTTTTTTAACTTCTGAAATGTATGTTTTTGTACAATGTTTTTAGCATTTTATATGCTTATACAAAGTGAAAATTTTCTGTGAATGCCTCTTTTGAATTATGACAGTTCTTATTCCAAAAGTAGTACCAAATTAAAATAGTTTTTAAAACAATTTACTATAGGAAGCAATTACAGTTGATTCTTGAACAACGTGAGTTTGATCTATCCGGGTCCACTTATACACAGAGTTTCTTCCGTGAATACATTCTGTAGGATCCACAGTTCCTTCAAGCTGAAGATTTGGAACCTTGGGTAAGGAAGGTTGACTGTAAAGCTATACTCAACTTATCACTGCACAGGGACTGGTGCCCCAAACCCTGAGCTGTTCAAAGGGCAACTGAATTGAATTATTTAAAATAGCATTTTAGACATTTGAAAATGTCTTAAAAATATATTCCTAAATCTCTTCCTGTAAGATAAATATACTCTTCCATAACCTGGTTTAGCAAAGTTTTTCAGTGAAAGGCCAAATAGTAAATATTTTCCACTGGGCATACCATATGGTCACTGTTGATATTACAGTGTAAAATCAGCCACAAGCCAGTATGCAAATGAATAAACGTGTCTATGTGTCAGTAAAACTTTATTTCAAAAAATGGGCAGCAGGCCAGATTTGGCCTGTAGGTGGTAGTTTTGCCTACCCTTGTTACATGAAGTCATTAATTTATTCAAACTGAAAAAATTAATTTAGATGTGTTGCTCATCCATTTTTAAGTTATGCATTTTGAGGTGGTTATCTAGTAGAAACAAATTGATTACATCTAACAGTGATGAAAATATAAGTTACAGACATCAACCTGAGAAAAACATAGATTCATTCTTGTAAATATTTGTAGTCTCACCTAATTCTGTTAAGATAAACTTTTCCCCTTACTTGTCACTGTAAAGACAAATTTTCTCACAAGCAGCATATTTATCTTTACTTAATAAGGAATGTATTTATTTCTGGTTCATAAATAATCTCACTCTTTATTGACTCTGAATAATTAAATTTATAGCAAAGCCTAATTAATCTGTTGAAACTGGAAATTTTGAATAAAAGCTTGTGTGGTGGTGCCAACGGTAAAGAATCCACCTGCCAATGCAGGAGACATAAGAGACATGGGTTTGATTCCTGGGTCAGGAAGATCTACTGGAAGAGGAAATAGCAACTTACTTCAGTATTCTTGCCTGAAAAATCCCATGGAAAACAGAGCCCACTGGGCTCCAGTCCATGGGGTTGCAAAGAGTCCGACACAACTGAGCATGTATGCACTCCTTAGATGGGAACATGCACATGGAAACAAAATGACTCTAAGCAAACAAACTGACAAGCACCAGCGAAAACATGCAGTCTGGTTATTAAATGTAGAAACACATTGGAAAAAGAAATGTAGAAACAACTACAATTACAGATGTTTTATGATTATTATTTTATTTGCAGTAGTTAACTTATGCTATACACTATTCATTAACATAAATCTTTGTTAATCAGGATAATAAAAGGTTAATAAATATTAACACTTCATATTTTGCCTAAATTATACTAAGCAGATACTTGGACTTATGTCAGGGAAAGTACTAAATATATTAACACACTCAATCTTTTAACAATCTTAAAAGGTAATTATTACCACCCTCATTTTACAGGTGAGGAAACTGAGGAAAAACAGCTTAAAGAAAACATCCAAAAACTAAAAAGAAAACAAGTGAAAAAACATACCAAAACAGAAAGCAATTCATAAATAGAATGAACTAGTCTTACCAGAGGGAAGAAGCCTGAGCAGATGGGCAAAATAGGAAGGATAATGAAAGATACAACTACTAGGGATAAAATTAATAAGTTACAAGAGTGTTATATACAGCACAGGGAATACCATAATGTCTTATAAAAACTTTTTATGGAGTATATTCTACAAAAATATTTAATTACTATAGTCAATATTTCAGGTGAATATTGTATTGTATAACTAACATACTGTAAGGCAACTATAATTTTAAAAAGAAAAGAAAAAAAAAATCATTCAGAGACATATGGCCACCAAGTATCAATACCAAGATGTACATCCCAGGCAGTCTGAAAGTCTGAAATCAGGCTTTGGAATCTGTGCCTATTCTTACATTTGTTTTGACTTACTATCTTATACTACCTTGCATATACCATAAATTTTTAAAATAATATGAATGAATCATTGAGCAGATAACCCAAAGACAGGTTGAAGAAGTCATTTCCTGAGTATTTGAGATAGAAGTATCAGTTTTAAACATTTCTGCAAAGTACGTGAAAAAGCTTTTGGATTTATTTCCATTATATTTTCATTTTATTTTTATTAATCACTGAGCAATATAATGCAAAACCTTCTTGCAGAGTAGATGAGCATAACTGAGCTATTTTTTAATCAATCAGGAAAATGCTTCCTTTGTCAGTTAATTTAACCAAACTCTTTGATACATACTAATAATTAACTCCATCTGTGTCTCTTCATGGAACCCCACTGATATGAATAATGGAGGACTTTTTTCATTGTACCCACAGAATCTGTGTTTGTGCCAAGTGGTTACTCTAGGAATGAGGAAACACGTGACCCCGATCACAATTCCAGAGACAATATCCAACGTTACCACATGTGGTAAAGTTAGCTAGCTAGATATATACTTTTTTAATCACTAAAAATTTAGAAGCATTATCTATCATAGTTTGCATAATACCATCGTAAAGTCAAAGGGACATAGAAGATATTGATTAGATCTAAATTGCAATAGATAAGGGAAAGTATAACATAGGAATAGATGAATCAGACAGGAATTTTGGCAGTACATTATGTGAATCCATTAAATTGAAGAACTCTTACAAAAACTATTTCAGGAAAATTATATTCTGGAAATGAATTTTCCCCAACTATCTGTGGACCTTCATTCTTGCAATTATACTCTTGTTTAGAATTAAAAGAAGTTTGGCAATGAGTAAGCTTGAACTTCTGAGCTTTTGTCTTGTTTTTAAAATTCAGATTGAAGCTTCTGGATACTAGATTACTATTGCACAACACATGATGAAGAAAGATGTGAAACTATGAAACAGAACTATTTTTTCCCCAAAACTAGAAAAGACCACAGAGAAATTGGTCCATAGAAATATTATAAAATTAGAAGTCTCCAGAGCTTGAGAGATTTCATTACTTAAAGCAGAGATTATAGTGTCTGGAATTGAGAATTTCTGCAAATTGAGACACCAATCCTCAGGTTCAAACGGTTCATGAAACCCTAAAGTAATATTTAGAAAGAAACAAAGGAGAGGGAAGAAGGTGAAGGAAGGGTGGGAGGAAGGGAGGAAGGCAGGAATGGAGAGCAGGAAGGAGCAAAACAGTTACATCATAGTAAACTTAGATTGGAGAAGGAAATGGCATCCCACTCCAGTATTCCTGCCTGGGAAATCTCCAGGACAGGGGAAGTCTGGCGGGCTACAGTCCATGGCATTGCAAAGAGTTGGACACGACGGAGCTACTAAGCACAAATTTAGATACATCACAGTGAAATGACAGATGGAAGAGAAAAAGACAGTCATATATCCAGAGGGATATGCCATGTCCTGAAAAAATAGAACAGATAGACTCAGTTATTAAAGCCATAGCATAGAGATATTTCTCCTTTGTCTTAATTTATAAAGGCAAAGGAGCGAGGACACTGGAGGTCAATGCCACTGAAGGAGAAGTCTGCTACTCACAGCTCCCCTGGAAACAAGAGGCACAGCTAGCCATGCAGGGCTAGAAGAGCACTGGGTTTTGTTTAGGAAACAGAAGCAGGAGCAAGAGGAGAGCTTGTCCAGTAAGCTTCATTGGGTTTTCCTTGGAAAGATAAGGCAAGGTAGGGTGAACAGTTTAAGGCTGACTGGTTAAAGCATTTCAGTGGGCCATGGGCCATGGGATGGTCCCCAGTTGTCTGGCCCTGGAATGATGAAGGCAGAGGAATACCACCTCCTGAGGTGCACGGCCAGATGAAGGAGGAATGCTCTGGATTGGTGGGCTTGCATAGCCTCATGCTTCCTGCTGGGCCCTTTGCCATCATTTAGAAGTGACTAGCCCTGGGAAGTATTATTTCTTTCCAGGCAGAGAGAGCTAAAAAACTTTCTTAGTAAATTTTATGATGCTCAAACCTCATAATATATGAAAATAAAAACATGATTGATACAATTTCTGGCTGAATTAAGTGATTGAATCATCAAAGGGAGAACCATTTCTACCCAAACCACACCTGTGTTTGGGGGAACCCTTGAACAAAGTTGCAAACTCTGGAGTTTTCTACAGATAACCAAACATATCCAGACTAACGAGGGGGAGGATGCAAATGTGGAGTTGCCCCTTGCCCTCTGTTTATAAGTAGAGGGTGTCAATGGCTCACTTCATCTTGCTTGTCTGGTCACTTGTGTGGAATTTGTGTAAGGGAAGGAAAAACGGGAGTAGAAGGATCGATTAGTATAAACCCTGAGAGTCAGGCTTCCTCAACTCAGCTTTCCATCAGCCCAGTTACACTGTGAAGATGCCAGCTAAAATGCCCTGAAGATTTTTTTTTTTGCAGGTGTCAAACACATCTATACTGTCAGTGATAATGCAGCAGCAACTTTTTAACATCTATAATTACTCATAAAATCCTTAAAGCATACAAGAGTTTTCTTGGACAGAGAAAGATTAATTATTACTTAGAGCTAAAAAACCACATCATTTTCCCTTTCCCTAAATTTCCCAGGTCTGGGATGATGTAATGAGAGCCAGATGGACAAGCTTGCACATACATGGGTCATACCACAGGAGAGGAACCCTAAAGAGTATGTAAAGATGTAGCTGCCAACTCCACCTCCACTCCTGAGAGACAGGCAGAGGCCTTTGCTTCCTAATGTAAACAAATTCTTCTCTGAAAAAAAAGGAACAGAACCCTGGTATATTACCCTGTGAAATGTGGATAAATATCTTTCTACAGAAGAGGAACTTCTCAGAGTTTACAATCCCTAGAACAATATGTCCATGGATCTGAGTATCATCTCTGATTGAAATATGAATACCTCTAGATAAATGTTTCATCAAATGGTCTCTTAATATTCAGTAATATTCGAGGCTGTGCTTTGACACAGGTCCCAGTAAAATGTTTAGAAAATTCTAACTATGCAGAAACAAAATATTTCTTTTGACTGCAGTGTCCCTTTGAGAAGTATCCAGATTTTTTTCAAATATCACTCGACAAAGAAAGACCAAAGACCATTTGACCAATGTTCTCATGATTGTTTTGCCACAAAATCTTCACATGTTTATAAAAGAAATGGTCATAACCCAGTTTCTGACTTAGTTTGGAGCCATTGTCCTCAGACTTGTTGCAAAGCAATGTTATATAACATTCAGTCATCTAATATTTAGGGAGCGTCACAGTGTCAGGCACTGTTCTAGGTATTGGACATGGAGTGGTCAAAAAAATATATCCTACCTCCCCCAAAAAATCCTGCCTTCACAGAGCCTGCAATATGATATGTAACACCTGCTAGTGATTTACTTCTAATAAGAAAGCATTTGGTTATTGTTTGGTCACTCAGTCGTGTGTCCAGCTCTTTGCGACCCCATGGATTGCAGCACACCAGGCCTCCCTGTGCTTCCCCCTCTCCTGGAGCTTGCTCTGACTCATGTCCACTGAGTCAGTGATGCCATCCAACCCATCTCATCCTAATTTTAGTGTAAGTTTCCTAAAAGATGCAACACTTTTTGTGTGATTATTTTTTGATATGAACTCATGTTTACCCATTAGAAAACACTACTTATCTCACTTCATATTCTAATATGATTTTAGAATGTTAGATAAAATGTGGCATTAAGCCTACTTTGCCAGAAAACATGTATATCTTGAATTGTGTGTAGGTTAGAAATGTTTTGAAGGCTGCTGGTCTCATTAAGTTCAAACCTGGGATCTAGGAACTTCTTTGTTATTTTCACTTACAACACATTTTTTTAAGAAATATTGAATAGATAATTTAATAAATTCTGTCTAATGGGAATAGTTTTATTATGCATCTTTTTTTCCTTTATAATCTGTCCATTTGAGTCCTGTATTTCTGCTTTTGTTAATATTTATGATATAAAATTTATGATTAAGGATTATATTTCTGTCCATTTTTTCTCTAGTTAGACAATTGGGAAAATTATAGATTTAAAAGATTATTCCAATAATTCTGATGTATGTTTTCACTTACTACAGGAATGGTTATTAAAATTATATATCCATATTATTTTCAAAATTGTTTGAATATACTGACTTTTAAAATAAGCAAAAGTTCTTTGTTCCATTAAGTGAGAAACTAAGACAAGTTAGATGTTTTATACATTTTAAATTGCTTTCAGTGAATGCAATTACCAAGACTTCTCCAAAGTACTAGGATACAAAACATGCTTTTTTTAAAGCCAATCATTAATCTGCCTTTTATCACATCTAAAACAGGTTTTATGGAAACAATGGAATATTTTCAAATAATGTCAGCTATTTGTTTGATAGCTCAAATCAATCTTAAAAATACAATGGTTTCTCAACAAGAGTTATCCATTTTAAGCTATTAAAAAGAGGCAGATAAATGCTAAGGCTCTTCAGAAATAAAGTACATTTTCCTCGTTCCCTTATTGTCAAAAATATGTAACATTCAAAGTATAAAAAGTACAGGAGGTAAGATGCTTTAGAGTAAACTTCAATTCAGTGATCCCCATAGCTACTTTAAATAATCTGAAATATATTAATATACTGAGTGACACATTTTTATTATTTACAGATTTTTAATAGTAAGAAGAGAAGTCATAGTCTAAAAAAGAAATAACCTATCAACAGCGGTATATAGCCTCTTCTGGCAGAGCTAAAGGGACTTGCTATACAATTAAAGTCTCTAATAGTAATTGATGACCTGGAGGTAACTGCTGGGAACTTTTCCTGTCAGGTTTATTTTCTGTGATCAAATTCATTTAAAAGAGCACACTGTATGCAAAATGTTTTGTTTTAACTAGACTGGTTATGAAGTTTTTTCCAAAGCTTGTCAAAAGCAAATTTAGTGGGCTACCTTTAATGGTAGAACAGGAATTAAAGCAACATTAACAACAAGAAGAATCTGTCTTTTGATTCAATACAAAGTTATGGGCAATTTACTTTATAGTTTTGAATTTAGCTGGAAACCTGGATGTTAAAAAATTTAAAAAATCAAAATTAATACCTATCATAATTGTGTCAGGTTTTGGACATTTTTGCTTCATGCTCACCTATCATATGATTGAAAAAAAAATAGAAAAATTAGTAGAAAAATAATAGAAAACATAGTAGAAAAAATAATATAATGCTTAGCATTTGTAAAAAATGATAAATATTAAATTGAACATTAAACTTTCTGATTAAAAATAAGAGAACAAAATATTGTAGAAGTGGCTGCAGGGTGCAGAAAGGTAAATAGACTCTAAAATCATCATCTAAATCTATCCTAGTCAGAAATCCAAAGAATACAAGCAAATGTTGGCAGAGGAGGGTCAGAGTGGCCTAGCACAGAAGCAGAAACTTGGAAAGTTAAGTTTTCTCTTTTCAGAGGTCTGGAATCAGTGAGTGTGCTCAATAAGATGGGAAAGGCCACAGTATTCTGGTTTGAGCATTTTTCACTGAATAAGATGAGTCACAAGTTTGTATCTGTAATCTTTTACATCCAATGTGATAAAGATAATGGCTAACAATCCCATCTGCCTGCCATCTGTTTGAGCCTACTTCTAAAAAATAATTTGAATCATTTTGATATTAATAAAAGTATCCCCCCCCCCGAAGTATGGGGGCATCTCACAGTTCTGATATTCCTCAGAACTATGAAGGTCTGTATCATGCCACCAGGCAAGTCAACTAGATCTGTAGAAGGCTAACTGAGGGAAAGGGTGATCTAGACTAGGCTGCAGAGAAAAGAAATGCTGAACATAAGTTACAAAGGACCACTCATGAAACTCACCCCACTAATACTTCCTTTTTATCCTTCCCCAGAAAACCCCCATCTTGAAGACTCTGTATTAACTAACCCATGAACTAATCAACACTATTGAATCTGAATGGAAGAGAATACTGCAGCAAACAATGCTGATGGCTCAGTTAGTCTGGTTTCCTGCAGAAAGTTTTTTGCTTTCTGTGTCCTCTGCCACTTCTGATAGCCCTCTCTGCATCTCATGCATGCTTCCTCATACAAAAGCCAGCACTTGAGGACCCACTTTGCCAGTACTGAGTCTGCAACAAAGAGCTGGAGATTTCCTCCGCATCAATGATTAACCAGTAAAGAAAACTGAAATACCTCTTGCATCAGTAGAGGACACCTTTAATTCAAGTTTTCCAATTTAAGGTTTTTCTTTAGCATTGTGCTCTTTTCTTCTGATTTTACATGTGCTAGATTGTTGCAATAATGACCTATAGTGATTTGTTCCTCCCTTTACACACGCCCTTGGATAATCCCTCGGGGCTGCACGCTCTTGTTCCTCATGAGGATCTTACAGATACTACCATGAGAATGAAGCTGCACTAGTTGGCTGGAGACACATGACCAAAGCACAGCATTCAAGAACCAGGACCAAGTGTCAGACATGCGAGTAAGGCCATTTTAATCTAATCTGACCACAGCTAACCTGCCAGCTGATGAAACCCAACAAAACAACCACTCAGCTGAGCCCGGCCCAATTTCCAACTCCTCAAATCATGGATCAATACATGATTTTTTTATTTTAAATTAGTAGACTTAGGTATGATTTTTAAGAGCAAATGTTAACTAGTATAGTACTACTTGAAACTACATGTTTCAAGCAGCCTATCCTGTGTGCTACACTCCTTTATGATTTCTCCTAGAAGTACTTTCTGCATAAATCACTTACACAGGAATCTTTGCTGCAGGTTGTACTTCTGGGAAACATGACCCAACACATTAATAATTTATTAACTCTATATATTTTCTAAAAGGATTTAGTATTAAACTTACACATTTCATTACAAAATGGCCACATTTTCCAAGTCTTCTGAATTTGAAAAGGAAACTTAGAACATGGTATGGGGCAGGGCGGAGGAGAAACCTTCCAGACCTAGATTCTTCTTTCTCTTTTGTCTACTGTGATAATCTAACCTCCTTTTACCAACTTTATCTATGAGTGGAGTGCAAATTAGGGATTAGATACTGTGTACAGACTTTCCAATATATTAATAATTCTAGAAATTTAAAATGCTTTCTAATTGTAGGATAGACAGTCTTTCTATTGCATCCCAAGTGCTATACTCTACAAAAGAAAAAACAATCAAGAAAACAGAAGTGAGATAGTTGCTGTCACTTATACGACAGACAACAGCCAAATGTATGTTCCTGCCATAAGGCTTCAGTCATTTTACTGAGTTAAACACCACCAGGGAATCACTTGCATTATCACAGGAGTCCATCAGAATTTTTGAAAAAAAAAAATATATATATATATATTAGCATTTTTAATATAATCTCATTTGTGTGTTAGCAGAAGATAGTAAAGCTTTCTATAATGAAGCATTATATCAAAAGGTAACTGATATCCAAATTCTCATTCATCTGTTTTATCTCTAGGTATACTTTTTCCTAGAAGAGGAAAAAAAATGTATTCAAAATTTGTGTTAAAGTTTCATTGCTTATCTTATAAAATACATAAAAATAACTGACTTTTATACATTATGGGTCTTGATATGATTATTATAAACTACAGCCTTCATACAGTGATAGTGCATCACTATTTAATATATAAATCTTAATCATGCTGTGGACTATTTCTGAGAATGATATATTTTTATCAAATATCAAGCTTTATATAAAATTATAAAACTGAAAAATTTAATAAATCCTTGTCAAGATGTATACTTCTAATAGTTAATAATATTAAAAGAGTAAAAGTTTGTGATAAATGTGACTCTAAAAATTCTGAACTTTCTATCTTAAATATTATATTATTTTTAATAAAAGAAAATCATGTTTAAAAAAGAATACTTTGTCCAAATAAATATAGTTATTGTAAATATAATTTTTGCTTCTCTGGATACCCAGACTGATACAAGTAGATTGAAGTTCTTAGTTTCTTTTAGATTTGGAAGTTTTTGGAATAGGAGGGATTTTTTTTTTTTTTCAGGAACAAAAAAGTTTTACTGTCTCAAAAATTATGAAGATAATTCTGCTTGTCGTTAGATTTGTTTGCTCCTAGTCCTATAGAGTCAGACAGTAACAATAAAACAGTTATGCAACACCTGGGAAATTCTTAGAACCACTTCCTAGACTTTCTGGCCAGTCAGAGGACCCATAAATTATTCATGCCAATATTTAACTTGGAGTAGATACTATTTCCAGAAAGGATCAAACTGTAGATGGACCTAAGTTGGTTTTGAAAAATGCTGGAGGACCCTCAGAGCTCCCAGCCAGTGAGGTTTGAAAGCTTTTCCTAAACCTAACAGTAATGCAAAAACTACATTTCATGTGATTAATTTTTCAATATAAGTTATCACATTTAGTGGGATAGTGGTGTATAAAATTAGTATGCTAAAAATCTAGAGCAAATATTAAACTTAAACATGGAGATTTGGAAGACTATTTGAACTAGAAAAATAATTTAGGGGGTATGTAAAATAGATAAGGTGATCTGATTAGTTTTGCAAGCAATAATTGGGCATGTTTACTAATTTTCAGGATGACTGTGTGCTTAAAGAGAATTTTCTATGAATATTTCATGATTTGCATGGTCCGAGATTTCTAATCAAGGGAAATGTTTGAATAACAAAGGTACGGAAAGCTAGAGGTTTAAAGATGTCTACCCAGAGACAGTTGCTTCCACTGCAGAATAAATAAGGATAAAAACTTTCCCCTCCACTCCCTGGAAGAGGATTTGTTTACATTAAAGAAGATTTAAGTCCTTCTCTGGAGAGGTGGAGGAGAGAAAGGGCAGATGAGCCAACATCACCTATATAAGCTCATAGTCTCATACATTGGGAGTTGCTCTTCTCTGATGTAAACCAACTGCATATTTAGATGAAATATGATCACAGGTTTCCAAGGGATTTGGAATATGGATTGACACAAAATGCTACTTTATGAGTAATAAACTGTTTTTTTCTGACCTGGAATCTTCACACTTAAGTGCAGGTACATGTCCTCTTTCATATATATATATATATATGTATATATATATATATATAAAACTAATAATGATATTTTAAAATAAGATATAGCTAAATAGGGTTAGGATGTTCCACTGGACACTTCTTATATAGACTTTTTGCAAAAGTGAGTGTAGGACATTTTTTAAACAAATATTTGCATCTATTGAACCTGGAAAATTTAGCTAATACTATGGATCAGCTGGTGGCTCAGTCAGTAAAGAAATTGCCTGCAGTGCAGGAGACCTGTGTTCAGTCCTTGGGTCAGGAAGATCCCATGGAGAAGGAAATGGCAACCCACTTCAGTATTCTTGCCTGAAAACTTCCATGTACAGAGGAGTTTGGCAGGCTACAGACCATGGGATCTAAAAGGTCCAGACATGACTGAGTGACTAACATTTTCACTTTCGTGGAGCAGAAAGTTTTAAATAAGGTGTTCCCTTTTCCATTAAATCATTTTCATTTTTAAAATAAAGATAAAATTATGGAAACTAAAAATTTCAGTTAGGTAAATTAAAGGGAAAGTATTAGTTTCTCAGCTGTGCCCAACTCTTTGAAACCCCATGAACTGTAGCCTACCAGGCTCCTCTGTCTGTGGAATTCCCCAGGCAAGAATACCAGAGTGAGTTGCTAATCCCAACTCTAGGGGATCTTCAATTTCAGCTACATAAAGAATACGCTAAACGCCATTAAGACTAGATGAGAGCTATGCTATCATGATACATGCTTCAGAACTGACTCTCTGTTTCATGTCTCCCACCTCAGCTAAAGAACATTTCATTTGCTTTTAAGAGTTCACATGATTAGACTGTGCCCACAGGGATAATTCAAGATAATGTCTATATTTTAAGGTCTGTGGCCTTAATTACATCTGCAGAGTCTCTTTTACTACATAATATAACCTATTTAGGTTCCAAGGATGAGAGCATGGGCCTCTTTGGGGGCCATTCTGCCCATCATAGCCCATACGTGATGTGTAAAAGTTTTATTATCTCATTCATAAAATGGGCATTTCAACACCTAACTAAAGGGACATTTTTGGAAGCCAATCAAACAGCTGTAGAGCACACTCTAGATCTCCTTCCTACTTTCTTCTTCTCAGGAGTGCCTGAGGTTTTAATTGGACTTGCATCTGTATTACAGAGCAGCAATAATGACAGCTTTTCTCCTAGAACTGAAATAAAATGGTCCCTTCACATTACTTACTGCTTTCAGTTAATATAGAGCCTAAAGCAATGTTTAGTTAACATGCGAGGCAAAGGAAAATACCAGGTGAATCCGTTAAGCCCTTTGGCAAGTGATGATTCAAAGTCAATCCAACGTTGAATGCTATCATAGATGACTAAACTATTGATATTTCATTTTGCTGATTAAAGAGGGATTCAAATATTTTAGAGACACCTGTAGGACAGTTTATTAACAGAGACAGTGATTTTTAAAAAATGTCTATCTGTCATAGCACTAGCTTAAATCTAGATCGATCCTGGGAAAACACTTGGTAAAGATAAAAAACCAGAATTTCTTTGCACTGTCAGGAAACAAGCCTTAGTAATATGCTATTGCAATATTTTTACATATGAAAAATAAACCCATAGATGGAAAAAGTTCCTAGTAGAACAAGAAACAACATCAACTCTATTGAAAAGATAAAACTACAATCCCACATTTTTCCTTGAATATATGTATACCTTTCAGTTCAGTTCAGTCGCTCAGTCGTGTCCGATTCTTTGCAACCCCATGAATCGCAGCATGCCAAGCCTCCCTGTCCATCACCAACTCCCGGAGGTCACTCAGACTCACGTCCATTGAGTCAGTGATGCCATCCAGTCATCTCATCCTCTGTCGTCCCCTTCTCCTCCTGCCCCCAATCCCTCCCAGCATCAGAGTCTTTTCCAATGAGTCAACTCTTCGCATGAGGTGGCCAAAGTCCTGGAGTTTCAGCTTTAGCATTATTCCTTCCAAAGAAATCCCAGGGCTGATCTCCTTCAGAACGGACTGGTTGGATCTCCTTGCAGTCCAAGAGACTCTCAAGAGTCTTCTCCAAAACCACAGTTCAAAAGCATCAATTCTTCGGCTCAGCCTTCTTCACAGCCCAACTCTCACATCCATACATGACTACTGAACAAACCATAGCCTTTTTATTTCAACAGTTATCTGTGAATGTGGGTGGAAATTATTATTCCAAATGTATATATTCTCAGGAATATTACAAGATTTAACTGCATTTAAACAGCTAGAAAATTCCAGGAAGAGCATTTACATCCATATTTTTTTCTTTGAAAAAAAAAAAAAATCTACTTTACTTACTTCACCAGTATGAAGTATAGATGAAGAAGACTAGTTTTATTAAGTAATAGTTGAAAATTTTTTGAGATTTTCATTATTTTCACACTATTTTATGATATTTAAAAGAAAGGAAAAATTATGCAAAAGTAGAAGAATTAGTAAATTTGCAATACATATCAAACCTTCTTACAAGTTGTATACAGCTTATCCTTAATTACAGAGCAAAGAATAGAGAGTAGATAGTAGAATTTGGAATGGGAAGACTAAAAATTCATTGGGTAAATAACAGATCAGTCCCATAATTTGAGAAAGCAAGATTTTTTGTCACTGTTTTCATTTTGATTTTTCATAATTTTGAAAGTCTACCAAAAAATCTGACTATAGAAATTTCCTTTCTTCTGCAAAAGCATGAGTGCTCAAACTTCAAAGAAGCAGAAAGGGAAATAAATTTTCCAATGGTAAATGGTAATTGTTAAAAGGAAGATAGAGTTAAACACTTTGCAATTAATCCAGTTCTTTAAATTTTACTGAAAAAAGTATATTATTTTTGATACTACTATATAAGCATAAAATCAATGTCTTTAATGTTATTTAACATAATTTTTTACAATATAATTCAAAGTGGAGGCCATTTCCTTAGGCTTTATGTTTAACAGTATCATTATTGGAGAGAGAGTATTTAAGTTGAAATAAATTAACTCTAAACTCAGTGCTCTCTTTGACCCAGTATGTAGTGAAGTGAAATGAAGTGAAGTGGCTCAGTTGTGTCCGACTCTTTGCGACCACATAAACTGTAGCCCGCTAGGCTTCTCTGTCCATGGAATTTTCCAGGCAAGAATACTGGAGTGGGTAGTAGTCACAAGTTAAAAAAAAAAAAAAAAAACAAAAAAAAAACTGTACTGAATGTACTGAATTAAAAGGAAATATTTTTAAAATATCTATTATAATTAAATACAGTAAACTAGATTCTCCAGGAAAAATATTCAAAAGTATCAATTAGGCAATGATAATCTGTGAAGTAACACTCTTCTCTTGTTAAGTGGAGGGAGAATTATAGGATCTTAACAACACACTGGCTAGAGGTGAAGGGCTGCTGTGCAAATCCAAAAATGCATACAGTCAATATGAAATCTTTTTCATGATATGGAGAATATACAATGGTTTATTCAAAAGTTCTGAAACTTCCATATAGCAGAAAGACTACAGGTGACAATCGATAACAATCATTTACCAGTTAAAACTAAGTACACGTATTTGTGGCTATTCTCAGTTAAATATCAGTTAAATTCAGGTAATAAATGGTGCTCAACAATCAGATGCCCCCAAAGCTTAAAGAAAATAGGCTTTTCTTTATTCAGTTTTTAAAGTTATTTATTTTTAATTGGACAATAATTGTTTATAATATTATGTCTGTTTCCGCCATATATCAACATGAATCAGGCAGAGGCATACACACATCCCCTCCCTCTTGAATCTCCCTCCCACTTCCCAACTCCCAACCCATCCCACCCTCTAGTTTGTCACAGAGCACCAGACTGAGCTCCCTGTACTATAGAGCAACTTCCCAGTAACTATATGAAAATATGATATTCTTAGCTAAACCACAGAACACCCATAGCTTCCATTATTAAAAAAAAAAAAGTCATTATCAGAGGAGCAAGAATTTAAAGAAAACTGATTAATGATCAATGTTTGCCTTAGCTGAAACAAAACATTTTTCTCCAAAGTTTTAATTTTATTACACTCTAGATGTGTTGTTAAATTAGAACACAGATTTATGTAGCTCTTCCTTTCCTGTTTCTTTATTTTCCCCTTGAAGATATTACTAAAGCTTTGGTGCCTCTTATAATCCAACTACTTCAGTTCAGTTCGGTTCAGTCACTCAGTTGTGTCCAACTCTTTGTGACCCCATGGACTGCAGCACACCAGGCCTCCCTGTCCACCAACTCCCAGAGTTTACTCAAACTCATGTCCATTGAGTCAGTGATGCCATCCAACCATCTCATCCTCTGTTGTCCCCTTCTCCTGCCTTCAATCTTTCCCAGCATCAGGGTCTTTTCCACTGAGTCATTTCTTTGCATCAGATGGCCAAAGTACTGGAGTTTCAGCTTCAGCATCAGTCCTTCCAGTGAATATTCAGGACTGATGCTTTAGGATTGACTGGATGGATCTCCTTGCAGTCCAAGGGACTCTCAAGAATCTTCTCCAACACCACAGTCCAAAAGCTTCAATTATTCGGCACTCAGCTTTCTTTATAGTCCAACTCTCACACCCATACATGACTACTGGGAAAATCACAGCTTTGACTAGACGGACCTTTGTTGGCAAAGTAATGTCTCTGCTTTTTAATATGTTGTCTAGGTTGGTCTAAGCTGAGTAGCTTAGAACTAAGGAAATAAAATACTGGCTTAGCTAAAGACAGAGAGAGTCAGTAATATGTCATCTCATCTTCAGCGACTGTAGCATATATAAAGGACACTACAGCACTGCGCACTGAACACTCTCGAGGGGAGAAGACACCACCAGAAACAGAGTCAAAAGTCTGATCCATCTAATGCATTTATTTCTCAGTACAAATTAGCAATTTGAATTCTAGTTCATATATCCCTGCCTATTCTCAATTTAGTCACAGTGAATCCATTGACTGGATTCTAGTTAAATCTCAGACCTAAAGAAGATTGAGCCTCTACCCAGGCAAGCTGAAGTCTTGAGCCTAGACTGTGGTAAATTCCCCAATAAGCCAACCTTTATGACACATTTTGAACTTGATGGATTTCTTATATGCAAACTCCTATTTTTAATTAAAAAATGATGTAAATCAATTACTCAACAAATATTTACTGGGGGTTCCCATGCACAAGCCAGATATCCTTATTGGGGGGGATAAGAAAATAAAACATACAGGCATTAGCAAACAAACAAAAGAAGACTTAAGTAGAAAAAACTAATGTATAAACATAAATAGAATATTAAACCCTGGAGTTAACATATAAGCATAAGAAATGCCATTAAACAGGCTAAACATAGATTAAATTACATGATGTTCAAGCCATGGACATGGCTTAGAAGGGCTTCACAGAAAAAAAAAAATGGTTCCAATAGAAAAAGGGAAACAGAAGATGGCAATAGGCATTCTGGTAAGAAAAACTGTATGTACAGAAGGACAGAAATTTCAGTTTCAGAATGAAGTTGGTACATAGAAGACAAAATACAATTTCAACTATATATATATATATTTTAAATTAATTTATTTTTTATTGAAGGATAATTGCTTTGTAGAATTTTGCTGTTTTCTGTCAAACCTCAACATGAATCAGCCATAGGTATGCATATATCCTCTCCCTTTTTAAACTCCTCCCATGCCATTGATTGCATATAACAGGAATAGTGGACATAGTGGAATTAAGTATCCAAAGATACCTTTTACTGAAGTGAAGACTAACTGAAGCTACGTGCATGGAATCTACACTGAAATAATTCTGCATTCTTGGTAAATGTGCTTGGTCTTCTGTATTTAATTCTAAGTAAAATGTCCATGAAAAATGAACTACCATTCAACTCGCAGAGTCTGAACGTAACAGGCAACATTCATCCCAGAATTGAAAATTACAGTAAATGATTTGTCTCTAATTCATTTGTCCCCTGAGAAAAGTACATTATATAATTTTTAACATTATCATGCTCCAAAATACTTTTACTTTTTAATCTCTTGCTAACAAGAGAAGATATAAAAGTATTTAGAATCAGGTCTTGTACTGTCACCTATCTTTGTCTGCCTCTTAAGCAAACTTTATTCATAAATCATCCTCTGAGAATGAAAATAACTGGGAGCATGAGTCTCATTTTTAAATGCACATAGCAAATGAGAACAATTTCCTGAACAGAATCATCCTCCCCCAAATTATATACATATAAATGTTTGATACGTATACATAAATTTTGTGTTAAAACTCTGAGTGGATTGCCATTGCCTTCTCCGAATAAAACATTAGAAGTTGTAATTGAAAATATAGCCTGGGTTCATCACATGACAGGATTTTAATGATAAATTTGGCTACAAATGGCTATTAAAATATTATTTCTCACTTAACAGCATTTCAAGACTATTTGTTCATCTTTATCAAATTATAATTGACAAAGAAAATTGTTTAATGTGTACCCAGTGAGGATTTGATAAAAGTATAAATTGTAAAGTGATTTCCACCATTAACACATTCATCACCTCACGTATTTCTCTCTCTTTTTTTCTTGGTGAAAGTGATTTTTGTTGTTGTTGTTGTTGTTAAAACAGTTAAATTCTAATCTCTTGCGTGTGTGAATGCCTGCCAAGTTGCTTCAGTCATGTCCGAGTCTTCGCAACCTTATGGACTGTAACCTGCCAGGCTCCTCTATCCATGGGATTCTCCAGGCAAGAATACTGGATTGGGTCACCATTTCCTCCTCCAGGAGATCTTCCTAACCCAGGGATTGAACTTGTGTCTCTTATGTCTCCTGCATTGCCAGGCGTGTTCTTTACCACTAGCACCACAGAATACTTAAACTCTAATATCTTAGCAAATTCAAATTACACAATACAGTAATATCAACTACGTCAACACGTTATATATTAAATCTTGAGACTTTATTTTAGAGCTGAAAGTTAGTAACCTTTTTTTAAACTCTCCTAATTTCCCATACTCCTAAACCCCTGGTAACCATCATTCTATTTGATTTTCTTTTCTAGTTTTAGAATCCACATGTAAGTGATACCATGCAGTGTTTGTCCTTCTCTGTCTGATTTCATTTCACTTAGCATAATGCCCTCTACCTTCATCTATATTTTGTGAACTGTAGGGTTTCATTCTTCAAGACTGAATATCATTTCACTATATATGTGTGTATATACATATTTACATTACATGAATATAGTATCAGTGTACAGATCTTATATCCACTTAGTAAAATTTATTCCTAAGAGTTTTATTCTTTTTGATGCTGCTTTAAACGATATAGTTTCAAGTTCTTTCTCTAGTAGTTCATTGTTACTGCATATAAATTCAACTGATTTTTGTATAATAATGAAGAATAAAAGGAGGACAACATATAAAGCAAAGGGGAAAATAGAAGTCCTCTATTATACCTGTGATAGTATTTTTATGAAGACATGTCCTAGTTACGATTTGATGAGCAAATGTAGAGTGGGAGCCACCCACCTTTATCTTTAGTCTTTCTTTTCTCTTTAGTCTTTTATTAATGCCAAGACTGCATTTTTCTCACATTATTTAAATATTGATTGTGTAATATTTGTGATGATCAGATATGCTTGAATGTTTTGATGTTTGTGATGTTCAGATATACTCAATTGTCATCCATATACATCTTTCTCTTTTGGAAATATACAATGTCTGCCAGATCTGTTTATTGCTATACTTATAGTTCATGTTGTATGTTTCATTAACTGAAAGGAGACACTGTTACCTGGTAAAGACTGTCAGTCACCCAACCTCAGTTTTGTGCTTTGGTGACCGCTAATGACATGTTACTCTATCCTTCAATAAATATTTTGACTACAAGATGAGCCTTTGACATCATATTTGTGTATTGATTTGTCTTCCTATGCTAACAAATAATCTATTTTAATGTAAACTAGTGATATTGCATTTTCAGTTGTTAAAATCAGTTGAATGATTTTAACAGATGGATGAGCAGTCAAGTGTCCATATATTCTGGTGTGCCTGTTACCATCCTGAGTTATGGCTCAGAATAGAGAATATCTCCTTTTATTTTCAAAGAAACTCCCAGTTTGAATGACAAGTTCTATGCTTATACATATATAACTTGGAATAAAGAGTGGAATTACCAGGTCAAATGCAGTAGAACAGAGTGAAGAGGTAGAGGACACTATAAGACAATAATAAGGATAAATGTCAGATCTATATCTGGTTGCTAAATCAGAAGAGGCCACTGCAAACCCTCTCAATTTGGTCCATGGATTCTCAGTATGGTCATGGTTAATCTGATTATACAACAGAGATCCCAAATCATTCAGTTCAGTTCAGTCGCTCAGTCGTGTTTGACTCTTTGTGATCCCATGAATCGCAGCTCGCCAGGCCTCCCTGTCCATCATTAACTCCCACATTTCACTAAGACTCATGTCCATTGAGCCAGTGATGCCATCTCATCCTATGTCGTCCCCTTCTCCTGCCCCCAATCCGTCCCAGATTCAGAGTCTTTTCCAATGAGTCAACACTTCGCATGAGGTGGTCAAAGTGCTGGTGTTTCAACTTTTGCATCATTCCTTCCAAAGAAATCCCAGGGCTGATCTCCTTCAGAATGGGCTGGTTGGATCTCCTTGCAGTCCAAGGAACTCTCAAGAGTCTTCTCCAACACCACAGTTCAAAAGCATCAATTCTTTGGCACTCAGGCTTCTTCATAGTCCAACTCTCACATCCATACATGACCACTGGAAAAACCATAACCTTGACTAGACAGATCTTTGTTGGCAAAGTAATGTCTCTGCTTTTCAATATGCTGTCTAGATTGGTCATAACTTTTCTTCCAAGGAGTAAGTGTCTTTTAATTTCATGGCTGCAATTACCATCTGCAGCAATTTTGGAGCCCATAAAAATAGTCTGACACTGTTTCCACTGTTTCCCCATCTATTTCCCATGAAGTGATGGGATCAGAGGCCATGATCTTCATTTTCTGAATGTTGAGCTTTAAGCCAACTTTTTCACTCTCCTCTTTCACTTTCATCAAGAGGCTTTTAGTTCCTCTTCACCTTCTGCCATAAGGGTGGTGTCATCTGCATATCTGAGGTTACTGATATTTCTCCTGGCAATCTTGATTTCAGCTTGTGTTTCTTCCAGTCCAGCATTTCTCATGATGTACTCTGCATAGAAGTTAAATAAGCAGGGTGACAATATACAGCCTTGATGTACTCCTTTTCCTATTTGGAACCAGTCTGTTGTTCCATGTCCAGTTCTAACTGTTGCTTCCTGACCTGCATATAGGTTTCTCAAGAGGCAGGTCAGGTGGTCTGGTATTCCCATCTTTCAGAATTTTCCACAGTTTCTTGTGATCCACACAGTCAAAGGCTTTGGCATAGTCAATAAAGCAAAAATAGATGTTTTTCTGGAACTCTCTTGTCTTTTCCATGATCCAGTGGATGTTGGCAATTTGATCTCTGGTTCCTCTGCCTTTTCTAAAACCAGCTTGAACAGCAGCGAGCTCACGGTTCATGTATTGCTGAAGCCTGGCTTGGAGAATTTTGAGCATTACTTTACTAGTATGTGAGATGAGTGCAATTGTGTGGTAGTTTGAGCATTCTTTGGCATTGCCTTTCTTTGGGATTGGAATGAAAACTGACCTTTTCTAGTCCTGTGGCCACTGCTGAGTTTTCCAAATTTGCTGGCATATTGAGTGCAGCACTTTCACAGCATCACCTTTCAGGATTTGAAATAGCTCCACTGGAATTCCATCACCTCCACCAGCTTTGTTCATAGTTATGCTTTCGAAGGCCCACTTGACTTCACATTCCAGGATGTCTGGCTCCAGGTGAGTGATCACACCATCATGATTATCTTGGTCGTGAAGATCTTTTTTGTACAATTCTTCTGTGTATTCTTGCCACCTCTTCTTAATATCTTCTGCTTCTGTTAGGTCCATACCATTTCTGTCTTTTATCGAGGCCATCTTGCATGAAATGTTCCCTTGGTATCTCTAATTTTCTTGAAGAGATCTCTAGTCTTTCCCATTCTGTTCTTTTCCTCTATTTCTTTGCATTGGTCGCTGAAGAAGGCTTTCTTATCTCTTTTTGCTGTTCTTTGGAACGCTGCATTCAGATGCTTGTATCTTTCCTTTTTTCCTTTGCTTTTCACTTCTCTTCTTTTCACAGCTATTTGTAAGGCCTCCCCAGACAGCCATTTTGCTTTTTTGCATTTCTTTTCCATGGGGATGGTCTTGATCCCTGTCTCCTGTACAATGTCACGAATGTCATTCCATAGTTCATCAGGCACTCTATCTATCAGATCCAGGCCCTTAAATCTATTTCTCACTTCCACTGTATAATCATAAGGGATTTGATTTAGGTCATACCTGAATGGTCTAGCGGTTTTCCCTATTTTCTTCAATTTCAGTCTGAATTTGGTAATAAGGAGTTCATGATCTGAGCCACAGTCAGCTCCTGGTCTTGTTTTTCTTGACTGTATAGAGCTTCTCCATCTTTGGCTGCAGAGAATATAATCAACCTGATTTCGGTGTTGACCATCTGGTGATGTCAATGTATAGAGTCTTCTCTTGTGTTGTTGGAAGAGGGTGTTTGCTATGACCAGTGCATGTTCTTGGAAAAACTCTATTAGTCTTTGCCCTGCTTCATTCTGTATTTCAAGGCCAAATTTTCCTGTTACTCCAAGTGTTTCTTGACTTCCTACTTTTGCATTCCAGTCCCCTATAATGAAAAGGACATCTTTTTTGGGTGCTAGTTCTAAAAGGTCTTGTAGGTCTTCATAAAACCGTTCAACTTCAGTTTCTTCAGTGTTACTGGTTGGGGCATAGACTTGGATAACTGTGATATTGAATGGTTTGCCTTGGAGACAAACAGAGAGCATTCTGTCATTTTTGAGATTGCATCCAAGTACTGCATTTCGGACTCTTTTGTTGACCATGTTAGCTACTCCATTTCTTCTGAGGGATTCCTGCCTGCAGTAACAGATACAATGGTCATCTGAGTTAAATTCACCTATTCCAGTCCATTTTAGTTCACTGATTTCTAGAATGTTGACATTCACCCTTGCCATCTCTTGTTTGACCACTTCCAATTTGCCTTGATTCATGGACCTGACATTCCAGGTTCCTATGCAATATTGCTCTTTACAGAATCAGATCTTGCTTCTATCACCAGTCACATCCACAACTGGGTATTTTTTTTGCTTTGTCTCCATCCCTTCATTCTTTCTGGAGTTATTTCTCCACTGATCTCCAGTAGCATATTGGGCACCTAATGACCTGTGGAGTTCCTCTTTCAGTATCTTATTATTTTGCCTTTTCATACTGTTCATGGGGTTCTCAAGGCAAGAATAGTGAAGTGGCTTGCCATTCCCTTCTCCAGTGGACCACATTCTGTCAGATCTCTCCACCATGACCCACCCGTCTTGGGTTGCCCTGCAGGCATGGCTTGGTTTCATTGAGTTAGACAAGGCTGTGGTCCTAGTGTGATTAGATTGACTAGTTTTCTGTGAGTATGGTTTCAGTGTGTCTGCCCTCTGATGCCCTCTTGCAACACCTACCATCTTGCTTGGGTCTAGTCCTTCAGTATCCCTCATAATATGCCATGCTAAAAATTAGCAGTGAAACAGAGGAATAGCTGTAAATCAGAAAGAAGAAGAGGTAGAGAGATCTGTGGAAAGATATAAGAGCAGGAAGTCCTGGAAACAGAGAGGTGAATGGTGTGTGCTGAAGGTCAAAGTAGAGTCAGGGTTGGCAATGTGGCTGGAGACAGACAGCACGTTTAGAGAGGAAACTGATTAAAAGTGTACTCAAATAGGTATAGACAAAAAGTTTCACCCCCTTGTAAGATATCAGGAAAACTCTACTTTCTTACTAATGTTTATACAGAGAGTTCTTTTTGGACAAGAGATGAAACAGAAGAATTGACTCCTTCAAGTTTGATCAGAATATAAAGTGGTTATAGAAGATGCATTCACGCTAAGTTGCTTCATTTGTGTCTGACTCTTTGTGAGCCTATGAACTGTAACCTGCCAGGCTCCTTTCTCCACAGGATTCTCCAGGCAAGAGTATGGGAGTAGGTTGCTTTTCCTACTCCTCGGATAAGTCTCCTGCATTGGGAGGAGGGTTCTTTACCACTAGTGCCACCTGGGAAGCCAGATGAAGGGATTACAAATAAGAAGGTGAATAATTAAAGACAGTAGAATTCCACATTCTTCTTCCTCTTTCTTTCTTAATGCACTGGAACATTGCCATGCTTGAGGGAACTCATGAGCAATATTGGTGGACTCCATGCTCTCATATATAAATCTGTATTAATTTTCTTTTGTTGCCATAAGAAGTTAAATTTATCAGCTTAAACAATATGGACTTTTTATCTCACAGGTCTATAGGCTGTAAGTCCAGTAGGCTTCTCTAGGTATAATGCTTACAGTGCCAAGGACCTAAAGTCAAGATATTGACCAGCTTGAGCTCTTATCTGGAGGTTATATAGGAAGTCCACTTCCAAGCATATTCAGGTTGTTGACAGAGTTCAATTCCATTTGCTTGTAGGACCCAACATCCTTGCTGGATGTTGGCCAGGGGCTGCTTTCAGTTTCCAGATGCCACCCTCAACTCTTGGTTCAGACAACATTGGTTCATCCAGTCCATCCCAAACTTCTAATCTCCCTGCCCTCCTCTTCTGTCTCATCTCTCCAGACAAACTTTTCTGTGGTATCTCTTCTGACTCCAACTGCAGACATGTATCTGCTTTTATAGGCTTAACTGATTATAATGCATCCACTCATACATGATAAATCCTTACTTTTTCAACTGCAACATTAATTACATATGCAAAGTTCATTTTGTCATGTATTATATTCACAGAATCCAAGGATTAGAGAGTGAATATTTTTGGAGGGGCTATTTTTTTTTCTATTACAGTCTGTATATTTAATATTCTACAGTCTTAAACCTTAGTTATAAACATAATTAATGTTCTTGCAAATAGTATATTCTGTATAATAAACAGAATTTATTTTCTGCAAAAATCCTAGAGGTGGTAGGCTGATGCAAAGGAAGTATAATACCTAAAGTATGACATTTTATATCAGAAACAGAGTCAAATCATATTAAGTAAATGATCTATACCTATCTGTTTGAACTTTTGTTATACTCAGAATTTTTTTTCTAAGTGTTTTTGGGTCACCTCCCTCTCGCTCACCATGTTGACTCTCCCTAACCTTTACCATTCTATCTTTTGCTGTTTTTATTATTCTGGAATATCATAATGATATTGACTGATTGAAGAAAATCTTGGTGCTGGAAAAGATTGAGGGCAGGAGGAGAAGGGGGCAACAGAGGAGATGATTAGATGGCATCACCGAATCAATGGATATGAGTTTAAGAAAACTCAGGGAGACAGTGAAAGACAGGAAAGCCTGGCATGCTGCAGCCCATTGGGCTGCAAAGAGTTGCACATGACCTAGTAGTCACTAACAACAACAATTGACTTCTACTTCATGAAGAAAAGAAACACATGTGCTGCCCATAAAAAAATTTAAACAATATGTATATATTTAGTACATTCATTGGTATTATAACTTCACAACTCTATGGTAGGCAACAGCTAGACCTACTGAAGTCCAAATTGTCCTATAAGAAACAAAACACAGCACTAGTTTTGTGGTAAAGAAAGAACTGCCCTACATGTTACACCAGTAGTGTTCAATAGAACTTGTGATGATGAAATGCCCTGTCTATACTGTCTAAATGGTGCACTAACCAATCATAGATAGTGAACACTTGAAATGCAATTATCAGAGCTAAGGAGGACTTCCCAGATAGTTCAGTGGTAAAGAGTGTGCCTGACAATGAAGGAGACACAGGAGACACACGTTTGACCCCTGGGTCAGGAAGATCCCCTGGAGATGAAATGGCAACCCACTCCAGTATTCTTGCTTGGAAAATTCCATGGACAGAGGAGCCTGGTGGGCTACAGTCCATGGGGTCACAAAGAGTTGGACATGACTGAGCAACTGAGCATGCACATATTGGAAGACAGAAGCTTCAGTCCCAGCTTCCTTTCTCCTCCTGTCTATTGGGCCCTGAAATTCTCTGACCTCTGGAAAGTGGTCACTTTGCACTGACCACCAAAAATCACTGTACTGACATAAAGAGATTTGGGAAAGCTGTTTCAACCCATGCTGGGCCACATCCTTTACTCTGTTTCTTCGTCTTCCAGTAAACTAACTACAAAAAGTCACAAGGGAGTTGGGGTCTTAAATCTGCTCAGTTTTAAAAGCAACACTGTCATTTGTGGCTTGACCTGTTCTCATAACCAAACAGTTAAAATCTGGATCCATTTCTATTTGGATATCTGTCTTTAAATCCAGTTTATCTGAATGTATTTAAATGTTTACCATTCCTAAATGTGTCCTAGATACAGATTTTTCTGCTGAGTTTATTGTTTAGAGCTGACTTACAAGTTCCCAAAAAACCAAGTTGATAATGGAAACGTCACCCAAGTTTTAACTCCAGCCTCCCAGCTATAAAGATCAGTATGCATTACATTCCACTCTTCTTCAAAATGTTCTGTATTCTTTGTGGAGTAATCCCACCTGTCTACTAGATGCATGCATGATGCATCTTGGTGCATTACTTACTTCTACGAATGAATCATAGTAATGTTACCCTTCACTTCTTCCCAGCACTGAGATACTACTTTGGGTTATGATGCCATGCTATATGGGATTTGACAAACTTCAAATAATTTAATGAAGCAGTAATCCCACTCTGGGAGTGTAGGGCTCATGAGGAAAAAAATATATATCTGTCTTGCATTAGTGTTATATACTATGTATATGAGCAAGCATTCCTAATATAAGTCATCTTAAATATGTATGACTTCATTTTGGTACTGCTGTTCATATTCCAAAACTTATTTTCCAGTCTGTGTTTCTCTTCTCCTTTGAAAAATATTAAAATAACTGATCTGCCCTCTGAGAAAACAACAAGGTACATAATAAATGTAGACAACTCTGCCTTGGTGTATAGCTTTGAATTTCCTGAGGGTACTATTCTTTTCTGATATGAGGAAATGAAACTTTTGTATTTCATCCAATCTTTAGTTAACTTTTTTATTTTTCTTTCTCAATTACTCTACACTTAGTGTGTTGATGGTGGTGATGGGCATTATGGAATATCATCCTTGAGAATTTATGGTGAAAATATAAACCATACAGGGTGCACAGCTACTTTAACAGGAGAATAAAAAAGTTTTCACCTAACCTGCCGAGCATAAAGTCATACTATTGAATTGCCTCCAATATAATTGGTATAAAGAAAGAGAAGGTGAAAGGAGTGCAGAAAGAAGCATTGTTGGAGAAGAGCAACAAAAGGAAATGTACAACAATAGAAATATTCCTTTCATAAGCTTTCCTTTCATAATTTCTTTGTTGCTCTATAGTTAAAAAAAAAAAAGAAAAAAGAAAGTACCTATAGAAAATCCAAATGAAAGTCATATATTTCTAGCTTTAGGATTACAGAACAAAATGTTTAGGTTTTTCAACTTTGTATCAAGAGACTTCCTGAAACTAAGGACCTGGTAACATAATTTGAAATTAAAGAGAAGAAAGTACCCTAAGTTGAAAGATTGAAAAGTAGAATAAAATTAATAAAATAATTTTTGTTTCTTCAAATAACTCATCAAACTCTTTTAGCCTAGAGTCTGAAACACCTTAGCAACTGCAATGCAAATAGCACTCTACAGATTTAAGTTCTTTACTTACTCACAAGAGAGGTAACTAAAAGTGTTAAAAGTTCCTTAAATCTTGCTATATACTCACAATTTTATTAATTGTATGCATATTATATATAATATATATATTATATATGTAATACTGACTGATATGAAAAATGAATAAAATGAAATTTAATTAAATCCATCTCATTACTATCCTCAAGAAACTCATGAAGCTATAAAACAAAAACAGTCATTTATCTATTGATTATTCTAATTATTTGAAAGTATTTTGGAGGAAATAAGCTACTTATTTACAGCCAAACTTGTATGTAAACTTATTGAATATAAATATGATAATCACACTTTTTTCAAACGCTTTTTTAAGATAATATTTGACTTCAAACAGTAAAATAGTATACTTAATTTATATATCTGAAACTACCAAAAATACAATGGATAAATGGAGAAACTCCAAATCTACGTAAGGAGATACTTATTAACAGCATTTTTGGTGTATTTCCTCACAGTTTTTTTTATTATCTATACATTAAAGTGAGCTATATAAAGTTGCCAATATAAAATAATTTAAACACATAAAAATTGTAATTTATGTTTGAGCCAAATATTAATGTATCATTTCTTTATATAAAGTTCTGTAATGTAAAACTTTAAATTTGTTATTAAAATTATCTGTAATTGTTTTAAACATGCATTATGACTGATTATATGATTACACTATGGCATATTTAACAAATCCTTTATCTCATGCATTTGTTTTTTGTTGTTTTTATATACAATATTGAGGACATTACTTTGCCAACAAAGGTTCATCTAGTCAAGGCTATGGTTTTTTTTTTCAGTAATCATGCATGGATGTAATAGTTGGACTGTGAAGAAAGCTGAGTGTGAAAGAATTGATACTTTTGAATTGTGGTGTTGGAGGAGACTCTTGAGAGTCCCTTGGACAGCAAGAAGATCCAACCAGTCCATCCTAAAGGAAATCAGTCCTGAATATTCATAGGAAGGACTGATGCTGACGCTGAAACTCCAATACTTTGGCCACCTCATTCAAAGAACTGACTCATTTGAAAAGACCCTGATGCTGGGAAAGATTGGGAGGAGAGGGGGACGACAGAGGATGGTTGACATCACTGACTCAATGGACATGAGTTTGAGTAAACTCCAGGAGTTAGTGATGGACAGGGAAGCCTGGTGTGCTGCAGTCCATGGGGTCACAAAGAGTTGAACATGACTGACTGACTGAACTGAACTGAATATAACTATTATTCATATCATATTGTTGAAAAATGTTGAATTTTACCTGTATAAGGTAAGGTAAGGTGAAGCCGCTTAGTTGTGTCCAACTCTTTGCAACCCCATGGACAGTAGCCTACCAGGCTCTTCCATCCATGGGATCTTCCAGGCAAGAGTACTGGAGTGGGTTGCCATAGAGATTTTAATTTGTGTTGTATGCTGATAATCATTCACAATCTTTTACTTGATACTCTTTAACCCAAAATTCAAAATTCTATTCAACTTGGGAAGAAATAGTACTTTTATATTGCTATATGTAGCACCCGTCCTCCCAGAGAACCACCTAATTGAACACAGTATTTCCAAGGTAAAAAGGGTGAATATTCACACTATATTCACATATCTGGACACATCAAGTCCTCCAAATGAGGGTGGTGTTGGAGAAGACTCTTGAGAGTCTGTTGAACTGCAAGGAGATCCAACCAATCCATTCTGAAGGAGATCAGCCCTGGGATTTCTTTGGAAGGAATGATGCTAAAGCTGAAACTCCAGTACTTTGGACACCTCATGTGAAGAATTAACTCATTGGAGAAGACTCTGATGCTGGGAGGGATTGGGGGCAGGAGGAGAAGGGGACGACAGAGGATGAGATGGCTGGATGGCATCACTGACTCAATGGACGTGAGTCTGAGTGAACTCCGGGAGATGGTGATGGACAGGGAGGCCTGGAGTGCTGCAATTCACGGTGTCGCAAAGAGTCGGACACGACTGAGTGACTGAACTGAACGGAAACAAATAAACAAACAAAGACAATAAGCTCTAGATGTACATACATTTTTGAATTTCGCAACTAAGGATAAGCAACTATGGACCTATGTCGCCTCATGAATTTTCAAATTATATTTTTTTAACATATTAGTAACATAATCCCATGTTACTAATAAACCTAAAAGTGTTTAATATGGATATATATGTTTCATTCAATTGTTGCCATAATTATCTATTTGAGATAATTCATATAAGAATAGGGGATATATATATATATATATATAATTAAAATTCTTAATTCCTATACTGTTATGAAAGAATGTGGGCTAGTAGTTGAGAAAGACATACACTGTTCTCATCTTACTTTAATTTACAAACATTTCTGGATTGATAACATAGGAAACATTTGGTTAAGATCAATTTTTTGTGCAAAAGCTAAGAAATAATTTTGTTGTCTCTACTCTTTATACCCTCTCTCCTTAGTTTCCCTCATCATTTGGATAACTCCTTATTATTCCCACCTTAAGTAAATGTGAGTTTTTGCCTGACACACCATCTAGGAAAGGAAGCATCATTGTTTCTTTCACTTATTCAACAATGATTTATTGAATGTTTTGTTTTCTATGCCAGTCATTTTTCTAGTTATTGATGATACAGAAATAAACACAATAGGGGAATTCCCTCTTTTATGAAACTTGCATTCAGAAAGGAAGGAGAAATAAAGACATAAATGTATAATATGTCATAGTATGTCAGTGATACTATGTGATATCCTAAAAAGAAGGATAAGGAAATAGAGAAGGATGGAGGTGAATGGTGTTCTAGACTCCTCAGAGAAGGCCTCTCTAAGCAGATGAATTTGCTGCTTGGAGAAATCAAGAAATAAGGTCAGTGTGTCTCAAATAAGTAAGAGTGGTAGAAAATTATTCCTGAGAACCAAACAAAGACCAGATCATGCTAATTATTATAACATTTATCTGTATTCCTTTATTTCATTCTTTTACATTCCTCAGTTGAATTCTTTGAAATCTCAGTCCAAATAAACAAGTAAACATGCCAATTGATACATAATTCATATAAACACCAATGGCAAGACACTGGCTACTCAGCAAACACTTGCTAAAAAAAAAAAAAAAAAAAAAAGTACACTTCAAATAACACCAAGTTGAATCAATCAGAAGCTGGAATCAAGATTATCAAAAGAAATATCAACAACCTCAGATATGCAGATGAAACCACAAACGGCAGAAAGTAAAATGTAATTAAAAAGACTCTTGATAAAGATGAAAGAGGAGAGTGAAAAAGCTGGCTTAAAATTCAACATTCAAAAAACTAAGACCATGGCATTCAGTCCCATCACTTCATGGCAAATAAATGGGGAAAAAGTATAAACAGTGGAGATTTTATTTTCCTGGGCTCTAAAATCACTGAGGATGGTGACAACAGCCATACAATTAAAAGATGCTTGCTCCTTGGAAGGAAAGCTGTGAGAAACCTAGACAGCATATTAAATAGCAGACATATCACTTTGCCAACCAAAGTTTGTATAGTCAAAGCTATGTTTTTTATAGTAGTCATATATGGATGTGAGAGCTGGACTATAAAAAAGGCTGAGCACCAAAGAACTGAAGCTTTCAAAATGTGGTGCTGGAGAAGACTCTTGAGAGTCCTCTGGATAGCAAGGAGATCAAATGAGTCAATTCTAAAGGAAACCAACCTTGAACTTTCATTCAAAGGACTGATGCTGAAGTTCCAATCCTTTGGCCACTTGATGTGAAGAGCTGATTCTTTGGACAGGATCCTGATGCTGGGAAAGATTGGAGGCAGGAGGAGAAAAAGGCAACAGAGGATGAAATGGTTGGATGGCATCACTACCTCAGTGGACATGAGTTTGAGCAAACTCAGGGAGATAATGAAAGACAGGGAAGCCTGGTGTGCTGCAGTCCTTGGGGTTGCAAAGAGGCAGACACAACTTAGTGACTGAACAACAACAAATAAGAGCAAGAGATCAAAATGAAAAAAAAAAATCTTCTCTGCTATTAATAAAACAAAATAAGAGAAGCTTTCAAATGGAAAATACAAGCAGCATACCCCTGAAAAGTAAGACACATACATTTGATGGAGATTGTTTAGAGAGAAAATGTTTATGGATTACTTTTAAATGCCAGGTTAAACAATTCCTATTGACTCTCAAAACTGACAACAGAAAAAAGGACATATCAAACTTAGAAAAGGTAGAAGAAAACAAAATAGACTCTAATAAGAAATGAGTTTATTTATTCAAATCAAGATTTTGCCTTTAAACAAAACATCACAAATTGAGTGAGCTTTGAATTTAATGTAATCAAGGGTTGAAAATCTACTTCTCTAAGTTTTAATTTTCAGTGCACCTATAAAAATAATCAGAACTTAGGTTAAATGAACATAAATTAGGGATAATGAAGCTCTTTAATTCCAAGGGTAATTAATTAGCAGGTTCTTAATGATTTTTATTTTAGAATTAACTTGGGAATGAGTGCTATCCGCTAAAAGAATAACATAATATCAAGGTACATAAGTCAATAAATCAAATTTCCCCATGAATGGAATATGCATCAAAGTACTCTTGAGAATTGCAGGCAAGACTGAATTTCTTTTCTAGGTCCTATTCTCCAAAGCAAATTTTTCATATTTATGCTATCTTTTGAATGGGATGTGTGACTTATTCTGAATTCAGTGTATCTGAGGCTCCCAGCAGAATTTCCTTAACAAACACCACAGCTGTTAGGAAATCTGTCATATGGAACTTGATCTATGTGTTGTTTTATGAACTTCTAATACATTTCTGCTTCTGCCTCCAGCTATTCCTGAAAATGAAACTACATATTTGGTGGACACTAAAGAAACACTTCATGATCTGTCTAGGGTAGGTGACACAATCTCTTCAACTGGTCTCATATACTACACTTTTAAAATAAAAGAAGTCATGATTTAAACTACTTTCCCAAACCTAAGATTCTAATGTTTCTTCAAATTCAAATGTGTTGAGTACATTAACCATTGTTTTAACTGTTTTAGAAATGTATTACAATAAATATGCTTCCATTTTTAATGTGTCAATACTATAAATATTTTATTACATCTGAACACAAAGCAAATAGAAAATTATTTGTCCAAGTCATTTTTTAAAGTGTGTTGTGTGACATTTTAATATGTAGTCACACACATTTTCTAACTCACTTTATCATGTGTCCATACTTTCAAACCAAGACATTCATTTTTTACATTCTCTATAACAAAAAATTTGATTTGTAGTCAATGTTTAAATTATTTTATCATCAGTATTCTTGTAAATAAACCAAAGAAGAAGATATGCAAAACATTTGGCTCATATAAACATAGCATACGTCCAGGTCTGTATATTAAAAAAAAAACTCAATGAAAGTTAGAATTCTTCTTAATCATCAAATTCAAATACTCTTCTGTAATTACTTTAAAAAAGTCAAAAAAAGTTTATCAGATCCAAAGAGCTCTAAAGACATTTGCTTCCCAGAGGTTGTCAAAAAGAAAGACAAAAACTGATGTGGGAAAAAAATCCAATAATCTATCATCAAGAAGATGCCAGAAGAGAAAACCTAACTACATATATTGTCACATTTCCAAACCCTCCCTTAAACAAGATGAGATAATATTTTACACAACACCACATAAACAGGAAATGGGAGGAGTGGTGATCAATTTTAAAGTATTCTGTTGTTATTAATATTTTCTACTTTCTTTTTTTTTAGGTTTTCTTTTTTTTAATTTTTATTTTTACTTTATTTTACTTCACAATACTGTATTGGTTTTGCCATACATTGACATGAATCCACCACGGATGTACATGAGTTCCCAATCCTGAACCCCCCTCCCACCTCCCACCCCATATCATCTCTCTAGGTCATCCCAGTGCACCAGCCCCAAGCATCCTGTATCCTGTATTGAACCTAGACTGGCGATTCATTTCTTACATGATAGTTTACATGTTTCAATGCCATTCTCCCAAATCATCCCACCCTCTCCCTCTCCTACAGAGTCCAAAAGTCTGTTCTATACATCTGTGTCTCTTTTGCTGTCTTGCATACAGGGTTATCATTACAGTCTTTAAATAAAAAATAATTAAACATAAATAAATAAATAAAAATGCAAAAAAAAAATACTTTAAATGTCTCTATTTTTATCTCATCATTCATAGCATTTAGGTATGGCATATAATTTGAAAAATCCAACTCACACCTTCCTTATAGTTTCCCACATTTCATGTTTGAGCATCTAATTTTTATGATCTTCTATTAATTACAATTTATACAAAATAGACATTGCAAAAAAATAATAAAGTCCTTAGATTACTCACCACATAAAATACATCTGCTGAAAAATCAAGACTAGTGGGTAATTGTGCAAACTCTATCATTTCCCAAATTTTATGATAGTGAATCATTTTGAAACTTGGAAATAATCCACACAGTAGTAAAAGAAACATTTTATATTATGGATATAACACTTCTTTAGTTTTGGCCTATATAGTACAATACTTATCTTAATCTCAATTTATAATACTTAATCTCAATTTATCATATTTTAATAGATGCTAGTTATCTATCACTACATAAAAACCTGTCCCAAATTTAGTGGCTTAAAACAGCAATGATGGGAGTTCCCTGGTAATCCAATGGCTAAAACTCCATGAAGACCAATGTAGGAGGCCCAGGTTCAATTCCTGGTTGGGGAACTAGATGTCACAACTTAAAAAAAAAAAAAAAAAAGATGTCAAGTGCTGCAACTAAGACCCAGTGCAGCCAAATAAATAAATATCTTTTAAATAAAATAAAACAGCAATGATATTTCTCAAATTCTGTGGATTTACTGGTTGGTTCTGCTTGTCACATTGGGGTTAATGAATGCAGCTTTCCTCAGCTGGTACTTGGGCAATGGGAGAAGTTTAACAATGTTCCCACTCATAAGCCTGAAGCCTTTGCGCTTGGTCTCTGCCAAGGTGCCTCAACTTCCCTCAGTGTAGCCTCTCATCTCCTTCTAGGCTTGAGAGGGTTTCTGCACAGCAGAGTGATGTCAGAATCCCAGGAGGGTGAGAAAGGAAAACCAGGGACTCTCAAAAGCTGGGATGTGCACTCACACAAGATCATCGCCACAATATTCTATTGGTCAAAGCAAGACCTAATGCCAAGATTATTGTTACAGGATCTCACCAACCCAGACCAATACAGATATTTCGATTTATAGTTCAGTGCTAACAAACAAAATCATTTGGTGACAGAAAGGCAAGGTTAACAGAAACCAATGCACTGGAGAGACCTGTTAGCCAAATGATTGGAAAAACTATAGCCCAATATAATTTGGAAGGCAGAGCACATGTCTACCTGCTCAAGAGGGGAATGTTTAAGAAAAATCATAATTATAATGCATGCTGGTTATGACTAGCTGACTTTAGTGATGCATCATCAAAAAGAAATGAACTCAGGAAGAGGACTGGTTGGTTTGCAAACAAAAAAATGAAATTAAATAGAACTGGGACAGGTGGGGCTCTGAAGAATTTGAAAAGCTGACAGTTTTTATACCCTAGAAGCATGAAATAAGAGTTTAAAAAGCCTTTGAGCAACAGAGTTTATTAAAAATAAGTGTTGCAGCAAAGATCAGATGGAGAGTGGCCTCTCCACCTAAGCCGGAAGATAGCACAGTAGGCTTCATTAAGTTAAAAGAGATTTCAAGAGGTAAGAAAGCAAAGACATAAATCAGGCTTGAGAATTATGTGTAGAAGACACTTTGGGTATAGTTACTGGCACAGAGAGTGACTGGAAGTTTAAAAAGATTAGAACTGCACTACCTTTCAAAGGAATTTATTTCTAAAGATACTATACATGCTTAAAACAAAGTTTGTTGTTTTTTTTTTGTCTATTGGGTATTCATATCTATTATAGGTTTAATTGTCCTCCTAACATTCAATATGTTCTAACCTCTGATACCTCAAAATGTGGGCATATTAAGAAATAAGGTCCTTTAAGATCACTGCAGAGGTTAAGTATTAAGATGGAAGTTATATTCCAATATTCCAATAAGACTGGTGTCCTAAGGAAAATGTGGACACACAGACACACAGGGAGAATGCCATGACAGGAAGAAGGCAGATTACCTACAGCCAAGGACACCAAAGATTGCCAACAAATTACAAACAGCTAGAGAAGAGGCATGGAACAGATTCTCCCTAATCATTCTCAGAAGGAATCAACTCTGCTTATACCTTTATCTCAGACCTCTGGCCTTCACAACAGTGAGACAGTAAGTTACTGTTATTTAAGCCAACCAGTTTGTGTGGTATTTTGTTACAGCAGCCCTAGCAAACTAATATAATCCCTTAAAAATACATGGATTCACATATGCACAAAGACACACACACACAACAAAGCATACAAAAATCAACAAGCTTTCAGTTCACCTTAAATCCAAATATCATTAAGCATTTCCACTTAGTTCCATGTGCAGAGAACATTCATGATCATGACCCCCAAAAATGACCAAATTGTTCTAAATGAATAGCTGTTGTATGCCTCATCCCTACTTTCACAGGAAGCAAACTTCTATTACTGTTGATTTCTAACACTGCTTGATCTTATTTCATTGTGGAGCAGATAACTTGACCTTTCAGTTCACAGGTTGCCAAGGGATTGTATTAGGACCTGACATCCATCATTAATGAATCTTGGATTTTTTTGCTGGATTAGTTGGGGCTTTGGCTTCTCTCTCCTGAGGAGGTGTTCTATGTGTGGATGTAAGTTAAATGCATTTTGGTGTACAGAAGAGTGAGTTTTGCAGTCACTGCTTCTGTTCTCCAATATTCTTATTTCCTTATTCTTACAAGGCACCTATAGATTATCTTCAGCTTTACTTACAATAAGCTGTGTAATAAAATGTTATCAGAGGTGATGTGTGCCACTTTCAGATCTGGCTCATGCAAACCTCCTTTGCATGGCTCAGCATGTCTTCCTCCACTTACACACTGAATGGAGAGGATTCTGAGGGCCAGTGTGAACAATCTCCCCCCATGAGCCTGAAAGTGTTCAGTATCAGTACTAAAATTTTGTGACCCAGGAAATTTTGTGCTTCAGTCCTGGGGAAACTGGGGCATTTAATCGTCCTGCAGAGGATACTGATTAAAGATCTCTCAAAGCAAAAGAGGAAAGAAAGGCCACTTTAATTATGTGTCAGGACCAGAGACTATATCAGTAGCTTAGACCCTGTGAGTCAGTTAGGAACCTTCAGCCTTCTTTGTCCTCTCCTTCCTATTCCCTGGCCTTTCCCAGAAAAGATCAGAAACTTTGTTAAACAGGCTTAGGTAGGAAAAGGAAAAGCACCAAAATAAAAAGAAAAGGGATCCAAGCAAGCCTTTCCCTCATCAGCAGTTCCAGGCAAAGTCAGGCCTTATCAACTACTGAAGATGACTAGGAATTGACCTACATTTTCTCTAGGGAAGCTCAAGCCCACTAAGCAGGCTTGAAGAGGCCAGGCAAAAATATTCAATTACTTAATAATATTCCACAAGCTTTTTTTTCCCTAATAAATTATTTTGAATAATATATAATATAATTTCATAGAAACTACAGAGTCCTGTTCTCTGTCAAATGAATTTTTAAATGATGGTGTGAATATTTGTAACAGAAACAAGCAGAAATTAACAAATTTTCCCAGTTTCACTAATAATGTGGCTATGAAAAACTATATAAGGACTCAATATATAAGTGTACAAAGCATTTTCTAAAATACCTCACTATTCCCTTTGGAAAAGATGAATATGTGAATAAACTGAATTATAATGTGGATACAATAATTCATTCAGTTTTATAACCATATATAAAGAGTACTTTAGATATGGAGGGCTTCCCTGCTGGCTCAGACAGTGAAGAATCTACCTGCAATGCAGGAGACCTGATTTCAATCCTTGGGTCAGGAAGATCCCCTGAGAAGAGAATGGCTACCCACTCTAGCATCTTGCCTGGAGAATTCCATGGACAGAGGAACCTGGTGGGCTACAGTTCATGGGATCACAAAGAGTCAGCCACAAATGAGCTATTAACATGTTCACACTTCACTGAAGTGTACTAAGCAATGAATAAATAACAACCTGGAGAGAAAATATTAGCAGAATAACAAAACATCTTTGAAGATGTACTTTTGAATATTTCTGCTTGTTAGCTGAGTGAACATATACATGGCAGGACCATCAAATGGGGATGATAGAACAATTCTGAATAATATAACTGGTATGTCAGAGCTACATGTCTCCCATCAAGCAGGAACAATCTTCCAAAAAGTATATAATTTATTTGGAAGAAAAGTAAAGTTATACATTTGGGTTTAAATATTTTAGTTCATGAGCATGACAAAACAGTTTTAGTGAGCCATAGTAAAAGTAAAAATTACTTTGTGCTATGCGGGATGCTCTTTATTAAACATTTTACATAGTATCATTTTCAGTCCTCTTAACAATGCTACCCAAGAGATATTATTGTTTACCTTCCTTCTTTTAATGTTAAGAAACTGTGGCTTAGATTACAAAAAAATATTAATAATAAAAGTACTAGCTCCAAATTACAATATTTGGGAAGCAATATTTTGGTGATTTAGTGGCTTAAGAGTTCAATTCATCAGTTTTACCTGTTTCTCCAATACAGTATTAGCACAAATGGTAGGCTGCTTCTTGCAAGAGAAGCACTAGGCTCATACATAATTGCAAGTGTTCTTCTTGCCAAGCTACAGCCTCTCCTCACTGATTACAAAGCCAGAGAAACAAGCTCTACTTGCTTCCATAAATGTATTGAGTCCAACATTAGAAAAATCCTGTTTTTTACTCTTGGCTTCACTACCAAGAGAGCAACTATACAACTGCAGACAGTTTCTACCTAAAAGGATGCTGATCACATGGTTTTAGGTTAAATATGAAAAGAGAACATGGAGAAAAAAACAAGAAATGGAAATTGGAGAGTGGCATTTCAGTGGGGTGTATGTGTATGTTTGGTTATCCTAAGGCCCATTTTTTCTTCTAAATTTAAACTAAATGCTTCAAGCCTCTCTCCACAATCTCCTGGGTCATCCCATGCACCTGCAAGCAACTGACTGCGATCTTCTTCTTACATGACATTCTAATTCCCATTCTCCCATCGTCTTATCAAGTCCGTTTCAACAGGTGCATCTCTAATCATGGTTACTGTTGCTACTCTCTGTATAATTGGCTCCAGTTTCATCCATCTCATCAGAACTGATTCAAATGAATTCTTTTTAACGGCTGAGTAATACTCCATTGTGTATATGTACCACAGCTTTCTTATCCATTCATCTGCTGATGGACATCTAGGTTGTTTCCATGTCCTGGCTATTATAACAGTGCTGCGATGAACATTGGGTACATGTGTCTCTTTCAATTCTGGTTTCCTCGTGTGTATGCCAGAGTGGATTGCTGGTCATAAGTAGTTCTATTTGCATTTTTTAAGGAATCTCACACTGTTCTCCATAGTGCTTACTAGTTTGCATTCCACCAACAGTGTAGGAGGTTCCTTTTCTCACATTCCATTTATTGCTTGCAGATTTTTGATCGCACTTCTGACTGTTTGTACTCATTTTTTTTTGATTTCTCTATAATGTGATGTTGACATTTTTCTTTTTTTCATTTTTTTTTGTTTATTTTTCTTTTTTTTTTTTTTTTTTTTTTTTTTTTTTTTTTTTTTATTTTTTTTCTTTTTTTTTTTCTTTCATTTTACATTGAGCATTACATAGTTCATGATTAGAGACTATGGGGGGGGATAAACATTTAGCTTGATTTTATTATATCATTTTAAGTTTCAGGAATGCATAATGTAGTTGATTATGAGCAAAGGAATAAAATATAAAAGTAAGCTCTCATCTCCCCTCTCTTTCATGAAACATGCCTTGTCATTTTCTAAGCGGATGGTTCTTTATCATCCTGAAGCTGCTACTAAAGATAGAATCACAGAGAGTATTTTAGGAGAAATGCTGAAGACTGTGGAATCAACTTTTCCACCTGATACTGTCTTCCAGCTCAGGAAAGCCAGGAAGGACCATGGCTTTGCCACTTGTAGAGTGAGCTGATTTTTGTTGTTGTTGTTGTTTGACAGCTCTACTTGCTATTAATATATGTTTACATACAGGACCAAAATAAGCCTTATTCTATATCCACTCTTTTCCTTAGCTAAACCAAATCTCTCCTGCACATATTTACCCTTTAAGTGCTTGAAGGTAATTATGTAGCTCACACTTACTTTTCTTCAACAGAACTATTCCTAATTTGATGTCATTTCTACCCTTAAACTGAGTTCCTTTATCAATGTCTCCCAAAAAATGTGAAACACATAATTCAATCTAATGGAGATCTCTCTAAAACTCTGACCAGAGGAGTAGACTATCTTAGATTTTAGTCTTTCAATATTCATTTCAGTTCAGTTGCTCAGTTGTGTCTGACTTCTTGCAACCCTATGGACTGCAGCACACCAGGCCTCCCTGTCCATCACCAACTCCCGGAGTTTATTTAAACTCATGTCCATTGAGTCAGTGATGCCATCCAACAATCTCATCCTCTGTCATCCCCTTCTCCTTCTGCCTTCAACCTTTCCCAGTATCAGGGTCTTTCCAAATGAGTCAGTTCTTCGCATGAGGTGGCCAAAGTATTGGAGCTTCAGCTTCAGCATCAGTCCTTTTAGTCATTTCAGGACTGATTTCCCTTAGGATGAACTGGTTGGATCTCCTTGCTGTCCAAGGGACTCTCAAGAGTCTTCTCCAACACCACAGTTCAAAAGCATCAACTCTTCAGTGCTCAGCTTTCTTTGCAGTCCAACTCTCACATCCATACATGACTACTGGAAAAAGAATAGCTTTCAATATTAGAGCTTCCTTTTGTGATCTGACACGTAACATTCCTAAAGTTTAGCATCTATACAACCAACTTTACTTGATTTGGAAAAGTTAACTCTAAATATATTTTCTTAAAATGCATTAATCCAGTTTTACCCTGTAACTTTAAATTCTACAGATTTACTAAGAGATTGATATTACTATTTCCAGATCTTTGTCATTGCTACATCATTTGATGCAGAAACATCCAAAAGAAAAGCTCATCTGACACCAGATCAAAGTCAGAGATTATTTTCTGGGAAAAAATATATAATATAAGCAATTTCTCACTGAGAAAATTACATACCATGTAAAAAATGCTAGAATCTTTTTTAAAAATATCATATAATCTAATGCAGAGAATGACGCACACAAGTTACATAGTACTATAGAAATCATTGTAAAAGTACAGTATGTCAATTATCATAAAATCTAAGTGCTACAAAAAGCTGAAAAATTATACTTATAAGACACTATTAGTTCAGTTCAGTTGCTCAGTCATATCCAATTGTTTCCAACTCCATGGACTGCAGCACACCAGGCCTCCCTGTCCGTCACCAACTCCCGGAGTTTACTCAAACTCATATGCATTGAGTCGGTGATACCATCCAACCATCTCATCCTCTGTTGTTCCCTTCTCCTCCCGCCTTCAATCTTTCCCAGCATCAGAGTCTTTTCCAATAGTCAGTTCTTCACATGACGTGACCAAAGTATCGGACTTTCACCTTCATCATCAGTCCTTTCAATGACTATTCAGGACTGATTTCCTTCAGAATGGACTGGTTGGATCTCCTTGCAGCCCAAGGGACTCTCAAGAGTCTTCTCCAACACCACAGTCCAAAAGCATCAATTCTTCAGTGCTCAGCTCTCTTTATAGTCTAACTCTCACATCCATACATGACTACTGGAAAAACCATAGCCTTGACTAGATGGACCTTTGTTGACAAAGTAACGCCTCTGCTTTTTAATATGCTGTCTAGGTTGGTCATAACTTTTCTTCTAAGGAATAAGCAACTTTTAATTTCATGGCTGCTGTCACCATCTGCAATGATTTTGAAGCCCCCCAAAATAAGACACTATATTCCAAGTCTTAACAGAAAAGTATTTGATTGGATTTCTCTTTTTAAACAGTCATTGTTTCCATCTGCAGCTCTTTTCAGAGAGAAAAATTTAAGCTAAATAGGAAAATATGGTGGAAAAGACACGACACCAGAGCAGAGAGTTTGGCTGTCATCTGTTCCACTGTCCTGAAATTAGGTGAGGAATTTAAACTTCCTAAGAATAAGTGGTCTCTTTCTTGAATATGAGAATCAACTGTGCTCAGTTCTAATCTCTTCTAAACTTTTTATTGATCTATTATATTATTTTAGATTAAGAATCTGTCTCAAACTCTGTTGGGTTTTCAAAGTTACTCCTTCATATAGCTAATTTTTTTAATTAAAATTTTCATAAAAATTTCATTTAAAAAGTCATAAAATTCATAATTTTTATGAATAAGTCATAATAATTTTTAATTGAAGCATAATTGATTTATAATATTGTATTAGTTTCAGATGTATAATATAGTGTGATTAAATGTATTTATAGATTATAGTTCATTTAATATTATAAACTATTAACTATATTCCATGTGCGTACAATTTATTCTTGTAACTTCTTTATTTTATACATAGTAGTTTGTATATCTGAATCCTCTACCTCTTTGCCCCTCTCCTCTTCCCTCTCCTTACTTATAACCACTTGCTGCTGCTGCTGCTGAGTTGCTTCAGTTGTGTCCGACTCTGTGCGACCCCAGAGATGGCAGCCCACCAGACTCCCCTGTTCCTGGGATTCTCCAGGCAAGAACACTGGAGTGGGTTGCCACTTGTTTGTTCCCTGTATCTGTAAACCTGATTCTGTTTTGTTATATTTGTTTGTTGGTTTATTTTTTAGATTCCCCATATTAGTGATATCGTATAGAACTTGTCTTTCTGTATTTGACCTAATGCACTAAGCATGATACCCTCTGGGTCCATCCATATTGCTGCAAATGGCAAAAAAAAATCTTTTTTTTTAATGCCTGAATAATATTTCATATATATTTATATGCCACACATCCTTTATTCATTCATCAGTTGATGGACACTTGAATGGCTTCCATAACTTGGCTATTCCAAATAATGCTTCTTTGAACATTTGAATGCATGTATCTTTATGAATTAGTGTTTTTGTTGTCTTCAGATATATACCCAGGAATGGAAATGCTGGATCATAGTAAGTGCTAAGTGCTAAGTCGCTTCAGTCATGTCTGACTCTTTGCAAATTTTGGTTAACCCTGGGATATTTTAGGCTTCTGGGGTACTTCTAACACTCTAAAAGAAGTAATCATTCTATAGAACTTACTTTTTGTAATAAACATCCTGTTTAATTGTTTCATATTAGATAATATTTCTCTGCTTTGAGGGAGATCACTGTAGAGATATGAATTACTTCCTCGTGCACTGACAGACGTTTTCAACATCATGCAACATGTTAATAACTGATAAATACAAAAAATACTTCTGTTTAAATTTTTAAGTGAAATGACTTTAAATATCAGAAGTGGGGCTTCTTAAGACAAGCATAATAAATTCTCCACTAGTGAAATACTAAGCCTATCATTCAGTACAAGAACAGTACCGTGACAGGACTGAATCATACATCTGAACAAGGCCCAGAGAGTGAACCAGGCTATCAGAGTAATCTTGCCACCTCCCATACCTCAAGACTTCCAGTTACATGACAAATACATATTAATTAAATATCTAGTGTCTCAGACTTCTGGTTGAAGACACAATAGCTGATAAGCTGAGGATATAGCTGGTTGTAATTCAGCAACTGTTATTGCCATGTGCCCGATGCAATGAGGCCAAATCCACACCAAAATATTGGAGTCTGGAGCAGAGAAAAGTTTATTGTAAAGAGACGGGTGACTCATGCTGTAAAAACTCTGAACACTCCAAAAGCTTTCAGCAAAGCCCTTTTATAGGAAAGATTAAGGAGGGGTATAGTTAGCTGTTGCAAACTTCTCGGTGTTAGATCCTTTCTTCTGGAGACTGGTTATGATGTTCCTGTAAACCTCCATCAAAACAAATGTATTCTCTGTTTTGATAAGGAAGGGCAAGGTTCAAATTCCACCCTCTAGGGTCCAGGCCTCAGATAAGAGGAGGGGTCCCTATGTAGGCTGAGCACCTTGTCCGGGAACATTTATCCAGAGGATCCAATTTGGGTCCTCCTGCTAGTGCCCAGGCCCAGCTGGGCATCCTCAGGGCCATGTCCCCAGACCCTGCCCAATCATCATCACTGAGGGAGCAAGGCACCCAGGACCCATCCAGCCCTCAAACTTTTCATTTAAACAGGAGAGAATCATTTGCATAGCAAATACCAATCAAATTAAATAGCAAATATCAATAAGGTTAATTCCCAGCTTGCAACAACTGCCCTCCTTTGAGAATAGCCCCAACCACAGAGGCAGATCTGAAATAATAATGTGCAATTCCCTTGCAACTTAAACCAGACTTCTGGCCATGTCCTAGGGGTGGACAGCTGATCTAAGCTGCACCAATTTTTGAAATGTGAATGGGGAGAGAGAAGTTGGTTGAAGCTGTGACCTTAATGGCAGTGTCCATATACTCCAGCTGCTGAGGCCTCCCAGGATTGAGACCCATGGAAACGACCACTTCCATTTGGTTGTGGAGGTGGGGATGGGAGAGAGGCTCACTGCTGATTCAAAGCCTGGGCCCAAACAGTAAGAGGTCATGGTGAGGGCTATGCCCACTGCAGGACACCATTCTCAGCCTGTCCCCAGGCTCCCCAGCCCACCAGTCAGCCCCAAGGCTGGAGGGTGTGCAGGGCTCTGGGAGAAGGCTGGAACTTGCCTCTCACCACACTCTCTACCACGATGACCACAACCAGGCTGACTGTTGGCAGAATTGGACCTCTAACGACTGCTAAGGGTCCTGAGCTAAGGGCTGACACCTGCGCCACTCCTAGTACACAAGGAAGTAGGTATCGATGCAGCTGCTGCTGCTACATTGCTTCAGTCGTGTCCGACTCTGTGCGACCTCATAGATGGCAGCCCACCAGGCTCCCCCATCCCTGGGATTCTCCAGGCAAGAACACTGGAGTGGGTTGCAGCAGTGATGTGTAAATAGCAAATCATTTTAAAGTTAATAAAATAAGAAACAAGTAAAAGAAATTTAAAAATATATATATGATGCATTTATCAAGTAATATTAAGTAATTTCACCATGATATCTTCATTAAAATCAGTTCAGTTCAGTTCAGTTGCTCAGTTGTGTCCAACTCTTTGCGACCCCATGAACTGCAGCACGCCAGGCCTCCCTGTCCACCACCAACTCCTGGAGTTCACCCAAACTCATGCCCATCAAGTCGGAATAGTTTTTTTTTTAAAAAGACAGTGGTCAGATCATCTCACCTTCAGTTTCATAAAAATGTGCAAAGAGTTGTATCTTTAAGCATAGCTTAGTGTAGGTGAGTAAAATTTGCCACTCTAACGTATCTCTTTAGCATGGGGATTAGTTTAGGATGATTATTTTTTTAAGAGTGAAAACTCAGGAAGTCTTTCTTTTTGTCTCACCCTTAGCTGCCTAATTTTGGAGAAGGCAATGGCAAGCTACTCCAGTACTCTTGCCTAGAAAATCTCATGGACAGAGGAGCTTGATAGGCTGCAGTCCACGGGGTCGCTACTAGTCCGACACGACTGAGCGACTTCACTTTCACTTTTCACTTTCACTCATCGGAGAAGGAAATGGCAACCCACTCCAGTGGTTTTGCCTGGAGAATCCCAGGGACGGCAGAGCCTGGTGGGCTACCGGGGTCGCGCGGAGTCGGACACGACTGAAGGGACTTAGCAGCAGCAGCAGCAGCTGCCTAATTTAGATATAAGGCCTATTCCTGGAACACAGCTATTGCCAGAAATATCTGCAAAGAATATGAGTTAGGTGCCGTGTGGAAAACTGGGCAGAGCCTACAGATCAGAGTCCACGCTATATTCATCCTCTCTGCAAGTTCAACTAAACATTTATTTACCAAATATGTGTTTTCACTACTCCCTGTGAATTGCCATCTTCTCTTCTGAATTCCGAAACTACTACCCTAACACCCTCTTTTGTCTTTAACTAAAAATGTTAACTAAGGTGTGGTGTGTTCAGCCATTTTGGTGAGTTATTCAGTTTTCCTGGGTCTCTCCCATGTACATGTTATTAAACTTTTTGATTTTCTTCTGTTAATCTGTCTCATGTCAGTTTAATTCTTAGATCAGTCAGAGAACTCGGAAGAGTAAAGAAAAATTTCTTCTTCCCTGACATTAGTCAAGTTCATTTGACAGTGTCTAAGCTAAATAAAGATTTAGTTGAGAATGAATTATCTAATCCATTAGAGATGCCAAGATAAATGACAGTTATGATTCAGTTTTAAAATCTAGACACAATTCTTGAAAATGTTCAGGAATGTTTAATGAATGTTTTATTCATCCATTCATTTATTCATTCTTCAGCAATTCATCATTCATGCAGTCATTTCTTAAGTATTCATGGAGGATCTGCATATGTAAAACTCAGAGTATGGAACTATGCTGGAAAACTTGAAAAAGGCTTTGTTTTCTTAAAGATCATCATCTAGAGAATGAAGGGTGTCACAAGATTAATCAATATGTAATTAATTATTTTAATTGTGGAAAGCACAAAGATAATTAAGGTTGTAAGGAAATGGATGATTAGAGTATCTGTTCTAATCTGGGTGAGTAGGGAAGTTGTCCATGAGCAATGGCCTACCAAAAGAGATGGCTAACAGTGGGAACAGCCTGCCCACAGAGAAGTATTTATCACAACATTATTCAGAATTGTCAGTTCATGGTGATAATAAAAAGCAGACAACACTTTTAGTTGGCTTTATTATTGTTTTAAACTTCCACATTTTCCACAAATAACAGGCGCCTGTTATTGCCTACAGCATAGAAAGGCTACTATCATTGTCTTGCCCTTGATAAAAACTGTCCCTGAGGCAGTGACTTATACATAAAATAATGTTTTCACAGAAATTTTAACCATGTGAAGTTAGTTAAACACCAGAATTCACATTACTCATTTATTCACACCAAAGGGGACTCAGTTGAAGAGCTACAAACAAATCTTAAATGTGGATATTGAGACTATTTAATTTCTCATACTCTGTTTTCCCCTAACAGTCCAATCTCTGCTTTTAGTCCCATGTCTCCAACTCACTCTTTTTCAGACTAACTTCACTCAACAATACAACGATGACAGACATTAAGAGGACAGACGCATAGGCATACGCATACACCTGTTCTAACTTACAGGCAAAATACAGACACACACACATAAACAATCTTTTGAAGAACTATTCTCAGATATTAGAGAGATTTCAATTCATTCTGATTTATAAACTTCTTATATAAATGTTGGTTTGTGCGATTGGTCTAGTCTCTGAAAAACATTAAAACTATAGAGATGAATGGATGACTAACAATTTCATTTTTATTAAAATTTAGAATAAGGATATATTCTGCAGAAGAGTTCTTATATTTTAGATATCTTGCTTTCTCATCTTTTACTTTGATTACATTTTCTGTATAACATATATTGCTCTTAAGTTAGTGCTAATTTTCTAAAATTTGAATAGAAAATTTTAGTTCAAAATACCATTTATCTTTTTTTGTTAATACAAATTTTAGATCTGCATCACTTCACTTTAAGCTGTGCCTAATTATAGTTTTTAAACATTCCCAAGTTGACAATTAAAAACTATGTAATGGTCAATTGTGCTTTTAGTTAGAAACGCGAATATTGATGCCCAAAGTAGGACTAATATTTTACACATGTAAAATAAAAGACTGTATTCTTAAGGGTTTAATGCTAATACATATTAATACAAACTTTTAAAAGTTTAAATATACATGTGCAATCAAAAGGAAAGGCAATCATTTTTATACTGAACAAGAAAATCTGTTTTGTTAAAAAATCATTATGCAAAATGAATTTTTAGTCCTATTTTTAGCCTTTTATAATTAGGAGACAATTTAATCAGCACAAATAAGTCATACTATTAGTGTCAATCTCATTATATATTTGGAAAAAACGGGAGTTAATTATGGAGATGTGCTAAATGGAAAAGAAATAGGTAAAAGTTTGGAGGATGTTAAAATTTTCCTTGAGTGCTAGGAACCTATCTTAAATTCCATGTTTTTAAAGATAAACTATGTTTGATAGGTCAAATATTATATATTGACTATGCTACAAGGATATCCTGTACAATACAGGGGATATAGTCAATTATTTTATTAAAAATTGTGAGTCATTATATTGTACATCTGTAACTTATATCTCTTGAGAAACCTATATGCAGGCCAGGAAGCAACCATTAGAACTGGACATGGAACAACAGACTGGTTCCAAATAGGAAAAGGAGCACGTCAAGGCTGTATATTGTCACCCTGCTTATTTAACTTATATGCAGAGTACATCATGAGAAACGCTGGACTGGAAGAAGCACAAGCTGGAATCAAGATTGCCGGGAGAAATACCAATAACCTCAGATATGCAGATGACACCACCCTTATGGCAGAAAGTGAAGAGGAACTAAAAAGCCTCTTGATGAAAGTGAAAGAGGAGAGTGAAAAAGTTGGCTTAAAGCTCAACATTCAGAAAACTTAGATCATGGAACCTGGTCCCATCACTTCATGGGAAATAGATGGGGGAACAGTGGAAACAGTGTCAGACTTTATTGTTTTGGGCTCCAAAATCACTGCAGATGGTGACTGCAGCCATGAAATTAAAAGATGCTTACTCCTTGGAAGAAAAGTTATGACCAATCTAGACAGCATATTGAAAAGCAGAGACATTACTTGGCCAACAAAGGCCCGTCTACTCATGGCTATGGTCTTTCCAGTGGTCATGTATGGATATGAGAGTTGGACCGTGAAGAAAGCTGAGTGCCAAAGAATTGTTGCTTTTGAACTGTGGTGTTGGAGAAGACTGTTTAGAGTCCCTTGGACTGCAAGGACATCCAACCAGTCCATTCTAAAGGAGATCAGTCCTGGGTGTTCTTTGGAAGGACTGATGCTAAAGCTGAAACTCCAGTACTTTGGACACCTCATGCGAAGAGTTGACTCATTGGAAAAGACTCTGATGCTGGGAGGGATTGGGGGCAGGAAGAGAAGGGGATGACAGAGGATGAGATGGCTGGATGGCATCACTGACTCGATGGATGTGAGTCTGAGTGAACTTCCGGAGTTGGTGATGGACAGGGAGGCTGGAGTGGTGCAATTCATGGGGTTGCAAAGAGTTGGACACGACTGAGCGACTGAACTGAACTGAACTGAACTTATATCAACTTTTGTTGTTCAGTCTCCAAGTGTCTGACTCTTCATGACTCCGTGGACTGCAGCACGCAGCAGGCCTCCCTGTCCCTCTCCATCTCTTGGAGTTTGCCTAAGTTCATGTCCATTGAATCAGTGATGCCATCAAACCATCTCATCCTTTGTCATCACCCTCTTCTCCTTCTGCCTTCAATTTTCCCCAGCATCAGGGTCTTTTCCAATGAGTCAGCTGTTTGCATCAGGTGGCAAAGTATTGAAGCTTCAGCATCAGTCCTTCCAGTGAGTATTCAGGGTTGATTTCCTTTAAGATTGATTAGTTTGATCTCCCTGCTGTCCAAGGGACTCTCAAGAGTTTTCTCCAGCATCACAGTTCCAAAGCATCAATTCTTCAGCATGCTGCCTTCCTTATGGTCCAGCTCTCGTATTCATACATGACTACTGGAAAGACTATAGCCTTGACAATATCAACTATACCTCAGTTAATAAAAGAAAGTAGGGGACTTCCCTGGTGGTCCAGTGGCTAAGCCTCTGTGCTCACAATGCAGAGGACTGGGTTTAATAATTGGTCAAGGAACTAGATCCCTATGCCTCAACTAAGAGTGTGCATGCCAAAATGAAAATCCTGCATGCCACAAGAAAGATCAAAGATCATGCATGCCACAACTAAGACTCAGCCAAATAGATAAACAAACATTTTTAAAAAAGAAGGTAGTCTATAAATACCAACAAATCATAGCCTAGTTAAGTATGAAGACACACATGTAAATCATTCAAATAATATAATCTCTGATTTTCCATAAATCTCATATGTGTATCTATTGTTTTCATCCTTAGTGATTTGTTTGCTCCTTGGAGTTAACTAAATTATAGGAATTTTATTTAGTGAGGAACTAAAAAAAATCACACCCCAAAAACATAGAGTATGACAGGAGCTAGGATTGGCTGGCCTTCCCTGGAAGGAAATCACTACCCACTCCAGTATTCTTGCCTGGAGAACCCCATGGACGGTGGATCCTGATGGGCTACAGTCCAGAGGGTCTCAAAGACTTGGACACAACCCAGAGACTATCACCTAACTGCAGTCCATGAGCTGTAGTAGCCTGCCAGGCTCCCCTGTCCAGGGGATTCTCCAGGCAAGAATACTAGAGTGGCTGTCATGCTATCCTTCAGGGGATCTTACTGACCCAGGTCTCCTGACTTGCAGGTGGATTCTTTACATCTGAGCCACCAGGGAACTCCCGGCTGACTTCAAATGTTCTTCCATTGGAACATGGCTGCCTACACACTTATCCATTTATATCAGTTCGTCAGGTAATTGAACATATTACATGACTGACAGTAAAAGTGTGGACATACAAGGTGGAAAGCGCGGCTTCTGGATGGGTCCTTTGCAGTGAAGCCCTAGCAAAAGAGGAGCAGAAGAGGCTCCTCCAGCCAGTTGCCAGTGACAGAGGACAGGTGATAGAGCAGATAAAACGCTGACACTGCCAGGTCGCGCCCGTCAAAGCTGTTCAGAGTAGGCAGAGGCCTCACTGCTTTGATGCAGATTACCTTTAGAAAGACTGATCTACCACGGGTTCAAGCTAAGCATCCACTTTCCATCCCAGAAGTCTGTAAGCTCTGGGCTTGGCAGCCTTGGAGACTGGGTTCTGTAGACACGAGTTTTTTTCAGTGTGGGGTGTGTTCCCCTATCACCTGAGAAACAGAGGTCTGTGCACGCACTTGATGGACACTGAGACTTGCAGAGTCACCTCTTCCCAGCCAAGCCTTCCCTCTGAAATTCCCTTCACCCATGTTGGGAACACACTAAAGAGCTCAGTGGGGATGGCTGTTTGGGTCAGTCCCTCTTTTCCAGCAGATGTCTAGCACTGTTCTGGTAGTTCAGCTCCTACTGGCCATCCATGTCAGCACTGGCAACTCATCTTCTATAATTCATGGGGCTGGCTTCAAGGTTCTGAGTCCTCTATCATGTGCGACCATGCACTGGCTGGGTAACTTTGGCATTTTTCTCCATTTCTGAGAGCTGGAGCCAGACCTCACTCCCTTCATCTTGGTGACACTGTCGTCAAAGTCTGGAATTCTTGAGGGGCAACAGCCCAACCACATTCTGTCTTGATGAACTCCTCTAAGGCCACACGATCCTACAATTGAAAAGCTGGGGGGAAACTCTCAGTTCAAGTGGCTCATGCCCATGTAGTCCCCACACATTAAAACAAAAAAATGGAATTTTATAAATTAAAATCACTGATGGAAAAAAAAATCACTGCCCTGTCATTCTCAGTGATTCATACTAAAGATTCTGTTTCTAGCATAAGGAAACAAATAATCTATGGGGGAAAAGGAAGTTGAACACTCAACCACTTTTAAACAAACATTATATCCTAAATAAAATTTTTAAGTCTTTCCATTTAAAATATTTGCTAACAATTGTATTTCTTACACATAATAGTAACTGAACTCCTTCCCCTAAGTTAAACAGTACTTTTGACATTTTGAAGTGGATAATTCTTTGTTGAGGGGGAATGTCTGGAGTTTTGTAGGGTGTTTAGCAGCATCCCTGGTCTCTATCCCCAGACGCCAGTATAACTGCTCCTTCTCAGATGTGACACAAATATGTCTTCCAACCGTGCCAAATGTCCCCAGGGAGGAGAGTCCCATTTGGCTGAGAACAACTTCCCTAAGCACTCTGCGGAAAGGTAAGAGAGGGAGAACACATAGCACCTGCTATAACAAAAGACTGACTCAGTGTCTTTAGATCTATAAATAGGAGTAAGCAATGAATATTTTAGATTTATTTTCCCTCTTTGTCTTTCAGGCAATGTATAGATGGTAAAGAATCTGCCTGTCCATGCAGGAGACTTAAGAGATGTGGGTTCGATCCCTGGGTTGGGAAGATCTCCTGGAGCAGGGCATGGCAACCCACTCCAGTATTCTTGCCTGGAGAATCTCATGGACAGAACAGCCTGGTGGGCTACAGTCCATAGGGTCCCAAAGAGTTGGACACGACTGAAGCGGCTTAGAGTGCGTGCGCACACGCGCGCACACACACACACACACACACACACACACACACACACACACACGTCTCCATAACGAGTGTCATTGAAGGAAACCAAGTAGAACATTCAAAAATGTTGGGATGAAAAGGCTCTTAAGGAATGTCCTAACTTCTGACCTGAAGGCAGGGTACTGAACAGGGGTTTAGTCAGAGATGGCAGTGGCACCCCACTCGAGTACTCTTGCCTGGAAAATCCCATGGACGGAGGAGCCCGGTAGGCTGCAGTCCATGGGGTCGCAGAGAGTCAGACATGACAAGCGACTTAGCAGCAGCAGGAGGTTTAAATTCAGAGGCAATTCCGCCAATTTACAGAAGTATTAGGTTGCAAGTGGCATTTTTTGTTTGGACAATCTGGATTTTATCAAGAGGAGTAGTAAGGGATAGCTATTGACAAAATGTCAAGAGAAAATGTAGGTTGAAAAGAACAGTTGTAGAGGACAGACACATGAGGGGCCTTAATGGAAAGTTCTCAGCCCTTCAATCCACTGTCCTTCAGCGTCTCCCCAGAAGTTAACACAGTGCAATATGTGCTCTCCTGTTGGCTGCAGTGAATTTCACCAGTAGCAAGGCACAGCTTTGGGTTCTCCTTTCAATAACATCGATAGCTTCTGTCTGAGCCCTAAATCTCTGTACATTTGGTCCCCCTACTTGGATTAACAGATCTGCTAAATACAGATTAGGAGTTTGTTTTGGAGGTATTCTGCTTTCAATCTGTATGAAAATGGTATTGGGCTACTAAACTCTACTGAACACCAGGTGTAATTAATTTATATTAACTCAAAACTCTATAATGTCCATGATAAGAGGAACCATGTTTTTATGGTTCACAACTTTTTATTTCACTAGGCTGTTTCATAAATGAATGAGTGAACAAATGGAAATTTCAGACAACAAGCCTATTTATCAGATTTTCCCACTCTGGGCCACAAAAGTTTGGTTCACGTAGAATAAAGCTAGCCAAGTTGTAGGTATGAATAGATACAGAGATAGAAAACAACATCTGAGAGCTTTTTTAACTTGGAATGTTATCAACATTGCAAAAAAAAGCTTAAAAAAACAATGCCACCCTTACTTTCCAATCAGGCCTAGAAATGATTTACTATCCAAGTCACATACAGTAAATCGAGGCATTTGATTTGATTCTACTGTACTTTTAGGCAATATGATCTTTTTACTTGAGAACAAGCTCAACCTCTTGTTGTTTATTTCTCTGAGTATGTGTTGCTTTTTCTTTCCACTATAGATTCTGTATTCTATCATAGGACTATTCTGAGAATCAAGAAATATAATGAAATATAATGCAGATAAGATACTTAGTTCACTGCTTAACATACTGCCAATATTCATTCAGACATTAACAAATGTTCAGTAAGGGTTTCATCTGTTAATACTTTACTATTCACTCTGAAGAATGAAAACAACTGTAATCAGTGCTGCCCACACGATCATTATCAAAACTGCAGTTTTATTGCTTGAAATTCCGTGATGCCTCTTCCGCAAGCCCACAGTGTTCTTGGTCTTTGCTATCTGGAATGTTTGGTTTTTACTGTCCCCATCTTGAGTTTCTTGAAGTGTTCTTAGTCTTTGGAACCATGAATGCTAGGAAAATGATCACTTTTTCAACTAAAACTTTGTTTTGATTTTCATGGAAAGCTCTGAATAATCCAACTTCTATTATAAAACCTTCTTCCCTTCCTGGTTGACTATGTGTGAAAAACCTGCACATACTTCACTTTCACTTTCTGCTTTTGTCTGCACCTGCTCTCACAACCAACTTGGGCGCCTCCTGCAGAAGCACAATCCCTACCCTGGTAGCTGGTCAAGAGGCTGCTGTTCAAGCACTTACTCCTCTCTCCAGGCAGCTGTCCTGGAATCCCCAAGGCTTTAATGTCAGTCTGATGATGAAAAAGAAATGTCCTCCTCCCTGCACACAGATCGGGGATTCCCATGATCATGAAGCACAGCACTGACCAGGTTCATGAGGACTGATACCAGTTGTGGGGGGCCACAGAGAAGCCGGTATGATATGCTTTCTGGGGAGGGTAAAGGAACTGTATTGTCATAGATTTCAACTGAAATTTAGTAGAATCACAGAAACTGTAACATATACACCACACAAATAAGCATCAAACTGATTTCAAACTGCCTCTTTGTATGTTGTATTGATTTTTCATTATTATGACCTTATTCTTAAACTTACTTGTTGTGATCCTAATTTTCTACTCAATCTTTGTTTATTTCCCACTGGGATAGTGATATAGTGTGATTATTTAGAAAGGCGCAGGAAAGAAATTAAGACTCCCTGCTAATGAGAACAAGGGAAGGAAAAGAAATGTGCCAATCTAAGTGTTCTACCTGTAAATTGAGCTGCCAGACAAGAGGAAATAAATAATGCTTCATCACAAATCTATTTTTCATGAAAAAAAGGCCTAAAAATAAATATAAAGCAAAATAAACAAATCTATTGTAGAGAAGCAACAAATATTTATAATACTGTATCTTTAACAATAATATTATAAATGTTAAATTATCTTCAGAGTATTACTATATGCAACTATAAACAGCATCATTTTCTGAAAAATGTAATTACTTTTGTAAGACACTAAACATGACATACTTCAGATATACACATATTAGCTTCATTTTAATTACAATACTTTATTACGTGGTATATAACTATAAAGGAAAAGTTAATTATAACATTATTTATATTCATATGTCAAATTGTAAGCTATTCAAATAGTAACATAGTATACACACACACACATATGTATATACGTATTTGTGTGTGCTTAGTTGCTCAGTCATGCCCTACTCTTTGCAACCCCATGAACTGTAGCCTCCTCCAGGGGATCTTCCCAATCCAGGGATGGAACCCAGGTTTCCTCATTGCAGACAGATTCTTTACCATCTAAGCCACCAGGAAAGCCCATATATAAGCATATATATTTCTGAATCATCTACCTGGTAAGTTTTATGTTTATTCATATTTTACCTTTAATCTTCATTTATTTTCTTTGATCCTTCCCTAAAATATATCTAATATAATAATGTGATGTAAATAGCTGCATTTTTAAAACAGATTTTACTATAAGCAACATAGACATTTTAAAATCTTCTAATTATTCAGATATAAATAAAAAACATATTTTTAAATGTTAATTATAGTGAAAAATTATATTCCATTTGGCTCCTCATTTTTAAATCAGTATTATGTGAATATTAATTAAATCCAACTGTTCAGATATATTACTCAGTTTTCATTTCCTCTCAAAATTAAGTTTTCATTGGCATTTATCTGATATTTGACAAAAATTTAAATTCCTTTAGCCACTTTCTTTGAATGGGTGATAAAGTTAATAGCTATGAACATGATTTGAGTTGGACTGGACACAAAGATCCAAGAAATATACTTTTATGATATATTAATTGCACATATGTGAGTGGCCCAAACAATTTCAGGAGACTTCTGCTTGTGCAGAAGTATGGGATAATTGCTAAGAATGATGACTCCTCAATCAAATAGATTTAGATTTAAAAATTACTCTGGTGTTTCTGAGATATGTGAACTTGGTCAAGTTGCTTTCTAAACCTTGGATTATTATTATTTTTTTAATCTGTATCACTAACCACAGTATCTGCTTTATATGGAAATTACTATGCTGGCAGGAGAAAACATACCTCACTTAATTGCTTATTAGGATGATATTACAGTATTATTTATGATTTGGCAACCTATTTATCTTCTTTTTTAGGGAGATTGCTTGGGAAAAGGATACAAACTTTCAGCTATAAGAAGATTAAGATCTGAGGATCTAGTGTGACTAAACTGATAACACTGAAACTTCCTAAGAGAACAACAACTAAATATTCTCACCGAAAAAAAAAAATAAATAAAAAGGTATATTTGTGAGGTAAGGGATGGCAGGAATTCTTTCACAGTGTGACATAAATGAAATCATCCAACTGTACACTTTATATTTTACAATTCTTTTGTCAGTTATACTTCAAGAAGAAGAGGAGGAGGAAAGGAAGAGGAAGGAGGAGAGGGAATAAGAAAGAGGAAGTCAAAGGTTGCCCGGCTGGGGTTGGTACTAATTAGAGTCAAATAGTTTTGGGATAAAAGAGAAGTAAATAGGAGAAAATTCAGTTTTTTCAAAAATGGGATCTTGAAAATGAAAACGGCATTTGATTTTTAACAAGATTTTGATCCTAATCTGAAATGCTTGCATGTGAGGGTAATTACTGATTTTTTTTAGACTGGGTAAACTTCTGAAGAAGGACATGGCAACCCACTCCAGTATTCTTACCTGGTAAATCCTATGGACAGAGGAGCCTGGTAGGCCATGGGGTCACAGAGTCGGACATGACTTAGTGACTAAACAACAACAAAATACCTTGAACAAAACTCCTGAATCATGGGCTATCTATAAATCTACATGCAAAATAGCAAAAATGTATTACTTTTGAAAAAGAAAAAAAACTTAAAATCAAAACCAAATTTTAGTGTTCAGTCAGTTCAATTCAGTCGCTTTGTCGTGTCTGACTCTTTGTGATCCCATGAATCGCATCACACCAGGCCTCCCTTTCCATCACCAACTCCGGAAGTTCACTCAGACTCACATCCATCCAGTCAGTGATGCCATCCAGCCATCTCATCCTCTGTCGTCCCCTTCTCCTCCTGCCCCCAATCCCTCCCAGCATCAGAGTCTTTTCCAATGAGTCAACTCTTCACATGAGGTGGCCAAAGTACTAGAGTTTCAGCTTCAGCATCATTCCTTCCAAAGAAATCCCAGGGTTGATCTCCTTCAGAATGGACTGGTTGGATCTCCTTGCAGTCCAAGGGACTCTCAAGGGTCTTCTCCAAAACCACAGTTCAAAAGCATCAATTCTTCGGTGCTCAGCCTTCTTCACGGTCCAACTCTCACATCCATAAATGACTACTGGAAAAACCATAGCTTTGAGTAGACGGGCCTTTGTTGGCAAAGTAATGTCTCATTTCATAATCCTTTAAAACATATTTATCAAATTCCCAAATTGATTTTTTCAGTTAATTTGGAAGGGTGAAAGATCTTCATTTGTGGTATACTGCAAACAGTAACAGCATGTTTACAATATAATCTGGACACCTATAAATTCACACCTATTTTAACATATTAGCATTTTTCTCTTATTGAATTTTATTTTTTTAAAGAATTAAAGTGATATAGATACGCTTAACGCTATCACATCTGCTTCACTCTTCCCAGAGGTAACCACTGTCCGGAAGTTGAAGTCCGTTCTTTCTATTGTTTTCTATACTTTCTTTAAATAGCATATGCTATTTAAGGTATTTTAATATTAAATATAGGTCTTACTCTATATATCTTTCAATAACAATCTTATTTTAATCTTAATTAATGTATCTCTCTGTAAAAATCTGATTTTACACAAGTCATCTTAATTTAGATATCTTTATGTAATAATCTGATTTTACTCAACATTATACTTTCTAGACTTAGCCATGTTGACATATATAGATAAAGCCCAACTATTATGACTACTGTAAATTATTCCACTGTATGACTCAATTACAATTTTATAATTATTCCCACATTGGTGGGAATTTACCTTGTCTCTAGTTTTTATATTTTATAAATAATACTAAATACATATCTTTTCTTCCTAGTCAAAATTTTATATAACATATTTAGGTATATATTTGTTTATCATACACAAGTGTGTATATATATACACACATATATATGCATATATTTTAAGTATGCAGAATTGCTTGTTAAGTATCAGTTCAGCACAGTTGAGTCACTCAGTCATGTCCAACTCTTTGCGACACCATGAATTGCAGAACGCCAGGGCTCCATGTCCATCACCAACTCCCGAAATTCACTCAAACTCATGTCCATTGAGTCGGTGATGCCATCCAGCTATCTCATCCTCTATTGTCCTCTTCTCCTCCTGCCCCCAGTCCCTCCCAGCATCAGAGTCTTTTCAATGAGTCAACTCTTCGCATGAGGTGGCCAAAGAAAGTATAGATGCATTTTTTAATTCACGAGTTAAGTTCAGTCACTCAATCGTGTCTGACTCTATGAGACCACATGAATCGCAGCATGCCAGGTCAACCTGTCAATCACCAACTCCCAGAGTTCAATCAAACTCATGTCCATCGAGTCGGTGATGCCATCCAGCCATCTCATCCTCTGTCGTCCCCTTCACCTCCTACCCCCAATCCCTCTCAGCATCAGGGTCTTTTCCAAAGAGTCAATTCTTTGCATGAGGTGGCCAAAGTATTGAAGTTTCAGCTTTAGCATCAATCCTTCCAATGAACACCCAGAACTGATCTCCTTTAGGATGGACTGATTGGACCTCCTTGCAGTCCAAGGGATTCTCAAGAGTCTTATCTAACAAAACAGTTCATAGCATCAATTCTTCAGCACTCAGCCTTCTTCACAGTCCAAGTCTCACATCCATACATGACCACTGGAAAAACCATAGCCTTGACTAGGCAGACCTTAGTTGGCAAAGTAATGTCTCTGCTTTTGAATATGCTATCTAGTTTGGTCATAACTTTCCTTCCAAGAAATGTGTCTTTAAATTTCATGGCTGCAGTCACTGTCTGCAGTGATTTTGGAGCCTGAAACAATAAAGTCTGACACTGTTTCCACTGTTCCCCCATCTATTTCCCATGAAGTGATGGGACCAGATGCCATGATCTTAGTCTTCTGAATGTTGAGCTTTAAGCCAACTTGTTCACCCTCCTCTTTCACTTTCAACAAGAGGCTTTGTAGTTCCTCTTTACTTTCTGAAATAAGGGTGGTGTCATCTGCTTATCTGTGGTTATTGACATTTCTCCCGGCAATCTTGATTCCAGCTTGTGTTTCTTCCAGTCCAGCGTTTCTCATGATGTACTTTGCATATAAGTTAAAAAAGCAGGGTGACAATATACAGCCTTCCTGTACTCCTTTTTCTATTTGGAACCAGTCTGTTGTTCCATGTCCAGTTCTAACTGTTGCTTCCTGACCTGCATATAGGTTTCTCGAGAAGCAGGCCAGGTGGTCTGGTATTCCCATCTCTTGTGGAATTTTCATAGTTTATAGTGATCCACACAGTCAAAGGTTTTGGCATAGTCAATGAAGCAGAAATAGATGTTTTTCTGGAACTCTCTTGCTTTTTGGACAATCCAGCAGATGTTGGCAATTTGATCTCTCGTTCCTCTGCTTTTTCTAAAACCAGCTTGGACATCAGGAAGTTCACAGTTCACATATTGCTAGAGCCTGGCTTGGAAAATCTTGAGCAGTATTTTACTAGCATGTGAGAATAGTGCAATTGTGTGATACTTTGAGCATTCTTTGGCATTGTCTTTCTTTGGGATTGGAATGAACACTGACCTTTTCCAGTCCTGTGGCCACTGCTGAGTTTTCCAAATTTGCTGGCATATTGAGTGCAGCACTTTCAAAGCATCATCTTTCAGGATTTGAAATAGCTCCACTGGAATTCCATCACCTCCACCAGCTTTGTTCATAGTTATGCTTTCGAAGGCCCACTTGACTTCACATTCCAGGATGTCTGGCTCTAGGTGAGTGATAACACCATCATGATTATCTGGGTTGTGATGTTCTTTTTTGTACAATTGCCACCTGTGTATTCTTGCCACTTCATCTTAATATCTTCTGCCTCTGTTAGGTCCATACCATTTCTGTCCTTTATCGAGCCCATCTTTGCATGAAATGTTCCCTTGGTATCTTTAATTTTCCTGAAGAGATCTCTAGCCTTTCCCATTCTGTTCTTTGCCTCTATTTCCTTGCATTGATCGCTGAAGAAGGCTTTCTTATCTCTCCTTGCTATTCTTTGGAACTCTGCATTCAGATGCTTATATCTTTCTTTTTCTCCTTTGCTTTTTGTCTCTGCTTTTCACAGCTTTTTTAAAGCCTCCCAAGACAGCCATTTTGCCTTTTTGCATTTCTTTTCCATGGGGATTGTCTTGATCCCTGTCTCCTGTACAGTGTCACGAACCTCCATCCATAGTTCATCAGGCACTCTGTCTACCTGATCTAGTTCCTTAAATCTATTTCTCACTTCCATTGCATAATCATAAGGGATTTGATTTAGCTCATTCCTGAATGGTCCAGCGGTTTTCACCACTTTCTTCAATTTAAGTCTGAACTTGGCAATAAGGGGTTCATGATCTGAGCCACAGTCAGCTCCTGGTCTTGTTCTTGCTGACTGTATAGAGCTTCTCCATCTTTGGCTGCAAAGAATATAATCAATCTGATTCCGGTGTTGACCATCTGGTGATGTCCATGTGTAGAGTCTTCTCTTTTGTTGTTGGAAGAGGATGTTTGCTATGACCAGTGCATTCTCTTGGCAGAACTCTATTAGCCTTTTCCCTGCTTCATTCCATACTCCAAGGCCAAATTTGCCTGTCATTCCAGGTGTTTCTTGAGTTCCTACTTTTGCATTCCAGTTCCCTATAATGAAAAGGACATCTTTTTCCGGTGTTAGTTCTAAAAGGTCTTGTAAGTCTTCATAGAACCGTTCAACTTCAGCTTCTTCAGCGTTACTGGTTAGGGCATAGGCTTGGATTACCGTGATATTGAATGGTTTGCCTTGGAGACGAACAGAGATCATTCTGTTGTTTCTGAGATTGCATCCAAGTACTGCAATTCAGACTCTTTTGTTGACCATGATGGCTACTCCATTTCTTCTAAGGGAATCCTGCCCACAGTAGTAGATATAATGGTCATGTGAGTTAAATTCACCCATTCCAGTCCATCTTAGTTCACTGATTCCTAGAATGTCAACGTTCACCTTTGCCATTTCCTGTTTGACCACTTCCAATTTGCCTTGATTCATGGACCTGACATTCCAGGTTCCTATGCAATATTGCTCTTTACAGCATTAGCCCTGCTTCCATCACCAGTCACATCCACAACTGGGTATTGTTTTTGATTTGGCTTCATCCCTTCATTCTTTCTAGAGTTATTTCTCCACTGATCTCCAGTAGTGTGTTGGGCACCTACCAACCTGGGGAGTTCCTCTTTCAGTATCCTATCAGTTTGCCTTTTCATACTGTTGATGGTGTTCTCAAGGCAAGAATACTGAACTGGTTTGCTATTCCCTTCTCCAGTGGACCACATTCTGTCAGACCTCTCCACCATGTCTCTACCGTTTTGGGTGGCACCACAGGGCATGGCTTAGTTTCATTGAGTTAGACAAGGCTGTGGTCCATGTGATCAGATTGGCTAGTTGTCTGTGATTATGGTTTCAGTGTGTCTGCCCTCTGATGCCCTCTCGCAACATCTACCATCTTATTTGGGTTTTTGTTACCTTGGATATAGTTATTTCTAATTTGTCTGAAAGTGACTGTACAAATTCACATGGCTACATGTATAAAACTTTCATCATTTCCATATTTTCACCCACAGTTTATACATGCTACTTTTGACATTTTTATGCCTTCAGAATTTCAGGCAGATCCCTTAGACTGATTTGCAAGTTCATTTATAAAATTTGGATATTTCTAGATTTAGGAATTGTCTATAGCTAAATGTAAGTTAAATTCAACTATATTTAAGTTTTCATTTAATACTAAGGGAAAAATTTTAACAATTAATATCAAATATCCCTGGTGGCTCAGTGGTAAAGAATTTTCCTGTCAATTCAGGAGACATGGGTTCCATCCCTGATATGGGAGGATCCAACATGCCTTGGAACACCTACGCCTGTGAGCCAAACTACTGAGCCTGTGTTCTAGAGCCAGGGAACCTCAGCTACTGAGGCCACGTGGCACAACCACTGAAGCCCATGCACTTTAGAGTCTGTGCTGGGTAACGAAAGAAGTCACCACAACGAGAAGCCCTCACATCTCAACTAGAAAGTAGCGACTTCTCACCACAACTAGAGAAAGTCTGTACAGCAACGAAGACCCAGCACAGACAAAAATAAGTAAAATTACTTTAGAAAAACTATTATCAAAATTATATTTTGAATTATCTGAATCTCTAACTATATATCGATCAGACACTGGAACCTATATTGGCTTCAGTTCAGTTCAGTAGCTCAGTCGTGTCTGACTCTTTGCGACCCCATGAATTGTAGCACGCCAGGGCTCCCTGTCCATCACCAACTCCCGGAGTTCACTCAGACTCACATCCATCGAGTCCATGATGCCATCTAGCCATCTCATCCTCGGTCGTCCCCTTCTCCTCCTGCCCACAACCCCTCCCAACATCAGAGTCTTTTACAATGAGTCAACTTTGCATGAGGTAGCCAAAGTACTGTAGCTTCAGCTTTAGCATCATTCCTTCCAAAGAAATCCCAGGACTGATCTCCTTCAGAATGGACTGGTTGGATCTCGCTGCAGACCAAGGGACTCTCAAGAGTCTTCTCCAACACCACAGTTCAAAAGCATCAATTCTTCAGCGCTCAGCCTTCTTCACAATCCAACTCTCACATCCATACATGACAAATGGAAAAAATATAGCCTTGACTAGATGGACCTTAGTCAGCAAAGTAATGTCTCTGCTTTTCAATATGCTATCTAGGTTGGTCATAACTTTTCTTCCAAGGAGTAAGCGTCTTTTAGTTTCATGGCTGCAGTCACCATCTGCAGTGAGTTTGGAGCCCCCCAAAATAAAGTCTGACACTGTTTCCACTGTTTCCCCATCTATTTCCCATGAAGTGATGGGACCAGATGCCATGATATTGTTTTCTGAATGTTGAGCTTTAAGCCAACTTTTTCACTCTCCTCTTTCACTTTCATCAACAGGCATTTTAGCTCCTCTTCACTTTCTGCCATAAGGGTGATGCCATCTGCATATCTGAGGTTATTGATATTTCTCCTGGCAATCTTGATTCCAGCTTGTGCTTCTTCCAGCACAGCCTTTCTCATGATGTACTCTGCATATAATTTAAATAAACACGGTGACAATATACAGCCTTGATGTACTCCTTTTCCTATTTGGAACCAGTCTGTCGTTCCATGTCCAGTTCTAACTGTTGCTTCCTGACCTGCATACAGATTTCTCAAGAGGAAGATAAGGTCTGGTATTCTCATCTCTTTCAGAATTTTCCACAGTTTATTGTGATCCACACAGTCAAAGGCTTTGGCACAGTCAATAAAGCAGAAATAGATGTTTTTCTGGAACTCTCTTGCTTTTTTGATGATCCTGCGGCTGTTGGAAATTTGATCTCTGGTTCCTCTGCCTTTTCTAAAACCAGCTTGAACATCAGGAATTTCACGGTTCATGTATTGCTGAAGCCTGGTTTGGAGGATTTTGAGCATCACTTTACTAGCATGTGAGATGAGTGCAATTGTGTGGAACTGTGAGCATTCTTTGGCATTGTCTTTCTTTGGGATTGGAATGAAAACTGACCTTTTCCAGTCCTGTGGCCACTGCTGAGTTTTCCAAATTTGCTGGCATATTGAGTGCAGCACTTTCACAGCATCACCTTTCAGGATTTGAAATAGCTCCACTGGAATTCCATCACCTCCACTAGCTTTGTTCATAGTGAGGCCTCCTAAGGCCCACTTGACTTCACATTCCAAGATGTCTGGCTCTAGATTAGTGATCACATCATCATGATTATCCGGGTCGTGAAGATCTTTTGTTACAGTTCTTCTGTGTATTCTTGCCACCTCTTCTTAATATTGTCTGCTTCTGTTAGGTCCATACCACTTCTGTCCTTTATCGAGCCCATCTTTGCATGAAATGTTCCCTTGGTATCTCTAATTTTCTTGAAGAGATCTCTAGTCTTTCCCATTCTGTTGTTTTCCTCTATTTCTTTGCATTGATCACTGAAGAAGGCTTTCTTATCTCTCTTTGCTATTCTTTGGAACTCTGCATTCAGATGCTTATATCTTTCCTTTTCTCCTTTGCTTTTTGCCTCTCTTCTTTTGTAAGGCCCCCCAGACAGCCATTTTGCTTTTTTGGGTTTCTTTTCTATGGGGATGGTCTTGATCCCTGTATGCTGTACAAAGTCATGAACCTCATTCCATAGTTCATCAGGCACTCTATCTATCAGATCTAGGCCCTTAAATCTATTTCTCATTTCCACTGTATAATCATAAGGGATTTGATTTAGCTCATTCCTGAATGGTCTAGCTGTTTTCCCTACTTTCTTCAATTTGAGTCTGAATTTGGTAATAAGGAGTTCATGATCTGAGCCACAGTCAGCTCCTGGTCTTGTTTTTGTTGACTGTATAGAGCTTCTCTATACTGACTATATTGGCTTACTGCATATTTAACCCATCACGCCACGTCCGAGGTCGGGTGGCCAGCCAGGAGGAGCAACCCTGCGTCTGAGGTCAGGGGCAATGGTCTGGAAGAGCCACCATGCTTACAAGACCAGAGTCGGAGGCCGGGAGGAGCCAGCCTGTGTCGAGGCCAGGGGCGGTGGCTGGGAGGAGAAAACCAGTGCCCGAGGCCAGGGGCAGTGGCCGGGAGGAGCAACCCACTTCCAAGGAGTGGTGGCTGCACTGGTGCAGGAGGGCCTAGAGGAGCTATTCCATTTTGAATGTCAGGAAGGGTGGTGGTGAGGAGATACCTTTCATCCAAGGTAAGGATCTGCAGCCCCATTTTGCTGGAGCAGCCTTGAAGAGATACCCCATGCCCAAGGTAAGAGAAACCCAGGTAAGATGGTAGGCATTGCAAGAGGGTATCAGACGCAGACACACTGAAACCATACTCACAGAAAACTAGTCAGTCTAATCACATTAGGACCACGGCCTTGTCTAACTCAATGAAACTAAGCCATGCCTGTGGGGTAACCCAAGATGGGCGGAGAGGTCTGACAGAATGTGGTCCACTGGAGAAGTGAATGGCAAACCACTTCAGTATTCTTGCCTTGAGAACCCCATGAACAGTATGAAAAGGCAAAATAATAGGATACTGAACGAGGAACTCCCCAGGTCAGTAGGTGCCCAATATGCTACTGGAGATCAGTGGAGAAATAACTCCAGAAAGAATGAAGGGATGGAGCCAAAGCAAAAACAATACACAGCTATGGATGTGACTGGTGATAGAAACAAGGTCCAATGCTGTAAAGAGCAATATTGCATAGGAACCTGGAATGTTAGGTCCATGAATCAAGGCAAATTGGAACTGGTCAAACAAGAGATGGCAAAGGTGAACGTTGACATTCTAGGAATCGGCGAACTAAAATGGACTGGAATGGGTGAATTTAACTCACATGACTATTATATCTACTACTGTGGGCAGGATTCCCTCAGAAGAAATGGAGTAGCCATCATGGTCAACAAAAGAGTCTGAATTGCAGTACTTGGATGCAATCTCAAAAACAACAGAATGATCTCTGTTCGTCTCCAAGGCAAACCATTCAATATCACAGTTATCCAGGTCTATGCCCCAACCAGTAATGCTGAAGAAGCTGAAGTTGAACGGTTGTATGAAGACCTACAAGACCTTGTAGAACTAACACCCAAAAAACATGTCCTCTTCATCATAGGTGACTGGAATGAAAAAGTAGGAACTCAAGAAACACCTGGAGTAACAGGAAAATTTGGCCTTGCAATGTGAAATGAAGCAGGTCAAAGGCTAATAGAGTTCTGCCGAGAGAATGCACTGGTCATAGCAAACACCCTCTTCCAACAACAAAAGAGAAGACTCTACACATGGACATCACCAGATGGTCAACACCGAAATCAGATTGATTATAATCTTTGCAGCCAAAGATGGAGAAGCTCTATACAGTCAGCAAAAACAAGACCAGGAGCTGACTGTGGCTCAGAACATGAACTCCTCATTACCAAATTCAGACTCAAATTGAAGAAAGTAGGGAAAACCACTGGACCATTCAGGAATGAGCTAAATCAAATCCATTATGATTACACAGTGGAAGTGAGAAATAGATTTAAGGGCCTAGATCTGATAGATAGAGTGCCTGATGAACTATGGACTGGGGTTCGTGACATTGTACAGGAGACAGGAATCAAGACCATCCCCATGGAAAAGAAAGGCAAAAAAGCAAAACAGCTGTCTCGGGAGGCTTTACAAGTAGCTGTGAAAAGAAGAGAAGCAAAAAAGAAGGGAGAAAAGGAAAGATATAAGCATCTGAATGCAGAGTTCCAAAGAATAGCAAGGAGAGATAAGAAAGCCTTTTTCAGTGATCAATGCAAAGAAATAGAGGAAAACAACAGAATGGAAAGACTAGAGATCTCTTCAAGAAAATTAGAGATACCAAAGGAACATTTCATGCAAAGATGGACTCGAGAAAGGACAGAAATGGTATGGACCCAGAAGCAGAAGGTATTAAGAATAGGTGGCAAGAATACACAGAAGAACTGTACAAAACAGATCTTCACGACCCAGATAATCACAATGGTGTGATCAGCCAGACATCCTGGAATGTGAGGTCAATTGGGTCTTAGAAAGCATCACTATGAACAAAGCTAGTGGAGGTGATGGAATTCCAGTGGAGCTATTTGGAATCCTGAAAGATGATGCTGTGAGAGTGCTGCACTCAATAGGCCAGCAAATTTGGAAAACTCAGCAGTGTCCACAGGACTGGAAAAGGTCAGTTTTCATTCCAATCCCAAAGAAAGGCAATGGCAAAGAATGCTCAAACTTCTGCACAATTGCACTCATCTCACATGCTAGTAAAGTGATGCTCAAAATCCTCCAAACCAGGCTTCAGCAATACATGAACCGTGAAATTCCTGATGTTCAAGCTGGTTTTAGAAAAGGCAGAGGAACCAGAGATCAAATTTCCAACAGCCGCAGGATCATCAAAAAAGCAAGAGAGTTCCAGAAAAACATCTATTTCTGCTTTATTCACTGTGCCAAAGCCTTTACTGTGTGGATCACAATAAATTGTGGAAAATTCTGAAAGAGATTGGAATACCAGACCACCTGACCTGTCTCTTGAGAAATCTGTATGCAGATCAGGAAGCAACAGTTAGAACTGGACATGGAACAACAGACTGGTTCCAAATAGGAAAAGGAGTACATCAAGGCTGTATATTGTCACCGTGTTTATTTAAATTATATGCAGAGTACATCATGAGAAAGGCTGGACTGGAAGAAACAGAAGCTGGAATCAAGATTGCTGGGAGAAATATCAATAACCTCAGATATGCAGATGACACCACCCTTATGGCAGAAAGTGAAGAGGAGTTAAAAAGCCTCTTGATGAAAGTGAAAGAGGAGTGAAAATGTTGGCTTAAAGCTCAACATTCAGAAAACGAACATCATGGCATCTGGTCCCATCACTTCATGGCAAATAGATAGGAAAACAGTGGAAACAGTGTCAGACTTAATTTTGGGGGGCTCCAAAATCACTGCAGATGGTGACTGCAGCCATGAAACTAAAATACGGTTACTCCTTTGAAGAAAAGTTATGACCAACCTAGATAGCATATTCAAAAGCAGAGACATTACTTTGCTGACTAAGGTCCATCTAGAAAGGCTGTGGTTTTTCCTGTGGTCATGTATGGATGTAAGATTTGGACTGTGAAGAAGGCTGAGTGCTGAAGAATTGATGCTTCTGAACTGTGGTGTTGGAGAAGACTCTTGAGAATCCCTTGGACTGCAAGGAGATCCAACCAGTCCATTCTGAAGGAGATCAGCCCTGGGATTTCTTTGGAAGGAATGATGCTGAATCTGAAGCTCCAGTACTTTGGCCACCTCATGTGAAGAGTTGACTCATTGGAAAAGACTCTGATGCTGGGAGGGATTGTGGGCAGGAGGAGAAGGCGACGACCGAGGATGAGATGGCTGGATGGCATCATGGACTCAGTGGACGTGAGTCTGAGTGAACTCCGGGAGATGGTGATGGACAGGGAGGCCTGGCGTGCTGCAATTCATGGGATGGCAGAGTCGGACACGACTGAGCGACCAACTGAACTGAACTCAACTAGTCATTATTTACTAAGCCCTTAATTTTGGTTTCCAAATTTCAGTGATATATATGGGAAAAGAAAAGTTTGTGAGGTGTATCTAGTCTTGGATCTTAAATAGTGAGCTGTAAACTAAGTAGCTGTATATGGAAGAAATGGAAATCCAATCTTTGCTTTCTAATATTTTAGAATCTAACATAGGATAAAAGCAAATTTAAAGAGTCATATCATATAATTCAATCTGAAATAAAATATTATAAGGTTCAGTTTTTAATCTGCAACATCCTACCTGTGAATTCTTGGGCAAGTTCCATAACCTCTCTGTACCTTAATTTTTTTGTCAGGAAAAATGTGATACTTCACATAGCTATGTAAAAAGTGAATGAGTTAATACACAGAAAGTATTGACACGGGGATCTCATACTAATATGTGACATAAAATGTTTGCTGTTTTTACAGAATTTTTGAGTAAAATATTAACTATCTTAGGATATCACTTAAACCATTTTGAAGTTTCATAGTCTTCTCATCTTCAGTAACCTCACCACAACACATTGTTTAGCAGAGCTTTTGAAAATATAACTACTGATCACTGCGTGCATCCTGCCCACTCAGAGCAGAACTGGTTAGACCTTGTTATTTCTTCCCATACACTTTGAATGAAAGTTCAAATTCCTAACTGTGGTGTACAGAACCCTGTGTGATCTGGACTCTGACTACCTTCCCAAACTCATCTCATCTCGGTCTTTCACTCACAGTTTCCAGTATTGGGTTCCTTAACTACTCGAAGCTCTTTCAAGCTTCTGAGCCCATGTACTGGCTAGTCCCTCTGCTTTTCCGTGGATTTATACCTAATTTGATCTCTCAGACTCTAAAGGATTCAGATCAAATGCAGTATCTTCAGAAAGCCTTCCACTTCTCAGTATATATAAAGTTTCCCTCAGTTCTCCAGCCCTGCCTTGACCAGTACCCACAACGCACAGTTTGTCAATATAAGTATGCTTTAGTATACACTGTATTTATGAAATCTCTCTTATATGCATATTTATATATTTACTTAAAATACATATTTAGACCAGAAGACATTAGTTGAAAACTGCACTCGACATTTGGTTATCCAAGTTGAAAAGATCAGTTAAAAAGTCTAAATGCTACTTCAACCCAATAGTGAATGAAGTCTGCATAAATTAAAAAAAATAATAATACCTGAAGCACATATTATCTCATTCACTGCATAATTGCTTCAGCCAAATTTAATATTCCCTTCAACACACTTAAAGAGACTTCATTAATGAAAAGGAAGAAAAATAAGGAAACAAAACTTTTCCATTTAAACAAATCCCTTCAGTTCAGTTCAGGTCAGTCACTCAGTTGTGTCTGACTCTCTGCGACCCCACGGACTGCAACACACCAAGCCTGCCTGTCTGTCACCAACTCCAGGGATTTACTCAAACTCATGTCCATTGAGTCGGTGATGCCATACAACCATCTCATCCTCTGTCATCCCATTCTCCTCCTGCCTTCAATCTTTCTCAGCATCAGGGTGTTTTCCATTGAGTCAGTTCTTTGCATCAGGTGGCCAAAGTACTGGAGTTTCAGCTTCAGCATCAGTCCTTCCAATGAACACCCAGGACTGATTATTTTCTTTAGGATGGACTGGTTGGATTTCCTTGAAGTCCAAGGAACTCTCAAGAGTCTTCATCACAGTTCAAAAGCAACAAATCTTTGGCACTCCTTTTTTTTATAGTCCAAACCACACATTGATACACGACTACCGGAAAACCATAGCTTTGACTAGACAGACCTTGTTGGCGATGTCTCTGCTCTTTAACATGCTGTCTAGGTCGGACATAAATTTTCTTCCAAGGAGCAAGTGTCTCTTAATTTCATGGCTGCGGTCACCATCTGCAGTGATTTTGGAGCCCCCAAAAATAAAGTCTGACACTGTTTCCCCATCTATTTCTCATGAAGTGATGGGACCAGATGCCATGATCTTGGTTTTTTTAATGTTGAGTTTTAAGCCAACTTTTTCACTCTTCTCTTTCACTTTCATCAAGAGGCTTTTTAGTTCTTCTTCACTTTCTGCCATAAGGGTGGTATCATCTGCATATCTGAGGTTATTGATATTTCTCCCAGCAATGTTGACTCTAGCTTGTGCTTCATCCAGCCCAGCGTTTCTCATGATGTACTCTGCATATAAGTTAAATAAGCAGGGTGACAATATACAGCCTTGATGAACTCCTTTCCCTATTTGGAACCAGTCCTTTGTTCCGTATCCAGTTCTAACTGTTGCTTTCTAACCTGCATACAGATGTCTCAAGAGGCAAGTCAGGTGGTCTGGTATTCCCATCTATTTCAGAATTTTCCACAGTTTGTTGTGATCCACATAGTCAAAGGCTTTAGTATAGTCAATAAAGTAGATGTTTTCCTGGAACTCTTTTGCTTTTTTGATGATCTAATGAATGTTGGTAATTTGATCTCTGGTTCCTCTGCCTTTTCTAAATGTAGCTTGAACATCTGGAAGTCCACTGTTCACTTACTGCTGAAGCCAGACTTGGAGAATTTCGAGCATTACTTTGCTAGCGTGTGAGATGAATGCAATTTTGTGGTAGTTTAAACATTTTTGGCATTGCCTTTCTTTGTGATTGGAATGAAAACTGACCTTTTCCAGTCCTGTGGCCACTGCTGAGTTTTCCAAATTTGCTGGCATATTGAGTGCAGCACTTTCACAGCATCATCTTTTAGGATTTGAAATAGCTATACTGTAATTCCATCACCTCCACTAGCTTTGTTCATAGTGAGCTTTCTAAGGCCCACTTGACTTCACATTCCAGGATGCCTGGCTCTAGACTGGTGATCACACCATCGTGATTATCTGGGTCATGAAGATCTTTTTGGTATAGTTCTTCTATGTATTCTTGCCACCTCTTCTTAATATCTTCTGCTACTGTTAGGTCCGTACTATTTCTGTCCTTTATTATGCCCATCTTTGCATGAAATATTCCCTTGGTATCTCGAATTTTCATGAAGAGATCTCTAGTCTTTCCCATTGTATTGTTTTCCTCTATTTCTTTGCATTGATAACTGAGGAAAGTTTTCTTCTCTCTCCTTGCTACTCTTTGGAACTCTGCATTCACATGGGTATCTTTCCTTTTCTCCTTTGCTTTTCTCTTCTCTTCTATTCTCAGCTATTTGTAAGGCCTTCTCAGACAACCATTTTGCCTTTTTGCATTTTTTTTTCCCTTGGGTGATGTCTATGTGTAGAGTCTTCTCTTGTGTTGTTGGAAGAGGGTGTTTTCTATGACCAGTGTGTTCTATTGGCAAAACTCTTATTAGCCTTTGCCCTGCTTCATTCTGTACTCCAAGGCCAAATTTGCCTATTACTCCAGATGTTTCTTGACTTCCTACTTTTGCATTCCAGTTCAGTTCAGTTTAGTTCAGTCACTCAGTCGTGTCTGACTCTTTGTGACCCCATGAATCGCAGCACACCAGGCCTCCCTGTCCATCACAGTCACCTATAATGAAAAGGACATCTTTTTTTGAGTGTTAATTTTATAAGTTCTTGTAGGTCTTCATAGAACCATTCAACTTCAGCTCTTCAGCATTACTGGTTGGGGCATAGACTTGGATTACTGTGATATTTTGCCTTGGAAATGAACAGAGATCATTCTGTCATTTTTGAGATTGCATCCAAGTACTGTATTTCAGACTTTTTTGTCGACTATGATGGCTACTCCTTGCTTCTAAGGAATTCTTGCCCACAGTAGTAGATATAATGGTCATCTGAGTTAAATTCACCCATTTCAGTCCATTTTAGTTCACTGATTTCTAAAATGTCTATATTTACTCTTGCCATCTCCTGTTTGACCACTTCCAATTTGCCTTGATTCATGGAGCTAACATTCCAGGTTCCTATGCAATATTGCTCTTTACAGCATCAGACTTTACCTTTATCAGCAGTCACATCCACAACTGGATGTTGGTTTTGCTTTGGCTCCATCTCTTCATTCTTTCTGGAGTTATTTCTCCACTGATATCCAGTAACATATTGCGCACCTACTGACCTGGGGAGTTCATCTTTCAGTGTCTTATATTTTGCCTTTTCATACTGTTATAGGATTCTCAAGGCAAGAATACTGAAGTGATTTGCCATTCCCTTGTCCAGTGGACCACATGTTGTCAAAAACTCTCCACCATGACCATCTGTCTTGGGTGACCCTACATGGCATGGCTCATAGTTTCATTGACTTAGACAAGGCTGTGATCCATGTGATCAGATTAGACTGTTTCCTGTGCTTGTGGTTTTCAGTCTGTCTGCCCTCTGATGGAGAAGGGTAAGAGGTTTGTGGAAGCTTCCTGATGGGACAGACTGACTGAGGGGGAAAGGGTCTTGTTTTGATAAGTTTTAATATGCTCAGTAAATCTTTAATCCAATTTTCTGTTGATGGGTGGGGCTGTGTTCCCTCCCTGTTTTTTACCTGGGGCCACACTATGGTGATGGCAACCCACTCCAGTATTCTTGCCTGGAGAATCCCATGGACAGAGGAGCCTGGTGGGCTACAGTCCATGGGGTCGCAAAGAGTTGGACACGGCTGAGTGACTTCACTTTCACTTTCAAACTATGGTGAAAGCAATGAAGATAATGGTGACCTCCTTCAAAAGGTCCCCCGCATGTACTGCTACACTCAGTGCCCCCAGCCCTGCAGCAGGCCACCAGGGACCCAGGCCCCCGCCGGAGACTCCTGTACACTTACAGGCAAGTCTGGGTCAGTCTCTTGTGGAGTCACTGCTCTTTTCTCCTTGGATGCTTAATAAAATAAGTATGAAGTTATTGCCAATACATTATTTAATAACTTTTATTTAAGGACTTAGATTTATTCTTGATTTAATTGTAAGAGAAAAATTATTTTTTTCTTGCAAAATGAATATAAATGATTATTCCTACTTATAAAAATACCATAGCACTTCTAGAAAAAATAGAGTCATATAACTCTGAGGGACTTGGTATGATTATCATCCCATGAAGAATCAATACTTTGTCCTCTTTAAATAGACTGCAGTTTTTTAAATATTATATTTTGTAAATTAGGTTGCAAGTTATGAAGAAATAAATGAAAGAATGTATAGGCCTTGAAGGCTGATGAGAAATAAGAACTTCACTTCCTGGGATTGTCTGAAGTAGATACAATCAAGGCATGCTTATGCTAAAGAGAACTACATTTACTACAGAAAAATGTTGCATTAAAGTTGATAGGCAGTGTGTGGTTCTATTTCTCTCTATATCTGCAGTTACATTCTATAGTCAAGCTAATATTCACAATGATGACATGGATATTGCAAACTTTTCAGCCATCAAAGAATGAATTATATTTAGTGAATCACACTTACAAAGTATAATCGTACAGGTGGAATATATTTTCCATTATAAATTTTTAAAGCTTTTTACAATTTTAATTTAAAAATATTTTTAATAAAATTGAAAGTGAAAGTGAAAGTGAAGTCGCTCAGCCATGTCTGACTCTTTGCGACCCCATGGACTGTAGCCTACCAGGCTTCTCCGTCCATGGGATTCTGCAGGCAAGAATACTGGAGTGGGCTACCATTTCCTTCTCCAGGGGATCTTTCCGACCCAGGGATAAAATACATTTTTAAATTTGTCTGAGAATATTTGATTCATTATGTTAACCAACAGTTTTTGCTCAATAGGATTTTTACTCAGTGGTGACATCAACAGTTAAGAAATTTGAAACCGAAGATTTTAAAATGCATATATCTCAGGGTTCATTAAAACAACCAAAAACCCGCACCTGTATAAATTTTCACCCAAGTAAGCTTTTTTTTGAATCCTGAGTAAAGGCATTTCCTTGGAGAGTATATATACCCTTAAGAGAGATAAAGAACAAATGTGAGCAGATCTAACAGTCATTGTTATTTGATTATTCTTTAAATGGGATCGTGTTACAGACAATCCACAATTTTAAAAATAAATATATTTTTACCATCAATATACTCAATAAAAAAGGCTGGAAAGTTTTAAAAAAGTAGAAAGAAGGACCTAAGCTAAAAATACAATGCTCAGAAATAGCCATTTTTAATTTTATAGTGTATTTCCTTCTCAGCTTTTGACTCTATGTATTTTCTCTAATAAGTAAAAGCATACTTCACTTCTGAGGTGATACTAATGGTACAGAATCTGCCTGCCAATGCAGGAGATGCAAGAAACGTGGATCAATACCTGAGTTGGGAAGATCCCTTGGAGTACACACATAAACATATGCAGATTATTTCTAAATAATTTTCAGTGTTTGTTTTTATTAAAGTAATATATAACATTGGAAAGTATTAAAAGTAAAAAGGCTAAAACCATCATGAACATATTCACTTTAAGTTAAGTGCTACTATTATGTTGGTGTGTATTATTGATTTTTTATATTCCTATATTTTTCACAATTAAAAATACACAGTTTATATTTATTTTTACATTACTATTACAGGAAAACAAAAATTCTTAGCTAGAATATTATAAAATATTTTTGACACAAGTAATTTTTCTAGTTAAAAAATTCATGAATGATCAAAACACATTTTTAGATGCAGAAACATCTTTTTAATCTCAAAGACCATGATTTTAACTAATTTTCTTTATCATTATCCTGACTTTGGTGAGAATTTCATTAGTAAATTATTATATATATTCTTGAAAGGTAATTTATTTTTAAATAGATATACCTACACAAGTGGTTGAAATATTAAAATAAGTGAGAAAGATGCATGATCACTACTGTTCTTGGCATAGAAACAGTCATAACACAATTTCATCAAGATTTAAGTTTTTTAAAATGTAAATAACTCTGTCTATTCAGCACTGGGAATATCTCTGGGTCTCTATACATTCACACTCCTTGAAATCTAAACTTGGCACAATTGGAAAATGCATCTAAAGATTTGGCAAATTGTCTGTAAATCTTTACTACAGCAAGACAAGTTGTTTGTCCAATTGTTGTTGTCAAACATTAGGTCGAATTTGCAAAATTTTCATACATTTTTATTCCACATTTCACAGATTCCAATAGCACAATAAATCAGTAACATAATCATAAGCTCTTTTTCACTCTGATTTGGAGCATTTGATTTTTTCTATAATTTTTGAATTTAGAAAAATTATATCTGTTTTCCTCAAAAAACATTTTTCATTCCTATATACATAGGAAATTTAGTATATTTGTATAAAATTATGACATGGTATGGTAAGTCATGTTTCCTTTAAAATATAAATTAAATGTAGATTTTGACACTAAATTTTATATTTGTTAAGAATGAAGTTTTTATATAAGCATCTGAATAAATCATAGGCCTTTTTACAAAGAAATAAGGCCCAGATTATATATTTTATATACTTTTATGAATTTATACTCCCTTAAGGGCACATCATTTTATCCATAATTGATAAAGGAATATAATATGAAATTACCCTGAATTTCAAATGGGATGCTTGGAAAATTTGTAACTACTTAGCTCACAGTCCATAGTTTGTTAGCTATATTTTAAAGACCACTAATATTCCAGTTACTTGAGTTTATGGTATATTAAGTTTTAATTTACTTAAAAGTAAAACAACAAGAAAGTGAAACATTTACTTTAATTACAAAAGGGTTAAATTGTATTTGTATTCATTTTCTATTATTTTAAGGCCAAAAGAATCTTTCATGGGGAAAACATTCAAATTACCATAAGCTTACATATTTTGTTTATAGCTATAAATTAAAAATCAACTACAAGCAAACTGCATTTCAAACATTAATTAAAAATTGCAGACTTCCAGTGGATGGCAGGAAGGGCTTCAAGTTAATTTAGCTCTTTTAATTCAATCTGACTGACTTAATTATACTGCCATACTTGGTTGAAACAGAAGTATTTTTTCTTTCATTTCACGAAATTAAAATACATGAAACTTCACTATTCTTTCCTGAAATAATGGTATAATACACAGTAGATTTTAAACATTACTGACATCATATGTAAAGCTGCAGAATAATGATCTAATTTATTTGCTAAATTCCACCATGTGTTCTTTTCACTTATATTATAAGCAATTTTCTGCAGGCTATTTATAAAGGGTTATTTGTGTCTCAGAGAAGGTCTTTGCTGAGGCATAATGAATAAAAACTAATGGCTGTATTCATATTTTTTTTCTGAATTTGTTCAAGATTTGCTCATGCTCATTTCTGTTCCATTTGTTGGTGAGGCTGAGACGCTCTATGTGAAAACGTATTTTATCCTAGGCCAGATCTTCTCTATAGTATGACCAAACCAAACATTTTAGATTGCTTATTTCCATCATTTACCTTTCCTTCCCATAAACCAAGTTTCATTGCCTTACCCACCAATGATACTTATTAATAACTTATCTCAGAAGCAAAATATTCAAGATATCCTAGGCTGGCCCATGCTTGTGTGCCAATTATGTGCTTCAGGAAGGAATTCATGTATTATGTTCATTATTATCGATAAATTTTCTGGTCCAGAGCAGAGGTCCTTGTGAGAACATCTGAAATTTGATAGTGTTAAGCTTCACTTCAAATTTCACGAAGACAGCTATTTAAGCTTTCTAATTTAGAGAGCTACACTGAAAACAGATCAAATCTACCTTTTATTGAGCATCATATCTTCGTGACACTAGAGTATAGTCAACACATAATCAGGATTTGCATGTAGTGAACTTTGGTCACCTGGATCACCCACTATTGAAATAACCAGAATCACAGTGTTCTAAAAATGGAAGAAAAATTAAAGATTTCGTCTTACAGGGTAAAATAGGAAGCCTCAAAATTTCACCATGGTGAATGTCCCTAAATCATGCAGTTAGATATTAGCAGACAGGAATAAAAACTTTGCTTAGTTGACACTGAGGTCAAGGAACTAAGGACAGTGTCAGCAATTTAAAAAATGATATTCATATATAAGGATTTAATAACAGTTAATCACAGAGGTTGATTCCATCTTTCTTACATCAGGGTCTCTAATCAGATGACTTTAACCACATTCTCCTTCCCATACTTTGACATATCCATCAGTTATGTACTCATCAGATAAGCCCTGCCATGAATCCAATGAGAAGTGCCATGAAAGCACCATTAATTCATACTACACATCTTTCTCCCTTTCACACCCATTGTCATTATACTCCTACAACTTTCAGACTAATTCTAATTGATGGATTCCATCAGCAAATTAAAAAAAAACAGTACTCTCTAGACTTCAGTGATGAAAAACATACAGAGTAAAACAGTATGGTCTTTGGAAAAGCAGCACTTTGTTATCTTTATGGTACAGAGAGAAAGACAAATTAAGGGAAGAATGCTGTGCAAGCCTTTTTTATTGCTTTTATGATAATAAGGAGATAGTCTTTATTTGTTTTGACTGGGTGGTGCAACTACACTGTCCTGCTACAATTTATTGATTTGGTTAAAAATCAGTGGATGCCTGATTGAAAACTTACAGGTGTTTCTTTCTGATAGTTTATATTTGCAATTTAAATTTTATTTGTAGGTTTAAATGGCTCATAAACAACTACTGGGTTCACGTCTCTGAAGAATAACCTACATTTCATGAAGTAATTTTTTATTAGCATTCAGTTGTAATTCATAAATTAATCTTTTTTTGATAAGGAGATAGGTGACATTCATTGTGAAGGAAGTTAGAAAGAGAAACTGATTGCAAAGCAATCTTTACTGGAGGCAAAAATATGACTGCTTTATATATAATATTATAAGGGAGAAATTATAACAATATTTTTACATATTCTTAAAGTTTCAAATTAAAATCAAACCTCCATTGTGACATTTACTGTGTAACTAAAAACACTCTTCATTTTTATGTAAGCTTCCTTTTGTGGTGTCTCTGTCTAAAATTCAGACTTAAGGTATAAATTTAGATGAACTACTTGAGAAAACCATCCATAAAAATGATTCACTGCAAAATGTGAAGAGTATCTGAGTGTTCCCAAATAGTGCCACAAGCCTGAGGTACTATTGCAATGTAAAGTAACTTGCACTGTTGTAAACCAAGCAGCCACAGTAATTTTTAAAGAAACCATCCTTAATCTGTCTCTATTATCCTTCACTAATAATGGAAATAATCCTACTGAATGCTGAAATGTGCTTCTGATGCTTGTCTCAAATTCTGCGATCGGCTGGAAAGCACCAGTGTTTGTCTATCAACTGGAACAGGCACCCTCACTTCAAGCCACTGACTTTTCTGCTTGAAAAAAGAGGCTGAGGGTGCTGAACAGTAATCCACATATTTTCCTCCATTTTATAACACGAATATGTACATTTTAACTTGAATGGCAGAACTCTGCACCTACAGGTAAAATCCATAATTATAAATTGACCTGGCCAAGGACTGGAAAAACTAACGCTTTACCATCTGAGCCACTGGGGAAGCTTCTACCTTTACATTCAGAAATTTGAATAATTACTATGATTATAGTTTGTTCATGATTGGGAAACAGAACTATTCTTAGTCTTCACCCTCTTTGTCAAATTTCTCAATTTTCATCTGCTAAATCTGGAAAACTCAGCAGTGGCCACAAGACTGGAAAAGGTCAGTTTTTCATTCCAATCTCAAAGAAAGGCAATGCCAAAGAATGTTCAAGCTACCGCACAATTGCAGTCATCTCACAAGTTAGCAAAATAATGTTCAAAATTCTCCATGCCTGGTTTCAACAGTACATGAACCGTGAACTTCCAGATGTTCAAGCTGGATTCAGAAAAGGCAGAGGAACCAGAGATCAAATTGCCAACATCCGTTGGATCATTGAAAAAGCAAGCGAGTTCCAGAGAAACATCTACTTCTACTTTATTAACTATGCCAAAGCCTTTGACTGTGTGGATCACAACAAACTAAGGAAAATTCTGAAAGAGATGGGAATACCAGACCACCTGACCTGCCTCTTGAGAAATCTCTATGCAGGTCAGGAAGCAACAGTTAGAACTGGACATGGAACAACAGACTGGTTCCAAATAGGGAAAGGAGTACATCAAGGCTGTATATTGTTGCCCTGTTTATTTAACCTATATGCAGAGTACATAATGAGAAATGCTGGGCTGGATGAAGCACAAGCTGGAATTAAGATTACCAGAAGAAATATCCATAACCTCAGATATGCAGATGACACCATCCTTATGGCAGAAAGTGAAGAAGAACTAAAGAGCCACTTGTTGAAAGTGAAAGAGGAAAGTGAAAAAGTTGGCTTAAAGCTCAACATTAAGAAAACTAAGATCATGGCATCTGGTCCCATAACTTCATGAGAAATAAACAGATGGAGAAACAGTGGAAACAATGTCAGACTTTATTTTGGGGGGCTCGAAAATCACTGCAGATGGTGACTGCAGCCATGAAATTAAAAGACACTTGCTCCTTGGAATAAAGGTTATGATGAACCTAGACAGCATATTAAAAATCAGAGACATTACTTTGCCAACAAAGGTCTGTCTAGTCAAAGCTATGGTTTTTCCAGTAGTCATGTATGTTGTGAGAGTTAGATTATAAAGAAAGATGAGCACTGAAGAACTGATGCTTTTGAACTATGGTATCAGAGAAGACTCTTGAGAGTCCCTTGGACTGCAAGGAGATCCAACCAGTCCATCCTAAGGGAAATCAGTCCTGAATATTCACTGGAAGGACTGATGCTGAAACTCCAATACTTTGGCCACCTGATGGGAAGAGCTGACTCATTTGAAAAAACCCTGATGCTGGGAAAGATTGAAGGCAGGAGGAAAAGGGGATGCCAGAGGATGAGATGGTTGGATGGCATCACTGACTCAATGGACATGAGTTTGAGTAAACTCCGGGAGTTGGTGATGGGCAAGGAGGCCTAGCATGCTGCAGTCCATGGTGTCGCAAAGTGTCAGACATGACTGAGTGACTGAACTGAACTGAATTGATAGTTCAATATGGGGCTTTTAGAAGAGAAGCATTCCTCTCTTTCTTAAGATGTCACCATCACAAACAACCCTATCAAAAAGTGGGCAAAAGAGCTAAACATATATTTTTTCCAAAGAAGACATACAGATGGCTATAAACAAATGAAAAGATGCTCAAAACTGCTCATTATTAGAGAAATTCTATTAAAACTACAATGAGATATCACCTCACACTGATCAGAATGGACATCATCAAAAAATCTACAAACAATAAATGCTGGAGAGAGTATGGAGAAAAGGTAACCTCTTGCACCACTGGTGAGAATGTAAATTGATACAGCCACAATGGAAGACAGTATGGAGATTCCTTAAAAAACTAGGAATAAAACCACAATGTGTGTGTATGTGTATGTGTTAGTTGCTCAGTCATGTCCAACTCTTTGTGACTCCATGGTTTATAGATCACCAGGCTCCTCTATCCATGAGATTCCTCAGGAAAAAATACTGGAGTGGTTTGCCATTCCCTTCTCTGGGGATCTTCCCAACCCAGGGTTCGAACCCAGGTCTCCCACATTGTGGGCAGATTCTTTACCATCTGAGCCTTCAGGGAAGCCCACTACTAGGCATATACCCTGAGGAAACCAAAATTGAAAAAAAAAAAAAACACATACCCCAATGTTCATTGCAGCACTATTTGCCATAGCTGTGACAAAGAAGCAACCTAGATGTCCATTGACAGATGAATGGATAAAGAAGCTACAGTACCTATATACAATGGAATATTACTCATCCATAAAAAAGAATGCATTTGTGTCAGTCCTAATGAGGTGGATGAAGCTAGACTCTATTATACAGAGTCAAGCAAGTCAGAAAGAGAAAAACAAATATCATATCCTAACACATATAGATGTAATTTAAAAAGAAAGTACTGATGAACCTGCCATTTGCATGGCAGCAATGGAGACACAGAGAACAGATTTATGGACATACAGGGGGAGGCTGCGATGTATGGAGAGAGAAACATGGAAACATACATTACAATATGTAAAACAGATGGTCAATAGGAATTTGCTGTATGATTCAGGGAACTCAAACCAGGGCTCTATAACAACCTAGAGGGGTGGGGTGGGGAGTAAGGTAGGAGGGATGTTCAAGAGGGAGGAGACATAGGTACACCTATGGTGATTCATGCTGATATTTGGCAGAAACCAATTCAATAATGTAAAGCAATTCATCATTCCGTTAAAAACAAATAAATTTAATTTTTAAAAATGATGTCACCACCAAATTTCATTCATACTATTTCTGGAAAACATTCCATAGCAAAAAATCAAGCTGAACATTGCATACCACTGGCATCTTTAAAGATCCAGATTAACAAAAGTTTACAGGAGATTTTTCAGATGCATTTCCAGTTCATATTCAAAGGAATGGTATAATATGATAATGATATTTTTCTGCATTCTAGATCATCTGAAAACATTCATAGACACTATCTTTCTTGAGCATCTTCATTTAGACCACTTACATCTAAAGTGAAATTTCTCTTATCCTTCTTGAGGGCCTGGTATATTTAAAAATCTTGATTTACTGGCAGCAGTTTCACATAAGGAAAAAGAAAGCCTGAGGGGAAGAAAACTCCTGGCAAAGAAAATAAGAAGATGGGTAGTTTCAATTTCTATGCCTGCAACTAATTATTTATAAACTATACTCAAAGTATACAGATCCAGTGTTTATTTCTTTAAATATGTTCCCATAAAGTGTCATGTCATAGCAGAACAGAGTGACATAAAACTTCAAATTGTTTTGAATAAAATTAAAGCACAAATGCAAACCAAACCAAACAAAGAGCACATGTTTAGTTCAGCTTTGTAAATAGTAGAGCGGTTCTTGTTTTTTCATTTCTAAATGAATTTTTTAGTAGTCACAAATAGCCTAGAACAAGAAGTTAGGTCAGTGACAAGCTAAATCCAAGAAATTGAGAAACTAAATTGGCATAGCTTTAACTACTAACTTCCATCAATCAGTGACATAAACCTACTCATAAGAAAATTAGAATACTTAAAGTTTCAACAGTAGGCCTGGTGTGCTGCGATTCATGGGGTTGCAGACATGACTAAGCAACTGAACTGAACTGAACTGATGGACCTGGGACCTTCAAGCTTTAGGTATTAATAGTATGCACTGAATGCCTTAGCAGTAGGCAGAATTTGTTCCAACTTGGTTGCTTTATAGGAAAGTAAATTGCTAAAAGATTCAAGGGGAATTAAAAAAAAGTCAAATGATAGCTATAATATTAACAACCTAAGTCTGCACCAAACAGTTTACAATTGTGAGAATTACCTGGAGCCATACAGAGATTTGAGCGAATGCCAGTGGGTTGTTAATTTGGAGGCTGAGTCATTTTTTGGATTAAAAAAAAAAAAAATCACAAGATCATAGCAGGTTTTAAAGCTTCCAAGTCACCCTGCGAGGAGCCACAGGCAATGAAACGACAGCAAGAGTATATCAAAGGGTGAGACAGCAGAGTTTGAACCCCGGAGGGAGAACAGTTAGTAGTTTGGGGTTACAAGTGAGATTAAGGACCACAAATGTTCAACTTAACTTTAGTAGAATATTAATATTTTATGAAAAATTGAAAGTGTTAGTTGTTCACTTGTGTCCAAGTCTTTGCAACCTCATGGGTTGTATGTAGCCCACCAGGCTCTCTGTCCCTGGAATTCTCTAGGCAAGAATACTGGAGTGGGTTGCCATTCCCTTCTCCAGGGGATCTTACCACCCCAGGGATTGAACCTGGGTCTCCTGCATTGCAGGTAGCTGTTTTCCCATCTGAGCCACCCCAGATTTAATGAATATTTTATGAAGGTGAATATTTTATGAAGGTTCTCGAATACTTTTTTTTCTTTAAAGAAGGATTCCAACAAGTATTGGCCTTCCCCTACCTCCTTCATCTTGGAACTCAATATCATGATACCAAGCATCTTTTTCTTCTTGGAATCATGCAGCAGGTCAAATAAATTTACAGGTACAAGTTTGTCTCTTCTCAGCTCCCTTTCTGAAGTGAGCAACCACAGAGCCCAAAAGAAAGATATGGAAGTACCCCTACACCCCATCTCCACCAGCCAAACTAAGGAAAGGATCACTAAGAGACCACAAAGGCCTTGGCACCAAGCTTTGTCAATGTCCTTCCACTGGTGCCATTCGCAACACAGACTCAGGGCATTACTTACATTTCTACAAAAACACAAGAAATAAGAGAAGAAAAGATTCTAATGAATGCATCATTCCCTTTGATACAAGTTATTAATATAACTGGAGGACTTTAAACATGGTTAAAAAAGGTTGGACATGACTGAGTGACTGAACTCAACTCAAAAAACAAAGATGGAAATATAACCAAACTTACAAGCTTTTGTACTTTTGCACAGAAAAAGGAAACCATAAACAAAACAAAAGACAATCTACAGATTGGGAGAAAATATTTGCAAATGATATAACTCACAAGGCTTAATTTCCAAAATCAACAAATACAAATCAACAAATAAAGCTCACTATAAAAAAAAATGAACAACCCAATAAAAAATGATCTTAAGATCTAAATAGACATTTTCTAAAAAAGACACACAGATGGCAACAGGCACATGAAAAGATGCTCAATACCGCTAATTATTAGAAAAATGCAAATCAAATCTACAAACAGGTATCACTTCATACCAGTCAGAACTGCCATCATCAAAAGTCTACAAATAATAAATGCTGGTAAGGATGTGGAGAAAGAGAATCCTCTTATACTACCGCTGGGAATGTAAACAGGTGCGGCCACTATGGAGTAGAGTACAGAAGTTCTTTAGAAAACTAAAAACAGAGTTACCATATGGCCCAACAATTCCACTCCTGGATGTACACCCAAAGAAGATGAAAACTCTGAAAAGATACATGCACTCCGATGTTCATAGCAGCACTATTTACAATAGCCAAGACACAGAAGACACCTAATTGTACATCTACAGATGAATGGATAAAGAAGATGTGATATTTAGATATATAATACAAAAGAATGAAATAATGTCATTTGCAGCAACACGGATGGACCCAGAGTTTATCATAGAAAGTGAAGTAAGACAGAGAAAGACAAAGATGATATGGTATCACTTTTATGTAGAATTTTAAAAAGTGATACAAATGAACTTATTTACAAGACCAAGCAGACTCACAGACATAGAAAATAAACTTAACGGGTACCAAAGGAGAAGAGGAGGGTGGGATAAGGAGCTTGGAATTAAATAAGGATTAGGAGCTTGGAATTAAAGAGATACACACAATACTATATAAAACAGATAAAAAACAAGGTCCTACTTTATAGTACAGGAAGCTACATTCAATATTTTGTAAACTTATAATAGATAAGAATCTGAAAAAGACTATATATAGATTTATTGAGAAGTTATTTTACAAATATCCCAACACTATGAAGCTCATTCCACAAGTGTTCTCTTTCTACAAACTTTTCTTCTCTGTCCTTATAATACATGTTTGGCTATTGCTTATTGTGTTCTCTTCTATGCCTTTGACATTTGCATGGTTGAAACATTCTGCCACCAGATCTTAGCTAACTCCTTCTTGCCATTCAGGTCTTGATTCAATCATCGTCTAATAAGCATGAGTCACAGTGACTGGAGCTGGTGATAAAATAGTAGATGAAAGATAATCCCTGTGCTTGAGGATAGTATAATCTATACGGGTCATTTCTGAATTAGAGAAGTGTTCAGACTGTAAAATGTATTCCAAATTTGAACAAAATTAAACAAAATGTAATACACAATTAAATATTATACTCTACTAAGGAAAAATTACCTTTAACATGTTTTATGCTGCAGCTCCATTTCACTAGTGAATCTAAGAAAGGGGGATCTGTTTGATCTTTTTATTTATACTAGAAATGGCATTCAGCCTCAAGTTGATTTTCTATTGTTTCTCTGAAAACTTGACACTTAGGAACAGGCTCTACTCCTAAAACTAGACGAAAGTAAGTAGATTTCCAGAATCAGGAAAAAAAAAATAATCCAGGAAGAATGAAGTTGACAGTTAGTTAGCTTTTTGTTCACCAGTGAAAATTGTCATTTTAACTTAACCACTTCCCAACCTTGGAAAATAGTAGACTCTACTAATGGAACATTAATTTCTACTATTTGCCAAGTTCTTAGGACTTCTCAACCTCTATAGTTGTGTGAGCTAATTTCTTATATTTATACATAATATTGGTTCCATTTCTCCAAATATCTCTGACTAGACTAATATAGAAAATATTAGGGGACTATTTAAAGTATACAACTTAGGTGTGAAAAGGAAGTGTACATATAACTTTTTATTGACATTCACATAGAAGAAAGAGAGAAATTAGAACATTCTCTTTATCAACACTGGGCATACGTGTTTGTACATGCGTGGGCACACATATACAGAGTCTAAGTAAAAGACGGTGGTGGTGCAGAAGTAGAGGCAGATCACAAGAAGTAGATTTCAATTAATAAAACATACACACAAAGAAACTTAAAAAAAGGCCAGTTGATCCTTCTTAAATGAATGCCTGTGTTCATTCTCTATTCAGATCAGCATGTGGTAATTTTTATTTGTCAGTAAAAATCAATCAACCTCCACTTTTAAAAAAGGTAGACTATTTTGGGTCATCAGTATAATTCAAATGGTATTCTATTTTGAAAAAGTCATTTCTCTTTAAAGATGTTTTAAATATTCATGATTTGAACATTTAATTATGGTTGATATTAAATAAAAAGAATGAGAGCACATTCTGACTTGCAAAGTTTGTAGTTCATTAAGAATTCATTAGGCCATACTAGTAGTTAAAGAGTCAATCTTCAGTTTTTTGAAATTCAGGAAAAGTCTGTTTAACTATAAATAAACCTAATAGTAATACTTCTTTGAACTTTATTTTCAGTAAGACAACACTATAGACTACAGCTCTACTAAAATATATCTAATTTATACTTAAGCACATTTCTTATTTCTTACAAAATTTAAATCAAACTTTCACAGAAAATTTCCACATAAACTGTACAATACCAAACACAGATTTTCTGGAAAAAAATATTGGTAAAAGAGGTTTCAAAGTCAGAGATATTCTGATTTAAATCACACATCCATACCTACTATGGTCAGAACAGTGACAGTAACACAACCACAATGCTATTCAGTGTGAGTGTCTACTACATGCCAGATAATTCATATATAGTTTCTTATTTTACTTTATGGCAGTTCAGAAATGAAAACATAGCTGGCTGCATTTCATAGATATAGGATCAGGCTAAAATTGCTATAAATCCTTGGACAATTACCTAAATTTTCTTAATTTTACTCTCCTCACTAATGAAATGGGGGAAACTATACTACCTCACTGTTATGAATTTGAAGCAAGATAACACATGTAATAATCAAACTCAAAGCGGTCAACTAACAATGTGATCACTGTTCACTTTTAATTAAAATAATATTCAGGTTCACTTCATACACAGAAATAAGTGAGGATCACTCAGATAAAAGTCAGAGTATCCAAGATATGGCTAATCAAGGTAAAGTGTTATATACAGTTTATCAGTTGAGTGGAGGATATAGATTACTTGATCAAGTCAACTTCATATGCACCAATATTTCCTCTTTAAAGAAAAGATAAGACATGTGAAGAAATAAGCTGTTCATTCAGGACTTTGTTTTTAAAGCGGAGGAAGTTTGTTTCTTTTGGTATGCCATCTGTAAGAAATGGTTGACAAGAAATGGCACTGTGCCTTGCATATTTATCAAACTAAAAATAAAGGCTTGGATTCATATTAAGATAAAACAAAATTTTTAAGCTTCCCAAGATTCAAATCAAAAGACTTCATGCTTTAACATTCAGAGCAGCACTAAATGACTCCCCTGGGCTCACTGCTAATTTTAACGCTATTAGACAAAAGAGCTGGATTTCAAAGGAGGTATGGTACTGAATTCATTCTTTTTCCTTTCCAGGGGTAAACCCATGAGGCTCCAAGATTTAAAGTCAGTCAGATCAACAGACCATGACAAGACTTGAATCTTCTTGATAAATCAAGAAATACATTAAGAAGCTGTTTGATGGGGCTGTGAACTAAAACGGCTTTGAAAGATCTTTATCTAAGACATCTAATTTCTAAACAAAGTATTAATCTCAATATTTTGAAATAATCAATTTAAAAAGATAGCTGAGGAACAGTGTGAAAAATATTTTCAAATTCATTAGCTAGATCCCTAATTACAGATATTTTACATAGCAATATACATTATTGTCTAATGTCAAGATAATATGCAATTTTTACACCATTATTTTTCCACAAGATTAATCAGTAAATTTTTTATCTTAACAAATTTTAATGACTTTCTATCTGTAATATCATATGATATTGCTTACATAGTCACACATGATGCATTATAGGTGAGGTGTTCCACACTTGGTCTTAAATTATTATTAATGCTAATATTACAGAAGTCACTATAATTTGAACTGTAAATACAAAGAGGATTCTCTACCTACAGAAAATTAATGAATTTTTTATTACTTATAATAATAAATTTTGTATGTCTGTCAAGTATAGTTATTTCAGTTCAAATAAAATGGCTCCAAAAATGTGGTTTTAATAATATAATTAGGTAAAGAACTGAGTTTGTGATTTGAGACATACAAAATGACATTGAGTCAATCTGAATAAGAATCAAAATTATTTTGTGACCCCCTGCCCTAATTTGCCTCTCTTGAGATTGCAGACAACAGTACCTTTGCACTAAATTTGGACTGGAGATTCCTCCAGTGGGAAGACCTAAGGGATATTCCAGCTAATGTGAATTATCTGTCTTTGTCACTGCCCATTCTATTTGCTCCTGAAACATGTAGTCACATTGAATAGACTGATCATGGCAAATCTGGCTGAGGAGAAGCCAAAAAACAATAATAAAAAAGATTCTTGCACACAGAAAAAAAAAAAAAAAGAAAAAAACTAAAAAAGAAAGGAATATTAGTTTATGGAAAATTACTGGGTATTGCCTCCTAGGCGGTCATTGCCTTTAAAAGGCCATCAGGGTATCACTGGCTCCATTATCTTTAATTTCCCATAGCAGTGATTCATTCATATTCCCTGTTCCATCCTGAGACTAATGGGATAATTCAGGCAATGTCTTGATGTATGATTAAGAAAGTCTTTGCTCAAGAACACAGTTATAGTTCCTTGAAGGACTGAACTCATGTCCCTGACTTCCTTAATATTAGGATCCAAAGAACCTTGGTAACTGACCAAATATTACCATTATACAAAGTTAATTAAACACTTATTTTCTATAAGGGCTTACAGAGACTCTTTATAGCTTCATTTGCCCTCAAAGCTTTCTGAGTTTAATGACAAATTTTAAGAATATTACGTGCAGTAACATTCTCCCTTAATTGTGACAAGTGGTATGTTTCATTCCAGAGAGATGTTGTGGGGAGGGAGGTGGGAGGGGGGTTCATGTTTGGGAATGCATGTAAGAATTAAAGATTTTAAAATTTAAAAAATAAAAAAATAAAAAAATAAAAAAATAAAAAAAATAAACGGAAAAAAAAGGCAATCAGATTATCATCAGAAATTTTTTAGAGACAAAAATAATTCTTCTGCTAGGTAATCTTTCATTAGTATACCTTTATTTTCTTTACTTCAAAAGAAAATAGAAGATAATGTTTCCTAATAACTATTGTAATATTCTTTCATTTTCTTTTCTTCTTTGTCTTTCAGCAGACATTTTTCCTCTGTTGGGCTTAAACTGATATATGTGTTTATATACATATGTGTGTGTGTGTGCGCATCAGTTCAGTTCACTTCAGTTCAGTTGCTCAGTCATGTCTGACTCTTTGCGACCCCATGAATTGCATGCCAGGCCTCCCTGTCCATCACCAACTCCCAGAGTTCACTCAAACTCACGTCCATCGAGTCGGTGATGCCATCCAGCCATCTGTATGATCACGAAGCCATCTGGATGATCACAAAGCCATCTGGATGATCAGCCACGAAGATCAAGGCATCTGGTCCCATCACTTCATGGCAGATAGATGGGGAAACAGTGGAAACAGTGACAGACTTTATTTTGGGAGGCTCCAAAATCACTGCAGATGGTGACTGCAGCCTTATTAAATTAAATGACGCTTACTCCTTGGAAGGGAAGTTATGACCAACTTAGCATATTAAAAAGAAGAAACATTACTTTGTCAACGAAGGTCCATGTAGTCAAGGCTATGATTTTTCCAGTAGTCATAATGGATGTGAGACTATAATGGATGTTGGACTATAAAGAAAGCTGAGCACTGAAGAATTGATGCTTTTGAACTGTGGTGTTGGAGAAGACTCTTGAGAGTCCCTTGGACTGCAAGGAGATCCAACCAGTTCATCCTAAAGGAAATCAGTCCTAAATATTCATTGGAAGGACTGATGTTGAAGCTGAAACTTCAATACTTGGGCCACCAGATGTGAAGAGCTGACTCATTTGAAAAGATCCTGATGCTGGGAAAGATTGAAGGCCGGAGAAGGGGACGACAGAGGATGAGACGGTTGGATGGCATCATCGACTCAACAGACACGAGTTTGAGTAAACTCTGGGAGTTGGTGATGGGCAGGGAGGCCTGGTGTGTTGCAGTCCATGGGGTCGCAAAGAGTCGGACAGGACTGAGTGACTGAACTGAATTGAACTGAACTGAATCAGTGTTAAGATTCAAAGAACAAACAGCATTATTAAGGGTCTTAAGTATTGCAATTTGGGAGACCCAGATTTGGGTAAAACCAAAAAAGTGTTTGAGTAAGAGAAAGAGTCGGTGGGTTCTAAAAGCAAATTCATAAGACTACTAAAGTTCACTGGCAAGAATTACAATTGCAAGAAAGGGAACACTTGTCCTTAAGGGATTGACTATCACAAGCTATTTTAGGGTAAGGATCCAATAAGTATCATGAATTTCTAGAACAACAGGCAGATGTTCTGGGTGCCTGAGGTAAGACAATAAGTGATCAAAAGATCAAATTCCATCTGGGCTGAGACGTGCCTAAGTTGCGCTTCCTCTTTGGCCTCTCCGATCCATTTCAGAGAACTTTCTGAGCAATATCAACTCTTTTAATTTTTCTTTCACAATTTTTAATAAATCACTTCAGACTCTGAATTACAGAATACGTTTTGGATGACATACCCAAGTTCAAACCTTATGATGAAGCAAGCCGTAAGGATTGATGAAAGAAGGACTATTAGTCTTTAAATTTTCCTAAGGAAAATCTATTTCTTCTTTTTTTTTGGATCTTTCACAAGTGGTTCAGTGGTAAAGAATCTGCTTGTCAATGCAGGAGACCCAAGAGACTTGGGTTTGATCCTTGGGTCAGGAAGATGCCCTAGAGGAGGAAATGGCAACCCACTCCAGTATTATAGCCTGGAGAATTGCATGGCCAGAGGAACCTGGTGGGCTACAGTTCATAGGTTTGCAAAGAATTAAACTTGACTGAATGACTGAGCACACACACATAAATATACTTAAAGGCATAACTGAAAGCTTTTCCATTCCTCATAACTACTTCAGAAGTCTTTCTCTCTTCTACTTTATTCTAGATACTATGCTAAGTTGAGACATTAATCAAAGACTCACTCTAAAATTAACTCAAAACCTTTAATATATTTGCTAATCACACTGTCTTTAGACCATCAAAGATAATGAAGTAATTGAGCTTGTAATAGAACTTACTTCCTTCCAAGAGAATAGAGAGTTTCAGAATCACTAGACCAAATCCTTCATTTTCCAAACAATGAAACTGAGACACAGAAGGCCCAGGTCATACTTTTAAATTCAGCAAAGTCAATATTAGAAGCCATTTTCTTTTGCTTCTAAGCCTCTATACTTTTACCTAAATTACCACCCTTCTGCAACACACAGTATTTTATTGGGAAAACAAAAGATTTTGCAACATACTTTTTACTCAAATAACTAAAAGTCAATTACCTGATTATTTTCTGAAGTAGAATGCGGTTTCCAAGTTTTATAACTCCATTGAAGTTAATAATTAAAATTCCTCAAAACCAAAATTGAATATTTGCCAATTCAAGTTTGATTATATTAATTTAAATTATGAATGCATGTTTTGGGTCATGATGTATTTTTAAAACCCTTCTGATAGTTATAGTGTAAAGATTTGAAAAAAAAATAAGTATGTTTCAAACAGTAATGCATTTCACATTCTAACGCAATCCTTTAACCCAATCCATTTATGTTTAATTCTTTTATAATCTTTTACAAAATCTATGATGTGTTTAATAATTAACTGCTTACAAGCTTGTATGTTTCAAAATTGGATTTTCCCATATTTCAAAAGCATTTCTTTTAAACTTCCTATTAAGTTCCAAATATAAGGACATCTAGCAAAGTAATTAAGAGAATGGTAAACAGGTAAATTTATTTACATTCTATGAATGCTAAATTGAATGAATTCTACATCTAGCTTATATGCAACCTTTGGAAAAATCCACAGTGAAGGAAAGCAGTCAAGAAGAAGGCTGTTTTTCAACCTGATGCAATTCCTCAAGGTTATATAATTCTGTTAACATATGGATAATTTACCTCAATAAAAATCAGCAATCTCTTGTTCCCTATAATTTTGAGTCCTTTAGTTACAAGCGTGCTGTGTTTCATGGGGTCGCAAAGAGTTGGACACGACTGAGTGACTGAACTGAACTGAACTGAATGCTTTATCTTAGCATCTCAAGCTGCCAGTAAAGAAAAATTCAATTTTTGCCTGATATATTCCTGACACTTTACGTGGCAGAATAGAATAAGTTGGAGAGTTGGGAAGTTACCCAGCAAGCTCAATGAGAAATAGAGAAAGAGAAATAGGGTAGATACAGAAAAGGACAAGGATTTACAGAAGAAAAATGTTAGCTTCAAAAATGGAAAAATGGGAATAAGGGGAGAGAGAAAAGATCAAGTTTCTATTGGACTGATAGCAGTATATAAAATAGTAATAGTGACCAATATTTATGGAACATTAGTCAGCCTTGGCTCTATGTGTTGTCAATGTTGGAACTCATTTAATTTACAGACCAATCCTAAAATACAGGTATAATTATTCCTGTTTTTCACATAACAAATTGGAAGCACAAATAATTTACATAAAGTGCCCAAGGCCACAACTACTTACCTTGGTAGAATAAAGAATTCTTAGTGTAAAAATTAGGAATCAAATCTAGATTTTTTTTTTTAGATTAACTGACATATAGCATTATATTAGCTTCAGGTATATAGCATAATGATTTTATATATACATATGTATTGCAAAGTGATCACTACAATAAGCAAATCTAGACATTTATACATTTTACCAAGTCACAAAGAAGATGATTTTAGATTAAAAAAAAAAACTGTATGTTATTTAGAAGTATAATTCCATTTTGTCACTTTGGGAGAGTAGAAAAAAATAAAGTTAATTTTAAAAGACTTTCTGATCTGTTGGGCATTATTTTAATGAAAAAGCATGCTAATACTGTGTCACATAGTAGTTCATATTTACAAGAATTACATGTGAGTGTATTAGTTCTCTCAATTTATTTGCTAAATAATAGCAGACCTCCATCCACTAGGTGCACTTGGCATTTTAAAAGGAAAATTTTTATAAAAAGAAAATAGATATTTAATATTAGAATAGAAATTATAGATTACACCAAATAATCTCTCTCACACACAGAAAGACACACATAAATAATAAAAAATGACCCAACTGGGACTGACAAATCTTAAAAGACTGCTTGAGAATGGCTTTAACATTTTCTTTGCTAATGTGTACATTTTACCTATCATATCTATATCTATTTTGTTGTATAATTTGTTAGGGACTAATTTCTGGAGGTGGTGATGGACAGGAAGGCCTGGTGTGCTGTGATTCATGGGGTTGCAAAGAGTCAGACAAAACAGAGCGAGTAAACTGAACTGAATTTATTATCTCTAGCTCTATTATTACAATAGTAAACTTTTATAAAATTGCATGATTAATTAACATATTGCCTTTTGTTTTTAATAGTGAAAGAAATGTTATACCTTACTATTCATAGGAATGTGTGTGTGGTCAGTCATATCCGACTCTTTGTGACCCCATGGACTGTAGCCCATCAGACCTCTCTGTCTGTGGGATTTTCCTAGCAAGAATACTGGCGTGGATTGACATTTCCTTCTCCAAGGGATCTTCCTGCCCCAAGGAGCAAACCTTGGGTCAGGTTTGATGTTTCCTGTGTCTCCTGCATTGCAGGCAGATTCTTTACCACTGAGCCACCAGGGAAATCCATTCATAGGAATGTTTATTAATTTTAGTATGTGCTTCATTTTTCATCTTGAAATGGACTTACCCTTTATCAGTCAGGGCAGATAGCATCACAATATACAAACAATCTCCCTGTAGGGAAGGAGGCATAACATATGTAGGTGAGCATCCAGACCAACCTTTCCTCTCTTTGCTTGTTTAATTTTACAGCAAGGAAAGAAAGTATTAGGCTGCTTTCCCAGCCTGTACTGCAGTATAGGAAATGCCAACTTGGACAGACTTAGTTTCCAAAAGAGTGACCTGAACTTCATTGCTATTTCAGTACGTCTAATGACTAAGCATATAATGGAAAAATGTTGTGTCTGATGAGAAAGAAATAAAACTTACTTCCTATTATTCACAATAATTTCTCACATATATAAAACCAAAATGAATAGCGAATTGGCACACTCATCAATTAGTACATACAAAAATTAAATATTTAAATAAAAGATTTCACATCACTTTGATGAAGAAGTGAGAGAAGTTACTGTACTATTTAATTATTGGAGCTTCTCCTAAATTAAAGAATTTCAAAACTTTCAAACTCAGCCGAAATACATACAAACCCTCACTCTCAAGCACACATCAAATATATATCATTAATAATGAGTAATTTTACTTGCTTGTCCCACTGAACCTATAAGAAAACAAAAAGTTTTATATTAAACTACCCCTGTGGCTTAGTAGGAACAGAGTTTACCAGTCTACATTCAAAAGCATCTAACCACCGAAACATTGCTTCATTTTATGAACACTGGTTGGGTTTATTTCTTAAAGATATAGACATTACAAGAAATTCAACAATAAAGAGTGTCTTGTCCTTGTTCCTGAATTATCTCTATTTTGCTGGAATGGCTAAATTCATACCTCACTTAGATTATATTATGAAAATCAGTTCAGTTCAGTCGTTCAGTCGTGTCCGACTCTTTGCCACCCCATGAAAGGCAGCACACCAGGCTTCCCTGGAGTTCACTCAGACTCACGTCCATTGAGTCGGTGATGCCATCCAGCCATCTCATCCTCGGTCGTCCACTTCTCCTCCTCCCCTCAATCCCTCCCAGCATCAGGGTCTTTTCCAATGAGTCAACTCTTTGCATGATGTGGCCAAAGTATTGGAGTTTCAGCTTCAGTCCCACCAAAGAACACCCAGGGCTGATCTCCTTTAGGAGGGACTGGTTGGACCTGCTTGCAGTCCAAGGGACTCTCTCCAACACCACAGTTCAAAGGCATCAGTTCTTCGGCACTCAGCTCTCTTCACTGTCAAACTCTCACATCCACACAAGACCACTGGAAAAACCATAGCCTTGATTAGACGGACCTTTGTTGGCAAAGCAATGTCTCTGCTTTTCAATATGCTATCTAGGTTGGTCATAACTTTCCTTCCAAGGAGTAAGCATCTTTTAATTTCATGGCTGCAATCACCATTTGCAGTGATTTTGGAACGCCCCAAAATAAAGTCAGACACTGTTTCCACTGTTTCCCCATCTATTTCCCATGAAGTGATGTGACTGGATGCCATGATCTTACTTTTCTGAATGTTAAGCTTTGAGTCAACTTTTGTACCCTCCTCTTTCACTTTCATCAAGAGGCTTTTTAGTTCCTTTTCACTTTCTGCCATAAGGGTGATGTCATCTGCATATCTGAGGTTATTGATATTCCTTCCGGCAATCTTGATTCCAGTTTGTGCTTCTTCCAGCTCAGCCTTTCTCATGATGTACTCTGCATATAAGTTAAATAAGCAGGGTGACAATATACAGCCTTGATGTACTCCTTTTCCTATTTGGAACCAGTCTGTTGTTCCATGACCAGTTCTAACTGTTGCTTCCTGACCTGCACATAGGTTTCTCAAGAGGCAGGTCAGGTGGTCTGGTATTTCCATCTTTCAAAGAATTTTCCAGTTTATTGTGATCCACACAGTCAAAGGCTTTGGCATAGTCAATAAAGCAGAAGTAGATGTTTTTCTGGAACTCTCTTGCTTTTTTCATGATCCAGCAGATATTGGCAGTTTGATCTCTGGTTCCTCTGCCTTTTCTAAAACCAGCTTGAACATCTGGAAGTTCACAGTTCACGTATTGCTGAAGCCTGGCTTGGAGAATTTTGAGCATTACTTTGCTAGCGTGTGAGATGAGTTCAATTGCGTGGTAGTTTGAGCATTCTTTGGCATTAGCTTTCTTTGGGATTGGAAGGAAAACTGACCTTTTCCAGTACTGTGGCCACTGCTGAGTTTTCCAAATTTGCTGGCATATTGAGTGCAGCACTTTCAGAGCATCATTTTTCAGGATTTGAAATAGCTCAACTGAAATTCCGTCACCTCCCCTAGCTTTGTTCATAGTGATGCTTTCGAAGGCCCATTTGACTTCACATTCCAGGATATCTGGCTCAAGTGAATGATCACAGATCATGATTACCTGGGTTGTGAAGATCTTTTTTGTACAGTTCTGTGTAGTCTTGCCACATCTTCTTAATATCTTCTGCTTCTGTTAGGTCCATACCATTTCTGTCCTTTTTGAGCCCATCTTTGCATGAAATGTTCCCTTGGTATCTCTAATTTTTTTGAAGAAGATCTCTAGTGTTTCCCATTCTGTTGTTTTCCTCTATTTCTTTGCACTGATCACTGAGGAAGGCTTTCTTATCTCTCCTTGCTATTCTTTGGAACTCTGCATTCAGATGCTTATATCTTTCCTTTTCTCCTTTGCTTTTTGCTTCTCTTCTTTTCACAGCTATTTGTAAAGCCTCCCCAGAGAGCCATTGTGCTTTTTTGCATTTCTTTTCCATGGGAATGGTCTTGATCCTTGTCTCCTGTACAATGTCACAAACCTCCATCCATAGTTAATCAGGCACTCTATCAGATTTAGTCCCTTAAATCTATTTCTCACTTCCACTGTATAATCATAAGGGATTTGATTTAGGTCATACCTGAATGGTCTAGTGGTTTTCCCTAATTTCTTCATTCAGTGTAAGTCTGAATTTGGCAATAAGGAGTTCATGATCTGAGCCACAGTCATTATGAAATTGACTCCCCCCCTAATTACCTGGTGCTCTTATTTTAATATTTTCTCATTTATTTAAGTGACAATTCTATTTTTGATTCTGCAGACATAAGTTAAAGGTATTTTATTTGTTCTGTGTGATACAACTAATCATTACATAGATATAATTATATAAATAAAATAGAGTCTATGAATTACAAATCAATCCTCTATTCTTCTTTGGAAAAAAAAAAATCTTTGATCATGCCAATAACAAAACAGCAATCCAGAGATATCAATGGATTTCTGGAACTGAAAGTAAGCAAGATTATACTCACAGATAAATGAAACAGATAAAGGGACACCTGGAGAAAATTGCCAAGAACATTAGTGCCAATTGTCCATGTTGAGGCCCTAGAAGGATGAATGAGAATTGAAATAAGCTGTGAGAACACAATCAAAATACTGGAGCATCAAGAAAACAGTTGGAGAATACAAATGTTGAGCAACTGCCTAAAACATATTGCAGTAGGAATGGGAAGAAACAGGGAGAAGAAGAAAATAAGACAGGAATAAATAAAGTAAAACATTTTCCTGGGCCAAATAAAGGACAAATCTTCAGACTGAAACACTTTCCACAGAGTAGTATCCACAATAATGAAAGAGTCAACACCCTGATCCACCCCAACAAAGGGTTCTGTAGTGGAAACATTTTAGTAAGATAACTGAGGACTCTCCAATTTGGAAGCTGTGGCACAATTTTATATATATAAAATATATATATTATGAAGAATGGCTTTGTCCTAATCAATGTATAAAACATAAATAGACCTTGCTTATCCCAAATACTTGAAACATATTTTCAAGCAGCACAGATTATGTGACACATTATTACATTTCCTTTATTTATAAGTCCAATCATAAAAATATTGGCACAGTCATAGCTTAAATATGGTTTATAAATGTTTAGTACTTAGAGGGTCAATATTTATAAATATGGTTTATAAATGTTTAGTACTTAGAGGGTCAATATTAGCATAACATTGCAAATAATTATTACACAGAAACAAAATATAATAAAAACTGGTTAAATAAGTTGACAGAAATCAGTAGATTTGTTGATACTATATTTAGAATGATAGAATTAAATATATCACCTGAAGTTAATTTATGTACAACAAATGAAAAAAAAAATAATCATGCTGAGAGGTCATCGCTAGACTACATAGCCTTCATCATATCAATCACAACAATATTAGAAGGAACCTCATGGAAACTGTCTCTCTTACTAAGACATGTTTTCCCATTTCTTCAGCTTTGCCCTTAGCTATACATTAAATGTTTGTGAATCCTCCAGATATAAATGCTGAAACCTAATCCCTAATGTGATAGCATGTGGAAGTGGGGCCCTTCAGAGGTGATTAGATCATGAGGGTGGACTAATCATGATGACATTTGTGCCTTTCTTAAACTGCACCAGATAGCTTTTACACCCTTTCTACCAGAGGAATTCACAGTGAGAAGATGGCAGTCTATGAACCAGATGTCAAATCTGACTTATTTGCCCTTCCCAGGCTCCAGATCTATAAGAAATGACATTTGCTCTTTAAGCTATTCAATCTGTGGTAGTTCTTTAGCAGTCTGAGTAGACTAAGATAACTATTAAGACTACCCTTCAGTTATTAGTACTAGACGCAGGGTGCTACAGTTATAAAACAGTTACAAGACTTTAGTATTCTGTCTTTAAGACTGACAAATTTTCAGACATGCCAATTTAAGAAAATATCAGCACAGTCATTAGGAGTCTTTGTTCTATTATGCCATTCTCTGGACACTTTTTGAATCTCTCTTTATTTTCTCTATTATGTTTGTAACCTGGTATGCATGATATGCCTAGTTATTTTACACTAGAGACAGAAATTAAATATAAAATGATATAGAAGAAATTAGAAATATTTTATGAATCTATCTTCCCCCAGAGAGAAATATTTGCATTTGCTGAATTTCTAGACCTGTTAGCAATTCAAGATCACCTTTAACAAAATCAAGATTCATATATATATATGTATATATATATGAATCTAGGTTCATCCTCATAGTTTAACTCTTAAGGATAAAACCTTGAAAGCTTTAAAAACAACTTCCACTCCTAGGAATGACTCGAATTTCTACCTCCCTGCTTTACATGAGTGACAAAATTTGCTAAGATTTCTGGCTTCTTGGTTATCTTCTCTAAATACTTTCAGAAAAATAAAATTGAACTAAATATTGACTTTCTATTGTACTTTCTTCTCCCCTTAGATTGTGGCCTCATAATTTTTCACAACTCTGTTTAGTTTACACATCTCTTCAAGTCTGTTTTTAAAGAAATATGTTGTCCAATTATTCTAACTGTTTTCAGTGGAAGGGTACTTTATTTTGAGAAGCAGAAGTTCTTTAATTTTTTCCTAAATATTTCTCCCCTTCTGAGATTATTTCTGATTTGTCCATTTATTGTGTTTATTATTTAAAGTCTACATTTTCCATAAGAATGAAATATATTCCCAAAGTATTGATATATCTATTGTATCTTAAACAAGATCTGATACACAGTCTGTTCAGTTCAGTCACTCAGGCGTGTCCGACTCTTTGCGACCCCATGAACTGCAGCATGCCAGGTCTCCCTGTCCATCACCAACTCCCAGAGTTTATTCAAACTCATGTTCATTGAGTCGGTGATGCTATCCAACCATCTCATACTCTGTCATCCCCTTCTTTTCCAACCTTCAATCTTTCCCAGCATCAGGGTCTTTACAAATGAGTCAGCTCTTTGCATGAGGAAGTACTGGAGTTTCAGCTTCAACATCAGTCCTTCCAATGAACACCCAGGACTGATCTCCTTTAGGATGGACTGCTTGGATATCCTTGCAGTCCAAGGGCCTCTCAAGAGTCTTCTCCAACACCACAGTTCAAAAGTATCAATTCTTCAGCACTCAGCTTTCTTTATAGTCCAACTCTCACATCCATACATGACCACTGGAAACCATAGCATTGACTAGATGGACATTTGTTGGCAAAGTAATGTCTCTGCTTTTCAATATGCTATCTAGGTTGGTCATAACTTTCCTTCCAAGAAGTAAGCGTCTTTTAATTTCATGGCTGCAATCACCATCTGCAGTGATTTTGGAGTCCAAGAGAATAAAGTCAGTCACTGTTTCCACTGATTGCCCATCTATTTGCCATGAAGTGACAGGATTGCATACCATGATCTTAGTTTTCTGAATGTTGAACTTTAAGCCAACTTTTCACTCTCCTCTTTCACTTTAATCAAGAGGCTCTTTAGTTCTTCTTCACTTTCTGCCATAAGGGTGTTGTCATCTACATATCTGAGGTCATTGCTATTTCTCTTGGCAATCTTGATTCCAGCTTGTGCTTCATCCAGCCCAGCATTTCTCATGACGTACTCTGCATATCCCTATTTGGAACCAGTTTGTTGTTCCATGATATACAGTAGTGATTTTTTATTAATTATTAGTCCAATAATTAAAATCAAATGTATAAAAAACGGAAACATGATTTAGACAGCAATCTCAAGTTTCAGTTGCTTGTTTATTGTGCTTGATGTGTTTCTGAGAAAAAAGAACTCCAAGTAAGAAAAATAAAAATACCCTCCAACACAGTACCTGATACATGGTAGACGATTAATAATGCTGTTGAATTAAGAAAGAGAAGATTCATAAAGAGCAGGAAAAAATCCTTATTTACCTAGTACATAGCTCTACTTATTAAGATACTGAGTTTCCTGCTTCTTCTCCCCTGGGATTATCAAGCTGACATCACAAATAACTAATAAGCTCTGTATTGAACACATTGTAGATGCTTGATAAGTACTTGGTGACACAGATATTGGCACTTGACCAATGTGCAAAAACATGTACATAAATGCCTCACAAATGGAACATGCCTCATTATATAAATGTATTCTGAAACAGAGGAAGACATATAAATGCATTCATTATATGACTAGCCAATGTAAATACTTATATCATTGACTAAAACACTGTTAATTGGGTCTATAAATTATCTTTCATTTATTTATGCATTCAATAGCTGTTTAATGATTCCAAATATTTGTCAGGCAGCTAAGTTCTAAGTAAGGAAAGGCAAAAACTAAAACAAAACCATGGTCTCAAAGTATTTACATTATAATTCAAGTTATAAGAAATATCAGTCATGTAGAAGGAAATAATATATTTAGTGGTGGTGGTTTAGTTGCTAAGTCATGTCCGACTCTTACAACCCCACGGCCTGTAGCATGCCAGGCTCCTTTGTTCATGGGGTTCTCTAGGCAAGAATACTGGAGTGGTTTGCCATTTTCTTCTCCAGAGGATATTCCCAACCCAGGGATCGAACCCAGTCTCCTGCACTACAGGCAAATTCTTTACCAACTGAGCTACCAGGGAATATATTTAAGAGATCCAAAAAGATATAAACAATGCCATATTACTGTAGTTCAATGTGCTAGTTTCCAAATTTAAGTTGAAGTTAAGAACTAAAGAAAGTTTATAAAATAAGTAGCAGTTTACACTGGATTACTGGATGACTAACATATCACTCTTCCTGTATTTCTTTATTTCACTGTTACCATGACTAAAAATTTCCAAAGCACACTAATAATACATTTCTGACATTTCTATAATGTAAATCATGTCAAAATAAAAAGGAAAAGCCACTCTTTAAAAAATATTTCCCTCAATTACTTTTATAAGGGAAAGGTTAAATGCAAGCTTAGAAAAATCATGAGCACATGAAACCAAAATATCTTACAAAGTTGAATATTATAAAAGTTATATCCAAGCGCCACTTCTGACAATAGCTCTGCCATCTAGAAAATGAGATGATTTGACAAAATAGAGTCCTTATGACATAATAACTGAGATCAGTAAGTTCTCTTTCAAAGGAAGAATTACCATGTATTCAACCACGGTTTCTTTATATCTCCATGAATGAGATGCTTGTCAGGCTGCTCCTCTGTAACTATCCATTTCATTCTACTCATTTTACCTTTAAATAGTTCACGCTTTTAAAACTAATTTCCAAAGGAATAAAAATATAATATTATTTCGTGATTAAAAATTTTATTATTAAAAATATATGACACCAATATTGATACAGTAAATCTGGAGAGAGTTAACATTTTGTAGTCATTTGACAAGGCTTTCCTGGTAGCTAAGGGATAAAGAATCTGCCTGCCAATGCAGGAGATACAATTTGATTCCTGGCTGGGGAAGATCACTTGGAGAAGGAAACATCAATCTACTCCAGTATTCTTGCCTGGGAAAACCCAGGAACCAAGGAGCCTGGCAGGCTACAGTCCATGGGGTTGCAAAGAGCTGAACACAACTTAGTGACTAAACTACAACAACAAGCCACTCATAATCATTCAATAAGCAATGTTCCTATTTTACATTGTCATAAGTAGTCTATATGAAAAATTATTAGAAATGATAAGTTATGACTTCAAATTTAAAACCATGACTACTTTACTGTAACAACTTGGTTTTGCTTCTTAGTAGCCATAAACAAATTTTTAATTTTAGAAACTTTGGGTGATTTTAAATACGTTCTAATAAGTCTCCCTTGAGCAAAAGACTTTACACTTCTTTTATTATAGTTTCCTTAAAGGCAGGCTGCTTTTAGAAATTTACAAGAATTTAATCAGCTTTAGATCTTTCAATACAACATCTTCCACAAACTCAAGAATATTACACAATGAAAAAAATTTCTACCAGATTTCCAAAATTGTACTTTGATACAGCCTACAAAGTTTGTAACTCTGCTATTTTTCAAGACGATATGGCCAAAGTTTGAGAAAATCTACGCCATAAGAAAAATTATTTCAGATCTGTCAAAAAGTACTCCAAAACCATAAGGGGAGTCTGAACATGTGGAAATCAATGTCAGGGATTAACTTTATGTAACAAAAAAAGCAATAAATTGAATGAGAGCATAAATCCAATCCAAGGTGATCTTCCACATGGAAGAGAAAGAAGAGAAACATATTTGTCACTTAACAGGCAATAAACATTTTTTCATGTGACTACTATAGCCAGGTGCTATTTGCAGAGCTATATTTATAAGAACAAAACCAATCAAACACAGTAAATCCCTAACTTCCTAAATTTGCTTTCTAGTTTCCAAGTGTGTGGTTGGGGTGGGGGAGGGCGGTGGTGGCAAGAGATAAATAAAAGATAAAATGTATAAGTTAGTAAACTATATAGAACAATAAAGGGTGATGGATACTAAAAGGGGAAAAAAAAAACACCACTTGCATAGAGATAGGATATGTTAATGAAGGGTTGGCAACTGTAAAGAGAGTCTATGTAGAAGTCTTTATGGAGAAGCACCAAAAGAAAGGAAACTATCAGAGGAGATGCCTCAGCAAGACCCTGTAGATTTCTAGGGGAAAATTACTGCAGAAAATTTTGAGACCAGATTTGAAGCTACTAGAGGATTTTGGGCAGAGCAGTAATATAATTAAGTTATATCAGTACAGAAACAAGAATGACAAATTGTATGCACAAAAGGTGGATAAAGGAATAAATAGGAAGATACTGAAAAATTCAAATGAAAGGGAATAGTGCCTTTTGGGTGGTAGAGGTGGAGATGGTAAGACGGTTTCTCAATCTAGGTATTTTTTAAAGATAAGGCGGAGAGAACTGGCTTTTGGGTATAAGAGAAAGACTGCTGCTGCTGCTGCTGAGGCGCTTCAGTCGTGTCTGACTCTGTGTGACCGCATAGACAGCAGCCCATCAGGCTCCCCGACCCTGGGATTCTCCAGGCCAAGAGTACTGAGTGGGTTGCCATTTCCTTCTCCAATGTATGAAAATGAAAAGTGGAAGTGAAGTCGCTCAGTCGTGCCCAACTCTTACTGACCCCTTGGACTGCAGCCCACCAAGCTCCTCCGTCCATGGGATTTTCCAGGCAAGAGTACTGGAGTGGGGTGCCATTGCCTTCTCCAGAGAAAGACTAGAGTCAAGTAAAATTCTCAGAACCAAAGCCTTTGTAAGTAGAAGAACAGAGTGACCAGTAATACAACATAATAAAACTTTTCACAACAAGTTTTTGGTTTTTTTTTTTTTTGGAAAAACAAAAGTTCAGTTTGAGACATGTTTAGTATCTCTATTAATCATCCCAGTGAAGATTCTGAGTCAGCCATTGGGTACATGAGACCAGAAAACAAAGAAGAGGTCTAGAGACAGATACACACTGGGGAGTTATTAGCACAAAAGAAGAAGGAAATTGCAACTCATTCCAGTATTCTTGCCTGGAGAATCACCGAGACAGAGGAGCCTGGTGGGCTGCCGTCTATGGGGTTGCACAGAGTCGGACATGACCAAAGTGACTTAGCAGCAACAGCAGCATAAAAAGAACTTATAGGGTGCAAAGCCATGAGATTTGAAGACCTCATGAAAGGATTTACTGTGAAATAAAATCACAGAGATACAATCACTAGACACTGAGGCAATATAAACTCAAGTGATCCATGAGGAGGAAAGAGAACAACAGAGGGAGCTGTCGAGGACTCAGTGGAAAGTGAAGAGCCTGTGGTATCTTAGGAGCAAAGAGAGTATCTAAAAGAAAAGGGGGATAATCAACTTTTTAGTGCTGCTGCTCAGTCAAGTAAAATACACAGGGAGAAATAACCAATGACCTTGACAAAGTAAGTTTCCCTGGAGCTGTGGCTTTGACAGCTTGCCTGGTACGGGTTCATGTGAATCTGAGAAGACAGAAAATGGGGACAGGCAGTATAGCAACCCTTGCAAAGGATTTTTCTATAAAGGCAAGGAGGCAAATGATACAATATCTAGAGAGAAAAGCAAGACTCAGAATTTTTGTTCACTCAAGATGACAACACACTGGTATAGTTATGAAGAAGTTCTAATAAAATAAAACAAGCAAATATCAATGAAGTAAGAAAAGGGAAAACAAACGGGAGATTTTGGTTTGACTTCAACCATATCTTTCTAGAGGTAGAAGAAAGAAAGATATGACAAAATTTGAAATACGTATCATTCAAGAAAAGAAAAGGCATGTTATAAAGAAATTGATGCAGCTAGGTGAAAAAATTGCTGTGGAACTTGTGGAAATTCTCTTCTGATTACTTGGAAGTTTTCAGCAAAACAAAAACAAAGTCATCTGTGAGTAACAATAGAGGAAGATGTGTTGGAGATGTCAGGGAAGAGAAGAAGCTAGAAACAGTCACAGGGAGAGGGAAGTTAGTGACTTGAGGAATATTGTTTTCATGTAGCATAAGAAGCCAAGTGAGGTTGTTGGTTGTACATCTAACTTAAATTTTTTCAGCATTATTGTGTGTTTTTCTCAGTATCATTTAGTTGGAAAATCATATGCATGGAGTAGACAGAGCTGGATTTGCCAAAGGCCCTAGTTTAGCTAAGAAACCCAGAACTTTAAAGGTCTCTTTTCTTTCCCATTATCTCTTTTCTTTCCCATTATCTCTTTTCTTTCCCATTATCTCTTTTCTCACCTAGTTGGGGGGTGGGGGGAAATGTTCCTAATTTAAACAGTAGGAAACCTGACATTAGACCAAACAAAGATCTTTCAAACTTACTGTTTAGGCCCCGAGTTACCTCTTGCCCTAGGCCTAACAGTAAAAATAAATTAGACTTTTACTTGAAAAAACAAGAATTGGTGATGGACATGCAGGCCTGGCTTACTACAGTCCATGGGGTCACAAAGAGTCAGACACGACTGAGTGGAGACCAAGACCTTAGGTGGAATTTTCATCACACCATCAATGAGACTTATCACTGTGGATGCTAGTCTTGTTCACCTAGGTGAGTAGCGCTTATTAGGCTTCTTCACTGTAATTTCCCTTTTTTCTTTCTCTCCATTTGTAGCATTTAGAATGAAGTCACCTGTGTCCAGCCCTTATTTAAGGAATGGGGAATTATGTTCACCCTCCTTGAGGTCAGAGTAGCTGTATAAATTTTCTACTGCATCAGTTCAGTTCAGTTCAGTTGCTCAGTCATCCGACCCTTTGCGACCCCATGAACCACTGCACTCCAGGCCTCCCTGTCTATCACCAACTCCTGGAGTTTACCCAAACTCATGTCCATTGAGTGAGTGTTGCCATCCAACCATCTCATCCTCTGTCATCCCATTCTCCTCCTGCCCTCAATCTTTCCCAGCATCAGGGTCTTTTCAAATGAGTCAGCTCTGCCCATCAGGTGGCCAAAGTATTGGAGTTTGAGCTTCAACATCAGTCTTTCCAATGAACACCCAGGACTGATCTTCTTTAGGATGGACTGGCTGGATCTCCTTGCAGTCCAAGGAACTCTCAAGAGTCTTCTCCAACAGCACAGTTCAAAAGCATCAATTCTTCAGCACTCAGCTTTCTTTATACTCCAATTCTCACATCTATATATGACTACTGGAAAAAACATAGCCTTGACTAGACAGACATTTGTTTACAAAGTAATGTCTCTCCTTTTTAATATGCTGTCTAGATTGGTCATAACTTTCCTTCCAAGGAGTACGCGTCTTTTAATTTCATGGCTGCAATCACCATCTGCAGTGATTTTGGAGCCTCCCCAAAATAATGTCAGTCACTGTTTCCACTGATTCCCCATCTATTTGCCATGAAGTGATGGGACCGGATGCCATGATCTTTGTTTTCTGAATGTTGAGCTTTAAGCCAACTTTTGCAGTCTCCTCTTTCACTTTCATCAAGAGGCTCTTAGTTCTTTTCACTTTCTGCCATAAGGGTGGTGTCTTCTGCATATCTTAAGTTACTGATATTTCTCATGGCAATCTTGATTTCAGCTTGTGCTTCTTCGAGCCAGCTTTTCTCATGATATACTCTGAATATAAGTTAAATAAGTGGGGTGACAATATACAGCCTTGACGTACTCCTTTTCCTACTTGGAACCAGTCTGTTGCTCCACGTCCAGTTCTAACTGTTGCTTCCTCATCTGCATACAGGTTTCTCAAGAGGCAGGTCAGGTAGTCCGGTATTCCCATCTCTTTCAGAATTTGCCAGTTTATTGTGATCCACACAGTCAAAGGCTTTGGCATAGTCAATAAAGCAGAAATAGATGTTTTACTGGAACTCTCTTGCTTTTCTGATGATCCAGGAGATATTGGCAATTTGATCTCTGATTCCTCTGCCTTTTCTAAATCCATCTTGAACATTTGGAAGTTCATGGTTCACATACTGCTGAAGCTTGGCTTGGAGAATTTTGAGCATTACTTTGCTAGCGTGTGAGATGAGTGTAATTGTGCAGTAGTTTGAGGATTCTTTGGCATTGCCTTTCTTTGGGATTGGAATGAAAACTGACCTTTTCCAGTCCTGTGGACACCGCTGAGTTTTCCAAATTTGCTGGCATATTGAGTGTAGCACTTTCACAGCATCATCTTTTAGGATTTGAAATAGCTCAACTGAAATTCCATCACCTTCCCTAGCTTTGTTCCCTAGCTTTGTTCCCAGTGAGTTGGCTCTTTGCATCAGTTGGCCAAAGTATTACAGCTTCAGTTTCATCATCAGTCCTTCCAATGAATATTCAGGATTGACTGGTTTTATCTCCTTGCTGTCCAAGGGACTCTCAAGAGTCCTCCCCACACTACAGTTGGAAAGAATCATTTATTCAGTACTCAGCCTTCTTTATGGTGCAATTCTCACATCCACACATGACTACTGGAAAAACCATGGCTTTGACTATCCTGACCTTTGTCAACAAAGTGATGTCTGGCTTCCTAAGGCCCACTTGACTTCACACTCCAGGATGTCTGGCTCTAGGTGAGTGATCACACCATCGTGATTATCTGGGTCATGAAGATCTTTTTTGTACAGTTCTTCTGTGTATTCTTGTCACCTCTTCTTAATATCTTCTGCTTCTGTTAGATCCATATAATTCCTGTCCTTTTTGAGCCCATCTTTGCATGAGATGTTCCCTTAGTATCTCTAAATTTTTTCAAGAGATATCTAGTCTTTCCCATTCTTTTGTTTTCCTCTGTTTCTTTGCAATGATCACTGGGGAAAGTGTTCTTTTCACTCCTTGCTATTCTTTGGAACTCTGCATTCAAATGGGTATATCTTTCCTTTTCTCCTTTGCTTTTTGCTTCTATTCTTTTCACAGCTATTTTTAAGGCCTCCTCAGACAACCATTTTTCCTTGGCGCATTTCTTTTTATTAGGCATGGTCTTGATCCTTGTCTCCTATACAATGTCATGAATCTCCATACATAGTTTATCAGGTACTCTGTCTATCAGATCTAGTCGTTTAAATCTATTTCTCACTTCCACTGTATAATCATCAGGGATTTGATTTATGTCATACCTGAATGGTCTAGTGGTTTTTCCCACTTTCTTCAATTTAAATCTGAATTTGGCAGTAAGGAGTTCATGATCTGAGCCACAGTCAGCTCCTGGTCGTGTTTTTGCTGACTGTATAGACCTTCTCCATCTTTGGCTGCAAAGAATATAATTAATCTGATTGTGGTGTTGGCTATCTAGTGATGTCCATGTGTAGAGTATTCTCTTGTGTTGTTGGAAGAGGGTGTTTTCTATGACCAGTACCTTCTCTTGGCAGAACTCTACTAGTCTTTGCCCTGCTTCATTCTGTACTCCAAAGCCAAATTTGCCTGTTACTCCAGTTATTTCTTGACTTCCTACTTTTGCATTCCAGTCCCATATAATGAAAAGGACATCTTTTGGGGGTGTTAGTTCTAGAAGGTCTTCTAGATGTTCATAGCATTCAACTTCACCTTCTTCAGCGTTACTGGTAGGGACATAGACTTGGATTACTGTGATATTGAATGGTTTGCCTTGGAGACGAACAGAGATCATTCTGTTGTTTTTGAGATTGCATCCAAGGACTGCATTCTGGACTCTTTTGTTGACCATGATGGCTACTCCATTTCTTCTAAGGGAATCTTGTCCACAGTAGTAGATATAATGGTCATCTGAGTTAAATTCACCCATTCCAGTCCATTTTAGTTTGCTGATTCCTAGAATGTCGACGTTCTCTCTTGCCATCTCCTGTTTGACCACTTTCAATTTGCCTTGATTCATGGACATAACATTACATGAAATTACAATGAAATATGTTGTTGTTCAGTCACTCAGTTGTGTCCAGCTTTTTGCAGTCCTATGGACTGCAGCACACTATGCTTCTCTTTCCTTCACCATCTCCCAGATATTGCTCAAACTCATGTCCATTGAGTTCATGGTGCCATCAACCATCTCATCTTCTGTCACATCTTTCTTCTCTTTCCCTCAATCTTTCCCAGCCTCAGGGTCTTTCCCAGTGAGTCGGCTCTTTGCATCAGTTGGCCAAAGTATTACAGCTTCAGTTTCATCATCAGTCCTTCCAATGAATATTCAGGATTGACTGGTTTTATCTCCTTGCTGTCCAAGGGACTCTCAAGAGTCCTCCCTACACCACAGTTGGAAAGAATCATTTATTCAGTACTCAGCCTTCTTTATGGTGCAATTCTCACACCCACACATGACTACTGGAAAAACCACGGCTTTGACTATCCTGACCTTTGTCAACAAAGTGATGTCTGTTTTTTAATACATATGTCTAAATTTGTCATAGCTTTTCTTCCAAGGAATAAGTGTCTTTTAACTTTGTGGCTGTAGTCACCAAATGCAGTGATTTTGGAGCCCCAAAAAATAGTCTGTCAAGGTTTCCATTGTTTCCCCACCTATTTGTCATAAAGTGATGGGATCTAATGCCATGATCTTAGTTTTCCAATGTTGAGTTTCAAGCCAGCTTTTTTACCCTCCTCTTTCTCCTTCATCAAGAGCCTCTTTAGTTCCTCTTCACTGTCTGGCATTAGAGTGGTAGCATTGGCACACCTGAAAGTGTTAATATTGCTGAAATTTCTCCTTGCCAGGGGAACCTCATGAACAGTGTGATGTGCCCTCTGCTAAATATCTTACATTACACTTACAATATAAAGCTATATGGTAGTTAATTATTCTTGCCTTCAATTGGCAAAAAGAAATCTGAATTTAAAAGCTTACATGTATATTAACACCAAGATAGAAATCTAAGATTTGAATCCAGATTTGTCAGAATCTCAAATACAAATTCTTAATTACTAGGAAGATTGTTCCCTTGGTTATATTAGTTCTAAAAAAAAAAATCAAGGCCTCTTCATTATTTCTATTTCAAAATAAAATAATTAAATATTAAAATATAAAGTTTAAGTTGAAATGTGGGTCAACGATTTCCCCAATTTCCTGGTAGGTGTCTTCGAATCTGTATTCCTTTTCATCCTCTATATATGTCTAGCAGAGGATGTATCACATCAAACCAAATTGTTTCTTTACATGTCTCTACATATTTTATTTACCTATATAACCAAGTTAAATGTCTTCTATTTTAAAGAAGGTATAGATTTTATTTTAATGCTTTAATAAATAGATGAATGGTTTAGTTCAGTTCAGTTCAGTCGCTCAGTCATGTCCGACTCTTTGCGACCCCATGAATTGCAGCAGACCAGGCCTCCCTGTCCATCACCAACTCCCAGAGTTCACTCAGACTCACGTCCATCGAGTCAGTGATGCCATCCAGCCATCTCATCCTCTGTCATTTCCTTCTCCTCCTGCCCCCAGTCCCTCCCAGCATCAGAGTCTTTTCCAATGAGTCAACTCTTTGCATGAGGTGGCCAAAGTACTAGAGTTTCAGCTTTAGCATCATTCCTTCCAAAGAAATCCCAGGGCTGATCTCCTTCAGAATGGACCGGTTGGATCTCCTTGCAGTCTAAGGGACACTCAAGAGTCTTCTCCAACACCACAGTGCAAAAACATCAATTCTGCGGTGCTAAGCCTTCTTCACATCACTGCTAATATTAGAAGTTTTCATAGGCAAATCATTCACCAAGTTATTTCTAAAAAGCATTCAAGACAATTAAATATATTTACTTACATTCTCAGATTATGATAGAATCTATATTATCAGTCTTAAAACTAGGCATTTTAACAAGCTGAAGCAGCATAAAAGATGTAGAAATTTCTAGAAAAGTAAAAGACAACAAATTTCTCTCTAATTTTAATTTTATTGAAATATTTATAAGCTATAATATTAAGGGGGAAGAAACATGTTATTTCCAAAGCAATAGAAATTTACATAGAGTAATTGATTTGAATTTCAATCCAATTTTACTAACATACATTTTCAGTATAATTTATGACTGCTTCATTTCGAAATGCTTATTGTATTTTTAAAGGTAGATTGGTAAAGATCAGCCCAATTCTCTGTTTAACTTATCTAATGCCTGAGCTTTAATTGAGTTTATCCATCAAAGTCACATTTCATTTGGAGAATGGATGTCAGACTACAGCAGTTAGCAATGATGAAGGAAAGACTTTAAATTAACTAACAATAGTATCTTAAAACAAAAATGAAAGTCTATATTCACTGTCGACTTAGAATTTTAATTCAAAGTTTTAAAAAACAGTTGGATGATGAGAGAAGTTCAAATATTAGTTAAATGTATCACGATAAATGGAAGCCACATAATAGAAAGATATTTAAGCATAGTAAATGTATATGTCCCTTCACGCCATTTATAAGATTGTGTCAATAAGCAAAAAAACTTTTTGTCAAGATCTTGATAAATGGCTTATTAAAATTCAATATGTTTTGGTTTGCATATTTAACACAATCACTGAACTGATCTCCCAATACAATCAGGATATAAAATTCTTTCCTTTGATAGTTTAGATAAAAGTAGCTTAGAGAATGGAGGAATAGATGGAAGAAAAACATACAAAAATACATTTGTATTTTCTGGGTGATTATTGTTGTCCATGGCTGGCATGTGTCATTTCCTCAGGTCTAGGATGCATAGTTGAAACATATTTAACACAGCAGAACTCCTACATTATCTGGATGACCTGTGGAGTAAAGGATGTTATGGTAGGGAAAGCCAAGTGATATTCTCTACTGATCGAAACAGTAAACTAAAAGCAGTGTGCATCTCTAGAGAGTCATTAGAAATCATGACACCATCTAGGGCCTGACAAATGCAGGAAGTTGATTACCCATTTATACCCGTCAACTTGCCTACTTGGCCCATGCAGAAGACAGAAGTATTTGGAGAAGGGCAATGCATTATCATAATTTAACATATGCTTATAGCTGGTACTCCAGATGTGTGTTCCAGACTTTCTAGGTATGTGTGAGTACATGCTTATTAAATGTATATGTCTTTTCATGCCATTGATAAGCTTGTGTCAATAAGCAGAGAAAAATTTTAGGAGTTGATAAATAGCTTATATAAAATTCAATACATGTCCATAATCAGATACCTAGCTCTTAATCTGGTCAAGCCACTTTGGTCCATATTTGTTAATAAAGACCCTCTGAAATTGTTTTCTTTCAGCCACCAATATATTTCTATAGTCCTCCTTCAAAGCAATTTCAACTCCCCCACCTCACACCATAACCTAGTCTGGAAGCAGTTGATCACCTTTCCCTCTACAAAACTCCATTATCATGATGGTTTCATGCAACAGAATCTGGTGAGCAAGAAGCAGTAACTACTTTAGACACCTTGCTGAGACATATGGGAGCACCAATTGTCAAAAATAAATCCCATAAAAATGCAGGTGTCTACTGCATTAGCAAAATTTCTAAAGGCTCAGTGACCTGGAGCATCTTAGTATAATCTAAGGTATAAGGAAAGGTTGCTGCATCTGGCCATTCTTAGAAGAACCACAATGACTATTGCTCTCTTTTGGAATTTGGAGGCAACATATATCTGACTTGAGTGTGCTATTCTTATCCAGTTACCAAGTGACCAAAATGGTTGCAGGTTTGAGTGAGGCCTAAAACAAGAGAAGGATTTCAACAAATCCAAAATGCCATAAAGGCTGATCTGCCCCTTGAGTTTTACAACCATAACATCACACGATGCTCTAAATTTTGGCAGAGAGGAATGTGTATGGCAGGCCCTCATGGGTGAATTAATCCCAAACCCACACAATCTGGATCAGAACATGCCAGTCCCTACAGGTAACAGTTCTCCTTTTGGAAAACTGCTTATGGGTTTTAGTTAGGTTCTAACAAGAAAGCCATGAACCACTGGACCCAGTAGCCATAAGTCAATTTATAGTCCAGCCATAAATCTGTCATAAACAATTGCACTTTATCTTCAAATGGAGTATGAGAGCAGGCTCAAGTAGGTCTTGGGGGTACAAGTACGTTTCAGGAGTAAGTGGCCCAGAAGCCCATGAGTCCTATTTTTGTTCCAATACTTTCCCTCACAGAACAACGCATGGTTTCCTGGGCAATTCGCTATGACCCAGTTGTTCGAGGAAGAAAACACTCATGTCTGACTTACAGTGGTCCTTCTATTTATGCTTTTACCTTCTGAATAAAATGCTATTAAACTACAATCCTACTCAGTGATAACCATAAAGGCCTGAAGGACAGAAATGAAGAGAAATCTTGTCAATGAACAGAACCTCAACTAATGTAATTGAGTGCTCATTTTCCCTTGAAAATGTAGAGAGCTGGAGATGCAGACCTGATTCATGAACTGTCACTAATGTTCTGGCAGGATGAACAGGGACTTGGAAGGCACACAAGCTGGATAATTGGATAATTGGAGACGAGTTAGTCTAGGGAATAGGTATGCAAATAGATCACTTTACATGGGCCCAGAATGTGAAAATATGTGTCTCCCATACAAACACTCACTAAAGAGTGACCTTAGCAAAAGAAGATCTGAAGAAGCAGGTAGACAAGATGGATTGTTAGGTGGATTTCAGACAGTCTCTCTCTCCAGCCACCCCTATTCTTAGTCAATGAATTCAAGGACAAAGTGACAATGACAGAAGGAATAGAGGTTTTGCAAGGGCTAAACAAGATGGATTATTATCCACAGGATGAATTTGGCTACAATTGTGCTTAATGCCCAAACTGCCAATTGCAAAACCGCACTGAGAATGCAATATGGCACCATTCCCTTGGGAAATCTGCAACCACCTGGTGGCTTGTTGGTTTTCTTGGATCGCTTCCATCATGGAAGGGTAATGCCCCTCCTATTGGGACAGACAACTTCTGTGGTTATGAATTTGCCTTTCGGCCTGTAATACTTCTGCCAAAAAATACAATATATAAATGCCTTACTCATCCTCATATTATTTCACACAGCACTGCTTTTAGCCAAGGATTCATCTTATGACAAATTAAGTATGACGATGAGCCAAGCTCATGGAATTCACCATGTTACTTGTCACTTTTAAGCATATGGGATGATAGAAAGATAGAATGGCCTTTTTAATACAGTTCTAATCCTAGTTGGGTAGCAATAATCTGCAGTGTTCATTAACGTCTTTTAGGCTATGGTGATTGCCTTATGTGCATAATCTATATATGATACTGCTTCTCTCAAAGCCAAGTTTGTGGGTATAGGACTCAGGGATGGACACACAACTAGCTTCTCTCACTAATACCCTCTGCGATCCATGTGGGAATTTGTGTTTCTGTTTTCTATAATTTGGGGTTCTGATTATCCTGAGTTCTTAATTCCCAAAGAATGCATGCTACTACCAGACAAAATAGAAGCAGTTTCAGTCAACTGAAAGTTGAGACTATTACTTGGGAACATGGAATTCTCATGTCAGCAAATCAGCAGGTCAGAAATGGGGTTTGAATGTTAATATCAAGGCTGGAGGGAATTGATCCAATTTATCAAGGGGAAATTGGGTTGTCAACTCACAATGAGTATAAAGAGAATGTCTGGATTCTAAGAGAACCACTGGAGAAATTCTTTATACTCCCATGCTCTACAATAAAGTCAACAGAAACTATAATAAACCTAGTACAGGCAGAACTACAAATGGCCTAGGTAACAGACGCTGTATTTTAAAAAAAACAACATTTCTAGTTACAACTGAATTTCAGATAACCAACATTTTTTTTTTTAAGTTTAAGGTTGTCTCATGTAATATTTACTAAATATAACAAAAAATACTTAATTACTTAACAAAAATTCAAATATAATTGGATGTCCTCACTATTTCTGAGACTCTTAGCCTAGATTCTTCGGGTAATTCCACAGGCCAAGGAAACACAGCCAGTCTGGTATTTGCTGAGTTCAAAGTGAAATCGGATGCTTAACAGATAAAGGTAGTTCTTTTATCATGAAGGGAAAGAAACTTTTCTTATGGGGTTCATCATTTGACCACCGGAAGAAATGGCTTAAAAAGATCACAGAAACTAAAATTGTAATATGAGCAGTCTGGTGGGCTCGCGGTCCATGGGGTCACAGAGTCGGACATGACTGAGTGACTAAACAACAAACACAGCAGTATACTAAGCACTTTATATTAGTATGCTGCTAGACACTGAAGATTATGTGTATCGAGCTATTTTTAAAAGATGTTTATTTTCCTTAAGGGAGAAAAAACAGTCTTTGAGTTTAAAAAAAAAAATTGTTTTGGGAAAACTAAAAAAAAAAAAAAAAAAATTTAATAACTGGGACTTCCCTGGTGGTCCAGTGGCTAAGAATGCACATTTTCAACCCAAGGGACCCAGGTTCAATTCCTGATCTGGGAACTAGATCTGTAGCAACTAAGACTGAGCACAGTCAAATAAATAAATATATTTTTTAAATTGTAATAATTATGAACATTTCTTTCTTGTCTTGATTTGAATATATTTAAGCATGCATTTATTAAAGTTTCCTTTTTCCTTCCTATTAGCAAGTTACCTACATTAACATAAGATAAATTAATAGTTGACTTTATCTTTTCATATTAATGTTACAACACACTGAAGTTGAATGAAGATGGATCAAAAAACTTCATATGTTTTTTCATTGGATGTTGGTATGTTGTCAGCTATGCATGGGTTATTTGTGTCATATAAGATAAAACTGAGTTCGAAGGTGAGTTCTAAGGTGGCACAGTGGTATATAATTTGTCTGCCAATGCAGGGGACATAAAAGTTGCATGTTCGGTCCCTGGGTTAGGAAGATTCCCTGGAGGAGGGCATGGTGACCCACTCCAGTATTTTTGCCTAGAGAATCCCATGGACAGAGGAGCCTGGTGGGCTATAGTTCATTGGGTCGCAAAGAGTTAGACAGGACTGAGCATCTGAGCACAAAGCACACAGGGTATTATTACCCATTTTCTTCATTTGGAAGTTAACCATTATTAAAATTTTTAAAAATAGATGTGTATGTACGAACTTTGGTGGCTATGTATGGTACCAGTTCAGCGAAGTTGGGAGTATTTATTGAAAAACTATCTTCCCTGTATTGTTTTAGGATAGAGTTGTTCACAAGAGAAATCTGCATGAGATTGGAAAGGCAGAATTGGGGAATTAGTCATTTTGATGTTCTGAAGTTGGATATAGGGTGCGCAATGCTGCAGCTCACACACTTGTCTGTCTTTTTGGCTCACCTAGTTTACTTTGAATAGTGACCCAACCCACAGTTCCTTCGGTACAGTAACATATACATAACAAAATAAGCATAGAGCTTATGCCTTTTTCAAAAGATATTATCTGTGACATCTGAAGGGTAAATCCTACCTATGATTCTACAGACTCCCTGTTTCTTCCAAAAGTATTTCTCTCTGTCACCACCTTCTTCACCAACTAATTCTCAGAGCAAATCAAGAGAAATTAGAGGGAGAAGGCTGTTTGAGATAGTCAGAACTGTACTCCCCAATTCCTTTGATGACTCCAAGATTCTATTCAGTCCGTTCAGTTCAGTTGCTCACTTGTGTCCAACTCTTTGCAATCCCACGGACTGTAGCATGCCAGGCTTCCCTATGCATCATCAAATCCTAGAGCTTGCTCAAACTCATGTCCATCAAGTCAGTGATGGGATCCTCTTACCCTGTGTCATCCCATTCTCCTGCCTTCAATTTTCCCATCATCAGGGTCTTTTCAAATGAGTCAGTTCTTCACATCAGGTGGCCAAAGTATTGGAGTTTCAGTTTCAGCATCAGTTCTTTCAATGAATATTCAGGACTTATTTCCTTTAGGATGTACTGGTTTGATCTCCTTACAGTCCACGGGACTCTTTAAGAGTCTTCTCCAACACCACAGTTCAAAAGGATCAAGTCTTTGGCACTTGATCCAGTTTTCTTTATAGTCCAACTCTCACATCCATACATGACTACTGGAGACACTATAGCTTTGACTAGATGGACCTTTGTCAGCAAAGTGATGTCTCTGATTTTTAATATATTGTCTAGGTTGGTCATACCTTTTCTTCCAAGGAGCAAGCATATTTCAATTTTGTGACTGAAGTCACCATCTGCAGTGATTTTGGAGGCCAAGAAAATAAAGTCTGTCACTGTTTCCATTGTTTCCCCATCTATCTGCAATGAAGTGATGAGACCAGATGCCATGATCTTAGTTTTTTGAATGGTTAGTTTTAAGCCATCTTTTTCACTCTCCTTTTTCACTTTTATCAAGAGCCTCTATAGTTCTTCTTTGCTTTCTGCCACAAAGGCGGTGTCATCTGTGTATCTGAGGTTATTGATATTGCTCCTGGCAATCTTGATTTCAACTTGTGCTTCATCATTTCAGCCGGGCATTTCATATGATGCACTCTGTATGTAAGTTAATCAAGCAGGGTGACAATGTACAGCCTTGACGTAATCCTTTCCCAATTTGGAACCAGTCTGCTGTTGCATGTCTGGTTCTAGCTGTTGCTTTTTGACCGGCATACAGATTTCTCAAGAGGCAGGTAAGGTGGTCTGGTAACCCATCTCTTGAAGAATTTTTCACAGTTTGTTGTGATAAACACACTCAAAAATTTTGGCGTAGTTAATAGACCAGAAGTAGATGTTTTTCTGGAACTCTCTTGCTTTTTAAATGATCCAGTGGATGTTGTCAATTTGATCTTGGGTTCTTCTCCCTTTTCTAAATCCATCTTGAACATCTGGAAGTTCATGGTTCATGTACTGGCTTGAAGCCTCGCTTGGAGAATTTTAAGCATTACTTTGCTAGTGTGTGAGATGAGTGCAATTGTGCAGAAGTTTGGACATTCTTTGGCATTGCCTTTCTTTGAGATTGGAATGAAAACTAATCCTTTCCAGTCATGCAGCCACTGCTGAGTTTTCCAAATTTGCTGGCATATTGAGTGTGGCACTTTCACAGCATCATCTTTTAGGATTTGAGATAACTCAACTGGAATTCCATCATCTCCACTAGCCTTGTTTGTAGTGACGCTTCTTAAGGCCCATGTGATTTCTCATACCAGGATGTCTGGCTCTAGGTGAGTAATCACACCATCGTGTTTATCTGGGTGGTGAAGATTTTTTTTTTTTTTTGTATTATTCTTCTGTGTTCTTGCCACCTCTTCTTAATATCTTCTGCTTCTGTTAGATCCATACCATTTCTGTCATTTATTGTGCCCATTTTTGCATGATGTGTTTCTTGGGTATCTCTAATTTTCTTGAGGAGATTTCTAGTCTTTCTATTGTTTTCCTCTATTTATTTGCAGAGAAATAAAGGCAAAAATAAGGAAGAAATCTTTATAATAATAGCAAATATAAAGAGAAATAAAGGTAAAGATAAAGAAGAAAAATAAAGAAGAGAAGCTAAAGAGAAAAGGGAAGATATTCCCCTTTTGAATGCAGAGTTCCAGAGAATAGCAAGGAGAGATAAGAAAGCCTTCCTCAATGATCAGTGCAAAGAAACAGATGAAAGCAATAGAATGGCAAAGGTTCTATTAGGCTGGTGCAAAAGTAATTGTGGTTTCAGACCCTGATATTTAAATCTAGGCTCAAACACATCTTTATTAATCAAAATAGAAAACATTAGAATTAACACATTTTTGCCAACAAGACGTAAGTTTGCTAACTCCTTTGCCATAAAAATCCATGCTTCCGAATTTGATGCACTCTTGGAAAGCATTTTCCTCATTCTGTTGATTGTGTAAGCATTCTCCCTATAAAAAGCTGAGATGCTGAAATGGTAATCAGTTGGCAAGAGGTCAGGTGACTACAGCAGATCAGGCAAAACTTGATAGCCAAATTAATTCAATTTTTCAAAGTGTTGGTTGTGTGGCATGTGGTCAGGTATTGTAGTTGGGCAGAATTAGGCCCTTTCTTTTCACTAATGCCAGCTGCAGATGTACTTTTCAGTGCATCTCACTGATTTGCAGAGCATATTCCTCAGATGTTATGGTTTCACCAGGATCCAAAAAGCTTTAGTGCATCAGACTGGCAGCAGATTACCAAACAGATCATGACCCCACCCTCGCTGTTTTTGTTGTTGTTGTTGTTGTTGTTGTTGCAAGTCTGGTTTTGGGAAGTGCTCTGGATCTTCTTCTCCATTCTCACAGAACTAGGCATCATGCTGTCATCTAAAAGTCACTTTTCCTCTTACGTCCCAATCCAGTCAAGGAATGGTTAAGTGTTGTTGCATAGAATAAGAGAAGACAACACTTGAAAATGCTGATTTTTTTTTATTTGTAGTCAGTTCATGAGGCACCACTTTTTGAGCTTTTTCACCTTTCAAATTTGCTTAAAATGCCAAACAACTGTAGAATCATCAAAGTTGAGTCCCTGGGCAACTTCTCGTGTAGTTGTACGAGGATCAGCCTTGATGAACCTCTCAGTTGGTCGTTGCTAACTTCTAAGGGCCAGCCACTAAGCCCCTCATCGTCAAGTCTTTCGTCTCCTTTGCAGAACTTCTTGAACCACCACTGCACTGTATGTTCATTAGCAGTTGGGCCAAATGTGGTGTTGATGTTGCAAGTTGTCTGCACTGTTTTACGATCCGTTTGGAGCTTGAATAAGAAAATTACTCAAATTTTCTTTTTGTCTAATATCATTTTCACAGTCTAAAGTACATATAAAATAAACAGCAAGCAATAATTCATAAACAACATAAAGCAAGAAATGCACATTAAAATAAAAATACATTTAAAAAAAACCACATTTATTTAACAAGCAATTCCTGTGTATGCATGCTAGGTCACTTCAGTCGTGTCTGACTCTTTGCGACCCTATGAGCTGTAGCCTGCCAGGCTCCTCTGTCCAAGGGTTTCTCCAGGCAAGAAGACTGGAGTAAGTTGCCATGCCCTCTTCCAGGGGATCTTTCCAACCCAGGGATCAAATTCGAATTTCTTACGTCTCCAGCATTGGCAGGCAGGTTCTTTGTCACTCAACCACCTAGGAAGCCCATGTATTCCAGTATCAAATGGCAACATTCAACAATGCAAAACCGATATCACTTTTGCACCAACCTAATAATGTGTGAATCTACTTCACAATTTCTGCAGATCCTGGTAGCAGTTACTCCAAATTCTTATCATTCACTCTTTGGTTCTGAAAGTGTGTCAGTGTTTAGTGGCCAACTGAAAGCAAACATCATAAAACTATTTTTTAAAACCACTTTCTTTGATGGCATAATTTTTTCTTTTTGAGTGACAGGAGCATGTTCCATGACACACACTTGACAAGACATGATGTCTGAAGTTAACTTCCCTTCTCACCTCCCACATTACCATTGTCACCTTTATCTTCCCAGATCTACTTCTGATGAGCAGATTGATATGTACAACCCACTGCTTAATTTATTATGATTGGTTATCAATTGTCCTTGATTGACATCCAAGGCTCTTTCATCATCTCTTGCTTTAACTACATGGTTATCCTGCTAACCTAGGAAAGACTAATTATAACTTTCAAATAAAAATATTTCTGTACACAAAAGATAATGAGTCCCATTGTTCACTGTCTCTCATGCTGTTTTATATTCACCATCTCTTAGCAGAAAGCTCATCACTGTATATCTTTGAATGTTACAGCATAACCCAAGGGTGTAGCTATATCTTTGCTATTTCAAAACTGCAGGTGGTAAGAACTATACCGATAAGACTATTATTAAGGGGAATTAGCAAATTGCTTGTACAAATTTGGCTGTACCTGGTTCATGAGGTGGGACCCCAGTTATTTTTTTTTTAGAGAACTGAAGTCAATCAATTGAGGTAAAATGTTTCTACCCTTTTTTGTGGTAATATAATAATGTTTTTAAATTGCTATTTTCATCATTTTTAATTTTCTCAATTAATTCCTGTGATATATTTTTTAAAGGCATTACTGCAGGTAAAAAAAAAAAAAAAGACATCTCAAAGTAGAGAGGGTGCACTAATTTCTTCCTACAGATAATCCTATAGCAGACTGAAATCCTTTCAGATTTCAATCTATTAATAGATGCCTCATTCCTGTCAACATGGCAGTATCACATTTTAAATAAAATATACAATTGTTTCCTTGGAATTTTCTTTTCTTATATTTGTCTCCTCCATTGCCTAGTCATGAAATTCCCTGAATCAACTGATAATTCTTGGCTAATTACCTTAAGGAGAGAATTTATCAACTGTAAAAGCAAATTTGTGTTTTGAATGCTTTGTTCTCAGGAAAATGATTAATTTATTAACTAAGATATGCTCACAACATGTAACTTAGACCCAGCTTAGCAAAGAGATAAACTAAAAAGAGAAGTCTATATTCCTTTTTCACTAGGAAATCCAAGCTCATATGATCTTACTTTTCAAAAGCATCAAGGTTCAAGAGCCTTGTATCTATTGCATGTCACCCTTTCTTTATGATCGCTGAGACAGATGACAAACACAACTGTCAAAGGAGGACAGGTAAAAGAGGAAAAATCAGAGATTTACTTTAAGGCAAAACAAGGAGTTTGAACACATACATTTTTCTCATATTTCATTGGCACACACAAAAAAATGAGTATGCCTGATCAAATTTTGGAGGTACAGAATATTGTCAGTAACTAAATATTTTAGGGGGAAAAGCTGTCATTTTCAGGAAAACGTCTTGATAAGGGGCTTGAGGCAGAAGGTAACTGGTCTGTGAAGGTTGTGTAGCAGGAAAAAAAGACTCAAAGAAATAATTATATCAGTGAGTATCACCAGAGAAAAGGGATTTGGGACTGGGAAGAATAGGAAGGCTGAATGGGAAACACTGAGCCACATACAAGATAAAAAGAATTATTTTAACTTAGGAATATCAAATGTTCAACATCAGATAGCTTGTTTCATTGTCACAATGCGTTGCTTTTAACTCCACACCACATTTGATTTGAGACTGTAGATAAGACAATAGCTACCCAATGCAGGAGTGGAGACGAATGCAGAACAGAGCTAGAAATGATTGAAAAAACAGTACAGTGTGAGGAGTTTGTACAATTTTTAGGAAAGACTTTAGGTTTTTCCATAGAAAAGAGCATGAAGTAGGAATTCAAGTCTATCTTCACCTAGCCCTTATCAGGTGGATAAACCCAGCTAATACATGATTTATACAGTTTTAAGAGACTTCCAGAGTAGGGAGGAGGAACATAATAAATGCGCTGGCAAGCAGTATAAGTGGGGATGAGAAAGGAGTTACATCATTCTAGCTCATGAGAAATCAACTAGGAATATTACAGTTTATACTGATTTCAGCAGCCCAGTAAAACTAGCAGATTATATAATAGAAAACAAATTTCAGAGCTGTTAAGTGCATTAAGGAAGATTTCAAAATCATAGCTAAAAGCAGGGTTCCAGGCCTTGTGGCATGTAAGTCCTTTCCACAGTATATCAGATCCTAACATCCTCCTTTAGGAAAAGTTATGATCAACCTAGACAGAATATTAAAAAGCAGAGACATTACTTTACCAACAAAGGTCCATCTAGTCAAGGCTATGGTTTTTCCAGTGGTCACGTATGGATGTGAGAGTTGAACTACAGAGAAAGCTGAATGCTGAAGAATTGATGCTTTTGAATTGTGATGTTGGAAAAAACTCTTGAGAGTCCCTTGGACTGCAAGGATATTCAACCAGTCCACCCTAAAGGAAATCAGTCCTGAATATTCATTGAAAGGACTGATGCTGAAGCTGAAACTCCAATACTTTGGCCACCTGATGCAAAGAACTGACTCATTTGAAAAGATGCTGGGAAAGATTGAAGATGGGAGGAGAAGGGGATGACAGAGGATGAGATGATTGGATGGCATCACTGACTCATTGGACATGAGTTTGAGTAAACTCCAGGAGTTGGTGATGGACAGGGAAGCCTGGCATGCTGCAGTCCATGGGGTCGCAAAGCGTCAGACACAACTGAGCGACTGAACTGAACTGACGGAAAGTCCTGCTAGTTGTATGGATTTCTTAACCAACACTTAATTGTCTGTCCTTACATTTTCTATGCTCAAAATTGCCTGTTTTCAGAGTAGCTAATCAGTAACCATCAGCTCAGTTCAGTCACTCAATTGTTTCTAATTCTTTGCAACCCCATGGACTGTAGCATGTCAGGCTTCCCTATCTATATAGTACAGTTAATAACTATACTAATAACTTTATATTTCATAAAATATATAAATTATCCACATATTCTAAATATAATGTACATATATACAGTCTCTCCTTCAGATAATCATTCATTCAATCATTCTTTAATTCAATCTATCACAAAATATATTACGTTGAATACCAATTTTATGTCCAAGCACTGTTCTAGCTGCCAGGAAAAAAAAAAGAGTGAAAATAAACATACTCTTCATGGACAGTACAATTATTTCAGTAACATCAAGCTATAAAGCCAGTTTTCAGATACAATATTTATTTGTTGAAACCTTATCAATACTACAGGTATAGTATCTAACTTTTATTTAATACTTAATAGGTGTCAAGGACTATCTTCAGTTGCTTTAATTCCTTAATTTGTTCTTAAAGCTATCCTTTGTATATTGGTGGTTTCCTCAGTTTTACAGATGAAAGCATTGAGAGATAGAAGATTGAAATAACTTGCTCAAGGTTACACAGCAAATTAAGTGACAGAGACAGGAATAAAATTTAGAGAAAGCACATGCTTATAATGACTATATGTGACCTCTATCTACCTCCCTTGCAGAGATAAGAAATATGAAAACATAAGAACACTTCCCAATAGAACCTTCCTTAATGCATGTAAAATGATATCTGACTTTCCTCTTACAAATATAATTTTTATTTCTGAATGTATACATATTTAATACCCACTATCTATACGTATGTGTTTTTATAAAACAAAATCATTAATAAAACAGAATGTGAGGCAAAGTGATCATTTATTATTTGCAGAAATAAGCAGAAGTGATGACACAAAAAGAAAGGAAAACACTCCTCTCTATTGCCAGTGAGTGCATTACTGCCTGCTTTATTGCAAAACAAGTAGCCAGAGAACACTTGACTAGATAAGGCTAAAAGCACACATATTTCCATTCTTTTTACAATGAAATATTCAGAAGTGAGATGAAATAAGTGACCACAAAAGGGGGTTGTGGACATAAAACAAGAAGATGGATTCTCTCAGAGCATTTCAAAGAACTGGGAAAGGATCTCACCTCCAGGCCTGCCAGTGGCAATGATACTGGAAGTCAGAGCTCCAGTAATCAATTTCAGTACAGCTCCAAACTGAAGAGCAATCAGAATTATATTTTTCTGTAGTTTGGATTGCCAGAGAAAAAGAAATTATATGAATGTGTCATTAATGTCCTCCACGTGCACCTGGTAATTCATCGTCCAGATGATAAATCTGGCAAGATCAAAAATAAAACTGTTGAACTAAAAAGGTGATTTGTTTCACCTAGATTGGGGATAGAGGTATACTATTTCAACAATGCACATAAATTTAGTTATGATCTCCTTATTTGGAATGAATATTTTTAAAGACATACCTTGCAAGGGAGAGTTTCCAAAAAAAAGTTGTGAAACAATGGACGAATGAAATGAGGAAGATAGATCCTCTTCATCAGATACCAGAGAACTATAGGCATAATTTCCAAGACAAAAAAGTAATTTTAATGTGTTTAGAGCATGTACTTACTGTCATTGTTAGTTGACAAAATTAGAGTATGATGTGAATGTCTTTTTGTGTTGATTTTCTATGAAAAAGAACAGCAGTTAAACCCAATATGAACTTAGGCTTATGGGAATCCTGGGTATCAGAAGGTAAGAAATGTCCTCAAAATCCTCAATATCTCTTCGAGGTTTCCCCATTCATGTGTTGGCCAAAATTAAGTTAAAAACAAAACTGAATCTAGATCCCATTTGTTTCTCTTTATTTCCTGTACTGGCTGTGTAAGAGTTGTGGATTAGCTGATTAAAATGTGTGTATCACACAACAACTATTTAGTCCTGTTCCAAAACTTCAAAGAAGAGGTTTGTGTCTTCCTCACCTACTTTTTTCAGTCTGCTCTTGCTTCTCAGGATTTGTGGCCCCTAAAATCTAAAGCAAAACTAGGGGCAGAGTACATGTAATCCATCCTCTCTGGCTGTTCTCTCTCAGAAACAGTATTTTCAATTTATCTCCTCTGTCACAGATACTCTAATATGTTTTAATTAAGGAATAGACAAGAGTATACATAACTGCAGAGAATACACTACTAATAGCATCTATAATTTTCTCTATTAAATGTAACTTCCATCTTTCCATGCATAATTCCTGAATAAGATTTTCACTATTAATGACTTTATTCTGGGGGGCTCCAAAGACACTGCAGATGGTGACTACAGCCATGAAATTAAAATACACTTGCTCCTTGGAAGAAAAGTTACGATCAACCAAGACAGCATATTAAAAAACAAAGACATTACTTTGCCAACAAAAGCCCATGTAATCAAAATTATAGTTTTTCCAGTAGTCATGTATGGATGTGAGAGTTGGACTATAAAGAAAGCTGAGCACTGAAGTGATGCATTTGAACTGTGATGTTGGAGAAGACTCTTAACAGTCCCTTGGATTGCAAGGAGATCCAACCAGTCCACCCTAAAGGAAATCAGTCCTGAATATGCATTGGAAGGACTGATGCTGAAGCTGAAACTCCAATACTTTGGCCACCTGATGTGAAGAACTGACTCATTTGAGAAGACCCTGAAGCTGGGAAAGATTGATGGCAGGAGGAGAAGGGGACGACAAAGGATGAGATGGTTGGATTGCATCACCAACTCATTGGATTTGAGTAAACTCAGGAAGCTAGGGATGGACAGGGAGGCCTGGCATATTGCAGTCCATGGGATCTCAAAGAGTAGGACACAACTGAGCGACTGAACTGAACAGAATTAATGACTGTCACCTCTCCCAGAGTCACAAAGGCATATGTGTCCAGGCTGAGTAAAGAAATAGAAAGCCATCTAATGTAAACATTTCGGACATTTCTTTTCTGCCTCTGTCTTTCAAAAATATAGAAGCCAATCAATGTTGGTGGTCATGGATCAGGTAACAATTGACTGACTATTTAGTTTCAATTGGCCATAATGAATAAAAGTTATAAGAAAACTATTTCTCCTTTCCATGCTCTTTGACAACACATTAAAGTAAATCAAGCTCAGGTTTGAAAATCAAAATGAATCAAGAAAGACAACACATTTAAGGAGCTGTGAGAAAGCTATGGAATGAAATATAAGATCTAGCCTTAGGTATTTGTACTCACTCAAAGAGTAATCAATTTATAAATTCCACTCTGATTTAGGCTGCTTTCAAGGGTTAAAATGAAAAGTTAAATCAATTATCCATATTACTTCTAACTTTGAATGATTCTAATGTTTCTTTACAGATTTGCTTGTGTATTATTTATATTAATTGGAAAATTGCTCAACTGTCAGATTTCTTCAACATGTTAAAATATAATCTAAATAAAAATAATTCACTACAACTTAGAGTTTCACCATAAAATTTTAACATTATTCACAGCATGCTTCTTCATATGCCCCCCAAAGTGATATGAGATTTAAATAAAGGGTAATAATTCTGGTAACCATGTACATAATTTCTGATTATTTAAATTCAGAAAAGGCAACAAAATTTCAGTCCACCCACCCTACCCTTTCATTGTAGGGCAGAAAGTACAGAATATTGGTTCACAGCATGGGGATATATTTTAAATTAGGTTTGTCATTTTAAAACTTGCTGAGACTAAGACCTCCGTCTCTTCATAAGTGAAAAAACTTATCTTTAACTTTTTTTAGGGTTCTTAAATTAGAAAACATGTATAGAGTGGTACATATGGTATTCTCATTAAGTGTTTATCAATTAAATGAAAAATCAACTATAAAACATACAAAAATAAATATAACAAGTGAACAAAAGATCAAGTGTAAATGAGAGGAAATCAAATGCCCTCAAGCACAAGATATATTTCATCTTCATCGTCTGAGCCCAAGAGAATACATGTACATGTGTTATGTGTGTCTGTGTGTATAAATGTGTATTCTCCACAATATAAAACTATTGATCCACCAACATGTTTCTATATTTGGATACAGGCATGCTTTGGTTTGCTTATAGCAAAACATTTTCTATGTAAATGAATTGCTTCTTCTGAAGCTGAATTCTTGTCAAATGTATAATGCATACAAAACAGCTAGAATTCAGCCAGTAATAGCATATGATCTCACAGGTCCGACCTTCATTAAGAACAATGCAGAACAACATTAAAATGTGTGAAGACTAATTTAAATTATGACTTTTTTTGATGGAATAAGACTTTGTCATATTTATACAAACACAGATTTAATAACAGCAACAACATAACAGTCATTTCTAAATCATTCCAAAGACAACAGCAAGTACTACTTTTTTCAGTAGTACTTGCAACTTAGGAAGTTGAAGGTAGAAGAGTAGGGAGAACGATTTGGAAAACTGATAAAGTTTCATTTTAGAATGACAATTTTTATAAGAGGTAAAATTAAAGTCCTAGCTTTTCTGCTTACGTTATTCCTAGGCCAAAAATAACTGCTTTCCAGCTTTCCAAGTTGGAGCCCTATTTCTGTAGCCTGGTGTTAATATTAAAATGATCACCCATATTTTGATACAACAAGCAAAGCCACTTAAACCAAATAACATATTTCAGGATTTAAATTATAGCTGAGATTTATCATTAAGCACCTGCTACATGGGGCTTCCCAGGTGGTACTAGTGGTAAAGAACATGCCTGCCAATGTAGCAGACGTAAGAGAGGTGGGTTCAGTCCCTAGGTATGGAAGATCCCCTGGAGGAGGGCATGGCAACACCTCAGTGTTCTTGCCTGGAGAATTCCATGGACATGCGGCCTGGCAGGCTACAGTTCATAGGGTCACGCAGAGTCAGATATGACTGAAGCAGCTTAGCACAAGGCACACCCATTACATGAATTGAAACATTGCTTTTTTAATATCATTTCACCAAAATTTCTAGAAACTTCAAAGAACATTTAGAAGTATTATTGGAAGGAACTCTAATACTTTTTGAGCAGTTTGGGGATTCAAAGAGAAGGTATGGAAAACAACATTCAAACAAATTGGAATTAATTTGCTTCTCGAAGATTGCAGCTCATGCATTTTCTCAGGAAAAAAAAATGCCTATATGCTATACTTCCACCTGTGGTTTCTGTCTTTATAGTTGCTACTGAACAAATATATGAAGGACAGAGACACAACTATCAATACATACACTTTACAAGAGTTTTCTGAGGCTTTTGGTCTGGTCTGTCTTCCTGGAAGAAGAATCTTCCCTGATTCAACTTTGTTAAAGTCCCTGCTGATAATCAGGAGTAAGAATGTGAACTGTGCAAGATTAGTAACTGTCTTTCTGTACTGGCTTCCCTGGTGACTCGGATGATAAAGAATCTGCCTGTAATGGAGGAAAGAGACCTGAGTTTGATCCCTGGGTTGGGAAGATCTCCTGGAGAAGGTAATGACAATCTACTCCAGTATTCTTGCCTGGAGAATTCCATGGACAGAGGAGGCTGGTGGGCTATATAGTCCATGAGGTCACAAGAGTCGGACACAACTGAGCAACTAACTCTTTCACTTTCACTTTCAGAACTATTCTACTGGAGCAAACAGAATATATTATTCTGGTCCTGGCATACCAGATTCAACTGTTTCTGTCCATGCAGCAAATATTGTTTGAGTGCAATAAACCAAGCACACCATTCTAGATGCTGAGGACTGAGCAATTAACACCGCAGCTTTCAAAGAGCTTCTATCTCAGCCATGAGAGAAACATGATGAAATGAAACTGACCCTGAAGGAGAAACACTTTATTTTTGTCACCTGCCCTATTAGGTCTTCTAAAATTTGTATTCCATCTCCAAATCTCTGTTTGTCACACATTTGGTTTCAACTAGTTTGCACTGTGGTATCTTGTACCTGTAGCAAAAAATTTCATAAGAACAAACTGAAAAGTTCTCTACTATTAAAAGTATCACAATACAAAGTTAATACAAATATTCACATTATTTCACTCTTTTATTCACTCTATCAATCTATGGACCACAAGAAAATATACTGCTTATGTTTCTTACTAAAGTAAAAATATTCTTTTAATAGCCTGTGTTTAATTATTAGGAGAACTTGAGAATTAAAACAAATAAGAAATATCTGTTAGAAAGGATAATGGATATAATCAGCTTTTGGATTTAATAAATCTGTTCTACAGAGGAAATTTTCTAATTTAACACATACATGAATATGTGCGAATACATAAAATTAAAGTGCAAGTTTGATTATATGTTCAAAATAGTAAACTGTAGAACAAAAGCTTCTACATAGACAGTAGCTATGAGCTGTTCTATGAGTAGAATTCTCATAGAAAATGACAAAGTCAAATTACATCATAAAAAAAAAATACTAAATTCCCTACTCTATACCAGGTCTCTATGAGTTACTTTTAACTGTTCACAGTAACATATGAAAAAGTCATCTTCCCCAAGGACCCAAACAACCGAGTTGGGGAGACCAGATTTGCATGTGAAAAATGAACAGGAGAGGATTTAAATAACAGTTCAAGAACACAAATAATTTTTAAGAACACTGAAAGACGGTGCGATAAAACACAATGAATTACTAAATTAATTACAGTAGGAAAGAGTTAGGTGTTTCACAAACAATTTTCACAAGTTTTCCTGTTTAAAATTTCATACATCTTTTTCTTTGTGTATTATGTGACTATTGAAGAAAACCTCCAACATTATTTAAAATATAACCTCCACCTATCACTATTTTTGCCAGAGATCCATAGATTTGTATATATTTCTTCCATACATGCTTACGTGCACACAATCTTTTCATAGGTGTATATGTAGCTGTTCCATATAGAAAGAGATAACTAACATTTATCTCCATTTTAAAATTATCATTTAAGCTTAGATATTGACAAATATTGGTGAAATACTGATAAACATCCTAGGTGTTTAGTGTTGTCTGAGAGGACAGATAGGGTATCTTCCATGCTTTTGACTGCTGAAAGCAAAATGAAGGGAAATCCTAAGCATACTGAGTAGCCTGTGATTTGAGGATAAGGTAAGGAAGAGGACTCAGAAACGCTTGTCTATCTTCTGGTGCAATATAGGAGCTATGCTGAAACAGTTGAGTTTTATGTCTAGAAGACAGAAAAGATGGAAGCTAAAGTGAAATAAGAGGCCTGAAACAGTAATATGTTAGGATAAATAAGCACCTAAGGAGAATTTTCTAAAAGAAAAAAGTCTATGGGTAGGAAAACTACTTAAGGAGTCATTTAAATAGAATTAGGATGTAATAATGAGAAAACTGGGCCTCCAAGGTGGCTCAGTGGGTAAAGAACCTGCCTGCAATGAAAGAGAAGCAGGTTCATTCCCTGGGTCAGAAGATTCCCTGGAGAAGGGAATGGCTATTGACTTTAGTATTCTTTCCTGGAGAATCCCATGGACAGAGGAGCCTGGCAGGCTACCAACCATAGGGTCGCAAAGAGCTGGACATGACTGAGCGACTTATCATGTATGCACAAAAGAAAAATCTAATAGAGAGAGCAGAAGCATACAAGAAATAAATAAGATAAACAAACTATGCTAATAACTATACTCATTATTAGATATCAACAAAAAGTATGTAAGAAAATTTCAACATCAACATGTAATAGAATGATAAAATAAATATACAAAGATATATATGTATTTATGACTTTTAAGTTGTATCACACTACACATTTATACACTTGATATGACATTATTTTCATCACAAATTTTGAAACTGAATTTATAGAAATCTTTCTTTCATCTAACATAATATGTTCCCATAAATAACAACTTTAAAAAATCTCTCTGAGAACAAGACGACAGTTGTTCATATAAAACAATATGTCCACAATTCAATGACCTTTTACATTTTGTATTTTATGTCAACATAAAGTATTTGTTCTTTGTCTCAAAGACTTCCAATATTATGCATGAGGTTAGTTCAATATGTTGATTTATTTGCTGTATCTATTCCCTGAATTGCAGAATTCCTTCTTTAAATGATATTTAACATTTCAGGGAAGATTAATATAGTCTGAATAATGATGGCACACATGTAACACTGCCCTTTATCTATCTTGTATAATTCACATTTATTTGTTTAAAATATGATAAGTGCCACGTGGCTTCAAGCATCTGGCATACAGAAGGAGAATTCTGGGTACCAAAATATCAGATCTATTTTGGTGGAGTAATGAATACTCCTGCATATGTTGTCTTTGGGAAAAAAAAAAAAAAGGGTTTGATAGTTTCTTCACGCAAAGCGCAAGAAAGAAAAAAAAAAACTATGTTATTGTTAAACAGAAAAATCATGTGGATACATTAATGGATCCCACATAAAATAAGAATACTTAAATAATATGCAGTCATTTAATATAAAAATTCAAGACTAAAACATCACTTGATGGAAAATAAAGTGTTGTCTGTATTTGGAAGCAGTTGACAATGGGTTTAAGAGTAAAGATGACTGATGCTTGCCAATTTGAGTAAGCTGCATGTCCACACAGAGAAAAAATATAGGATGCAAGATTATCTAATGAGATGCTGTAGAGAAAAATATGAGTAAATAAATCATCAAAATTTTTAGAACCAAACTCATTAGGACAGGCTTTCCTGGTGGTGCAGATGGTAAAGAATCTGCCTTTAATGCAGGAGACACAGATTTGATCCCTGGATAAGGAAGATCCCCTGGAGAGGGGGATAAATAATCACTCAGTATTCTTGCCTGGAGAATTCCATGGACAGAGGAGCTGAGCACCAAAAACTAGATGCTTCCAAACTGTGGTGCTAGAGAAGACTCTTTAGAGTCCCCTGGACAGCAAGGAGATCAAATGAGTCAATCCTAAAGGAAATCCACCCTGAATATTCACTTAAAGGACTGATGCTGAAACTGAAGCTCCAACTTTGGCCACCTGATACAAACAGCCATCTCACTGGAAAAGACTGATGCTGGGAAAGACTGAGGGTGGGAGGAGAAGGGGGCAACAGAGAATGAGATGGTTGAATGGCATCATAGACGCAACAGACATGAGTTTGAGCAAACTCTGAGAATAGTAAAGGAGGGGGAACCCTGGTGTGCTGCAGCTTAAGGGATCACAAAGAGTCAGATATGACTTAGGGACTGAACAACAACAAAACTCACTAAGAATTTGACAGAAACAGAAATGGGGATGTTGCAAAGAATCACTATATACTTTTTCTTTTCTAGATAAAGCAACCTCCAACTCTTCAAATCTATTTACAACTCAATTTCTTGTCTCTTAATTATGTTATATTGCTGTTACCTTTTAGGATTTAAGCTGGTAGCTGATCTCCACGGACACAGATTTTGGTTTTGAATGTACTTGAGATTCTTTACATTTATTGAAAGTAGAGAGTAAAATACTACAGTCAAGAACTAGAACTCCAAAATCAGGAGAACTGAAAAGGCAATCTGAGCATCATGCACGTATCGTGTGAACTACATATTTTGTGTAACCACATACTATAAAAGTAAGCATTAAAACCAGAAAATTCACATGTAAAAACATACCATTACTGTTGTTCAGTTGTTAAGTCATGTCTGACTCTTTTGTGACCCCATGGACTACAGCCTGCCAGGCTCCTCTGTCCATGGGATTTTCTAGTCAAGAATACTGGAGTGATTGTCATTTTCTTCTCCAGGTGATCTTCCTGACTCAGAGAACAAACCTGTGTCTCCTGTATTAGTAGCTGGATTCTTTATCACTGAGCCACTGAGAAAGCCCCCAAAACATATTACAATGTTAGAACGTGTTTCAAGAGGAACAGGATGTTTTGTTATCACGCTTTTAACTGAGGAGACTTGTATATTACACTGCTGAATCAATAGGAAATGTATAAGAAAAGTGACTACCTTTGATGATAACCATATGATTTTCAAATCTATTATTTGTTTTGAAAGACTTTTTCACTAGAAGCTTTTCAGGTACATGATAGAGCAGAGGTATTTACTCAACCTATATCTACATCAAGACATTTTATCCATAAAAAAGATAAACAGATCCTTCATGTGCATACTAAGTCGCTTTAGTTGTGTGACTCTTTTTGACCCTATGTACAGTATAGTCCACCAGGCTGCTCTGTCCAAGGGATTTTCCAGGCAAGAATACAGCAGTGGGTTACCATGCCCTCTTCCAGGGATCCTCCCCATGCAGGGATCAAAATCCATATCTAATATTTGCTGCATTGGTAGGCAGGTTCTTTACCATTAGTGCCATATGGGAAGCCCAAATAGATTCTTTACTACCAAGAATTTTATTGGAAGTTACTTGAAAGTCAATCATATGTGGGTACCATGTGTTTAACATTGTGTAATTTTTATTTAACCCTCAATTTTGCTTTCTAATTTTAGCATGTCAATGTTTTACTTTTGTTCCTCTGATTGTTTAAGTTTTCCATAAATTAATTTATTTATGGGGTGAGGACAGTCAAAAAAAATTATCACCCTCCATGGCTCATTCTGGAAATTTAAATCATGGCATACATCATTCTTTAATTGAGATGCTGACCTCAAAACGCCTTATCTAGGATCATATAGGATCATATAGGATCAGTTCAGTTCAGTTCAGTCGCTCAGTCGTATCCGACTATTTGCAACCCCATGAATCTCAGCAGGCCAGGCCAGTCTGTCCATCACCAACTCCCAGAGTTTACCCAAACTCACGTCCATTGAGTCGGTGATGCAATCTACCCATCTCATCCTCTGTCATCCTCTTCTCCTTTCACCCCCAATCCCTCCCATAATCAGGGTCTTTTCCAACGGGTCAACGTTTCGCATGAGGTAGCCAAAGTACTAGAGTTTCAGCTTCAGCATCAGTCCTTCCAAAGAACACCCAGGATCAGTCGCCTTTAGAATGGACTGCTTGGATCTCCTTGCAGTCCTAGGGACTCTCAAGAGTCTTCTCCAACACCACAGTTCAAAGCATCAATTCCTCAGCACTCAGCTTTCTTCACAATACAACTCTCACATCCATACATGGCCACAGAAAAAAACATAGCCTTGACTAGACGGACCTTTGTTGGCAAAGTAATGTCTCTGCTTTAAATATGCTATCTAGGTTGGTCATAACTTTCCTTCTAAGGAGTAAGTGTCTTTTAATTTCATGGCTGCAACCACCATCTGCAGTGATTTTGGAACCCCAAAAATAAAGTCTGACAATATTTCCCCATCTATGTGCCATGAAGTGATGGGATCAGATGCCACGATCTTCATTTTCCGAATGTTGAGCTTCAAGTCAACTTTTTCACTCTCCTCTTTCACTTTCATCAAGAGGCTTTTTAGTTTCTCTTCACTTTCTGCCATAAGGGTGGTGTCATCTGCATATCTGAGGTTATTGATATTTCTCCCAGCAATCTTGATTCCAGCTTGTGCTTCTTCCAGTCCAGCGTTTCTCATGATGTACTCTGCATATAAGTTAAATAAGCAGGGTGACAATATACAGCCTTGACGTACTCCTTTTCCTATTTGGAACCAGTCTGTTATTCCATGTCCAGCTCTAACTGTTGCTTCCTGACCTGCATATAGGTTTCTCAAAAAGGGAAGTCAGGTAGTCTGGTATTCCCATCTCTTTCAGAATTTTACAGTTTACTGTGATCCACACAGTCCAAGGTTTTGGCATAGTCAATAAAGCTTCAGAAATAGATGTGTTTTCTGGAACTTTCTTCCTTTTTCCATGATCCAGTGGATGTTGGCAATTTGATCTCTGGTTCCTCTCTGCCTTTTCTAAAACCAGCTTTAATACCTGGAAGTTCACAGTTCATGTAATGCTGAAGCCTGGCTTGGAGAATTTTGAGCATTACTTTACTAGCTTGTGAGATGAGTTCAATTGTGTGGTAGGTTGAGCATTCTTTAGCATTGCCTTTCTTTGGGATTGGAATGAAAACTGACCTTTTCCAGTCCTGTGGCCACTGCTGAGTTTTCCAAATTTGCTGGCATTTGAGTGCAGCACTTTCACAGCATCATCTTTCAGGATCTGAAATAGGTTCACTGGAATTCCATCACCTCCACTAGCTTTGTTCATAGTGATGCTTTCTAAGGCCCACTTGACTTCACATTCCAGGATGTCTGGCTCTAGATGAGTGATCACACCATCGTGATTATCTGGGTCTTGAAGATCTTTTTTGTACAGTTCTTCTGTGTATTCTTGCCACCTCTTCTTAATATCTTCTGCTTCTGTTAGGTCCATACCATTTCTGTCCTTTATCGAGCCCATCTTTGCATGAAATGTTCCCTTGGTATCTCTAATTTTCTTGAAGAGATCTCTAGTCTTTCCCATTCTGTTGTTTTCCTCTATTTCTTTGCATTGATCGGTGAGGAAGGCTTTCTTATCTCTCCTTGCTATTCTTTGGAACACTGCATTCAGATGCTTATATCTTTCCTTTTCTCCTTTGCTTATTGCTTCTCTTTTCACAGCTATTTGTAAGGCCTCCTCAGACAGCCATTTTGCTTTTTTGCATATAGATATTAACAATACATTTCTGCCTTCAATTTACACTCTTAATTTTCCCTCACTAGATTTAACAGAACAGCATTGGAACTAGAACAGGTATTTCTCACCTTTCTAAAAGAGAGAAAGAATTACATTTCCAATCTATATTTTATTAAAGGAATAATGAATGATTTCCAGAGATTTTCAGAAAATGAGTAGGAATACAATGGTGATTGCTTGATAAGTGAAAACAATTTGTTGCAAGTGTTTACGCAAAATGAGAGGCCATATAAAAGATAACTGCTCAATATGCTAGAGAACTAGAAAACTCAAAGCAAGCAATTTGATAATAATGCATGCTTCTAAACTATTTACATGAAATACAAAAATTCATTAATTATCAATTATTTGACCAATTATAACTACTGCCATTCTCAAAAATTAAACCAGTTTGTATTATGTACCCTTTCTCGATGTGATCTGTTTTGTTTGGGGAGATGTGGCTTAGTTATTCTGAATTACTGCATTACTTTATTTTTAAAGCTAAAGATTTGAGAACTGAATTATTCATTTAGGTAATTTTGAATACACAGTGTTTGATTTCCATTAGTAGAATAGCTATAAAAATATAGTAGAAAAAAATAGAGAAATTCATGTGTAAGAAATTTAACCAAAATGTATTAATATACATATTAAACAAATTTTACTGTTAATAGAGATTGCAAAGTGGTTACAAAGCAGGTATAGAAATTTCAAAATATACAGTCCTGGGTTTGAAAATTATCATTGCATTGGCTGTATATTGTCACCCTGCTTATTTAACTTATATGCAGAGTACATCACGAGAAACACTGGGCTGGAAGAAGCACAAGCTGGAATCAAGACTGCTGGGAGAAACACCAATAACCTCAGATATGCAGGTGAGACCACCCTTATGGCAGAAAGTGAAGAAGAACTAAAAAGTCTCTTGATGAAAGTGAAAGAGGAGAGTGAAAAAGTTGGCTTAAAGCTCAACATTCAGAAAATAAGATCATGGCATTTGGTCCCATCACTTCATGGGAAATAGATGGGGAAACAGTGGAAACAGTGTCAGACTTGATTTGGGGCTCCAAAATCACAGAAGATGGTGATTGTAGCCATGAAATTAAAAAACACTTACTCCTTGGAAGGAAAGTTTTGACCAACCTAGATAGCATATTTAAAGCAGAGACATTACTTTGCCAACAAAGGTCCATCTAGTCAAGGCTATGTTTTTTTCCTGTGGCCATGTATGGATGTGAGAGTTGGACTGTGAAGAAAGCTGAGCGCTGAGAAAATGATGCTCTTGAACTGTGGTGTTGGAGAAGACTCTTGAGAGTCCCTTGGACTACAAGGAGATCCAAGCAGTCCATTCTAAAGGAGATTGGTCCTGGGTGTTCTTTGGAAGGAATGATACTAAAGCTGAAACTCCAGTACTTTGGCCACCTCATGCGAAGAGTTGACTCATTGGAAAAGACTCTGATGCTGTGAGGGATTGGGGGTGGGAGGATAAGGGGACGACAGAGGATGAGATGGCTGGATCGCAACATCAACTCAATGGACGTGAGTTTAAGTGAACTCCAGGAGTTGGTGATGGACAGGGAGGCCTGGCCTGCTGCAATTCATAGTGTTGCAAATAGTCAGACACGACTGAGCGACTGAACTGAACTGAACTGAACTGGGCATATAACTTAGGGCTAATGCAATAGGCTGTGCTGATTTTTTGGATATCTAATGTTTATTTGATATTTATATCTTAGCCAGTCTAGTATATCTTCTCCTTCTGACAATGACACTCCTTATTTCCTTTTAGGAACTCTATCCATTGGGTTATAGTGGAGCTGCCAATTAATGTGTCTTGACCTTGAGTGATGGTCATGTTAATAGGTCAGCCAACCAAATTATCCTACATTCCCGTACACAGCCACAGTTCAGAAATAAAAGACTAACCAAAAGCATAGGCACTTTATATTCTTTCTTGATATTGTTGCCTGGGAAGATGACATAAACACAGAACTGTCAGAGATATTCTGCCATACATGAAGAAAGCCTGCCTAAGAATTAAGCAAACACAGAGTAAAATGAAGCCTTTAAAGAGATGAAACTATCTATAGATATATGGATATGTTATACCTGATAATCTTGTTGAAGCACTTGGATCCAATAGCTACAAGGCCAGCATGAACAATGGGTTTTCAGTGGTGTGCTGGCATTTTAAATCAAATTGAACTGGACTTCAATCACCTGCATGCAAGAGAGTCGTGACCAATACATATTTCATAGGGTTCTTATAAGAAGAAGATGTGAAAAGGGTCTACCAGAGTACCTTGATGTAGTGAATACTCAATAACAAATTTCACTATTGAAAATATGTGTGTCATTTTAGTCATATTAATTATAATAAGCATGATCAATAGTATCATTATGGGAACCAGAATGCCAGGTTTTAAATAGAATCACTATAAAGTTGATGGTGACTTCGGGCAAGTTACTAAGACACAGCAAATTTCAGTTTCTTCATTAAAAAGGGGGAAAGGAATGGATAATGACATTGTCTTGTAAATTTAGAGAGAGAAACTAAATGTCAAACTTTGAAGAAGAATTAGATAACTGTACTTAAGAAATGATGTTATTCTTACTTTTCTTATCATATTCAGAAACTGAAAAATTTTGTAAGAAAACATATATATCCTTTAATCCAATAATTCACTGAAATCTCCTGCAAAACCTACATTAAATAGTAGTATCTCTTCTTTTGAAGAGAGGCTTTTCCCAAATTTAAAGGATCCTGCTTATATTGATCCAAAAATATGGGTTTTTAAAGCTTCTGCTCACTGAAATATTTCTATCCCTGATTCATGCAAATTTAGACTAATGCCTTCCTCATATGATAGTCTTTCAAACAACTAAAGGCAGTTACTATGTACATTATAATTAGGGTTGCCATATAAATCCTTGTCAAAACCAAGACACTTACGTAAATAAAAGGAGTAATATTAAAAGTATGTTAGGATAACAGGTATGTACTGTACCAGGGGAACTGGGATGCATGTTCACCCTTCATGACGCTTGCTCTCTATTGGGTAAAATACTCTCAGTACCTTTAACTCTTCATGGTACAGGACCAGCTCTTTTTTAATGTGGTATTCTTAATTTATCTAAATTTCTATTTTAGTTTAGACTCCCCTGAGCTGAATTCAAGATTCTAAAGGAAAACATGTACTTTCAAAAGCTCTACAGAAGAGATCATCAAAGCCGTTCTTTGTAGGCAGAACGAATACTCACATAATCACAGCATTTTGCAGCAATTTTTTTTGTTTTGTTTCAGTATATTCTGAACACTCAGCTGAATGCTGTCTGAATGCAACTGAAAGTTTAATGAGAATCTAAAGCTTTCATTTTAGTCATCACACTGAGGGAAAAAACTAGGAGCTATGAGTAGAAAACAAAACTTAAAGTACAAGGTTAAACAGGGAAAATGAATAGATGAATGAAATGGCTGAAGGAGCCAGGCTCCTAAAAAAAAAAAAATCTATTTTTAAACCCTTTATTAAGAAGCTGGGGATTTTGGTTGAACATCAAGATAACTCTTCAAAGAAACAAAACAAATACCCGCATATATGTTTGTACTATATGTTCTTAGAAGTAGTTCAAATTTAGTTCAGTGTGGTTGTATTAGTGCTATATAGTATTGGTAAATTCAGTTTGTACATTTTTCCTTAAAAATTTTTTGATGGTTATTATACTGCAGCTTTTAGTGTTTGGCAGTTGTAAGTGATGCTTTAACTGCTTCAGATTTTAAAAAAATCACAAAAATGCTTATTATTTAAAATTGTCTTAGAATCCTGAGCCACATTTTACAATAGGCAAAATCAGGAATTAAGATAAATCAAACTATATTCTCTCTCTCTCTCTCCTCTTTTTCTCCCCTCTCTCTCTCTTTCATGAAAGGTCGACTAACTATATCTTTCATTGATAAATACATTTTGCACTAATTTATAAACATGCCATGTTCCTTCTTGAAATCCAGAAAATAATATTGCACAACTAATTTGGGACTCTGCATACAAGTTGATGCATGTGTGCACAGCCCATTGTTTTTATGGTTGTGCAGTGTTCCATGGCATATACACCTCACAGTTTGTTTAAACATCTACCTGTTAAAGAGCATCTGGTTTGAGTCTCATTTTTGGGTACTATAAATAAAACAAATATTATACACAATGCTGTTAATATTCATGTACAGGACTTTGAGTAAACCTAAGCTTTCATTTTCCAGGATAAATGATCAAGAGTGAAATTGCTGTGCCATATGCACATTGCTGGTTTAGTTTTATACAAAAATGTCAAATTATTTTCTGGAGAGACTGTCTTATTTTATATTCTCACCAGCAATGTATGAGTGATTCAGCTTCTCCAAATCCTTGCCAGTATTTGATACTGTCACTATTTATTATTTTAACTATTCACTAGGTATATAGTGATATTTCATTGTAGGCTTCATTTGCATTTTTCTAATGGTTAATGATACTGAACATATTTTCATGTGCTTATTTGCCATCTGCAGATCCTCTTCAGTGAAATGTCTGTGGTTCTTTTGCCCAGTTTCTAACTGCATTTTTTCTGTTGTGTTTTGACAGTTCTTTATATATCCTAGGTACTAGTTTTTCATCAGATAAGAGATTTGCAAATATTTCTCCCATTCTGTAGTTTGAATTTTCATTCCCTTTACATTGGTTTTTGCCAATTACATGTTTTTAAAATTGTGATGAGATCCAATATATCATCTTTCCTTTTCATATATTGTGCTTTTGGGGTCAAGGCTAAGAACTTTGCCTAACCCTGGTTCCAGGAGATTTTCTGCTTGTTGTTGTTTGTTTTCTCCCAAGAAGTTTATAGTCTACATTTAAAATTTATGTCTGTAATCCATTTTGAGTTAATTTCTGTAGATTTATTAGGAACTTTTTATGTAGACATTCATGCCATATGAAAATAGTTTTATTACTTCCTTTTCCAATCTGCATGTCCCTTATTTTCTTTTTGACTTATTGCAGTGACTAGAATTTCAAGAATTACATTGAACAGGAGTAGTGATATTACCTTGATCATGATCTTTAGGTGATGAATATTTAGTTTTAACCATTAAGCATAAAGTTAGCTTTAAGTTTTTTGGAGACAATCTTTATCATGTTATTAATTACCCTTTATTTTTAACTTGCTCAAGGTTTTTACTACTAACAAGCACTGGAAATTTTTCATTTTTTTTTCTGTGTCAACTGGTATGATCATGTATTTCTTCTATAGCTTGCTAATATTCTCAATTATATTGATTGATTTTAAATGTTGAGTCAGACTTGAATATCTAGAATAAATTTCAAATAGTTATGGTACATAATTATTTTTACATTGCTAGATCAGGCTTGCTAATATTTTGTTAAGGATTCTTGTATCTAAGATAAGTCATACTGGTCTGGCTGATTTTGGGGAAAAGTAATACTGGTCTCATAAAATGAGATGGAAAGATCTCCTTCCTCTTATATTTTCTTAAATGTTTCACAGGATTCTTAAGTGCACTGACTCTGTCCTCAGTCCCTTATACTCCATTATTGAGCCAATTTGGCAAGTTTTAAGTGTTCTTTCTTGTGATATTTTTAAAAATTGTGTACTTCTCACTTCATTTTACTTTATCACTTCTACATGCCTTGATTTTCTTTTCTTTTATTTGTTCCAAGTGAACGTATAATTCATTGTTGATTATAGTTTTATAATGGCTAATTTAGAATTCTTTAAAGATACTACATCATGGTGTTATCATCAGTTGATTGCCTTTCCTTAATCAAGTTGTGATTTTCTTGGTTCTTGCTATGATATATAATTTTCAATTGTAGGAACTTTTGTCATTTTAGAAGTGTCTAGTTTCTATTAAAATCTTTTATTTTAGTAGGAATCTTAGTCTGTTAAGGTTGCTCTAACAGAATACCATAGACTTGGTAGTTTATAGATAGCAGAATTTATTTTTTCAGTTCTGGATGCAGAGAAAGCCAAAATTAAAGGACTGGAAGATTTGTTGCCTGGTGATGGCTCACTTCATGGTTTTTAAGGAGCTGTATTGTCACTGTGTCCTATCATAGTATAAGGGACAAGGGAAAATCCTGGGGTCTCTTTCATAAGGGCACTAATCATCTTCATGAGGGCTCTAATCACATTCATGAGGGCTCTAATACCATAACTTAATGATCTCCCAAAGTCTCCAGTGTCATATAACGTTACCATATAACATCAAGCCTTTCTCCTAATTTCAGAATGACAATCACAGCCCCACTCAAATAGCAGGCTGGTGCTAAACAAGGCAACAGTATTTCACAGGATATTTTTAATACAGGTGCATGGGGGAGAAGGATAGAGATCATGATAATAGCAATCAGTCAGAAATTCAGGCCCACATGCTTTATTCTCAATTTTTTTTTTTTTTTTTGATGGCAGGAGGTGGGGGAAGATATATGAAGAACTACATGTTGGTTTTAAAACTTTCACCAGGACATATCCACTCACATTTCATCAGTCACAATAGGTCACCTAGCAACACCTAACGTCAAAATGAGTAGGAAGTAAAATCTTATGTTGTGGCCAGAAGAAGGAAAATAAGTGTGTGTGTGAACAATCTTGATGACACAACAGTTGGCAATATATACGCTGGCTGCACTGGCCCCATCTTAAAAACACTTATTTCACTTACAGAACCATCAGTGTATAGCCGTGCAAACGTGCATGAATGTACTACAACTCTGAAACAATTAACAAGATATTTGCCCCCCTGCCATATGTCCAAAGACAGAATATTACACATATGCACTAGAGCAAATAATATACATGCCATTGCAGGTTCCAATGACATATTATTCTTACAAACTTTTGGATTCTCAATTTTTTCATGTTACCATATATTTCTCAAGTGAATATACCTTAGAGTTTTATAAAGAAGTAAGACACAAGCTGTACCCTAAGAAAGTTATAGTCTATTAAGGAAGAAAGACTAGGACAGAAATAACAATAAGGTTGAATATTGGAATCAAAGGAGAAGTAAAGCCTTTGGGACACAGGGGAGAATGATCATGGTGGTGGTGCTGCAAAGCACTGTTCATGAGAGGTTTGACAGATAAGTAGGACTTGAGAGACAATAACTGTTAAACCTGTAGTAGGCTTACTATCGGAGAAGGCAATGGCACCTCACTCCAGTACTCTTGCTTGGAAAATCCCATGGACGGAGGAGCCTGGTGGGCTGCAGTCTGTGGGGTCGCACAGAGTCGGACACGACTGAAGCGACTTAGCAGCAACAGCAGCAGCAGCACGCTTACTATATGCCCGGAACTGCTTTGTACGATTTACTTAACATTATCTTACTTATTCCTCACTGTAACTTTTGTACTATATGTTTTAGACAAAGATTTTGTACTATAATTTTTAGTACCAACTTTTGTACTATATTTTTGTACTTATTTTCTAGACAAATTTTAATTTCTGTACTATAATTTTGTACTAAAATTTAACTCAGGCTGAGACAGATCCTGACATCCCACACAGTTGGTAGGTAACAGAGATAGGATTCAAACTCGGGGAATCTCACTCTAGGACCACTATATTTCACTGCATCCCACCATGTTCAAATAGTATCTTAAGGAGAAATTAGAGCAAAAAGAAGTACAAATGCGAAATGTGTAGCTATGTTCTGGGAGCAACACTAAGGCCAGTTTATTAGTATCTAACACATTTTTTAAGGAAAAGTGAGTAAATGGGTTTAAAATCAAATCTTGCCAGAAAGATTTGTTTACAATCACAAAAATAAAGAAATATGTCTGTATGAGAAAGGAAGTTTTAGGTGATTGTTAATTTCTAAAATAGTATATTACAGGCATCATGGTAAATGTTCATAATGACATATATGTCAACAGTTTACTTGAAATCGAATTACTTTGTACTTTTGCCTAAGTCATTATAATGACATTGTTTCAAAGATATTAGACCTTTTGTTTAGCTTAATGTTTTTTTTTACTGTGAGAAGAAACATTTAACATTTAACCTGGCTCTGTTTTCCATCCCAGTAATATCCAACAGAGGGTGTAGACATCATGAAAGTGGCCCTTTTCAAATGTATGAAAATGGCTTGGCTTTTTCTGATTTCTTTTTGTGCCAACCAAACATGCCAGGACTCAAACTCCCAAGTAAACCATTAGGGCCATATGCCTAATTAAATATGACCAGGCTGCTAGTATCCTCATTATCATTATTTTAAGAGAATATAAACTTGGGTGTATGTATCAGAATGACTGACTTAAGCTATTAGGGTTTGAACATTAACTTGAACTAGTACTTCAAAAAACTTTATGTCTATGGCACTAATGACATAAAATATATCTTAAATGGAAACTAATTATTAAATTTAAAAATTCATTTCTAACTTATAAAGCTATTTAATATTTCATTTTAAGTTAAATAACTACTAATACTGTCTGATTTGAATTTCAAAGAAAATTATTTTTCTTAATGGAATAGCCATGTTTAATTTATACATGTGCAAATTTATTATGTATATCATTATCCATTCAATAAAAGAAAAAACATTTCAACAAGGTGTGAAATAACCAGTTGCACAATTAGCAATAAGAAATTTACATTCAATGAATTAAGTGCAATATAATATCCCTCTTCTAGCTTTTGTTCCTGCCCCTACCCTCCATTCTCTCCTCCTTTCTTTCTTTCTTTGCTACCAATTCTAATGGTACAGTTTCAGCATCAGCCTTGGGATATGGATTTAAAACCTTTTGCCCTACTGTGTTTTATGGTTGCAAAGAATTACAAAAAAAAAGTTTATGCACACATTTCCAGATGGTTTATATGATTCACATTAAATAAACAGGCTTATATTGAATTAATTCAAATAACTTAATGATTATAAAACAATTTATTTCTAAATAAACACTAAAAAGGAAGAGACATTTTCTATTCGTTCAATGATAAGCACTCAGTTTCTACAAAAATACTTGTGGCATATAAGATATTCTAGAAAGATGATTTGAATAAGTAAACAAAGTAAATTCTGAGAGATGACTGACACTTTTTTTCTATTAAAATGTTCTAATTGCTACCATAGTATAGAAAAAGACGTTTGTGCTCTAAAATTTCTAACTTCTCCTAGATACGAAACAAATAACTAGACTTAAACCTAAAATTAATTCCCAGGTGACTCAATTTTAAAAAATCCACCTGCCAATACAGGAGACACAGGAGATGCAGGTTCAGTTCCTGGGTTTGGAAGATACCCTGGAGGAGGAAATGGCAACCCACTCCAGAATTCTTACCTGGAAAATTCCATGGACAGAAGAGCCAGGTAGGCTATAGTCCATGGGGTTGCAAAGAGTCGGACATGACTGAGCACACAGAACTATAATTGACTAAATATTTCACAGATTTGTACACCTTAAAAATATTTTAAAATGATAAATAAAACAATTTGGATGATATAAACAAATTTCTTCTAACACTTCATGAAATGGATAGTCTCTACTCAGAGAACTGCAAGATGGGGGAGAAGGCAGGAAACTTTTATAAGCTAAAGAATAAAGAACAAGGAATAGAAAATATCTGACTGTCTGGGCCACACAGTTGACTATGATTAGGATGAAAAGGACCAGAATTGGGGGTTGGCTGACTGCATATACTGTTTCTAGTCAAGAAGAGCATTTACAGGAATATGAAAGTTACCTTAGTTTCAGATTACTGACATGGCACCAAGGCAGAAGCAGCCCTATTTTGCTCCAGAAAGTTATTTCAACAAATGTTTACTAAAATACCAACTATTTAAAGTATTCATTAGTTGACCAATTTAACTTATTTGAGGGTATGTGACTCCCCATGGACTGTAGCCTGCCAGGGTCCTTTGTCCATGGGATTCTCCAGGCAAGAATACTGGAGTGGGTGGCCATTCCCTCCTCCAAGGGATCTTCCTCACTTAGGGATCAAACTCTGATCTCCTGCATTGCAGGAAGATTCTTTAGTATCTGAGCCACAAGGGAAGTTTTAAGACGATCTAATATGACGGCTACATAAGATCAGTTGGATTTAGAGGAAAAGGCTCTAAACAGTTGATTAACAATATAAAACACAGCAAAAAGAGAAATAGAATGATTTTAAACTGCTGTTTGTTTCTGTAGTTCACACACAAAACTCTCACAAAGAATAGGAAATCAGTCCTGAATATTCATTGGAAGGACTGATGCTGAAGCTGAAACTCCAATACTTTGGCCACCTGATGTGAAGAACTGACTCATTTGAAAATATCCTGATGCTGGGAATGATCGAAGGTGGGAGAAGGGGATGACAAAGAATGAGATGGTTGGATGGCATCACTGACTCAATGGACATGAGCTTGAATAAGCTCCAGGAGTTGGTGATGGATAGGGAAGCCTAGTGTGCTGCATTCCATGGGGTAGCAAAGAGTCCGACACGACTGAGTGACTGAACTGAACAACAATGAAAAAAAAATCATATAATCTGAATAGCTGAATGTTGTTTTCTCTCTCTTGTGGAGTAAAGCTGAAATATTATCCATGAATTTAGTTGAGATGATATATATTCCAAAAGAGATATGTAAATTCAAAGTTATTACTTTTTAAGTTCTTTTTTTCTGGAACTTGATGTAATCTCTAGTACATGATTACTTTTATTGCTCACTCCTGAAGTCTTTAGAGTAGGATAAAACTTTATATTACAATGGCACTGAATTGGCTGTGCTCAGTAGCAAAGCCAGCACAGTATGGGCACAGGGAGCCCTGTTGAGAAAGAGAATGTTGCCTGGTTTAGGAATTTGGGAAACAATATAGTAGCATTTTTTCTTGTCTCTCTATAGCTAGGGTATTTTTTGAACTGGATAACGACAGAAATAAATTACAAATGTATGTCCCTGAATGTTTGTTTTTAATTGCCCTTCCCCTCCTCTCAGGACAATTCCTTTTATGTGCTGACGCTAATTAATTTTTCACATTTTAATTATAATGATGATGATAATAATGATGATGACCACAATATGAGTAATTAAAAAATGGTTTACATGTGTTAACCAAAATTTGAGAAACAGATACCTGAGCCACTGGGGGAGCCCCATGGAATATTAATAGAACAAAGGGCCTCAAAGTAGAAAAATAGACCAGTATAACTATGTTCAACTGATTTTTGACAAGGTACAAGAGAAGTTCAATAGAAGAAAAATAGCCTTTTTTAACAAATGATGCTGAAACAATTGGACATTCATAAAGGGGGTGGAAAAAAGAGAGGAACTAGACCTTTATCTGCAGCTTGTACAAGCGGCTCAGTGGTAAACAATCTGCCTGCCAGTACAGGAGACCTGGATTTGATCCTTGGGTCAGGCAGAACCCCTGGAGGAGGACATGGCAACCCACTCCTGTATTCTTGCCTGGGAAATCCCACGTATAGAGGAGCCTGACAGGCTAGAGTCAGTGGGGTCACAAAGAGCTGGACGCCACTGAGCACTCGTTAAGGTTAAGAATATAGATCTGTCTGACTCTTCATGTCCTTTCAACATTTACACTAGACTTTTTTTTCTTTATTTTTTTACTACTGTTAGGTAGTACCAGTGTTATAGCCCCGTGTGATTTCCTCGGAAGGACCAATGTTACAGCTCCGTGTTATAGCTCCTTAAGGCATAAGGGCAGGCCAACCCAAAAGACGTGAAGAGAAGAGAAGCCCCCAGCTCAGTTTTGGCTCCTTGTTTTATATGTTGTTTTCTCCTCCCCTTGAGCATGCCCTATGTAAATTGGGCTAGCCAGGAGGACTGTTGGTTTTACCTATGGTCCTCACTCCACTCCTCTGATCGTCCTTTGTTCTATTTTCGCAGGCTTTTCCCTTCTTTGCCTTTTAGCCACCACCATTTTGGACTCTTTTTTCCTATTCTAACTACCTAACACTATATTCTAGAATGTTTTCTTAAAAAAGGCTTTGCTGTTCTCAGAGTGTTACCAAACATGTGCTATTTGAAACTGAATGGATTTCTGATTCAGTGGATACTGTCCTTTGACACAGACTTTTTTATTTTATTGAATGTGAAATCTGGGGTCATTCATCTCAACGGAAGTTCTCTAGTTAAGAAAATTTTATTAATTTTATTCAGGTATAGTTAATGCTACAGTCCATGGGGTCCCAAAGAGTCAGACATGACTGAGCTACTGAACAAAAAAACGACTGTAATAGAGTAATCGTTTCCCTCTGTTTAATAAGAATAGGTTAACACTGACTAAGTGCTGACTAAGACTGAAGGATTCTCCCAGATAATCTGCATTTATTAACTCATGAGGTCCTTCCACCAACCCTTTAAGGACAACAGGAGCAGCTTTAGGGGTGTACAAACTGAGCAGTTGCACAGAGGCTCGTGTTCAGAAGGGACTGCACTTGGTTTAACGACCTGCAGTCAACATTTTCATATTTTAAGTAACTTCAAGTTTGATGGTACAATAAAGCATGCACAAGAGATGAGAAGCTACATGCAATACGCATGTCCTGTTCCTTGTTGCCTTATTTGCATACACCATTCACAATGCTCCAAGAGTATACAATTCCCATGGACCCACAATGACGTGGGAGGGTCAGGGGACTCAGAACAAGTTTAAGGGCTCAAAACAAGTGTAACCATGTTACATCTATCAATGCATGAGCAGAGGCACTGATACCTCTAAAAGGCCATTCAATCACTTCAAATCAGACTCTTTCAACACAGAAAGAAGGCAACGCCATTCCAAGAGACACAAACAGCCAAGGAACTTTATCATATCTGTTCTTACTCATGTCAATTCCCTATATTCAACCATTTATACTAAAAGAATGATACAGAAAGAAGAGAAAGACAGGGCAAACCAATTTCCCTCTGTCCTGCCTCTAGGCTACGCACTATAGCTAGAGGCTATTGGTAGAATGTGCATCAATCAAAAAGTAAAACCAAGGAAGTGAGTGAGTTGGTACAGTGTTCCTGCTCTTCAGGGAAGACAAAACTCATATGCATATATGGGCTATGAAATAAGAACTGTGTGATATCAATGACTCTATATACAGGTTAAACATTCTTATGTTTGAATTTAAAACTGGCATTGCATAATATTAGTTGTATAATTTGTGCTAATTTAAAATTTCAATATTTCTTCTCTTACAAAGATAGCAAATAGAAAATAAAAACAAAACACAACAAGAGATATACACTGTATAAGGGGAAAGCATATTTTAGTACACTTAATGACTTTTTTCCCTACTTCTTGAACACAGGGCCTTTTTTGTTTTTTAATGGCTTCTACAAATTATAGAGCTATCCTTGTAAGGATACATTATTATGATCATTCCTATGTTACAGATGAGGAAACTAAGATCTACAAGGATTAATTCATTTTCTCAATTTCAAACAGCTAATAAATGAAGGAATAATCTTAAACACAACAGTAAAGAACCAGAACCTATTAACTAAACCACTACATCAAACAGCATGTGGTTTGACGGTTGCTAAGTCACTTCAGTTGCTACCCTATGGACTGTAGACCACCAGGCTCCTCTGTCCATGGGATTCTCCAGACAAGAATATTGGAGTGGAATATTCCAAGACCCAGGGGATCTTCCTGACCCAGGGTATTGAACCCCTTTCAGCAGTGGCCATAGGGCTGGAAAAGGTCAGCTTTCATTCCAATCCCAAAGAAAGGTAATGCAAAAGAATGCTCAAACTACCGCACAATTGCACTCATCTCACATGCTAGTAAAGTAATGCTCAAAATTCTCCAAGCCAGGCTTCAGCAATATGTGAACCGTGAACTCCCTGATGTTCAAGCTGGTTTTACAAAAGGCAGAGGAACCAGAGATCAAATTGCCAACATCCTCTGGATCATGGAAAAAGGAAGAAAGTTCCAGAAAAACATCTATTTTTGCTTTATTGACTATGCCAAAGCCTTTGACTGTGTGGATCAAAATAAACTGTGGAAAATTCTGAAAGAGATGGGAATACCAGACCACCTGACCTGCCTCTTGAGAAATCTGTATGCAGATCAGGCAGCAACAGTTAGAACTGGACATGGAACAACAGACTGGATCCAAATAGGAAAAGGAGTACGTCAAGGCTGTATATTGTCACCGTGCTTATTTAACTTACATGCAGAGTACATCATGAGAAACGCTGGACTGGAAAAACACAAGCTGGAATCAAGTTGCTGGGAGAAATATTAATAACCTCAGATATGCAGATGACACCATCCTTATGGCAGAAAGTGAAGAGGAGCTAAAAAGTCTCTTGATGAAAGTAAAAGAGGAGAGCAAAAAAGTTGGCTTAAAGCTCAACATTCAGAAAATGAAGATCATGGCATCTGGTCCCATCACTTCATGGGAAATAGATGGGGAAACAGTAGAAACAGTGTCAGACTTTTTTTGGGGTGGCTCCAAAATCACTGCTCATGGTGACTGCAGCCATGAAATTAAAAGACGCTTACTCCTTGGAAGAAAAGTTATGACCAACCTAGATAGCATATTCAAAAGCAGAGACATTACTTTGCCAACTAAGGTCCGTCTAGTCAAGGCTATGGTTTTTCCTGTGGCCATGTATGGATGTGAGATTTGGACTGTGAAGAAGGCTGAGTGCCGAAGAATTGATGCTTTTGAACTTTGGTGTTGGAGAAGACTCTTGAGAGTCCTTTGGACTGCAAGGAGATCCAACCAGTCCATTCTGAAGGAGATCAGCCCTGGATTTCTTTGGAAGGAATGATGCTGAAGCTGAAGCTCCAGTACTTTGGTCACCTCATGCAAAGAGTTGACTCATTGGAAAAGACTCGGATGCTGGGAGGGATTGGGGACAGGAGGAGAAGGGGACGACCGAGGATGAGATGGCTGGAAGGCATCACGGACTCGATGGGCTTGAGTCTGAGTGAACTCCGGGAGATGGTGATGGACAGGGAGGCCTGGCGTGCTGCGATTCATGGTGTCGCAAAGAGTCGGACACGACTGAGCGACTGAACTGAACTGAACTGAACTGAACTCTCTTATGTCTCCTGCATTAGCAGGTGGGTTCTTTAACACTAGTGCCACCTGGGAAGTCCATATCAAGCAGCATACTACAGCAAAAATAAATACAGGATTTAAAATACCTGTCTGCACCTAACAGACACTGCTGGCCTCAGGGCAGACAACTAACGGGCAGGAACACAGCCCCACTGATCAGCAGATCAGCTGCCTAAAGACTTCCTGAGCCCACAGTCATCTGCAGACAGTCACTTACAGAGGGCTGAGGCATGGCTCCACCCACCAGTGGACAGGCATAACCCTCAGAGTTTACTGAACTGTGACTCAGTCCACTGCTGAACCAGCATTAGTCCTGGGGAACCCCTGGGGTTCTGAAGCCAGCCTCCAAGAGACCATGCCCCACTAACCATCAGCCATCAGCATCTACACAAAGCAGCATCTGGCAACCAACTGGGCTAGGAGAGAACTGAGCCTGTCAGACGCCCCCCAGCCAGAGTCAACTTGCCACAACAGAAGGACCTACACAGCCCTCTTGGGGGGACCCCTAGAGCATGTTGCTTGGATAACAAGAGGAGAGTATGCTGCTGGGAAGCACAGGCCATCTCCAACAGAAGGCCACTTCTCCAAGATCAAGAAAAGTAACCTACCACATATACCAAAATACACGGAAATAACCTAGATGTTCATCAGCAGACGAATGGATCAGAAAGATGTGGTACATGTACACAATGGAGTATTACTCAGCTATTAAAAATAATGCATTTGAATCAGTTCTAATGAGGTGGATGAAACTGGAGCCTATTATACAGAGTGAAGTAAGTCAGAAAGAAAAACATCAATATAGTATATTAATGCATATATATGGAATAAAGATGGTAATAATGACCCTATATGCAAGATAGCAAAAGAGACACAGATGTAAAGAACAGACTTTTGGACTCTGTGGGAGAAGCCAAAGGTGGGATGATTTGAGACAATAGCATTGAAACATGTATATTATCATATATGAAATAGATCGCCAGTCTAGATTTGATGCATGAGACAGGGTGCTCAGGGCTGGTGCACTGGGATGACCCTGAGGGATAGGATGGGGAAGGAGGTGGGAGGGGGGTTCAGGATGGTAAACACATGTACACCCATGGCTGACTCATGCCAATGTATGGCCAAAACCACTACAATATTGTAAAGTAATTAGACTCCAATTAAAATAAATAAATTTTTAAAAATCCATCCATTAAAAAGAAAATACAAATAGCAACTTAGACAAAAACAAGGTTACAGAGGAACATTTTCCAAAGGAACAAAAAACCCAGCTTGGACATTAATATATGCATTATTAGTGAGAATAATTCTGGCAAATACTTCTCACTTACAACCAACCTTTTATAATATGTGAAAAAATTATTCTGATAAAAACGAAACTCTAGCTAATAACTCAATAGCAAAACAGAATGCTTCAATAAATCATTAACATTCTTCAATCAAATCAATTCTTAACTAGACCCTATATGTTTATTCATCTATTTAAATGCAATGATTTGTGGGTCCAAAGACCTATCATTTTACATTTATTTGATACCATCAAAGCAAGTTTACTCATCATCTATCTATTCAGCACATGTTATTATTTAAGAAACATCTTGCTTTTAATTTATTCACTTATATAGTAGTTTCTCACCTGAAATTTGGAGATTATATTTGAACAATGATCAACTGAAAAAATATCAAACATTTAAAAAAAGACTAAAATTACAAACTTTTAAAATGAAGGGAGGAGAACATGTGAATGCTGAACTCAGTTCAACTCCTTGCCTAGTTAGGTGAAATTTGTAAGACAAAACTTACAAATGAGATCTCAATTTACAAATGTGCAAATGAAAAAAATGACTTTAAGTTTCTTTGGTGGAAATGACTTTGAAGGCTTCTCTCTGAAAACATTATTTTCATTTTTGGGAACACATAAACCTCTATGTCTTAATTCTCAGAGCAGAGAATGTCAGTGTTTTTCCATTGACAAGAAGAAAAAGATCAAACTTCTGAGTGTTTAACTTCCAGGTCACAGTGTAAGAACAGAAATTTTTACTGGCAAGTTCCTGCAAAGCTGACTTTTTCCTTTAGCTAAGGGAACCAATTTATTTTTCACTAAAGGGAATAAAAGGAAAATGATTTTGATCTTGGTCTTTCAGTGCTTTAGCAAACACTACATTTACGTATTCCTAAAATTCAGTCAGGATAATTTGTACTTTCTGAGATGACATCCATAAAGTGAAATGATGATGATTTTCAGGCATTTGAAGAATATATCTTTTGAGTTAAAATTACTTTGTATCTCTTTCTCTTTATAAATATACTGGTTTTTTCATGTCTTCATTTTTTATTTTTTCTTCTTCTGATCTTCTAAATATGGCTCAAGTTATTATTTTCTCCATTTCTGTTAATCAATAATATAAAATAATTTTATAATGTGTCTTTAAAATATTCTGTCCTGGGCACTTTCACATAATTATACCACTTAATGCTCACAATAATCCATTAAAAGAGTTGATATCAAGCTTATTGTTATTATATGTGAAAGATGATGCTCAGATAAATAATCATGAAATATCAGATATTTAGTAAGAGATGCATACATGCCTTCAGTATTAACATTTTACTCCTCCCTGTTTCTGCAAAGTTATCTATCTCATAGTATTGTATCTCTTCATTTCTATCCCAGTCTTAGGGTCCACCCCCTCTTGCTCTCATTTTCTCTATGTATCTGTTAGTTGTACTTCCTTTGATTTTCTGTTACTTTTCATTTCTCTTTTTACTTCCCTGCTTAACCTGGTTGGATCTCTATCTGAGCTATCTTTAAAACAAATTTGGTAGGGTTTTGGTAGTTATGGAATTAATTTTTGTGCACACTGTTACCATTTTTAAAGCACATAAGGAACCTTTTTTCTCTTGCTTTTGTTGCTACAAAATATGTATATTATGTGGCTAGATATATACATATGAGGTGTGTTTTCCTTCTAAGATGCCACATCATCTCTCCCCTTTCTTGCCTTACTTTTCTTCTTTCCTCTTTCTTTTCACCCTTTTTCCTTAAGCTCTGCTTTAAGATTTTATTTAAATCTTCCCTGCATGTAAATCCATCAGAAAAGAGAATTAGCATCTGGGTCAGTATAATTACCGACACATACATTTAAGGGTGAAAAAAAAATGACTCCTATCTCAGAAAACAAAACAAGAAATAATCAATATTTTCCCTTTTAAAGTTCTATTTTTGGAAATGGTTTCTACTCAGTAAAATAAGCCTAAATATTTAAAGAGCTCTTATCTTTAAAGTCTCTCCTAAAAATAAGGGGTGATTCAAGAAATGAAAACTATCAGTATGGTATGGTATCACTTATTTCTCATTATTTCTTTCTCTCATCCTAATATTTTATTTTATAGTCTTAGCATATTCATATTTACTTATAAATAAAAGCATAGTTACTGAAAAGAAAATGACAAAAAGTGTGTTCACTTACAAAGAATGGAATGATTGCTTAATTAAGCTATAGCTGCAGGAAAGTAAAAAAAATAATTTATGAAATATCCGTGTGAAATGCACCTATACATTTTCCAGGCTCCTGCTTTCTTTCATTTGCATCTCTGTGTACAGAATACTGCCCTGCAGAAACAAACAGCCATATTAGACATCTCTGCACAGCTGCTGGGCAAGGTATGTTTATTAAAACCTTAGGGTAGATATATTTAAAATACATGCCAACTTTTTCTAATGTCAGGGAAACTAATGAAGTGCATATATATATGTTCACTGTATCTTTTCTAATTCACACCTCACACAAACTTCTATATTCTCATTCTGTAGATGCAATGCTTTCTGAGTTGTCAAAAGTAGAGTTGATACATCTGTATATGCATAAATATAGGTAGTGATTAAAACTGCTAGTGAATTGTAGACCAAAATCTAATACAAATAATTTTACAGCAAAATATTCTCTATATTTTGCTTCTCTGTAAAGATACATTTTGGGGGGTAGGGAGGCAAATTCTCAAATTAGAAACATATAGACTTCAGGAAATAAAAGAAAGATTGTAAACATATCTTTACTAGTTACACTGGAAATGTTTTATCTAGTTTTTGGCAAGCTCTGAAAATTGAGGACTTAAAAAAATAAGTTTGTCCATTCATGTAAGTTATGACCAGTAGTTAAGAAAACATGAATCTGAGTTGGGTTTGTAACCTATCATAGGAGATTAAAAGTGTAAAAAGCTGCATAGTCCTGTGCAATGTAACACAATGATTATTATCTACTAACTCTATTTAGTATTATTATCTTTATTGTTATTACTGGCCTATTGTTAGAAATCATCTCTATACATATTGCTTAGTGAAAATATGTATCAGGGTTATATTAGGTGGACACTGACCAAAACATTAAGCACACTGTGTTGCCCTCTGATTTGCCTGTGTGTGTCTATCACTGAGTGTAATATTTTTGGATCTTACCTGTCCACTGTGGTCAAGAATTTGGAATCTGGAGCCAAAGTGTTTGAGACGGAATCCCAGCCATGCCATTTTCAACTGTGTGATCTTGGGCAAGTCTTGCTCTGTTACAGATTCCCTCTGTAAAATGAAGATAAAAGTAGAAGCTTACACATAGGATATTTGTTAACGATTCCATGGATTAATATATACTATTATACTAGTGCATGCTTGGTGCTAGGCACAAGACAGCCTATGTGCCTTCTTTAACTTTTTTTTTTTAATCAAGGAAGGTGATAAAAGGCAGCATGCATAAAATAAAAAATTAAGTTACATATAATGCCTTAGAATTATATTTGTCATACACTGCTTTCCTGGTAACTGTGAGTAGACAAGCATATCATACATTGAATTATATTGATGTTTATGCACTGCATTTTTAATTTTCCTATTGCACAGAGACATGTAAGTGGATTAATAGAGGGAAAATAATTATTTTATGCACAAAGTCACTGTGGAAAATATTTTTAGTTCTTTGAAGTGTTTTTCCCACCTCTCGGCTAATTATCAAGTAGCTGCCTGATTGCTGATGACTGATGACTGATGGAGAGGAGGTTCAGCAGGTGCTAATAGTTTGGTTAGCTTAAGTGGTTCTGAGGAAGGAGCTACACATTTCTGAGGCAGACAGAGCTATGAAGATTCTCTCAAGGGCGGTGATTTGCAGGATACGTGGAGAATTTGTGTTACAAACTGAAAAGAGTGGGATCTGAAGATTGTCTTAATATAATTACTAATGATAATAATAGTTCTACTTCTGATGATGATGCATGAAAAGGTTCTTTGCATTTTAAACTTTAAGGAGACAAAAGAAAGTTGACAAAAACTTAGAGACAAATCTAACTTCCCTAACCTAATTATTAAAAAAAATAACCTCTGTAGTTACATATTAAAAAAAAAAAACTGATGTCATAGCACAGGGAACTATATTCAATGTATTGTAATAACTTATAATGGAAAAGAATCTAAAAAAGAACCTATATATATACATATGCATAACAATCACTTTGCTATAAAATTGAAAATTACCTATACCTCAATAAAAAATACTTTTAAAAACCTGATTCATATTGAATGGCAAGTAAATCATAACGTTAAAATAGCAATAATGAATTATAACTACATAATTGTTTATTAAATTTATTATTTATTAAAACAATGAGACTGTTGGATAATTTTATTAACTAAATGATCATGTTGAGAGCGCAAAAGTTTAATTTTCCACTAGAAGTAGAAATTAATGCATTTCATCATTTCTATGTTACTATATAAATACAAGTAAGAATATACTTGACACTTTTTTATAAATAATATTAAGCTATGGTATCTTTATTTAAAACTAGTATATTATTTTATATTGCTTCTCTGGTGGCTTCGTTTCTGCCTGCAATGCAGAAGACCTGGGTTCAATCCCTATGTCGGGAAGATCCCCTGGAGAAGGGAAAGGCTACCCACTCCAGTACTCTTTCCTGGGGAATTCCATGCGGACAGAGGAGCCTGGTGGGCTATCGTCCATGGGGTCACAAAGATTCAGCCACAACTGAGTGACTAATACACACACTCACACACTTATTATTTTAATGGAAATCTTCAATTAAAATTTCAACACACATAAATATTGTTGGACAACTTCTCCCTTTAATTTAGTTGAGGCATTCTGAAAGAAGAAAAGAATGAAATTACACAGGGTTAGCAACAATGGCGAAACGCACTTCATATTTAGAAATGTGAGTGAGAGTCTGGATAGCAGGTGAGCTCTTGCCCACAGCTCACCACCTCTGCAGTTTGTGAGTATCCTCAACACACAGAAAAATATTAGGAGACAAATTTTCACCACCAACGGCTGTATCAATGCTGAGCTGAAGTATGTGATCCCAAGGCTAGCTACATAGAGTTCATTCACCTCCTCTTGAACCCAAATCTTTCCCTGCGGCCTACAGGAAAAAAAGTAAACAAAACAGAACTCAGCAAGAAGGAAGCAGGGAGGGAGTTGTGGACAAAAGGAACTGATCTCCATTGCCGTGCCCCAAGCTATATGCAAGCTATATACAAAGACTTGTAGAAAGAAAGAAAGAGATCAAAATAGCTATTCTACACTAAATGTCTAGGCCTTGCCTTCATCTTCCTACCATGTAGAAGGCAGAAATGCAATAGAATATCCCACAGGTGTTCACCTTTTAATCCACAGCAAATCTGTTTACTAGTAATTGTCCAATTAGACTCTGACAAGACCATATCAAGCAACACCCCTCCATGAACATGTACCTGAGAAAAATCTAGGCCAAGTCAGATGTAATAGCCCCTCTCTAGTGACTGAGCATGACTTCTCCTTCCCTGAGGCCACTCCCTCACTGTGCTGTGGCATGAATTATTTTTCTCCTGCAACTAAAAGACAAAAGTAGGGGTAAGATTACAATTAGTTTAAAGATCATCAGCTAAACTTAATTAATCCTTTATGATTCCAGGCTTTCTTTTTAGCAAGTAAAATAAACTACTACCAATTTGATCTTCACAAAAGCTTCCTGTAGTAAGGGCTATTTTTGCCCTATTTTATAGATAATGAAATGCTGAGATTAAGAAACTTGATCAAATTTTTATTCCAAGTAAATGGAAGAGGCAGAATTTAGTTTGAATCTAAAGTCATCCCTTTAAAAAGTATACTCCACTGTGTCCCACAATTACATAGAACGAGGTCAAATCCCAGACTCTGTTATCCTAGGAAAGTTCTATTGACTATATGCTAGAATTACTATGAGAATGGCATTAAGTCATCTATAAGTTCTATCTCTCTGGTCATTGATTTTTTTTTTTAACCCCTCTTAACTCGTAAACACTCTCTGCTTGCTTGGCCTTTATCCAATAGTGCTTAGTTCATCTTTCTCCAGAATGCGTTTCGTGATTACAGAAAATTTCTTCCTTCATAAATAACTATTTCAAGTGTATTTACCTCTCCACAAACACACTAATTTTATCTCTTAGCTTTAACTGAAAATTGACTGTTTTCCCTTTGGCATTTGCAGTTGAATTTTCTCTTTTTTCTTAAACTACTTCACCATGGAGTTCCAAAGCCAGGACTTTAGATACAATGTGTGTGTGTGCATGCTCAGTCGCTTTGGCCATGTGCCACTCTTTGTGATCCTATGGACCGTAGCCTGCCAGGCTCCTCTGTCAGTGGAATTCTCCAGGCAAGAATACTGGAGTTAGCTGCCAGGCCCTCCTCCAGGGTATCTTCCCAATCCAGAGGTTGAACATGAAAATCCTGAACCTTAGGTGGACTCTTTACTGCTGAGCCAGTGGAGAAGCCCATAGAATGTATAGTATATAAAATTTACAATATATATACACACATTTTATAATGTACACATATACAGTGTGTATATAATACATATAAACCTTATAGATTATATTCTATGTTATTTATATTAATCTACATTTTTATTTTCAGTTCCTCAAATATCAAGAGAGTCCATGAGTGTTCACCAGAATATCACTAGGGAATAGACTCATGCCTGGCGCTTAATGGGCTTCAAGTTCTATTTGCTAAATGACTGACTGAATTAAAACTGAAGTCTCAGGAAATATTTATATCTATCTACATAGGTTTATATATAGATATCCATACATATATAGGGGCTTCCCAGGTGGCACTAGTGGTCAATAACTCACCTGCCAATGCAAGACACATAAGAGACTTGGATTCGATCCATCTCAGGGTCAGGATGATACCCTGGAGAAGGAAATGGTAACCCACTCCAGTATTTTTGCCTGGAGAATCCCACAGACAGAGGAACCTGGCAGGCTACAGACCATGGGTTCACAAAGAGATGGACATGACTGAGCAACTGAAAAGCAACAATATATAGATATAGATATATAAAGCCTGAGAGAGGAAAATCAAGCAGAACACAAACTACTTCCTAGCCTTTATCTGTATAAATATGTAGAAATCCCAATAACATATAAAAGCTCAACCTGTTTCATCTAGAAAAACAAAAGAACACTGGTGTCTTTGATATAGCTGTGCTTCAGATCTTTAATTTTATGAAAAGCACACCTAGGTCTAATTGCATCCAATTAAGATAAAATCAGAATACATTGTTGATGTTACTGACTTCATAAATCTAATGCTCAATTACAAAATGACTCAAAACCACTGCCAAGATCTAGACAACTGTTGCCTCTCCTAGAATTTCTTTTGCAAAAACAGTGTACATTATAAATCACTTTGTATGCAACAAAGGTCAGTTGTCTATAGTTAATGGAATGTTTTCTTCCAGGATAATTTATGCACATTACCTTTTTTTCTTCAGAATATATTTCTGGCTACACACAGCCTGATACTGAAGTGTCTCTACATTTTTAAAGACAAATATTTTAGTGGATGAAGACATGACTGAAAAAAAGTGGAGTGAATTTATTCTATATAGTTAAAATTTAGATTTTAAAATTATTCATAGTAATTATATAAATAATAAGCAAGTTTGTTGTTTTTTTTTTTTAATTTCATAACCAGAAAATTCTTAAGAAGTCTTTTTGGTATAATATTAATCTAAACAAGGAGATATTCAAGTTATATATTGGAAGAGCTCTTGGTTTTTGAAATGGGAAAAATGATGAAGTTTAACAGAACATATTTGTAAGAAAATGTACATTTTACAAGTCAAAACTACCCAAGGTTTATGAAAGACAGCCATCTCTGAAACCTCCTTTACCTGAAATACGTAGCCAACCTGATTAAAACAATGTAAAGACAGGTCCTGTGACTCTCCAGCTAAGGAGCGTTTCTGAAAGCAATAATGTGAGATGTGTGTGTGCTAAGTCGCATCCAACTCTTCGCTACACTACGGACTGTAGCCCACCAGACTCCTCTGTCCATGGGATTCTCCAGGCAAGAATACTGGAAGCAAGTTGCCATTTTCTCCTCCTGGGAGGTTTCCCAACCCAGAGATGGAAACCCACGTCTCCTGCATTGACAGGTAGATTCTTTATCGCAAGCGCCACTTGGGAAGCACCAATGTGAAATGACCTGGGTTTAAATCCCAAACTAACCATATGTGGCTTGTCAGGTCTTGGTCAAGTTTTCTTACCTCATTTGTAAAATACAGTATTCACAGTGTTTTCATGAGGATTAAAATACCTATGACATGTTTAAAATAATACCTGGTTCATAGTAATTACTCTTTTAAGTGTTAGCTCTTATTTATATTCTTGAGTAACTTGTTCTGGTAAATATTTTTTCAACATGCTATAAATATTTTTTTAAGGTATAAACAGGTTAGCAATCTACCCACAAACATCAATGTCCTTACAGACCTGTCTCAAGTCGTACCTTGATTTATGTCAAAAACAGTAAGAGCTTTGGAGAAATATAGATACTCCAATACTTACTACACCGTTTCCTAATTACATTTTCCTCATCAACTTACTTATCATGCCTAAGACTTTTTTTTTTTACCACCTATTTATCTACCATGTACTCCTGTTTGAGATTATAATTTTTGTAATCTTAACTCTAAGCAATATTATAAAGGAAACAAACTAATGATAACTGCCTCAACTGAAGTTTCAGGGGAAATGTTTACTACTACTGTTCAGGACAACTTGGAATGTTTATACTCCAGCAATATATGTGAAAAAGAAAAAAAAAAGCCTTGATATGTAGTATTTGCCAATTTCTGTGGTATAAATTGTGAATACCTCCACTAAGTGGGATTTCAAGTGACCATAATGATGTGGATAAATGCAGCATTAAGATAAGCAAACATTTGGCTCTCTTGAGCCGGTATGATCTGGTTTCAGTACATCACTGCTTCTACCAAGTGTAGAATGCTCACCAGCTTGTGCCCCATGTACAAAATAACTTTCCCCAAAAGTAAGGAAAAAACATCCCCCATTATAGAAAAATTACAACATCCACAGAAAAACTCATGATGCTACAATGAGTGCAAATTCCAGAGCAACCAATTTCACAAATAGCTCAGACTTAGTCCTAATATCTAAAAAGCATTTTTCAAAGTATAACAGAGTAGGGAGATAGTATTCTGCAGGATTTAAGTGCTGAAAATCTATGTTTTAAAAATATTTTACTTAGAACAAAATCAAGGAAAAGATGTGGGGTAAATAATGAGAAACTGAAAGCAACAATTGGGCATCAAAACACACACCGGAGAGTGAAGAACAAGATAAATATAAACTGGAAGGGGAAAAAACAACAGTCTGCATTATATCAGCATTTTTCAGACTTTGCTATGCATACAAATCACCTGGGTTTCTTGATAAATGAAAACTGTAATTCACTAGGCATGGGAAGGGGTCTCAGAGTCTGTATTTCTAATAGTTAATACTGATTCTTCTGGTCTCATAACTACATTTTGAATAGGAAGGTATTAGATTATTTTAGTTACCTTTAGTTCTTCGACAATAAGAAAATGAAAACTAATTCCAGAAAAAAAAAATGAAGAGTTTACGTAAACAGCTGAATTCTTTTTTAATTGAAAACTCAGTCATTTTCATGGGGAGTATAAGATAGGGAAGAGTTTCTTAGAATGTTCATTTATCAGTTTGATGACTTACCTAGCCAGTTTGAAAAGCTGGAATGAATCTGTTGTGGCTTGAGAGGCAAGCGGACTTTTTCTAAGAAGCCATTCTTAGCTCATACGGTGACTAATCACAAGGGCTACTAGTGTGAAGAAAATCCAGAGTGTCCAAGAGATAAAGAGATGAATCTCCCCTGGGTGTTTAGGGAAAATGTACAAGGGCCCCTTACTACCCCCCACCTTCTACCAGAGTTGGGAACTGTGGACATCGTTCAAGGCTCCAATGGTACACTGAGTCCAGCTCTAAGTCACTGTTCTCAGTCCACCGGCGGCAGCATGGAGTACGACATCTAACAACTGTCTCTTCCAAAGAATAGGAGGTCTCAAGCTTCTCACTAGCCTCTGTTAGTATCAGATGTTTTAGCACGTGATTCATCCTAACAAGCAATTTCAAGAAAATCAAGTTCTAAATATGTGAGTTCAGGCTGCTGTTCTTGACAGATTATTCTCCAAAGAGCATCTTCTCCGTATTTCACGGGATAACATTTTGAGAGTTAACATATGTGGTTCCCTCTTTGCTTTCTCCTCTGTGTAAATAAATAGCATGTTCAGCGCTTAGGGACAGTATGTGACCAACTGCATGCTATTCTGAGCCATGATGGAACCTATGGCAAAAAAAAAAAAAAACAAACAAACAAAAAAACCAGCAATACTGATCCTGTCTTTAAAACTGTGATACTTTCATCATGCATTTCTGCATAAATTTTGATTTTACATTACATTAAGTATCATTCGTCATGATTACAGAGATTTTTGGGGTCCCCTTCAATTTTGTGCCCAAAGTGAATAGCTCGCTCGTCTCTATTAGGCAGATGGAAAGACTCCAAAACTTCCTGGTCTGGGTTTTACAAAAACCTAAGTCCACTGCCTACTATGCCATTTGCAGGAAGGTACAGAGAAGGTATGGAAGAATTTCCTTCATGAGCGATCAGAAAATCCTTGAAATGGGGGAGGCAAACAGCTCTGTGTGTGCAAGAATGGCCTGGATGGAAGTTTTAACCCCAGCAATACTCTGTATAAGAGATAAATTTTAGAAAAATAATTTTTCCACATCTAAGGGAAGTAAGATTTTAGCCGTTGGGATTCTCAGGCTTGGAAAAAGATTCCTATGCTCTGAGGACAGCATAGGAACAGCAGAAAGCCTTGAGCTAAGGAAAGACCATGAAATAATAATAAAAAATATCTCCTTGGTGGGATGTTAATGTAAACTGAGGATTGTTAGGGGGTTACTAGAAATAAAGAAGGCTAAACTTTTTATGATTTCAGCAGACTGTGTATCTATGTGTTTGCTGAAGAGGGGCTTAAAGAATAATAAACAAATGTGTTATTTCTTATACATCTTGGACTAAAATTCATACCATATATCCATATATGCTTCAATCTGATGATTCAGCTTTTTAAGCAGCATCTAGACCCTGGTTGGGGAAAGCATAAGTAGCATTTGAAATAGCCTACTTCTTTATGGGTATATTGTGCTGTGCTGTGCTTAGTCACTCAGTCGTGTCCAACTCTTTGCAACCCCATGGACTGTAGCCCACCAGGCTCCTCTGTCCATGGCAAGTACCAGGCAAGAATACTGGAGTGGGCTGCCATGCCCTCCTCCAGGATGGGTATATTAATATTATAAATATTATTATAACTATTGCTCCTGGGTCCAAATAGCTTCTAGGACTATCACTTCCTCAATCTTCCTGAAAAAAAGAGGATCCAATTGCCATGATTATATTGCCAGACCACAACTCCTAGGCCCCTAGATGACTGGATCTGAATGGACCTGCACCCATATGAATGGATTCTAAGGCTAAGTTGACAGCACTGAACTATTTTGAAAATCTGTAATAAGGACACCCTCACAGATCTAGTAAGCCAGTTAGAATGCGAGGGTACTAGAATCCAACAGTCACGTAGAATCAGGGATGATGAAGTCAGTACTAGGAATCTGCAGGATTTATACAGGAGACATTTATGGGGAGAAAGAAAGTGAAAGTGAAAGTCGCTTAATCATGTCCAACTCTTTGAGTCCCCATGGACTCTATAGTCCATGGAATTCTCCAGGTCAGAATACTGGCGTGGGTTGCTTTTCCCTTCTCCAGGGGATCTTCCCAACCCAGGGATCAAACCCAGGTCTTCCACATTGCAGGCAGATTCTTTACCAGCTAAGCCACAAGGGAAGCCCAAGAATACTGAAGTGGGTAGCCTATCCCTTCTCCAGTTTATCTTTCCAACCCAGGAATCAAACCAGGACCTCCTGCATTGCAGGCAAGTTCTTTAACAACAGAGCCATCAGGGAAGCCATGGGGAGAAAGAGAAGTCCTGTAAAACTGAGAAACCCACTAAGTAGACAGAAGCAAAGTTGAGACATACAGAGCAAGTTCAGTTCAGTTCAGTGCCTCAGTCGTGTCTCTTTGCGACCCCATGAACTGCAGCACGCCAGGCCTCCCTGTCCATCACCAACTCCCGGAGTTCACTCAGACTCACCTCCATCCAGTCAGTGATGCCATCCAGCCATCTCATCCTCTGTCATCCCCTTCTCCTCCTGCCCCCAGTCCCTCCCAGCATCAGAGTCTTTTCCAATGAGTCAGCTCTTCACATGAGGTGACCAAAGTATTGGAGTTTCAGCTTTAGCATCAGTCCTTCCAAAGAACACCAAGGACTGATCTCTTTTAGAATGGACTGGTTGGATCTCCTTGCAGTCCAAGGGACTCTCAAGAGTCTTCTCCAACACCACAGTTCAAAAGCATCAGTTCTTCAGCGCTCAGCTTTCTTCACAGTCCAACTCTCACATCCATATAGACCACTGGAAAAACCATAGCCTTGACTAGACGGACCTTAGCCGGCAAAGTAATGTCTTTGCTTTTGAATATGCTATCTAGGTTGGTCATAACTTTCCTTCCAAGGAGTACGCGTCTTTTAATTTCATGGCTGTAGTCACCATCTGCAGTGATTTTGGAGCCCAAAAAATAAAGTCTGACAATGTTTCCACTGTTTCTCCATCTATTTCCCGTGAAGTGATGGAACCAGATGCCATGATCTTTGTTTTCTGAATGTTGAGCTGTCAACCAACTTTTTCACTCTCCTCTTTCACTTTCATCAAGAGGCTTTTTAGTTCCTCTTCACTTTCTGTCATAAGGGTGGTGTCATCTGCATATCTGTGGTTACTGATATTTCAGTTATGTTAAAAAAAAAAGTAAATAGAGATGACATTTTATTATTATTTGAGGATATTTATCCACTAATTTGGGCTTCTCAGGTGGCACTAGTAGTAAAGAACCCATGTGCCAATGCAGGAGATGTAAGAGACATGGGTTTGATCCCCGGGTCAGGAAGATGCCCTGGAGGAGGGCACGGCAACCTACTCCAGCATTTTTGCCTGAAGAATCACATGAACAGAGTATCCTGGCTGGCTACAGTGCATGGGGCTGCAAACAATCCGAATGGCTGAGCATGCATGCATGCACATCCACTAACTCCCACTGGCTCCTGGTTGAAAGTTCTCCTGGGGAGAATGTACTTCACTCCTCATGTCAGTCCTGCTGCATACAACTGTGTGACTGCAGAGGACTGTGGAAGACAGAGAAAGCCAAACAGTCACAGTTCTGTTCATTTCAGTTGCTCAGTCATGTTTGACTCTTTGCAACCCCATGGACTGCAGCATCAGTGATGTCATCCAATCATTTCACCCTATCACCCCTTTCTCCTCCCACCTTCAATCTTTCCCAGCATCAGGGTCTTTTCAGTGAATCAGTTCTTCGCATCAGGTGGCCAAAATATTGGAGTTTCAACTTCAGCATCCATTCTTCCAATGAATATTCAGGACTGATTATCCTTTAGGATGGACTGGCTGGATTTCCTTGCAGTCCAAGGGACTCTCAAGAGTCTTCTTCAACACCACAGTTCAAAAGCATCAATTCTTCAGCACTCAGCTTTCTTTATAGAGCACTCTCTCGTCCATATGTGGATACTAGAAAAACGATAGCATTGACTAGACAGAACTTGGTTGGCAAAATAATGTCTCTGCTTTTTACTATGCTATCTAGGTTGGTCATAGCTTTTCTTCCAAGGAGCAAGCATCTCTTAATTTCATGGCTGCATGACCTTCTGCAGTGATTTGGAGCCCCCCCCAAAATAAAGTCTCTCACTGTTTCCATTGTTTCCCCATCTATATGCAAGGAAGTGATGAGACTGGATGCCATGATATTAGTTTTCTGATTGTTGAATTTTAAGCCACTTTTTTCACTCTCCTCTTTCCCTTTCATTAAGAGGCTCCTTATGCTTCTTCACTTTCTGCCATGAGGGTGGTGTCATCTGCATATCTGAAGTTACTGATATTTCTCCTGGCAATCTTAATTCCAGCTTGTGCTTTATCCAGCCAGGCATTTCGCATGATGTACTTTGCATATAAGTTTAAGAAGCAGGGTGACAATATATAGCCTTGATGTACTCCTTTCTGATCTGAAACCAGTTTGTTGTTCCATGTCCAGTTCTAACTGTTGCTTCTTGACCTGCTACAGATTTCTCAGGAGGCAGGTAAGTTGGCCTGGTATTCCATCTCTTGAAGAATTTTCCACAGTTTATTGTGATCCACATAGTCAAATGCTTTGGTGTAGTCAATAAAGTAGAAGTAGATGTTTTTCTGGAACTCTTTTTTTTTTCAATGATCCAACAGATGTTGTCAATTTGTTTTCTGTTTCCTCAATCTTTTCTAAAACCAGCTTGAACATCAGGAAATTCACAGATCACATACTGTTGAAGCCTGGCTTTGAGAATTTTGAGCATTACTTTGCTAGCATGTGAGATGAGTGCAATTGTGTGGTAGTTTGAACATTCTTTGGCATTGCCTTTCTTTGGGATTTGAATGAAAACTGATCTTTTCCAGTCCTGTGGCCACTGCTGAGTTTTCCAAATTTGCTGGCATACTGAGTGAAGCACTTTAACAACATCATCTTTTAAGATTTGAAGTAGCTCAAGTGGAATTCAATCACCTCCACTAGCTTTGTACACAGTGATGTGGCCCACTTGACTTTACATTCCAGGATGTCTGGCTCTAGGTGAGTGATCACACCATCATGGTTATCTGGGTCATGAAGATCTTTATTGTATAGTTCTTCTGTGTATTCTTGCCACCCCTTCTTAATATCTTCTGCTTTGGATAGTTCCACACCAGAAGCTGGTTCTGTACTTCATTGTGCCCATCTTTGCATTAAATATTCCCTTGCTATCTCCAATTTTCTTGAAGAGATCCTGTATAATGTCATGAATTTCTGCCCATAGCTCTTCAGGAATTTTGGCTATCAGATCTAATCCCTTGAATCTATTTGTCACTTCCCCTGTACAACTGTAAGGTATTTAATTTAGGTGATACCTGAATGGTCTAGTGGTTTTTCCTACTTTCTTCAATTTACGTCTGAGTTCGGCACAGCTCTTGGTCTTATTTTTGCTAATTGTATAGAGATTTTTCATCTTTGACTGTAAAGAATATAATAAATCTCATTTTGGTAATGACCATCTGGTGATATCTATGTGTAGAGTCTTCTCTTGTGTTGTTGGAAGAGGGTGTTTGCTATGACCAGCGAGTTCTCTTGGCAAAACTCTGTTAGCCTTTGATCTGCTTCATTTTGTACTCTAAGGGCAAATTTGCCTATTACCAGGTATCTCTTGACTTCCTACTTTTTCATTCCAGTTTCCTATAATGAAAAGAACATCTTTTGGGAGTGTTAGTTCTAGAAGGTCTTGTAGATCTTCATAGAACCATTCAACTTCAACTATAGCATTACCGGTCAGGGCATAGTCTTGGGTTACTGTGATATTGAATGGTTTGCCTTGGAAATGAACAGAGATCTCTCTGTCACTTTTAAGATTGCATCCAAGTACTGCATTTCAGACTCTTTTGTTGACTATGATGGCTACTCCATTTCTTCAAAGGGATTCTTGCCCACAGTAGTAGAAATAATCATCATCTGAATTAAATTCACCCATTCCAGTCTATTTTAGTTCACTGATTCCTAAAATGTCAATATTCACTCTTGCCATCTTCTCTTTAACCACTTCCAATTTGCCTTGATTTATGGACCTAACATCCCAGGTTCTTATGCAGTATTGTTCTTTAAAACATCGGACTTTACTTCCATTCCCAGTCACATCCACAACTGTGTGTTGTTTTGCTTTGCCTCTGTCTTTTTTGTTCTTTCTGGAGTTATTTCTCCACTTTTCTACAGTAGCATATTGGTCACCTACTGACCTGGGGAGTTCATCTTTTGGTGTCATATCTTTCTGCCTTTTCATACTGTTTATGGGGTTCTCAAGGCAAGACTACTGGCTTGCCATTCCCTTCTCCAGTGAACCATGTTTTGTCAGAACTCTCCATTATGATCCGTCTGTCTTGGGTGGCCCTACATGGCATGGCTCGTGATTTCATTGAGTTAGATAAGGCTGTGGTCTATGTGATCAGTTGGTTAGTTTTATGTGATTGTGGTTTTCACATTGTGCCTGCCCCAGCTTCCCTGGTGGCTCAGAGGTTAAAGCGTCTGCCTCCAATGCGGGAGAACCGGGTTCAATCCTTGGGTGGGGAAGATCCCTTGGAGAAGGAAATGGCAATCCACTCCAGTATTCTTTCCTGGAGAATCCCATGGATGGAGAAGTCCATGAGGTCACAAAGAGTTGGACACGACTGAGTGACTTCACCTCACCTCTGATGGAAAAGGATAAGAGGCTTATTGAAACTTCCTGATGGTGAGAGTGACTGAGGGGGAAACTGGATCTTGTTCTGATGGACTGATGGGCGGGGCCATTGTCAGTAAATCTTTAATCCAATTTTCTGTTGTTGGGTGGGGTTGTGTTCCCTCTCTGTTGTTTGACCTGAGGCCAAACTATTGTGGAGGTAGTGAAGATAATAGTGACCTCCTCCAAAAGGTTCCATGCACTGCTGTACTCAGTGTCCCAAGGCTTTATCAGGCCACTGCCAACCCATGCCTCCACCAGAGACTCCTGGAAACTCACAGGCAAGTCTGGGTCAGTTTCTTGTGGGGCCACTGCTCCTCCTTTCTCCACAAATATTTCATTTGTGCCTTCCAAGAGTCTGTTCCCCCAGTCCTGTGTAAGTTCTGGGGCTCTATGATGGGGTTAATGGTGAGCTCCTCCAAGAGCGCTTATGCCATACCCAGTTCTGCTGTACCCAGAGCCCCTGCCCCTGAGGCAGGCCACTGCTGATCCATACCATCACAGAAGACATTCAAACACAGTTCTGGCTCAGTCTCTTTGGGGTCTCTGGGTCCTCGTGCACACAAGGTTTGTCTGAGCCCTCTGAGTGTCTCTGGTGGGTTGGGGGTCTGATTCTAAACATGATTTTGCCACTCCTACAGTTTTGTTGGGGCCTCTCCTTGGATGCAACATTCCCCTGTCAATGGTTGTTCAGCAGCAAGTTGTAATTTTGGAATTTTCCCAGGAGAAGATGAGTGCATGTCCTTCTACTCTGCCATCTTGTATATACTTATAGCAAATGGAAATTAGACCAGCATGTGGAGTAATGTTAAGCACCAGAGAAGGGGAGTGGGGGTTTAGACTTAAAAATTTAAAAAGAACTTAAAATGAGAAAAATGTAATCACACTTGGTTTTAGGAGGAAATAACCAAGGAGAGAGTAGAGAGCTCAGGGATGGGGCCAGCAAAAGCTTCCCTGCTCTAATTGCATGCAATGAAGTATATGTGGCAAAATTATGAAAGGGCTGAACATGGATCACATTAAAGGCTGACACACTTCATACTGCATGCATCATATTTATATGCTACCCCAAAACATAAGTCTGTGTCTCAAGTTCCTTCTGAGATATGACTGAAGTTTATACTCTGAACTAGGCCATGGTACAAAAGGAAGGTGCACTCACTGGAAGCCAAATCTACCTCAAAGGAAAAACTGCTTTGACCACAAAAGTATATTTTCAGAGGTGAGAGGTTGGGGGCCTATAGGGAGAATGAAGTTGGCAGCCTGCAAAAAATTGAAGCTAATCTGAAAGTCATTCTGTAGCAACATACTGGGCAACTGAATCATTCCGCTGGGAATTTTAAAACCAGTTACTATGCCAACTACTTTTCAGGTCTAAGAGATGCTTTAAAGTGGCCTATGAATTCCACTTAATGGTTATGCACTCTGAGAGGATATGGCCAAGGTACTGATGGCCTTATACTAGAAAGCAAAATTTCTATTCAAAGTTAAAAATGTTCAGAGATTTTAAAGAGAGACTATTGCATTTAAAAATTGTATCAATTGCAATTTTATTAATTTTTAAACTGAATATTTTATGAAAAATATCACTAGGGAAGTAGATTAATCTAATAGTGGCCAAGAAAAACATTGCAAGTGATTTTCTTAAAGATATGTTGTTTATTAGGTCATGCCTTATACAACCATACCTTTTCATAACAAATTAAAGTATTTTTGAGGTGACTGAGTTAAAGATAAAATATTTAAAAGTAGTAGGTACAAATGTATTAAAAATATTTGCAATGTCATCAAGATGAAATGACAGAGAGATGCTGATCAGCTAGACATAAGTTTAGCAAAATAGTTCTTATGGTTTCTGATTCTGTAACTATTATTCTGTAACTTACCATGAATGTCCAATGTGAGGATTTCTTTTTCCCTATTTTGATCTAGTAGTATCACCAAACATTTTTCTTTAAAGAAACAGTACAAGAGCAATTCTTAAACCCTCTTCTCAATCATTAGTTCTTAAATATAGACCTTTTAATTCAGTTTCAGGAACTGAGCTTTTTTCTTACATTTCTGCAGTTTGATCACATTCCCTCCCCACATTCTAGGAAACATTCCTTTCAGTTCACTTCAGTCGCTCAGTCGTATCCGACTCTTTGTGACCCCATGAATCGCAGCATGCCAGACCTCCCTGTCCATCACCAACTCCCGGAGTTCACTCAGACTCACCTCCATCCAGTCAGTGATGCCATCCAGCCATCTCATCCTTGGTCATCCCCTTCTCCTCCTGCCCCCAATCCCTCCCAGCATCAGAATCTTTTCCAATGAGTCAACTCTTCGCATGAGGTGGCCAAAGTACCGAAGTTTCAGGTTTAGCATCATTCCTTCCAAAGAAATCCCAGGGCTGATCTCCTTCAGAATGGACTGGTTGGATCTCCTTGCAGTCCAAGGGACTCTCAAGAGTCTTCTCCAACACCACAGTTCAAAAGCATCAATTTTTCAGCACTCAGCCATCTTCACAGTCCAACTCTCACATCCATACATGACCACAGGAAAAACCACAGCCTTGACTAGACGGACCTTAGTCGGCAAAGTAATGTCTTTGCTTTTGCATATGCTATCTAGGTTGGTCATAACTTCCCTTCCAAGGAGTTAGTGTCTTTTAATTTCATGGCTGTAATCACCATCTGCAGTCATTTTGGAGCCCAAAAAATAATGTCTGCCACTGTTTCCACTGTTTCCCCATCTATTTCCCATGAAGTGATGGGACCAGATGCCATGGTCTTCGTTTTTGGAATGTGGAGCTTTAAGCCAACTTTTTCACTCTCCACTTTCACTTTCATCAAGAAGCTTTTTAGTTCCTCTTCACTTTCTGCCATAAGGGTGGTGTCATCTGCATATCTAAGGTTATTGAGATTTCTCCCAGCAATCTTGATTCCAGCTTGTGTTTCTTCCAGTCCAGCATTTCTCATGATGTACTCTGCATGTAAGTTAAATAAGCAGGGTGACAATATACAGCCTTGACGTACTCATTTTCCTATTTGAAACCAGTCTGTTGTTCCATGTTCCTTTAGTGGAACTTATTCTGCCCATTCCCCTACTGATCATCATTATCTATGACTATACCTTCCCACATAATCATTTCAGATAGATCACTGAGGCTAGAATCCAGCATATGAATTGAAACAAAGAAATTCTGTGATCAGGGAGACCAATTAGGAGTATTGTGAGGGTTCAGCAAATAGTGATAATAATCAAGCCCTGAATTACATGACAGAGGCTAAGGAATTAGAGAGTAGAGCACTTGTTGCTGAGACGGTGAGTAAATCTACACAGGTGCCCAGAATTTTGCCCTTGGCAACTGAAAGGTGCCACTCATTGAGACAGTGTTGCAGGCAGCACAGAAGTGTCTTCTATGGCTCTGTGAATGTGTGTATGCCACGGAGGCAGAATGGGTGACGCTCTCACCATGCTCATTTCATCTGATTTATATTTTGTAGATTATCTGCATTTTGTCCCTCTTTAGTATTATCCTTTCACAATATGGCAGAGCTGTCTGGTCCCTTACTCTAATTTTCTTCACATTGAAGGTCAACTGGAATCATTATCAGCCCTTGGAATTTTATTCCCAATATATGTAAAATTTAACATGATATTTTCCTGAGGTTTTCCTCACGATAGTCTACACCTTTAGAACATACAGTGAAAATCTGAACCAAAAGCTGACCAGATTCCAATATGGAGGACATCCCAATATAAATGAGAAATTCGACTCATTTGTGTTTAAAAGTCATGTTGCCAGCCTCACTCCAGAAGAAAAGCAAATGATATTGTTATTTTAAAAATCAAACTCAGTTACCAGTTTTTTAACTGATCTGGTCATTCTGTCAATCAGGAAATGTGATAATCCATTTCTGTGAAACATATAGTTCCAGAGTAGTTAAAAGCACACATAACTGTATCAGGGCCCAATGGTTCCTTCAGTTCTAAAGTTTGACCCCTTCTAATGCAAATCCAAGGTCCAAGCTATATGATTTTGGTTAATTTACTTACGTTTCAAAAAACCCAGTTTTTCCATCTATAAAAATGAGATAATAGTGACCTCTACTTCAGTTGAAACTCTGTGATACTAAAAATGATATTGAAGTAACACAAACTGAAAAAGACCCTGATGCTGGGATGGATTGAACCAGGAGGAAAAGGGGACAAGAGAATGAGATGGTTGAATGGCATCACCAACTCAATGGACATGAATATGAGCAAGCTTCAGGAGTTGGTGATGGACAGGGAAGCCTGGCGTGCTGCAGTCCATGGGGTCAGAAAGAGTTGGACATGACTGAGCAACTGAACTGAACACAAGCTGTCTGTACTAGTAAGTGATCAGTAAGTGTTATTATTTATGATATTATTATAATTAGGCTTCAAAGCAATATGTTATTATATATATCCAAATTCCATATGTCCATTGATGGGAATTCTTCACCGCAACACATGAGTCCTTTGTCAGTTATACATGTGGCCAAAATTTCTCACATTGTGACTTATCTTTGTGACTTATTTGTAATTTTAATGAAATGCAATTTTTTCAGTGTTTGCCTTACCTTACCTTGTAGTCATGAAGTGGAAATGAAGGAAATGAAATAATTCAGGGGGACATACTGATAAGCTAGATGGAGAAAGAGAAATCAAGAAAAATATCTACGTTTTTGACATGAGTAATTGTGTCATCAGTGATATCATCAACTGTTATGGGGAAAATCATAGAAATAGACGATACAATCAAAGTTCTACTTTGAATATGTTAGGTTTAAAATACTCCTTATCTATTTTGCAGATAATGTGGTTGGCTATATGTCTGATGTTCATGGGAATGCTAGTACTATGGATTTAAATTTGGCCACAAGATACTTAAAGATGTAGTATTAAATGAGAGTTCCTAAGAAATGAGTTGATATATAGAGAAGAAAGTGCAAGAATAATGCTAAGATATACCTGAGTTTAAAGGTTTAGGGAAAGAAACTTGCAAAAGAGACTAAGTAGTTTGTTTTGAAAAAAAAATCAGGACTGGTTGATGACAAAATCTAAGAAAGAAAAGTAAGGCAAGAATAATGTTGCTGTGATGTCAAATATGATAAAATCAGATAAGTGTTAATGGACTTGGCAACAACAACAAAAAAGTTATTTTTTATATTGACAAAAGCAATTTCAATAGGTTGTCTAGAGAAAGAAACTGAGTGAAGAGTGAAGAAGTGGATAAAATGAGGTCAGATGCAAATCTCAAAAGTATGTCCTGTAGTACAGAAGACAATAATAATAGAGAAGTATTTAGAGGAAAACATGAAATCAAGGGAATTCTTTTAAGTCTTATAAAAGGTAAAGAGAAATGTTCTGAACTGGCAAGAGATCCAGAGCTCAATGGAAAAGGAGCTAAGACCAGATATGAAAGTAAACATTTGTTCCATTATGAGCAAGGAAGCCATGGTATGTAGCTACAGTACTAGGTTTGTTGGTAGACAGAAGAGTAAGAGTACTGAAGTTACATTATATGAAAACCATTCTAGCTGCAGTATGGAGAATGGATTGAAGTGATTATTTTAATATTTAAAGCGAGATATGGTGAGAACCTGAGCTAGGTGAAAATCAGAGGTGATAAAGGAAGGAAGTTGACAGACATCAAAAAGAAAATAGAGTTGGGTCTTCCCTGGCAGTCCAGTGGTTAAGACGTGCACTGCAGGGAGCACATGTTCAATTCCTGGTCAAGGATCTAAGTTTCCACAAGCCACGCAGTATAGTCCAAGGAAAGAAAAATTAAAATAATAATCAAAATATTTTTTAAAGAGAACAGACTTAGTTGTTTATTGGATTAGAGGCAGAGAAGTTATAGGTTAAAAAGAAAGAATCCAAAGATGATTTCTACTTACTTCCTATGAGACAAGTGATGGCTTCTAGTTAAAGAATACTAGAGTGAGGAGGAGGGAAGTTTAGAAGAAAAATCAATTCTTATTTAATCATAAAGATTTTGAGGTGCCTGGGAGATGTGCAGGTGACTCTCACATATATGCTTTCCTTTTAATTCTGTTATAGACCCAGAATCAAGTCTACATGCTAAATACATGCTATATGCTATATATGTTTTTATTTCAATGAAAAACAATGACCAGCTTGCCTTTTTAATTATGACTCGTTTAGCTTCAAGACATACAAAAAAATTAAATGCATTTAACAAATCAGTACAGAAATTGCTACTATTAAACAAACCTGAAAACACCTAATCTAATGTTCCATATCAAAACAAGGTAACGGTGCCTTAAGTAAAAGTAATAGAGTCAGACCCAGCCACACTGGGCTAGTTATTAAAATAACTGATTGTGAGAGTGTAGCTTACTTATCTAGTATAGGTTACTTATATAAAACTCTTAAAAGATATAAACTACATTTCATTCATCTAATTGATATTATGACCAATGTATAAGCAGGGATATAGTTAGAATTTCCATTTCCCATCTTGACAGTCAAACATTTATTTGCTATACATATTACATATACATTGCAATTGTATGCAAATGATAGCCTAGAGAACATTTTTGTAGAAATTGGAATTTCTGTTGTTGTTTCAACCATGCTTAAGACTGGAATGAAAGTAACACATTATAATTTCTAATGTGATTCGTTTCATTTTCAGGAAGATCGTATCTTGCCTAAGGAAGATACGTTTCTTTATATGGGTATTTCTCTTTCATGAAATTACTTAGTTTCACCAAAGTTTAGGTAAGGAGATAGCAATGCATCAGGAACATATTTTTAGCTCTGCTGTGGAATCTTTTAGATAATTTTAAGTTAATTATGACATCTTGTTTCAATGTTTCAGTGATACTACCTGTCATTATTAATTATCAAAATGCTATGTGGAGATTTTCATACACAGCTTCCAAATTTTAAGGTATTCTCTACAATACAAACATTAAAAATGACCTCATTTCCTTTTGTTTTCCTTTACAAAGATGACAGTATGTGTGCAAAGTACTGTGACCAGTGACCTCATCTCAACACATGGTTTACCAGCTTAGCATGGGCAGCAGGTAAGAGGGACAATGTAAACTAGCTTCTGTGTGCCACTCACTACCACAGATTCTGAACATACATGATCAGATCTAAGAGTCAACTCCCTGTTATTATTATTGACTGGTTTTCACCTCATTTTAGAGATAATAAAGTGACATTAGCAGACATTGAAATACTTTCTCAATTTCATATAACTTAGCAACTGAGCTAAAATATCAGCCCATATCTATACATCTTGTAAATTCAAGTTCTGTCTACTACATCATACTGCGAGTAAAACAGGTAGCTCCATAGATCCATGTAGGAATTGCTGGGCTGTGACTGTTTTCTGTGATTTCCCTGGGATTCTGGAGACATTTTACCTTTTGATGTGTGATTATCTCACTAAATCAAGTTTGTTTGAAAATAATTCACTTAAATTAATTCAAAGTATTTATGAGCTTTACTGGAAGAGAACAGATTTCTTACCAAATTTGATGGCTGAGCAAAGAAGAGTTGGGTCCCATGCAAACTGGAACTAAAACTCAGAAAACTATGTTCTCAGTCTCCACAGCACTATATGGACTTTCTCTTCTCTATTTTTTTTTTCCATATTAGTAGTATTCTCCTTCAGTTGATCCCCTTTACTCAACGTATATTTAGGCCAACAGAGCTAATTGTCTGATCACTACCATGACCTTCCAGAACTTTGCTGTCATCGAAAGTAGTCACTAGCCACATATGACTATTTAAATTAGAATCAATTAAATAATGTAAAAAATTCAGTTATTCTGTCTTTTTAGCCACATTTCTATCATTCCCAAAAGTTCTACTGAATAGCACTGTTCAAGTTCCTCTTTCCCTATTATGTGTTGTTTATAATTTCCATGCCTCTCACTTCAAATTTTCAATTCATTTGAGATATTTTATGCAAGTTTTGAATTCCCGTGTCTATCCTTGGCCCAATCACCTTTGACTAAAAAGAGAAAGATCTCTTGTGCATCTGCATCTCTATTTCTGCCCTTGAAATAGGTTAATCTGTACCATTTTTATAGATTCCACATATATGTTAATATATGATATTTGTTTTTCACTTTCTGACTTAACTTTGCATTATATGACAGACTCTGGGTCCATCCATATCTCTATAAACGACTGTATTTCATTCTTTTTAGTGGCTGTATATATGTACCACCACCTAGATGGGTGGGATGGGGATGGGTGAAAGGGAGGTCCAAGAGGGAGGGGATATAGGTATACATATAGTTAATTCATTTTATTGCACAGCAGAAACTAACAGAGCATTGTAAAGCAATTATACACCAATAAAAACAAAAAAGATCTCTTGTACAATTTGCAGTGCATGTGAGGAGGGCAGCAAATTCTAGTATTCTCTCTTTTCTCCATTTCACAGATAGAAGGTCCATTTCACAGGATTACAAACTATCTGCTAGTGTTGATTTTTCCCCATTCTCTAAATCACAGTAAAATTTTCAGAAAACACATAACAGGGATCAGAGGCAAATTTTCTCTGTAGATAATGAATTGTGAACTTTGATCCCCTCCTTTACACATCCATTTCCATGGCCCTGGTAGATGTCCTAAAAATGTGCTGTTAACAAGGTCATAGCCAAGTCCATAGATGTATGTAGAGAATGAAATCCATTGATGTTACTTCCTGGGTAAAGGAACTACCACTACTACTACTACTACTTAAACAAGTATAAGCTTTGATTCTTCAGTCTGTTCCATTCCTTTTCTTGAAAATTTTTCATTAGGCTGGAAACTGAAGTAAAGTGAAGTGAAGCTTGCTCAGTTGTGTCCAACTCTTTGCGACCCCATGAACTATACAGTCCGTTGAATTCCTGAGGCCAGAATACTGGAGTGGGTAGCCTTTCCCTTCTCCAGATCTTCCCAACCCAGGGATCAAATCCAGGCCTCCCGCATTGCAGGAGGATTCTTTACCAGCTGAGCCACAAGGAAGCTAGTTTAACTAGCAGATATATAGTTAAACTGGAAAAATATCACAAATATTTTCTCTGACATTGTTTTACTTTTAAAGTTAAACAGTTCAATACTAGAACATACAAAAGCTTAAAACTATTTTTTTTTTTTTTTTTTGAGAAGCAAAACACTTTCCAACTACACTGGCAACTTCACCCTTCTGTGTTTTGTCTTCCTGTGTCACCCTTCCTGAAATTGCTCTCATGAGCAATTTGATTATGTTTGGCTGGAATGTAAGATTGCTAATGACACAGCGAGAAATGTATATTTTTCAGCCTAGAGACACAAATATCAACTAATTTACCCATGAAGTAACATCAATGGATTTCATTCTCTACATACATCTATGGACTTGGCTATGACCTTGTTAACAACACATTTTTAGGACATCTACCAGGGCCATGGAAATGGATGTGCAAAGGAGGGGATCAAAGTTCACAATTCATTATCTACAGAGAAAATTTCCCTCTGATCCCTGTTATGTGTTTTCTGAAAATTTTACTGTGATTTAGAGAATGGTTTATGAAGATTGTGTGAACAATAAAAAAGCAAAACAACATAAAATAAAATTTCCTATTAGTATCCTCTTTTATCAAGATTTATGTCAATCCTGTGCCTCAAATGCTTTGAGCTTTGATTATCAAGCATATTGTTATTCAGCACCATTATCTGTAGGTGATTCTATCAGAGAAGTTTACCCAAATGAATCTAAACCAAATGAATCTAAACCTGAGAGACTTTTCAATGTAATTAATGTTTGTGATAATTTTGAGTTCTTTGGATGAAATGACTTTTTGAAATAAACTGTTTATTGATGTTATTACACTGCCTATCACTGTGTTTTTAATGTGACTAAGTAGTAGGTCTATTTAACAATTTTAAATGCAGTTAATATTGGGGTTAATAATCTTGTACATTTCTCATCAGACAGAAATTAAATTATCAAATATCTCTTATCACCAATATTTTCCAATATTCTTCAAAATAAATTTAACAGCAAATAAATTGTTCATCTCTAGTAATTACAGGTATAAAATTCCCTTATGCTCACTCCTTAGTTTGCATTAACACTCTCATTGCCCCTAATGTAAGCTATTTCAATACTTTCCCAGGTAGGCTCCCTGCTCCTCTTTTAATCTCTCCCCTCTCCAAACCATTCTCCACACTGTTATCTTGTTAAAGCAGAGACAGAAAACAGTTGAATCATGAGAAAGATTTTGGGGTCTATTTCAGTGTCACTTGCAGATATTATTTTATTGCTATAATATTGGATTTTCCTCATCTGTAAAATGAAAATAATAAGTCTCCCTCAGGTTTACTATGATGATTAAATGTGTAATCTATGGGCAAACAGCAGACATATGATAGAAACACAATTATCCTAAGGTTATAGAGATTTGTAGAGTCTCTTTACTATGGATTAAAGACCAATCTTCTTACCAAGACAACTAAGTCTTGCATCAGAAAATCATGTTCATTTTCAAGGTTTTTTAATATTGAGGTTCTGGACAAACCAGAAATACCAGTGTGTAATAAACAAAGCTCCATTTCTTCCACTCTTAGCCTGCACTCCTCTCTAAAGCCAAGCTTTCAACTACCTTGCTCTTTCAACCTGGAATGACCCAACCATCATTTACTTTATCCCAAATCACTGATACACCTAACCTTCCTACCACTTTCCTAAAGAAATCTAAATCCACAGCAGAAATCTACCCTCTCTTCTCTATTTCTAGAGTTCACAGTACCCAACTCTGAGATGCTACAGTTATTAAGTGAGATAAATTCTTATATATGCACAAATATGGTGTGAATTTTTCCCCTTGAAAATTAACCTCCAGAAAATACAGAGCACCTCATTGTGAGCTCTTACAGATTTTTATTTTATAGGGAGTACTTTTATATATGTAGTTAAAGAGAGACAATACAAGATACACATTGGGATGAACAGATAAGACTGCTTTGGGACACTGACATATGAAGCAGTCCACTGGGATGTTTCTAAAAGAAAAAAAGTCTCCTATATAAAAATAAAGAGCAACATGGTGAAAATGCTCCTCTCCTTTTTCCCGCCTATAGACATGATAGAGCACATAATCCCCAAAGCTGATAGCTGTTTTAACTATGTGTGACTTCCTGTCTTATACCTTTAAGGGCTTGAAAATAAGTATCAGCATAAGTTCAGTTCAGTCGCTCAGTCATGTCTAATTATGTGACCTCATGGACTGCAGCACTGCCAGGCTTCCGTGTCCATCATCAACTGCTGAAGCTTGCTCAAACACATGTCCATTGAGTTGGTGATGCCATCCAACCATCTTTTCCTCTGTTGTCCCCTTCTCTTTCTGCCTTCAATCTTTCCCAGCATCAGAGTCTTTTCCAGTGAGTCAGTACTTCACATCAGGTGGCAAAAGTATTGGAGTTTCAGCTTCAGCAAATAGTCCAATGAATATTCAGACTGATTTGCTTTAGGATTGACTGGTTTGATCTCCCTGCAGTCCAGGGGACTCTTAAGAGTCTTTTCCACAGTTCAAAAGCATCAATTCTTCCGTGCTCAGCTTTCTTTATGGTCCAACTCTCACATCCATACGTGACTACTGGAAAAATCATAGCTTTGACTTGAGAGACCTTTGTTGGCAAAGTAATGTCTCTGCTTTTTAATATGCTGTCTAGGTTGGTCATAGATTTTCTTCCAAGGAGTAAGTGTCTTTTAATTTCATGGTTGCAGTGACCATCTGCAGTGATTTTGGAGCCCCCCCAAAATATGGTCTGTCACTATTTCCATTGTTTCCCCATCTATTTGCCATGAAGTCATAGGGCCAGATGCCATGACCTTAGTTTTCTGATTGTTGAGTTGTAAACCAACTTTTTCACTCTCCTCTTAAACATTCAAGAGGCTTTTTAGCTCCTCTTCACTTTCTGCCATAAGGGTGGTGTCATCTGCATATCTGAGGTTATTGATATTTCTCCCCTCAATCGTGAATCCAGCTTGTGATTCATCCAGCCTCGCATTTCTCATAATGTTCTTTGCATATAAGTTAAATAAGAAGGGTTACAATATACAGCCTTGATGTACTCCTTTCCCGATTTGGAGCCAGTCTGTTGTTCCATGTCCAGTTCTAACTGTTGCTTCCTAACCTGCATATAGAGTTATCAGGAGGCAGGTAAGGTGGTTTGGTATTCTCATCTCTTTAAGAATTGTCCACAATTTGTTGTGATCCACACAGTCAAGGCTTCGGCGTAGTCAATAAAGCAGAAATAGATGCTTTTCTGGAACTCTCTTGCTTTTTTGATGATCCAACAAATGTTCGCATTTGATCTCTGGTTCCTCTGCCTTTTCTAAATCCAGCTTGACCATCTGGAATTTCATGGTTCATGTCCTGTTGAAGCCTGGGTTGGAGAATTTTGAGCATTACTTTGCTAGCATGTGAGATGAATGCAATTGTGTGGTAGTTTGAACGGTCTTTGGCATTAACTTTCTTTGACATTGGAATGAAAACTGCCTTTTTCCAGTTCTGTGGCCACTGCTGTGTTACGATTAGCATACTTGTGATGAAATAGCAAAAAAAAAGATGAAGAATCTGAGTCCTCAGTAACAGTACTGAGTCACCAAACTAACCCTAATATGGCAACCCCTGGACATTTTGTCAAGAAGGTTAATTAATACCCTTGTTGTTCAATCTACTTGTGGTCAGACAACCACAGCTCAGAATACTTTATACAATGCAATAAAATGAATTTGGAGATCAAGGATGGTTAACAAAAGAATGGGAAGGCAGAGACACAAGAGGTAAATGATTTGGATCAGAGGGAGAGGGGGATGATTGGGAGAATGACACTAACATGTATATATCATGAGAATGAATCGAGTCTATGTCTGATGCAGGATACAGATGGAGGGGAGGGAGAAGAGAGAGAGGGAGGAGGGGAGGGGGTCATGTTGGGAATGCAGAAGAATAAAGATTTAAAAAAAAAAAAAAAAAAAAAAAAAAAGAGTTAACAAAATGGCAACCAGTTTGATTTTGACATTTTTACATGAGAAATCACTTGCTTTCAAATCAGGGATACAGCAAGAAATAAAGATGGTAGGTGATGGTCACTAATGAGCAACTAGAAATGCTTTTAAAAAAGCAATCTAGTTAATGTCTGATTGCTAACTTGTTTGTTTTCTGAGTACCTTTCAAGACAGGCAAATCACAATCACTTTAAGACACTTGTTAAAATTTATTTATTTATTGGCCTTACCATTTTCAGACTACCAATTCAGAAGGGCTCATGGATATGCATTATGAAAAAGATACTCCAAAGGGATTCTTCTGTAGATTAACATAAAGGCTGTGTGTGTGTGTGTGTTTGTGTGTGTGTGTGTGTGTGTGTGTGTGTGTGTTCTCAGTTATGTCTGACTCATTGCAGCCCCATAAACTGTAACCCACCAGACTCCTCTATCCATGGGATTCCTCAGGCACGAATACTGGAGCAGGTTGTCATTTCCTTCTTTAGGGGATCTTCCCTCCTCAGGCATTGAACTGCACCACTTCGTATCCTGTATTTGCAGGTAGATTCCTTACCACTAGTACTAATGGCAAGATGTATATTTAGAATGCTAATCCCAAAAACCTCCAACTAGGGGAATCAGAACAGGGGTCTGAGCCTCTTAGACAAATAAAACACTTTAGGAAGCTGGAACTTAGTAGGTACATGACTCTTTAGGACTCATACAAAAAAACAATATAAAATGAAAACCAGATGCACAGCAGTGATGCTGGACCTCAAAGACTGGAGATCTGAACCTGATAAACCACCTGAATGGCTGGCTCAGGGAAGGTGAGAAGTGGAGTCTTTAAAGGGGGCTACAGCACTTCTCACTTGAAAAGATACAAAAAGCCAGGGACTAATAGGAATGTATCAGAGATTTCAAGCTGATGGCATCTGAAAAGAAACATTTGTTTTTGGCAATTAAATAAATTGAAGAACTAAGTAAGATAAATTCAAAACAGTGGCTGAGGCAAAATCAAGAGTGTTCAGAATAAAGAATGGCACTTGTGAAAGTGCAAATAATGAGTACAGATGGCCTCTTCCAGAAAACGCTGGGCAAGAAAAAAAAGAAAGTTATAGAGCAGTGACAAGGGAAGCAGCCCCAAACATCAACACCTGGTCAGAACTCCACTTCCTCAAGACACTGTTCCTTTTCATTAAAAGGCACAAATGAAATCAATTATTTTGGGTTATTATATAACAGAAAAGAATTGTGTTTGATATTCATGGCAAAGAAAGGGGTTTGTGCTTGACTCTATCATCCATTTCAGAAAAAAATTGGCTGAATGAATACATAAATATTATATTTAATATCAATTATTCAACAATGTATTATTAATTATTATAAAACTCATCTTAAAAACAATTAAAATTATAAGGTTGGTGAAAAGAAAGATTCGAAACACAGCAAAATATTCTGGAGCACACTAACCTGTCAATAAGTTTCTAACTGTAGCATGTAAATGTCATCCTGATCTTAACCAAACAGAGAGCTATACCTCCCTGTGAATAGAGCCTAAGGTGCAAGTTAGTCTGGCCAAACTACGCTTGCTAGTATTTATATGATAAATGAATTATAAAATGATGTAACACTTTATAACACTGAATAACACTGTTTATTCTCAAACATTAAAGATATCATAATTTGCAGCTATTTCAACTTTACCACCATGGAAACTGGTGACCACTAATTAATATATTTTTCCACTCTTTTTATAATCTTGTACCAAGAAATTTATCCAAGATAGAAATTAAAGTATCTCAGATTAAATAAAATAAACACAGAGCTCCTTGCACATTACTCTTCTAAGTAGGGTCTGTTCATCACTATCAGTCAACTGCTCAGGACAAAAACGGTCACTGCTTGATAGCTTCTCTAGGACTAGAGTCTACTTTTGAAACATCAATACATAAGTCGTTAAAATGGGTTAAAAACAGACTTGATTGTGGTGGCTCCACTGTAGAACAATGAGCCATCTGTTTCATTAAGTGTTTAACAGTGCTCAGTCCTTTACTTCCTCTTGGCTAAATCTGTGTTGTTGTTGTTGTTGTTTTTCTCTAGATTTGTTGAGTTTCAGCCAGCCTAATTCATAACCCTCTTCAAGAGTTGTTCTCTCGATGAATAGTTGAGCATCAGCTGGCTCAGCCGCTAAATCACCACCAGAATATTACTGCTTGCCTCCTCCCCACATTCTCTTTATTTAGAAGTCTATTTCCTCTAGTAGTGGGAGACAGCTGACATACATCTGAAAGAATATTTTATGATATATTATAAAATATAAGAACACCCAACAGATATGTATTGCATATACACTTATATATGTATGTATGTAATAAAAGTGGTGTCTCACATTTCTTATAATTTCAATGTCATAAATATTCAATATCACTTAGGAGTCATCATGAAAATGATGCCATTGTGGCAGATACTATTAATTGTCTTTTCACTGTTCTCTTTATCACCTTTCCTTTTTCTAAAGAGAAACCTGATTTGGCTTAGTTACATCAACTCAGCCATTTGCTTTCTGCTTTCTCTCTAGAGGAAGTAATCCTGATTAGATCTCAAAGATGTTTTACTAACTTATTTTATTAAGAAAAAAGAACCATTAAATTAATCATTCATATGCTTGCAAGCATGTGTGCATGCAAGTCACTTAAGTTGTGTCCAACTCTTTGCGTCCCTGTGAACTGTAGCCCACCAGGCTCTTCTGTTCATGGGATTCTCTAGGCAAGAATACTGGAGTGGGTTGCCATGCCCTTCTCCAGGGGATCTTCCTGACCCAGGGATCAAACTTGTGTTCCCTAAGTCACCGGCGCTGGCAGGCAGGTTCCTTACCACTAGCACCACCTGGAAAGCTTAAGAAACTATAAATAAGAATATACTGTACGCCAGACACACATAGCACTAAGTTCTGTGGAAAGAAATGTTGGGGAAACCTCTGCTGACACAACAGTCATAATGAATAATATGCAGGTAGGCATAAGGGAGTAATAAAAGAAGTGAAATCTGACTGGAAAATTAAGGTAGATGTCTCCAGGGAACAGACTACCCTATGACAAGTAGGAGTTTGCTAGAAAAAATAAAGAGAAAATGGACTGTGTCAGGCAAAAGGAAAAGCTCAGTAACATAACATAGCATATCACAACACAGTGCATCCAGGTAATGGCTTGAACTATAATTCAGTATATTTGTGACACAAGATATAAGAAATGAGGAGGCATAGATTATGACTGGAACTAGGTCCTAGAGGACTCTGTGTGCCAAGCCCTCCCATCCCCCCCCCCCAAAAAAAAATCCTTATGGTTTTATTTTTATTTTTTTTTACTTTATTTTACTTTACAATACTGTATTGGTTTTGCCATACATTGACATGAATCCACCATGGGCGTATACAAGCTCCAATCCTGAATCCCCCTCCCACCGCCCACCCCATATCATTTCTCTGGATCATCCCCCTGCACCAGCCCCAATGGTTTAGATTGTGCATGGGTATGGATATGACATAAGATTTATATTGTAAAGACACTGTTTGGTTACCACAATGAAAGAAGGAGAATGTAACATCGATTGTAACAGAGTCACACACCTTGTAACTATCCAGATACAGTGTCATTGGAGATAGGCTGATGTAAAGCATAAGTGGCAGGTAATCTCAACAATGACAGTGAGCAAGTGAATGTGGAAAATTAGGAGATGGTGCTTTTTTGATTAAATTCTGATTTCTAGTTTAGGTCATCGACAATATTCTGAGGCCATTAGCAGAGATTTAAAATTATGTGGGTGGAGTAAATGTATAAAGTATAGAAAGTAGGTTTCTTATGGCAACTCTGTTTTTAGTATTTAAAGGAACCTCCACCCTGTATTCCATAGTGACTGCACCAATTTTCATTCCCACCAACAGTGCAGGAGGGTTCCCTTTACTTCACACCCTCTCCATATGTCCTATGATCCAGCAAGCCCACCCCTGGGCATATACCTGGAGAAAACTCTAACTGGAAAAGATACATGACCACAATGTTCACAGAGGCACTATCCACAATAGGTAAAGCAGGGATGCAACCTAAATGTCCATTGACAGATAAATGGATAAGGAACAAGTGATGTGTGTGTGTGTGTGTGTGTGTATACACACTTATATCATCATAATATAATATATATATCCTAATTGCCAAATTAAGACTTAAATTGAAGAAAGTAGGGAAAACCACTAAAGCATTCAGCTTTGACTTAGTGGAAGTGAGAAATAGATTTAAGGCTCTAGATATGATAGATAGAGTGCCTGATGAACGATGGATGGGGGTTCGTGACATTGTACAGGAGACAGGGATCAAGACCATCCCCATGGAAAAGAAATGCAAAAAAGCAAAATGGCTGTCTGGGGAGGCCTTACAAATGAGAAGAGGCCTTCTCTTCTGTGAAGAGAAGAGAAGCGAAAAGCAAAGGAGAAAAGGAAAGACATAAGCATCTGAAGGCAGAGTTCCAAAGAATAGCAAGGAGAGATAAGAAAGCATTCCTCAGCAATCAATGCAAAGAAATAGAGGAAAACAACAGAATGGGAAAGACTAGAGATCCCTTCAAGAAAATTAGAGATACCACGGGAACATTTCATGCAAAGATGGGCTCGATAAAGGACAGAAATGGTATGGATCTAACAGAAGCAGAAGATATTAAGAAGAGGTGGCAAGAATGCACAGAAGAACTGTACAAAAAAGAGCTTCATGACCAAGATAATCACGATGGTATGATCACGCACCTAGAGCCAGACATCCTGAAATGTGAAGTCAAGTGGGCCTTAGAAAGCATCACTATGAACAAAGCTAGTGGAGGTGATGGAATTCCAGTTGAGCTCTTTCAAATCCTGAAAGATGATGCTGTGAAAGTGCTGCACTCAATATGCCAGCAAATTTGGAAAACTCAGCAGTGGCCACAGTACTGGAAAAGGTGAGTTTTCCTTCCAATCCCAAAGAAAGGCAATGCGAAAGAATGCTCAAACTACTGCACAATTGCACTCATCTCACAAGCTAATTAAGTAATGCTCAAAATTCTCCAAGCCAGGATTCAGCAATACATGAACTGTGAACTTCCAGATGGTCAAGCTGGTTTAGAAAAGGCAGAGGAATCAGAAATTAAATTGCCAACATCCACTGGATCATGGAAAAAGCCAGAGAGTTCCAGAAAACATCTATTTCTGCTTTATTGACTATGCCAAAGCCTTGGACTGTGTGGATCACAAGAAACTGCGGAAAATTATGAAAGAGATGTGAATACCAGACCACCTGACCTGCCTCTTGAGAAATCTGTATACAGGTCAGGAAGCAACAGTTAGAACTGGACATGGAACAACAGACTGGTTCCAAATAGGAAAAGGAGTACGTCAAGGCTGTACATTGTCACCCTGTTGATTTAACTTCTATGCAGAGTACATCATGAGAAACGCTGTGCCAGAAGAAGCACAAGCTGGAATCAAGATTGCCAGGAGAAATGTCAATAACCTCAGATATGCAGATGATACCACCCTTATGGCAGAAAGTGAAGAGGAACTAAAAAGTCTGTTGATGAAAGTGAAAGAGGAGAGTGCAAAAGTCGGCTTAAAGCTCAACATTCAGAAAACTAAGATTGTGGTATGCAATCCTGTCAGTTCATGGCAAATAGATGGGCAATCAGTGGAAACAGTGTCTGACTTTCTCTTTTTTGGCTCCAAAATGACTCCAGATGGTGATTGCAGCCATGAAATTAAAAGACGTTTACTCCTTGGAAGGAAAGTTATGACCAACCTAGGTAGCATATTCAAAAGCAGAGACATTATTTTGCCAACAAAGGTCCGTCTAGTAATGGCTATGGTTTTTCCAGTGGTCATGTATGGATGTGAGAGTTTGACTGTGAAGAAGGCTGAGCGCTGAAGAATTGATGCTTTTGAACTGTGGTGTTGGGGAAGACTCTTGAGAGTCCCTTGGTCTGCAAGGAGATACAACCAATCCCTTCTAAAGGAGATCAGTCCTGAATGTTCTTAGGAAGGACTGATGCTAAAGCTGAAACTCCAGTACTTTAGTCACCTCATGCAAAGAGCTGACTCATTGGAAAAGACTCTGATGTTTGGAGGGATTGGGGGCAGGAGGAGAAGGGAGTGATAGAGGATGAGATGGCTGGATGGCATCACTGACTCGATGGACAAAAGTTTGCGTTAACTCCAGGAGTTGGTGATGGACAGGGAGGCTTGGCATGCTGCAATTCATGGGCTTGCAAAGAGACACAACTCAGTGACTGAACTGAACTGATATGTATATATAAACACACATACACACACATATAGCAGAATACCACTCAGCCATAAAAAATAATGTAATAATGTCATTTGCAACAACAGAGGTGGACCTAGAAATTATTATACCAAGTGAAGTAAGTCAGAAGGAGAAAGACAAATATCATATGATATCATTTATATGTGAAATCTAAAATATGATACAAAGGAACTTATGTACTAAACAGAAACAGATTGACAGAGGAAAGAGTGTGGGGAAAGAATAAACTAGAAATTTGGGATTAACAGATAAAAATTATTATATATAAAATAGATAAGCAGCACAGGGAATGGTATGGCTCAGGGAACTAAATTCAATATCCTGTAATAAACCACAATGGAAAAAAGCATGAAAAATTATATATATGTGCCTATGAACTGGAGAAGGAAATGACAACCCACTCCAGTGTTCTTGCCTGGAGAATCCCAGGGACAGTGGAGTCTGGTGGGCTGCCGTCTGTGGAGTCGCACAGAGTTGGACACGACTGAAGTGACTTAGCAGCAGCAGTACCTATCTACATATTATGTATACATATATATATATGTATATATAATATCTGAATCAATTTTCTGTACACGAAAAACTAACACAACATTTAAAATCACTATATGTCATTTCAAAAATGCATTTTAAATATGATTTTCTTTTTAGACATATTGAGCTTGAGATCCATGAGGTCCATTTGAACAGACACTCAAGCATAAAAACTCAAGAGTGAAGTCTATGTTAGAACTGAGATTTAGGAGTTATCAACATCAATAGTGATCAAAAATACTAAAATCAATTCAAGCACCTACAGAGTGCTGGGAGCAAGAAGAGAGTGCTGAGGTTAGCAAACTCAGGGCTTTCTATATATTTGGAATATAAGAAAATCCAGGAAAACAAACAAGAAGAAATGCTGAAGAGGTGGGAGAGAAATAAACCTTTGTTAGAAGGTAGACATCAATATAAAAAGATATTTGAAGAAAGTAACATTTAAAATTTGGAAAACTCAGGAGTGGCCACAGGACTGGAAAAGGTCAGTTTTCATTACAATTCCAAAGAAAGGCAATGCAAAAGAATGCTCAAACTACTGCACAACTGCACTCATCTCACATGCTAGTAAAGTAATGCTCAAAATTCTCCAAGCCAGGCTTCAGCAATACGTGAACCGTGAACTTCCTGATGTTCAAGCTGGTTTTAGAAAAGGCAGAGGAATCAGAGATCAAATTGCCAACATCTGCTGGATCATGGAAAAAGCAAGAGAGTTCCAGAAAAACATCTATTTCTGCTTTATTGACTATGACAAAGCCTTTGACTGTGTGGATCACAATAAACTGTGGAAAATTCTGAAAGAGATGGGAATACCAGACCACCTGACATGCCTCTTGAGAAATATGTATACAGGTCAGGAAGCAGCAGTCAGAACTGGACATGGAACAACAGACTGGTTCCAAAGAGGGAAAGGAGTACATCAAGGCTATATATTGTCACCCTGCTTATTTAACTTAAATGCAGAGTACATCATGAGAAACAGTGGACTGGAAGAAACACAAGCTGGAATCAAGATTGCCAGGAGAAATACCAATAACCTCAGATATGCAGATGATACCACCCTTATGGCAGAAAGTGAAGAGGAAGGTCTTCACTTGATGAAAGTGAAAGAGGAGAGTGAAAAAGTTGGCCTAAAGCTCAACATTCAGAAAATGAAGATCATGGCATCCGGTCCCATCACTTCATGGGAAATAGATGGGGAAACACTGGAAACAGTGTCAGACTTTATTTTTTGGGGCTCCAAAATGACTGCAGATGGCGACTGCAGCCATGAAATTAAAAGACGCTTACTTCTTGGAAGAAAAGTTATGACCAACCTAGATAGCATATTGAAAAGCAGAGACATTACTTTGCCGACTAAGGTCCGCCTAGTCAAAGCTATGGTTTTTCCTGTGGTCATGTATGGATGTGAGAGTTGGACTGTGAAGAAGGCTGAGTGCCAAAGAATTGATGCTTTTGAACTGTGGTGTTGGAGAAGACTCTTGTGCGTCCCTTGGACTGCAAGGAGATCCAACAAGTCCATTCTGAAGGAGATCAGCCCTGGGATTTCTTTGGAGGGAATGATGCTGAAGCTGAAACTCCAGTACTTTGGCCACCTCATGCGAAGAGTTGACTCATTGGAAAAGACTCTGATGCTGGGAGAGATTGGGGGCAGGAGGAGTAGGGGACGACAGAGGATGAGATGGCTGGATGGCATCACTGACTTGATGGGCATGAGTCTGAGTGAACTCCGGGAGTTGGTGATGGACAGGGAGGCCTGGCATGCTGCGATTCATGGGATCACAAAGAGTCGGACAGGACTGAGCAACTGAACTGAACTGAACATTTAAAAATTAAAAAGCAAGTCACATAAAACTGAATAGTAGTAGTAGTACTCACTGGGTTTATTATTAGTGATAAATTGCTATTTTTAATATTTTTAAATGCATTGCCAATATATATGGGCTTCCCAAGTGTCAGTGGTAAAGAATTTGCCTGCCAATGTAGGAGATGCAAGAGACATGGGTTGGATCACTGGGTTGGAAAGATTCCCTAGAGTAGAAAGTGGAAACCTGCTCTCTAATTCTTGCTGGGAAAACCCCATGGACAGAGGAGCATGGTGGGCTACAGTCAGACATGACTAAGCACATATACATACACACACGCCAATACATATAAAAGTGACTTAAACCCATGAATCAGTACAGCTTCCAAACAAATGATGTTGCTTCTTTTCCTATATATAAACTTCCAAAAGGTACAATAATCAAGATTCCATATCATGAAAACAAAACTGTTACATTCTACTCATTGATTTCTATACTTCTGAGTAATTTTAAGATACTAACCCTCAAAATTTTTCCACCAAAGTTTAAAGGTAATAAAAGGGCAATAATCAATTGGTTTTGAAGCTCCCTTCCAGGCTACAGTCAAATTATAAATTTTTTTTTCCTCAAACATTGTGTATTTCAAGAATTTTCTCTTTTTTATCTGAACATCCATATCAGTTCGTACTTTTCTTGTGGATTTCATGACTGTCCATATGGAATTATATTATTGTATGTAAATATAGTTCACTTCAGTTCAGTTCAGTTCAGTTCAGCCGCTCAGTCATGTCCGACTCTTTGAGACCCCATGAATCGCAGCACGGCAGGCCTCCCTGTCCATCACCAAATCCCGGAGTTCACTCAGACTCACGTCCATCGAGTCGGTGATGCCATCCAGCCATCTCATCCTCTGTCGTCCCCTTCTCTTCCTGCCCTCAATCCCTCAAAACATCAGAGTCTTTTCCAATGAGTCAACTCTTCACATGAGGTGGCCAAAGCACTGGAGCTTCAGCTTTAGCATCATTCCTTCCAAAGAACACCCAGGACTGATGGCCTTCAGAATGGACTTGTTGGATGTCCTTGCAGTCCAAGGGACTCTCAAGAGTCTTCTCCAACACCACAGTTCAAAAGCATCAATTCTTCGGTGCTCAGCTCTCTTCACAGTCAAACTTTCACATCCATACATGGCTACTGGAAAAACCATAGCCTTGACTAGACGGACCTCTGTTGGCAAAGTAATGTCTCTGCTTTTGAATATGCTATCTAGGTTGGTCATAACTTTTCTTCCAAGGAGTAAGCGTCTTTTAATTTCATGGCAGCAATCACCATCTGCAGTGATTTTGGAGCCCAACAAAATAAAGTCTGCCACTGTTTCCACATTTTCCCTATCTATTTCCCATGAAGTGATGGGACCAGATGCCATGATCTTCGTTTTCTGAATGTTGAGCTTTAAGCCAACTTTTTCACTCTCCTCTTTCACTTTCGTCACTTCACATATACTTAAATCTCCTTAATGATGGATGAGAACCATTATTTTCCCTTTGAATAGTGCAAAGCACTGAAACAAGATTCTTCGTGAAATATATATATACAGCAAATCTATGGTCAAATGCATACTACAAATAAATGAAAACGCTAAAAGACAAAAATCGAAAAATTTCCAAAATCTTGAACCCAGGTATATAAGTGTTGCCTGGAAAATAACATGAACAAGGTAAATAGTTGAAATTTGCCAACTACAGTAGCCAGGATAGAGACAGGAAACAGAGTGGCATGATATTATGAGTGTGTGTTACATGCAATTTGATTTAGGAAAGATCACAGGTTGCTGATCTATTTGTGTAGTCTTAGATAATGACACCTTTGGCTAGTCATTTCGGAATGACTAATGATAATGTCAATAACAGGCAACTCTATCCTTCCCTGGAGTTATTGAAATCTGTCAAAATCATGAATTGATGTGTTTCTGCCTTGCCAGGGACTAATTTTCCCTAGCCATGGAAATTAGATCATTCCTGAACAAACATGTAGGCTGAAAGATTATTCACTAAGGAGAGTGAGATTAGGGGACAAAACTCAAAATACTCACCTTTTGAACATTATTGTCAAGCCTAAGTTCATCCTGTGTTTCAAAATAAATGGCACTTCTCTTACAGGTCTTTTCAATTTGATTTCTGTTATACCATATATTTTGATTAAGTAAGCTTATTAGAGAGTGTACAGCTTCACAATAACACTTTTTACTTATCCTACAAGAAATGTCATTTTCTATACAGAAGTTAATTCAAATCACTTCCAGTTAGGTAGTCAGTCAAGGAACTCTGGACTCAACTAACTGTGCTCATTTTTGAGAACACACTGGGCCCATTTAGGATGATTAAGCTTGCTGTTTGCACAATGATACTAATATTCTTAAACATAAAGACTAGGCTCAAAATAAGTAAAAACACAACAATTATAAATATTAAGAAACAGAATGAAAGTTACTTTAATTCTGTTAATCTCTGTAAACCCTGTAGAGTTTTCACTTGCATTTAAATTTAAAACTGTCAAACAGTGAGAACTATAAAGTGCAATCTATTTATTTAGCAAGCACATATTTTAGTGGAATTTATCTAGCACAAATCATGTGTGGAAACAAAGACTTTTATGTCTGAAGGCCATTACTTGTATGCATCATCGGATTATGATACAATTTTTTTGTCTTACATTCTAATTATTTATATGCAATACATTATTAATTCTCTACATTTACTGTGCTTCTTAATGACAGGTAATATGCTTGATTATATTACAACCTCCCCATAAGTCCTCTTGACCACTATCTACTTCCTTGCATAATATATTTGTTAAATAAATGCAAATAATGTTTGTGTTGTAATAAAAATGTAATATTTGTAATTGTTAGTATATCACCAGTGAAATTTTAATATAGTAAGATTTGTCTTATATTTAGATTATAAAAATGGTACATCAAAATTTCAGAGGACAAAAACAAAAGGACACCTCTCATAAAATGATATAATAGCATATGAATTTGAAAAACTGTCTCTACATTTACTAATCCAACAAGTACGTAATGACTGTTCAAATGTGGAAGCATGCTTCTGTATACAAGAGAAACAAAAACCCTTGCCCTCGTGGGGGTTGATATAAAGAAAAGCAGGTGGATAGCAGTAAATATTTTAAAGAAAACAGAGCAAGAAATGTGACATTGCGTTATAAATGATAAGGGAAGAAGAATTTTAAACTGACTTATCAGGAATAAGGATTAAATAAAATAGCATAATGTATAATACTCTCTCACACACACATATGGCAGGGCTTCCCAGGTGATGCTAGTGGTAAAGAACACTTTTGTCAATGGAGATGTAAGAGAAATTGGTTCGAGCCCTGGGTTAAAAGATTCCCTGGAGGAGGGCACAGCAACCCACTCTAGTATTCTTGCCTGGAGAATCTCATGGACAGAGGAGCTGGAAAGGGTACAGTCCACGGGATCACAAAAAGCTGGACATTACTGAAGCCACATAGTATGCATGCACATACATATATATATTCCTTGCTGCTGCTACTAAGTCGTGTCAGTCGTGTCTGACTGTGCGACCCCGTAGACGGCAGCCCACCAGGCTCCCCCATCTCTGGGATTCTCCAGGCAAGAATACTGGAGTGGGCTGCCATTTCCTTCTCCAGTGCATGAAAGTGAAAAGCGAAAGTGAAGTCGCTCAGTCATGTCCGACTCTTAGCGACCCCATGGACTGCGTAGCCCACCAGGCTCCTCCATCCATGGGATTTTCCAGGCAAGAGTACTGGAGTGGGGTGCCATTGCCTTCTCCGACACACACACATTATGTTTATATATATATATATATATATATATATACACACACACACATATACACAGCAAACATAATTTGCTAATATATGTAGCAAAAGGTCGGAGAAGGCATGGCAACCCACTCCAGTGTTCTTGCTTGGAGAATCCCAGAGACGGGGGAGCCTGGTGGGCTGCCGTCTATGGGGTTGCACAGAGTCGGACACGACTGAAGCGACTTAGCAGCATAACAAAAGGTGAAGGCTGTCAAGAAACCATACCATCAAGAAAATGGAGTAAGTCAATATATCTTGGATCAAGCTACTCTGCTATAGACACTGTCAAAAGAATGAGAAGACAAGACACAAACTGAGAGAAAATATTTGCAAAGACATATAATAATGGCAGAAAGCAAAGAGGAACTAAAAGTCTTTTGATGAGTGGGAAAGAATAGAGTGAACAAACTGGCTTAAAACTCAACATTCAACAAAAAAGATCATGGCATCTGGTCCCATCACTTCAGGGCAAATAGAAGGGGAAAAAGTGGAAACAGTGACAGATTTTATCTTCTTGGGCTCCAAAATCACTGCAGACGGTAACGGCAGCCATGAAATTAAAAAATGCTTACTCTTGGAAGGAAAACTATGACAAACCTAGATAGTGTATTCAAAAGCAGAGCCATCCTTGCAAACAAACGTCCATAGAGTCAAAGCTATGATTTTCCAGTAGTCATGTACGGATCTGAGAGCTGGAGCATAAAATAGCATCGAAGAACTGATGCATTCAAATTGTGGTGCTGAATAAGACTCTTGAGAGTTCTGTGGACTGCAACGAGAACAAACCAGACAATCCTAAAGAAAATCAACCCTGAATATTCATTAGAAGGACTGATGCTGAAGCTGAAGGTCCAATACTTTAGCCACTTGATGCAAAGAACCAAATCACTGGAAAAGACCCTGATGCTGGAGAGCATCGAGGATAGTAGGAGAAGGGGTGACAGAGGATGAGACAGTTGAACAGCATCACTGACTCAACAGACATGAGTTTGAGCAAACTCTGGGAGATAGTGAAGGGCACGGAAGCCTGTCTTGCTGCAGTCCAGGGGGTCACAAATAATTGGATATGACTTAGAAACTAAACAACAATAACAAATATGGTAAGTAATTGTTATCCAAAATCTACTAAGAACTCTTAAAACTCAGTGACAAGAAAACAAGTAACCCAAATAAAAAATAGACAAAGATCTATATAGGTGCCTTATCTAAAAAGCTAAGTAGTTGGCAGTGGCAGCTAAGCATATGAAAAGATAGTTAGTATCAGTTATTAGAAAATTAAAATTTAAAAAAAAAATGAGATGCCACTCTAGAATGGCTAATATCCTAAACACTACAATGACAGAATGAGTGAGGTAATAGAGTTTTAATATTTCATTATAGCCTAGTAGTACTAGTTGACTTTTTAAATTATGTGCATTTATTACTCTCCTAAGAATAAGAATAGTTAAAACAAAAGATTAAACAGAATAATAGGATGAGGAGGAGTAAAAACTTTCAAAGGCTGATGGTTCTGACAGTTCCCCATGTATGGGGTGCACACGAAGCTGTTACCAGTACTGTACAGCCATTGTTGGAATTGAGACAAGCACCCAAGTTCTCTCTAGGTAGAATATTTAAAGAACAAAGAGATTTTCAACTTTCCATAATTATATTTAACAATGTCTCTTTTTTACCAAGAAATGATGGCCCTCAATTACTTGAACTGCTCCAAAGCATTTGAAATATTCATCTGAATACACACACACCCAAAAAGTCAATTTCTACAGTTTATATTCTTTCTTTAATGGCCTTTCTATTTCTTATAGTATGACATATCTAAACTAAAAGATCACAGTGTTATTTCTACTGCATTAGGTATTATATTTCAGAAGTGGAAACTTATCTGTTTCATTTCAGCAGTTCATAATTCTTCAGGATTTTCTCCTCCTTTATTTGGTGTAATAACTCCAAGCAAACATACACACACTAACACATCCATATACGTGCTGCTGTTGTTGTTCTGTCACTAGGTCATGTCTGACTCTTTGCGACCCATGGAATGTAGCATGCCAGGCTTCTCTGTCCTTAATTATCTCCCACGGTTTGCTCAAACTCATGTCCACTGAGTCAATGATGCCAACCAACCATCTCATTCACTGTTGCCTCTTTCTCCTCCTGCCCTCAGCCTTCCTAGTATCAGAGTTAGTGTTCAACTGAAAGAGGTTTGGCTACTATCATTTCTTTAAAATAAAAAAAAAAATTTTTCATTTTTAAAAGACTCAAGAAACTCATATTATTATTTTTAAAAAAGATTATCATATTTCACACCAGTTAAATATAAGCACAAACATGGTGGAGGACTGTGGAGCTCAAACTTTCTTTCAGGACAGATGGATCAAGAGAGGGCATGGATTCCTTATCTAAAATACTAGATGTATGGTGGTGAAGAAGGAAAATGTGAAGTCTGAATCCTGTCAATGGTCAAACATGAAAACTCATGTCAAAATTGTTACTACATCCTCACTTACAAAAGTCAAATATAAGTTTGATGTTTTTTAACATTATCAAGGACTGCATCTTTCACTTAACGCTACTGCTGTTAAACTCCAAGATGACAGATGCATCAGTGTGTCCCATTTGCCGAAGTGTAGCTATACATTTAAATAGTTCAAATAACTTAAAAACATACTAAAAATGTTACAGCACCCTTCCTGTTAATGTCTATTTTTATTTACCCCGTAATTAAAATTTTTACTATTTTAAATATTTCATCTTAAACCTCTTATCTGGGGTCACATTCCATTTGCCTGAGGAATACATTTTAACACTTGCTTTAAGATGACTTGCTGGTACAAATTTTCTTAGTTTTGTTGTAAAAGACATCCATATTTTACTTTCATTCTTAAAATAATACTTTTAATTAGATATAAAAGTCTAGGTTTGTATTTAATTTTCCCAAAAGATGCTGATACATTGTCTTTCAGTTTCTATTTTTTTCTTAGAGAAGTCTGCTCAGTTTATCAGTACTTTCAAAATAGTGTGTCTGTTATTTGTTCTTCTGAACACTATTAATAATTCTTTTTTATTTTCAGCAATTTCACTGTGATTTTATGTGATATAATTAATTATAACTAAACTGATTTGAGTTAGTAGTCATTTTCAATTCTGTGTTATTGTATTCAATATTGTATTCAGTCTTTAAAAATTCTTAACCATTTCTCATAATTTGCTGCTTTGGTTTCCTTTTCCTCTACCTTCCTCTTGGGAATCTAACTACATATGTTCAGACATTATTGTGTCCTCTATGTCTCGCACTTTCTCCTCTGTATTTTCCACCATTTTGTCTATGTTATATTTCCTCAATTCTGGATATTTCCTCAATTCTGTCTTCTAGTTCACTTATTCTCTTTTCAGACATATCAGATCTGTTTTACCTCTATCTACTGACAAAACTCTGTATAGCTGTGGTTTTTCCAATAGTCATGTATGCTTGTAAGAGTTGGACCATAAATAAAGCTGAGTGCCAAAGAATTGTGGTTTCAAATTGTGGTATGGAGAAGATTCTTGAGAATAGCTTGGACTTCAGGGAGATCAAATGAGTCAGCCCTAAAGGAAATCAACCCTTAATATTCATGGGATGGACTGATGCTGAAGCTCCAAGACTTTGGTCACTGGATGTGAAGAGGTAACTAATTGGAAAAGACCCTGATTCTGGGAAAGATTGAAGGCAGGAGGAGAAGGGGATGACAGAGGAAGAGATGGTTGGATGGCATCACCGATTCAATGGACATGAGTTTGAGCAAGCTCTGGGAGTTGGTGAAGGACAGGGAAACCTGGCATGCTGCAGTCCATGAGGTAACAAAGAGCTGAACACAACTGAGCGACTAAACAACAAAAACTGAGGTTTAGAAAAACAACAACTGAGGCTTAGAAAAAACACAACAGACTTCAACTGTTAGAATAATTTTACATTTATGGAGCTTCTCTTTTTATTAATATCTTATGTTAACATAGTACATTTGTTTCAATTCCTAAACTAATAGTGGTATGTTACTATTGACTCAAGTCTATTGCTTATTCAGACTTTTCAAGCTTTCATCTATTGCCCTTTCCTGTTCCAGGATACTATGCAAGATACTACATTACATTTAATCATCTTATATGCTTCAGTTATTCTTGATATGACAGTTCCTCAGATTTTCTTTTTTTTTTATGACCTTGAAATTCTGAACACTATTGGTCAGGTATACTGTAAAATACCCTCATGAAATTTATCTGATATTTGGAAATTTTCATGATTATACTGGGGTTGACCAAGAGTGCCAGCCTGCGATGGCGCAGGAGCAGCCGAGAGATGCTACCCCATCAGGGGTCAGGAGCAGTGGCCGAGACGAGCTACCCCACGTCCGAGGTCAGGGACGGTGGCTGAGATGAGCTACCCCACGTCTCAGATCAGGGGTGGCTGCCGAGAGGAGCAACCCCATGTCCAAGGAATGGTGGCTGCACGGGTGCAGAGGGCCGAGAGGAGCTACTCTGCATTCAAGGTCAGGAGGGACGACTCGTCCAAGGCAAAGAGCAGCGGCTGCGCTTTGCTGGAGCAGCCATGAAGAGATACCCCACGTCCAAGGTAAGAGAAACCCAAATAAGACGGTAGGTGTTGTGAGAGGGCATTAAAGGGAAGACACATTGAAACCATAATCACAGGAAACTAGCCCATCTGAACACACGGACCACAGCACTGTCTAACTCAATGAAACTAAGCCATGCCGTATGGGGCAACCCAAGACGGATGGGTCATGGTGGAGAGATTTGACAGAATGTGGTCCACTGGAGAAGGGAATGGCAAACCACGTCAGTATTCTTGCCTTGAGAACCCCACGAACAGTATGAAAAGGCAAAATGATAAGATACTGAAAGAGGAACTCCCCTGGTCACTAGATGCCCAATATGCTCCTGGAGATCAGTGGAGAAATAACTCCAGAAAGAATGAAGGGATGGAACTAAAGCAAAAACAATACCCAGTTGTGGATGTGACTAGTGATAGAAGCAAGGTCCGATGCTGTAAAGAGCAATATTGCATAGGAACCTGGAATGTTAGGTCCATGGATCAAGGCACATTGGAAGTGGTCAAACAAGAGATGGCAAGAGTGAACGTCATTCTAGGAATCACCGAACTAAAATGGAGTGGAATGGGTGAATTTAACTCAGATGACCATTATATCTACTACTGTGGACAGGAATCCCTTACAAGCAATGAAGTAGCCATCATGGTCAACAAAAGAGTCCAAAATGCAGTACTTGGATGCAATCTCAAAAATGACAGAATGATAGCTGTTTGTTTCCAAGGCAAACCATTCAATATCATGGTAATTCAAGCCTATGCCCCAACCAGTAACACTGAAGAAGCTGAAGTTGAATGGTTCTGTGAAGAACTAGAAGACCTTCTAGAACTAACACCCAAAAAAAGATGTCCTTTTCATTATAAGGAACTGGAAAGCAAAAGTAGGAAGTCAAGAAACACCTGGGGTAACTGGCAAATTTGGCCATGGAGTACAGAATGAAGCAGGGCAAAGGCTAATAGAGTTTTGCCAAGAGAACACACTGGTCATAGCAAACACCCTGTTCCAACAAAACAAGAGAAGACTCTACACATGGACATCACCCGATAGGCAACACTAAAATCAGATTGATGGTATTCTTTGTAGCCAAAGATGGAGAAGCTTTCTACAGTCAGCAAAAATAAGACCGGGAGCTGACTATGGCTCAGATCATGAACACCTTATTGCCAAATTCAGACTTAAATTAAAGAAAATAGGAAAAACCACTAGACCATTCAGCTTTGACTTAAATCAAATTCCTTATGACTATACAATGGAAGTGAGAAATAGTTTTAAAGGACTAGATCTGATAGAGTGCCTGATGAACTATGGACGGAGATTCGTGACATTGTACACGAAACAGGGATCAAGACCATCCCCATGGAAAAGAAATGCAAAAAAGCAAAATGGTGGTCTGAGGAGGCCTTACAAATAGCTGTAAAAAGAAGAGAAGTGAAAACCAAAGGAGAAAAGGAAAGACATAAGCATCTGAATGCAGAGTTCCAAAGAATAGCAGAGAGAGATAAGAAAGCCTTCATCAGTGATCAATGCAAAGAAATAGAGGAAAACAACAGAATGGGAAAGACTAGAGATCTCTTCAAGAAAGTTAGAGATACCAAGGGAACATTTCATGCAAAGATGGGATCGATAAAGGACAGAAATGGTATGGACCTAACAGAAGCAGAAGATATTAAGAAGAGGTGGCAAGAATGCACAGAAGAACTGTACAAAAAAGAGCGTCACGACCTAGATAATCATGATGGTACGATCACTCACCTAGAGCCAGATATCCTGGAATGTGAAGTCAAGTGGGCCTTAGAAAGCATCACTACAAACAAAGCTATTGGAGGTGATGGAATCGCAGTTGAGCTATTTCAAATCTTAAAAGATGATGCTGTGAAAGTGCTGCACTCAATATGCCAACAATTTTGGAAAACTCAGCAATGGCCACAAGACTGGAAAAGGTCAGTTTTCCTTCCAATTCCAAAGAAAGGCAATGCCAAAGAATGCTCAAACTACTGCACAACTGTACTCATCTCACACGCTGGTAAAAGTTAAGTCGCTCAGTTGTCTCCAATTCTTTGTGATCCCGTGGACTGTAGCCCACCAGGCTCCTCCATCCATGGGATTCTCCAGGCAAGAACACTGGAGTGGGTTGCCATTTAAGTAATGCTCAAAATTCTCCAAGCCAGGCTTCAGCAATATGTGAACTGTGAATTTCCAGATATTCAAGATGGTTTTAGAAAAGGCAGAGGAACCAGAGATCAAATTGCCAACATCTGCTGGATCATTGAAAAAGCAAGAGAGTTCCATAAAAACATCTGTTTCTCCTTTATTGACTAAGCCAAAGCTTTGACTGTGTGTATCACAATAAACTATGGAAAATTCTGAAAGAAATGGGAATACCAGACCACCGGACCTGCTTCTTAAGAAACCTGTATGCAGGTCAGGAAGCAACAGTTAGAATGGGACATAGAACAATAGATTGGTTCCAAATAGGAAAAAGAATATGTCAAGGCTGTTTATTTTCACTCTGCTTATTTAACTTATATGCAGAGTACATCATGAGAAACACTGGCTGGGAAGAAGCACAATCTGGAATCAAGATTGCCAGGAGAAATATCAATAACCTCAGATATGCAGAAATTAAAAGACACTTACTCCTTGGAAGGAAAGTTATGACCAACCTAGATAGCATATTCAAAAGCAGAGACATTGCTTTGCCAACAAAGATCCACTTAGTCAAGGCTGTGGTTTTTCCAGTGGTCATGTACAGATGTGAGAGTTGGACTGTGAAGAAAGCTGAGTGCCAATGAATTGATACTTTTGAACTATGGTGTTGGAGAAGACTCTTGTGAGTTCCTTGGACTGCAAGGAGATCCAAGCAGTCCATCCTAAAGGAGATCAGTCCTGGGTGTTCATTGGAAGGACTGATGCTGAAGCTGAAACTCCAATACTTTGGCCACCTCATGCGAAGAGTTGACTCATTGGAAAAGACCCTGATGCTGGGAGGAATTGGGGGCAGGAGGAGAAGGGGACGACAGAGGATAAGATGGCTGGATGACATCACTGACTCGATGGACATGAGTTTGGGTAAACTCTGTGAGTTGGGGATGGACAGGGAGGCCTGGGATGCTGCAATTCATGGGGTCACAAAGAGTCGGACACAACTGAGTGACTGAAGTGAACTGATACATTTTAGGAAGGGACATAATGCAGGTAAACCATTTTCATCTCACTTTATCAAGGGTATATTTTGTACTAATGCTGTCATTGACCTCTTCACTGAAGTAGTGACTATCAGGTTTCTCTACTGTAAGGTTACTCTTTTTACCCCTTTTCTGTACTACTTTCTCTGGAAGGAAGCCAGTCTGTGCAGTCCGTACTGAAGGATTAAGGAATTATTTTCCTCTTCATTTATGGCAGAGTATTTACATGAATGATACAAAAATCTAGATAGTACATTTATCTTTCTTTCTTTCTTCAGTTGTATATTTGTATCAGTGTGGAGCCAAATATTTATACTTTGAGTTTTAATAAAATTCCGTTTTGTTTTATTGCTCAAATTGTTCCAGTTTTGGTCACTGGTACCTCTTTCATTTGGCTCCTATATGTCTTTCACATACCCCCACTATTGTGTCCTCTTGTTATTTCACCTCCTTATTTCCTGGCCCTATAAGTTGCTCTAGGATTATCTTGTATATTTCCTGCCCAATTCTAGAACAGTCATTTCTCCATGGAGCCCTGTTTCCTTTTACTAGAGCATGATATTGGAAACCCAAATCTCAGTACCTGGGTGTGCTCATTGCTATGGTGTTATTCACTGAGTTTGGGGGGGTTCTGATTTTAGTCCGAAATTACCTTATTTTCATTTCTCAAATGTGTTGTGTCTCATTTTTTGTGTTTTATTTTCCATTCCCTTCTCAAAATTATATTCTATTTCTGTGAACAAAGAAAATACAGTTAATGTCTCTGTCTGTAACACAAATATTTAGGTCCCTCTGGGGATGCTTAACTTGATATTTTTTCTTCCTATGATTGTTCATTTGGTCTTGCTTTTCACTTGATAATTTTTCATTGTCAGGATACTGTATTTTAAAAATTATAGAATAATTCAAGACCTAGTAGTATATTATTTTTCTCTAGAAACAGTTAACATTTGTTTATGGCAGGTGGCTAGGGGCACTAGCAATGTGGTAACTCCTGACTATATCAACTCAAAACCCCAAATTAAAGATCTAGCAGAAGGAAGCACATGCCATTTTAAGCATTAAAACCATTCATGTCCATTTCTATTATCCTATACTTGATGTCTGACTATCCATCCAACTTTAAAGGCATACAAGAAAGCAAGATAAGCAAACATTGTCAAGAAATAGATTCAGATATGACGCAGATGTTAGGAGAAACAGAGATTTTAAAATTATCATTATAAAAATTACAAACGCATTGGCAAATAATCTTCATAATATTAACAGATATTTCCAAAGAATTCATTAAAATCTCCATGACTTACATAATGATCTACAGATATCTTTCCATTACTGAAAGCACTGATGCTAGACCACTATCACAATATGCATAGACTACCACAATATGCATGGAGTAATAACTTTTCTTCTCAGCATGTTCCCTAGCAACCTGTTTAAACCTTGCTCCCACTTTTCTTGATACAAGCCTAGTAAACGTGTAGATCACAGCTAGCAAAATGGAGGCAAGAAGTTAAAGTGACTTGAGAAAAAGGAGAAAAGGATTAGACTATGGATTCCTAGATTTTCCTTGATTTCAGACCACCTCCTATGAAAACCAAGAGATTAGAGAAGACTTACCTTTAATCCATGTGCATAGTTGTGATTACTACACTGTAAAAAATACTTAAGATGACTAGAATGGGACTGTTTTGTAACTTAAACTAATTACAGGAGTTTTCATTACTTAAAAGTAACCAGAGAAGACCCAGGGTCTGCTCAATTTTAAAGGCAGGGGATAAGTCAATTAATCAATCTATAATATAGTCCCACAATATTTTTTAAATTGAGATTAAAAACAGAAAACAACAAATAATTCTGTAAAGCAATTATCCTTCCACTAAAAATTAGATAAATTAAAAAATAAATAAAAAAAAATTTTTTTGAGATTTTCTTTTTTTTCTTTTTTTTATTTTATTTTTTATTTTTTAAATTTTAAAATCTTTAATTCTTACATGCGTTCCCAAACATGAACCCCCCTAGATCCTTAACAAAATATTGGCAAATAAAATCCAACAATGTATAAAAAGAATTATACACCATACTCAAGTAGGATTTATCTCAGGCATGTAAGGCTGGTTCAAATTTTGAAAATCAAATAATATAATCTCATCAACAGACTGAGGAATACAAGTCATATCAACAGACTCAGAAAATGTATCTGACAAAATCTAACACCAATTCATGATAAGCCCTCTCAACAAACTAAAAATAGAGAGAAAAAATTTTAACTTCATAAAGAATATCTACAAAATAATATAGCTAACATCATACTTAATGGTGAGAAACTCAATGTTTTCCCACTGAGATCAGGTACAATGCAAAAATGCTATCTCCCATCATTCTTTTTCAATATTATACTGGAATTTTAGATAGTGCACTGAGACCAAAAAAAAGGAAATGATTATAGATTGGGAAGAAAGACATAAAACTGTCTTTGTTCACAAATGACATAATCATGTATGTAGACAATCTGAATGAATCAACAACAACTAAACTCTCCTAGAATTAATAAGCAATTACCATAGCTTTATAGGATGAAAGGTTACCAACAAAAGTCAATCACTTTCTTATATACCAACAATGAACAAGTAGAATCTAAAATTAAAAACATAATATCAAAAACAAACAAACAAACCCACATAATACCATTATACTATCATCTTCCCAAAATAAAATAATTATGTATAAATCTAACAAAATATATGAGATATACATGATGAAAACTACAAAACTCTTGATGAGTGAAATAAGAAACTACATAAATGGAGATAGAAACCATATTCATGGAAAGAAAGACTCAATATTGTCAAGATGTCAGAATTTACAACTTGGTCTATGGATTCAATGCAATCCCACTAAAATCTCAGCAAGTTGTTTTGTAGGAATTGAAAAGCTAATTCCAAAGTTTATATGAAGAGGCAAAAGATCCTGAATAGCCAACACAATATTGAAAGACAAGAATAAAGTCGAGGGACTGACACTATACACCTTGAAATCTTACTATAAAACTGCAATAATCAGGAAAGTATAGTATTAAAAAAATAAACAAATAGCTTAACAAAATATAAAAGTTATCCCAGACATATACCCACATAAATAAAGCAAACCAGTCTTTGACAAAAGAGTAGGAGCAATGCAATGGAGATTAGAAAGTCTTCAATAAACAGTGCTGAAACAACTGTGCATCCACATGCAAAAATGTATAGATCTTACACTTCTAATAGAATTTTACTCAAAACAGATGAGAGACAGAAAAGTAAAATGCAAAACTGTAAAAATTCTCAAAGATAATATGGAGACAATCTAGGTGACTTTGGGTTGGGCATCAACTTTTTTAGATGCAACAACAAAGTCACAGTCCATGAAAGAAAAAAAAAGAGAGAGAGAGAGATTGAATTCAAATTTTGAAAATTCTGCTCTACAAAATGTACTGTCAAAAGAATAAAAAGAATATCACAGACTGGGAGGAAATATCTGCAATGATTTATCAGACTAATGATTGTTATCTAAAATATAAAAAGAATTCTTAACAGTTAACACTAAAAATACAAACAATCCCATTAAAAAGTCAGCCAAAGACCTTAACAAACATTCCACTACAGAAGACACACAGATGGCAAATAAGCATATGAAAAGATGCTCTACATCATACATTATACAAAAAATAATAAAATTAAAACAGGATACCAAGACACACCTATTAGGATGTCCCCAGCTGACAACAACAAATGCTGGTGAGGGCATGGAACAAATATGAACCCTCAGTCATTACTGGTGGGAATGCAAAATGGTGCAGTCACTCTGGAAGACAGTTTGGCAGTTTCTTACATAACTAAACATATTCTTACCATACAATCCAGCAACTGCAATCCTTAGTACTCATCCAAACAATCTGAAAATATATCTATGAACAAAAACTTCCACTAGATGTTTTTAGCAGCTTTATTTATACTTGCCCAAACTTAGTTCCTATGGTGTCTTTCAGTTAAGTAAACAGACAAAAGATGATACATCTTTATAATGGAATATTATTTAGCAATAAAAAGAAATGTACTATCAAGCCATGAAAAGGTATGAAAAAGTGAAAGTGTTAGTTTCTCAGTCATGTCTCTTTGTGTCCACATAGACTGTAATACACCAGGCTCTTCTGTCCATAGAATTCTCCAAGCAAGGATATTGGAGTGGGTTGTCATGCCCTCCTCCAGGGGATCTTCCCAACCCACATATCTAACCCATGTGTCCTACATTGGCAGGCAGATTCTTTACCATCTAAGCCACCAAGGAAGCCCTGAAAATACATGGCAGAATCTTAAATACATATTATTAAGTGAAAGATGCCTACCTGAAACTTGACATACTGTATGATTTTAACCATATGGTATTCCAGAAAAGGCAAACCTCTGGAAACAGTTAAAAAAAAAAAAAAGCTAAGTGGTTGGGGAAACGAGAATAAGTCACAGTGGACTTTTAGGGCAGTGAAAGTACTCTCTCTATTATTAAAATGATGGATATATATCATTGTACTATTTCAAATCCTAAGAGAAGATGCTGTTTAAGTGCTGCACTCTTTGGAAAACTCAGCAGTGGCCACAAGACTGGAAAAGGTCAGTTTTCATTCCAATCCCAAAGAAAAGGAATGCCAAAGAAAGTTCAAGTTACCATACAATTCCACTCATTTCACATGCTAGCATGATTATGCTCAAAATTCTTCAAGTTAGACTTCAGCAGTATGTGAACCAGGAAGTTCCAAATGTACAAGCTGGATTTAGAAAAGGCAGAGGAACCAGAGATCAAATTGCCAACATTGTCAATGCTGGATCATAGAAAAAGCAAAGGAATTAAAAAAAAAATCTACTTTTGCTTCATTGAACACACTAAAGCCTTTGACTGTGTAGATCACAACAAACTGGAATATTCCTAATGATAAAGGAATACCTAACCACATTACCTACCTACCTCCTGAGAAACATGTATGCAGGACAAGAAGCAACAGAATCATACATGGAACAGACTGGTTCGAAACTGGAAAAGGAGTACATCAAGGCTATATACTGTCACCCTGCTGATTTAATTTATATGCAGAGTACATCATGTGAAATGCCAGGCTGGATGAATCACAAGCTGGAATCAAGATTTTTGGGAGACATAGGTCAGTTCAATTCAGTTCAGTCACTCAGTCGTGTCTGACTCTTTGCGATCCCATGAATCGAAGCATGCCAGGCCTCCCTGTTCATCACCAAATCCCGGAGTTCATTCAGACTCACATCCATCGAGTCCGTGATGCCATCCAGCCATCTCATCCTCTGTCGTCCCCTTCTCCTCCTGCCCCCAAATCCCTACCAGCATCAGAATCTTTTCCAATGAGTCAACTCTTCGCATGAGGTGGCCAAAATACTGGAGCTTAAGCTTCAGTATCATTCCTTCCCAGAAATCCCAGGCTTGATCTCCTTCAGAATGGACTGGTGGATCTCCTTGCAGACCAAGGGACTCTCAAGAGTCTTCTCCAACACCACAGTTCAAAAGCATCAATTCTTCGGCACTCAGCCTTCTTCACAGTCCAACTCTCACATCCATACATGACCACTGGAAAAACCACAGCCTTGACTAGACGGACCTTAGTCGGCAAAGTAATGTCTCTGCCTTTGAATATGCTATCTAGGTTGGTCATAACTTTTCTTCCAAGGAGTAAGCATCTTTTAATTTCATGTCTGGGAGACATAGCAACAACTTAAGATATGCAGATGATAGCACTTTAATGGCAGGAAGTGAAGAGGAACTAAAGAGCCTCTTGATGAAGGTGAAAGAGGAGAGTGAAAAAACTGTCTTAAAATTCAACATTCAAAAAACTAAGATCATGGCATCCAGTCCCATCACTTCATGGCAAACAGATGAGGAAAATGTGGAATCAATGCCAGATTTCATTTTCTTAGGCTCCAAAACCAGTGCAGACAGTGACTGCAGCCACAAAATTAAAAGACTTTTGCTCCTCAGAAGAATAGCTGTGACAAACCTCAGTTCAGTCAGTTCAGTCGCTCAGTCGTGTCCGACTCTTTGAGACCCCATGAATCGCAGCACGCCAAGCCTCCTGTGCATCACCAACCCCCAGAGTTCACTCAAACTCATGACCATCGAGTCGGTGATGCCCTCCAGCCATCTCATTCTTTGTCATCCCCTTCTCCTCCTGACCCTAATCCCACCCTGCACTGGGGTCTTTTCCAATGAGTCAACCCTTCGCATGAGGTGGCCAAAGTATTGGAGTTTCAGCTTTAGCATCAGTCCTTCCAATGAACACCAAGGACTGATATCCTTTAGGATGGACTGGTTGGACCTCCTTGCAGTCCAAGGGACTCTCAAGAGTCTTCTCCAACACCACAGTTCAAAAGCATCAATTCTTCAGCGCTCAGCTTTCTTCACAGTCCAACTCTCACATCCATACATGACTGCTGGAAAAACCATAGCCTTGACTAGATGGACCTTTGTTGGCAAAGCAATGTCTCTGCTTTTCAATATGCTATCTAGGTTGGTCATAACTTTTCTTCCAAGGAGTAAGCATCTTTTAATTTAATGGCTGCAGTCACCATCTGCAATGATTTTGGAGCCCCCCAAAATAAAGTCTGACACTGTTTCCACTGTTTCCCCATCTATTTCCCGTGAAGTGATGGGACCAGATGCCATGATCTTCATTTTCTGAATGTTGAGCTGTCAGCCAACTTTTTCACTCTCCTCTTTCACTTTCATCAAGAGGCTTTTTAGTTCCTCTTCACTTTCTGCCATAAGAGTGGTGTCATCTGCATATCTGAGGTTATTGATATTTCTCCTTGCAATCTTGATTCCAGCTTGTGCTTCTTCCCAGCCCCACATTTCTCATGATGTACTCTGTGTATAAGTTAAATAAGCAGGGTGACAATATACAGCCTTGACGTACTCCTTTTCCTATTTGTAACCAGTCTGTTGTTCCATGTCCAGTTTTAAGTGTTGCTTCCTGACCTGCATATAGGTTTCTCAAGAGGCATATCAGGTGGTCTGGTATTGCCATCTCTTTCAGAATTTTCCACAGTTTATTGTGATCCACACAGTCCAAGGCTTTGGCATAGTCAATAAAGCAGAAGTAGATGTTTTTCTGGAACTCTCGGGCTTTTTTGATGATTCAACGGATGCTGGCAATTTGATCTCTGGTTCCTCTGCCTTTTCTAAAATAAGCTTGAACATCTGGAATTTCACAGTTTATGTATTGTTGAAGCCTGGTTTGGAGAATTTTGAGCATTACTTTACAGTGTATTAAAAAGCAGAAACATCACTTTGCCAACAAAGTGCTGTGGAGTCAAAGCTATGGTTTTTCCAATAGTCATGTATGGATGTGAGAGTTGGACCATAAAGAAAGCTGATTACCAATGCTTTCAAACCATGGTGCTGGAGAAAACTCCTGAGAGTCCCTTGAACAGCAAGGAGGTCAAACCAGTCAATCCTAAAGGAAATCAATCCTGAATATTCACTAGAAAGACTGATGGTGAAGCTGAAACTCCAATACTTTGGCCACCTGTTGCAAAGAGCTGACTCATAGGAAGAGACCTTGATGCTGGGAAAGATGAAGGGCAAGAGGGGCCGACAAAGGATGAGATGGTTGGATGGCATCACTGACTCAATGGACATGAGTTTGAGCAAACTTAGGGAGATAGTGAAGGACAGGGAAGCCTGGTGTGCTGCACTCCATGGGGCAGCAAAGAGTCGGACATGACTTTGCAACTGAACAAAAACAACATTTGTCTAAAAGCTTACAGTGTACAACATAGAGGGAGATCTATTGTAAACTATGGACTCTGGGTGATAGTGATGTACAAATGTGGTTTCAATTGTAGCTAAAATACCAAAATAGTAGATGGTCTTCATAATGGGGGAGACTATGCATGTATGAGGGCAGGATGTATACAGGAAATCTCTGCACATGATGTTCAATTTTCTAGTGAACCTAAAATGGCTCTAATAAATAAAATCTATTAACAAGTGAGAGACAAACATTAAGTTTCTTTATTGTTACACTCATAGCTATTTGTATAATAATTATAATATGAGGATTTACAGATAGACACTAAGCTAGACAAAGAAGAATATGTTCTACAAATGAACTTGTCCTTGGAACCATCAGACAACTCATTTGATCACTACATGGAAAAATTTTCATTTTTTGGAAAGCAAATACTCAACATGTAACTGAATAAGACTCATATTTCGTGTTATTATTAAAATTAAAATTTGGATATCTTTGTTATTAGTTTTTCATCTGGTTACATTTGGGAACTGAAGAGACTTTAAATGGTCAGTTATAAAAATACTGTTCTGAGGCACACACAAACATCAAGTCTGGGAACTAAAATGAATCAGTCTTGAACCCAGTTTTTCAAACCTGGCAGATATCACCTTAGAAAAATGATCAAAATTGTCACACTTACCACTTAGGCTTGCTTGTTAGAGGAAAAGCTATGACCAACCTAGACAGTATATAACAAAGCAAAGACATCACTAGCCAACAAAGGTCTACGTAATCAAAGCTATGTTTTTTTTTTTTTTCCAGTAGCCATGTATGGGTGTGAGAGTTAGACCATAAAGAAGGCTGAACACCAAATAATTGATGTTTTTGAGCTGCGGTTTTGGAGGAGACTCCTGAGAATACCTTGCAGGGAGATCAAACCAGTCAATCCTAAAGGAAATAATCCTGAGTATTCATTGGAAGGACTGATGTTGAAGCCCACCTGATGCAAAGTGTTCACTCACTAGAAAAGACCCCGATGCTGGAAAAGATTAAAGGCAGGAGAAGAAGGGGACAACAGAGGACAAGATGGTTGGATGGACATGAGTTTCAGCAAACTCCTGGAGCTGGTGAAGGACAGGGAAGCCTGGCATGGGGCAGTCCATTGGGGTTGCAAAGAGTTGGACACGACTGAGTGACTGAACAACAATAACAATCAAACCGAGGACAAGGACAAACCAATATCATGTGCTTCTTAATATGTTACACTGAGAACACATTTGTGCTATTGCTTTCTCAAACAAAATAACCTAAGTGTAATTGAGAAAAATTACAAATAGGGAAATTATGAGACATTCTGTTAATAACTGAACTGTTTCAAAATAAAGAATAATAAAAAAATGAAATATAAATGTCTTCTGTAGCATTGGACTAGAGTAATAATAATTGCTACTATTACTATTTGCTTTGAAAGTCTTTACTGAGATAACTGTCAAATCCAAATATGGGTTGTATCCTAGATAACAATTTTATACCAGTGATTTTGATGATTTTGCTGCAGTTATATAAGAGAATATCCTTATTTTTAGCTAAATATACACTAAAATTTTTGAAATGCATTGCACTCTTTCTTCCTAAATCTATTTCTCTCTGTCTCTCTCCTCTCTTGATATCCCTAAATACCTGAGAGAGGGTTTCAGGTATATTAGAGGAAAGGGACAGACAAAGAGACAGAGATGAGAGACAAGGAGTTGGGATAGAGTGAAAAGGAGATGGAGAGACAAAGTGACTGAGGGGGAAAGAGAGAGGGAATATGGTCAACTTAATAACTGGAGAATATGGTTGAAAGATATACAGGAGTTCTGTATACCAATGCAATCTTTTCTATAATTTTGAACTTTTAAAAAATAAAGTGTATTCTCCAAAGAGCCTCTTTGTATTTAGACAAGGTAAAGCTTACTCCTTGGAAGAAAAGTTATGACCAACCTAGATAGCATATTGAAAAGCAGAGACATTACTTTGCCTACTAACGTCCATCTAGTCAAGGCTATGGTTTTTCCAGTGGTCATGTATGGATGTGAGAGTTGGACTGTGAAGAAGGCTGAGTGCTGAAGAATTGATGCTTTTGAACTGTAGTGTTGGAGAAGACTCTTGAGAGTCCCTTGGTCTGCAAGGAGATCCAACCAGTCCATTCTGAAGGAGATCAGCCCTGGGATTTCTTTGGAGGGAATGATGCTGAAGCTGAAACTCCAGTACTTTGGCCACCTCATGCGAAGAGTTGATTCATTGGAAAAGACTCTGATGCTGGGAGGCATTGGGGGCAGGAGGAGAAGGGGATGACAGAGGATGAGATGGCTGGATGGCATCACTGACTTGATGGACGTGAGTCTGAGTGAACTCCGGGAGTTGGTGATGGACAGGGGGGCCTGGCGTGCTGCAATTCGTGGGGTTGCAAAGAGTCGGACACGACTGAATGACTGAACTGAACTGAAAGCTGCCTAAACTAATTTTAAACTGATTTCCATTTAAATTTATATGATAAAGATGAAATGCACACATTTAAGCACAATTTTCAAAGTCAAGAAAAACAAAAACACCAAGATATCTTTAAGATTTAATCAATAATCCTATTTTATATGACTACTAATGACCCATCAGAGTTTAGTTCAGTTCAGTCATTCAGTCGTGTCCAACTCTTTGCGACCCCATGGACTGCAGCAGGCCAGGCTTCTCTGTCTATCACCAACTCCCAGAGTATGCTCAAACTCATGTCCATCAAGTCAGTGATGCCGTCCAACCATCTTTTCCTCTGTCATCCCCTTCTCCTCCTGCCTTAAATCTTTCCCAGCATCAGAGTCTTTTCCAATGAATCAGTTCTTCCAATCAGGTGGCCAACGTATTGCAGTTTGAGCTTCATCATCAGTCCTTCCAATGATTATTCAGGACTGATTTCCTTCAGGATGGACTGGTTTCCTTCAGGATGGACTGGTTTGATCTCCTTGCAGTCCAAGGGGTGCTCAAGAGTTTTCTCCAACATCACAGTTCAAAAGCATCAGTTCTTCGGTGCTCAGCTTTATGATCCAACTCTCACACCCATACGTGAGTACTGGAAAAGCCATAGCTTTGAGTACATGGACCTTTGTTGGCAAAGTAATGTCTCTGCTTTTTAATATGCTGTCTAGGTTGGTCATATCTTTTCTTCCAAGGAGCAAGTGTCTTTTCATTTCATGGCTGCAGTCACCATCTGTGGTGATTTTGGAGGCACCCCCCACTCCAAAAAAATAAATAAATAACCTCTCACTGTTCCACTGTTTCCTCATCTATTTGCCATGAAGTGATGGGACCAGATGCCATTCTGTTAGTTTTCTGAATGTTGAGTTTTAAGCCAATTTCTTCACTCTCCTCTTTCACTTTCATCAAGAGACTCTTGCGTTCTTAGCTTTCTGCTATAAGGCAGGTGTCATCTGCATATCTAAGGTTACTAATGACCCATCAGATTTACTCCTATTTCAATTTAACATTTCACATGAAAAGAAATATGGCTATTTAGTCTTTCTGCCAAATTACTTTGAGCTTCCTCATCATGTAGACCTCTCATGTTTCAGGAATTATTTGTAATATTTTTTAAAGCCTTTGCATTATCATTCCAAAATAATGGGTTTTCCAGTTGGTGCTAGTGGTAAAGCATCTGGCCGCCAATGTAGGAGATGTAAGAGATGCGGGTTGGATTCTTGGGTCAGGAAGTCCCCTGGAACAGGAAATGGCAACTCACTCCAATATTCTTGCCTGGAAAATTCCATGGGCAGAGGAGGCTGGTGGGCTACTGCCCATGGGGCTGCAAAGAGTCAGACATGACTAAGCAACTGAGCACACACACCCTACATTTAAAATACTAGGGTAAATCATTTTCTGTTAACTTAAGTGCTTACCTTACACCAGTATTTTAACTCCATTCCAGTAACTCTAATGTCATTTTCCATACTAACTTCTCCTGTTTGGTCAATATTATGAAGAAATAAATCTCACAGTCAAAGCTTTAATGAATACGTCTGTTCCCTCATTATTTCAAAAAAGTATATTAGTTGCTTTTGAATTTTAAGGATATCTTTGAAACATTAATATTTTATAGTAATTTCCTAAACTGGCAGCTGTCCCACACACTCAAAAACAAACAAATTAATTTAAAAATCATTAATTAATAATTTTAAAATTACAAACAAACAAGGAAAAAATTGCTCACATCACCATTGTGCATTAAGCAACTTCTGAGAGTTTTATTCACTGGATGCTTGGAGGAAGAGAGTTTAGATTCTTTGAAATGACAAGATCCAGAAGCAGTTCTCATCCAAAGCTCTTGGAACTGACTTTGGCTCCTGGAGAAAGCTACTCAAAGCAGTTAAAAATCTCATTGTAAACACTGACGCTCTTCCAGCTTGTTACGGTAAAATGGCTAATTGTTGCTGTTGTTTAGCCAGACTGCTGCTGCTGCTAAGTCACTTCAGTTGTGTCCGACTCAGTGCGACCCCATGGACTGCAGCCTACCAGGCTCCTCCATCCATGGGATTTTCCAGGAAAGAGTACCAGAGTGGGGTGCCACTGCCTTCTCCGTGGAAGTCCTGTCTAATTCTTTTTGTGACCCCATGTACTGTACCCCACTAGGCTCCTCTGCCCATGGGATTTTCCAGGCAAGAATACTGGAGTGGGTTGCCATCCCCTTCTCCAGGGGATCTTCCTGACCCATGGAATGAACCCACATCTCTTGCACTGGCAGGCTGGTTCTTTACTGCTGAGCCACTGAGGAAATCCCCAAAAGAACTTGATTGAAACTAAAAATAACTGAGTATGATAAGAGGAAAGAAGGCAAGAAAAACACTCTGCTCTGGGAGCAGTGCTAACACCTGAGCAGAGGACTGCACATCTGCTAAGGACTGAGTGGCTAAGACAGGTAAGGTGAACCATAGCAATGTGGTAGCCGAAGGAAATATAGGAGTGTGAGGTGGGAGGGGGGCTCTAAAGTGAGGGGACATACGTATACCTATGACTGATTCCTGCTGATATTTGGCAGAAACCAACATAATGTTATAAAGCAAGTCTCCTCCAATTAAAAGTAAATAAACTTTAAAAAACTAAAGGAAATATACCTGATGGTTTTTTCATGTACTGATGATAAGAGGACATATATTTATTTATATGATAACTATTTTAAAATATACTTCAAAAATCCTTGACCTCTTCTGAAGAAGTATGAGCTGAAAACTTATAGTTCATGAGTATTTCATATTTTAGGCAACCAGATTTGTAGGAAAAATAGAGACTATCAACTTTCATAATATTTTGAATAAAGAAGCTCCTAGTTAGAAGCTGTCAATATAAGTTGTCCCTTAATTTAATAGTCATTTTGAATCACTGTTCTAGGTAAAATTTTACTTTACTGCAAATGAACTGATTCTAGTAGTGGATAACAGGATTATCTTCAGAGCTAAACTCTACCTTTAAATAGATTAGTTGCTAAAACTATCGAAAGCATTCATATGTACAGTGAATCTGAATTACTAACAGAATGTTACAGAAAATACAACTACAAAATAGTTGCATTTTGATAACTATATATAGTTATAGTTACATATATAGTTATTAAAATATATAGTTAAGTAGATTAAAGATACTCCTTAATGAATCCTTTATTTTCTAGAAAGTTCTGTTCTTCTGGCATTTTTCTGGCTGACTGAGCTTAACAGAAGCTTAGGTTGGATGAAAGGTACGTTCTCATTTAACACTGAGATGTGCTACTGGAGTATTTTCTTATTATTCTGAAGTACATACATATTAGACTGAGGTCTTATATCCATTTTGCTGAAAATGTTTTAAAATATATCAAATAAAATACAGGTAACTACCTATATTATTGAATCCAAACCAACAAATTGTTTAAACCAAGAAAGCAAAACAAAGATTTCAGATAATATATACTTGATACTGTAAACTTAATTTCAATATGAACACTGAAACTTTGTTTTATATGATATATACAAATAAATATATTCTACACAGATTTAAAATACTATATCTATATAACAATATACAATATAGTATAATTTATGTTATGTTTGTTATGTTTATTTATAACATACATATACATTCATATATATGAGTTTACACATATTCTCAGAAGTAGCCTATGACATTTGAAAATTATAATAAAGGTATCTGGGACCCTGATAGCCTCAACAGAGTTTACCATAAAGATTCTCATTCCCTTTGTAGGAGTTAATTTAGAGGAGAAAATCTAGACTCTCAAACCAATGCAAACATTCTAACATAGTGTATGGGAATTTAAGGCAGTTTTCCTGCTGAAAAATGTCAAAGAGAAACATCCCATCAAAGGCCCAAGAGAAAAAGAATGCCAACAACAATTAAGCTGAAGCAGCTTCACTGGCACCTCTGTTCCCACTCAGACAGAGTCGTGAAGCAGTATTTAATCAAAAGGGATTGGGAAAGGATTATAAAGGATTGTGTTTACCTTAACCCGGGCACTGAACGTTCAGCAATGTGTAAAAAACCACAGAACTCTAAAACTACATATAAGAATTTAAAAGGGGAGAGGGGAAGTGAAATGCAACCTTAAAGCAAGAATCCCCATGTCTCGCCTCTGAACTGTAGAACTGTGGTTAGTTCAGCTGAACACCAGGGACCCATCTTACTGTTAGCAGTGTAATAGATGGTGGGCAATTGCAACTAAGAGCTTTAAAGTTTAGTCTGTGCTCCAAAAAGACATATAAAGGTAGCATGGAGTCTGGCATTATTTATCATCTGTATATGCAGTCTCTACATAATGTCACTGACTTCTACATCAGTGGAGAATGCTATGAAACTCTGTTCAGCAGGCCATTCACCTGATAAAGTGTAGCTACCCTGAGACTGAACAAAAAAAAGATGAATCAAACTGATGTCTCTCTGGTAAATCATCCACTCTCCTAAAGAGTCTATGTACCAACTGAAGTGCTTGGAAGCATGCAAGGATAGACTTCTACTCATCTTTTTAAAAGTATCTAAGTGGATAAAATTAGCCCGAGTGTTCACTGAAACATTACAAACTAAAACACATATTTATATTTTCATTTTTTTCCCCAAAGAAATGTTTTTAAATATCCATCAACTTTCTGGTTGAATAAGATGCATTCAATTGAACAATTTTCTTGAAACAAAAACTGAGCATTCACTATGCAAGCACTTTGCAATGTGCTTTGGAAGAGATAAGCAAATACAAGGTCAATTTTATAGATCTTGCAATCTAGTGAGAATGGCAAGTGTAGAGAAATCATCTTAGTACAATATCAGAACATAAAGCAATTTGAAAATTTTTAAAAATGCAATCACAGCTCAAAGTAGAAAGAGAGGAGCTAATCAAGAATGATGAGTAAGATTGGGTGTTCATGGATGTGTTGTCACATTAGCCAGGCCTTGAAGGTTGAGTAAAAATTTCACAGGTAGAGAAAGCAATGAAGGATATTCCAGGGAAAGAGAGAGAATTGGTAAGAACATGCTCTGGAATAAAACCTATAGAGATCCAGGTGATGATAAGCATTCTGCCTTTTCTTGGACACAGATTTTAAGAATTGAGAAGAAAGTAATTTGGGAGTTGGATGGGCAGTAGACACTGTTTCAGCTTAGGCAACACCAGACCCAACCCTCTTCTCCCTCACCTTCCTCCAGCCCAGAAGCTGGGAAAGTGACCAATCCCCTCTGACAGTTTCACTGCCCAACATGTTTGGCCAGAAAAAAACTGTTCTACTAACATAGAAAAGAAAGTGGGCTGGAGCTGTCCTTTCTCTTGCTTTCATGTGTACTAATTCTGTTTCTTTTTAAACAGCTGCTTTCATGTAAAATGCATAATGCATACAAATGAGTGTGTGTATTATCTATATACAAGCTAAGGAAAAAGAACTGAACCCCATGCAGCTACCAGCCAGCTTAAAAAATACCAATTTTTTTTTTTTGCTTATATTGGTTTATATATTTCTCTTTTATATTGTAGGTTTTTCTCAAATATCCGGTGCATCTCATATTCAAGTGTGATGCATGAGAGAGTCCTTTGTGTGCAAACTGAGTTTGTTAATTTTTTAATTATTGGGCAGATGTCTAGGAATTTCACCAGTAGACCATAAAAGTTTATTATTTGTGGGTTTATTCTCCTGGAACATTAAGTTTCTCTTGAAAATATCTTTCTCATTTCCTATACAGGGTATGATGGCATTCTATACTCATGAGGGAAAGAAAGACCAAGAAAATAAAGAGATGTAAATCATGGTATCATTTAGAAGGTTATCTCTGCCTCAGAAATACTGATACTTGATAATAATAATAATAGGAATAAAATCCAATTTGTTTATGCTATGTTCATCAAGATTCTGTTCTTTCATGCTGAACATTCCTAACTGATATCACACCCTTAATAAATTGGGAATTAATAAAATGAGTGCACTCTGGAGAAAAACTCCAAATATTCTCAAACTATCCTTTATTTTTATAGTAAAGAAGTCACATCCCAATGCTTGGATGAGAACTACTAAAAGTCAACAATGTCCCATTTTTTTTTGGTGTAGAACATGAAATAAGGACAGAGAATAATCTCTAAAGTATTCTACTATCAGAGTAGATAACAGTAGCAAACAAACTTCCCACAAGGGCTTCCCTTGGGGCTCAGCTGGAAAAGAATCTGCTGGGAGTGCAGGAGACCTGGGTTCAATCTCTGGGTTGGGAAGAGCCACTGGAGAAGGGAAAGGCTACCCAATCCAGTATCCTGGCCTGGAGTATTCCATGGACTGTATACTCCATGGGGTCCCAAAGAGTCGGACACGACTGAGCGACTTTCACTTTCACTTTCTTTCAGCAAACAGACACAACATAAATATTAGTAAATGGTTTAAAAGATTACCACTTAAAACACAAATATGTGCTCTAGGAATCCTCACCATAATGGTTCAGTTCAGTTCAGTCGCTCAGTCGTGTTCCACTCTTTGTGACCTGATGGACTGCAGCACTGCCAGGTTTCCCTGTCCATTACCAACTGCCAGAGCTTTCTCAAACTCATGTCTATCAAGTCAGTGATGCCATCCAACCATCTCATCCTCTGTCATCCCCTTATCCTTCTGCCTTCAATCTTTCCCAGCATCAGGGTCTTTTCCAATGAGTCAGTTCTTCGCATCAAGTGACCAGAGTATTGCAGTTTCAGCTTCAGCATCAGTCCTTCCAATGAATATTCAGGACTGACTTCCTTTAGGATTGACTGGCTTGATCTCTTTACAGTCCAAGGGACTCTCAAGGCTCTTCTCCAACACCATAGTTTAAAAATATTAAATCTTCAGTGCTCAGCTTTTTTTATGGTTCAACTCTCACATCCATACATGACTACCAGAAAAACCATAGCTTCAACTACATGGACCTTTGTTGGCAAAGTAAAGTCTCTTCTTTCTAATACACTGTGTAGGTTGGTCATAACTTTTCTTCCAAGGAGTAAGCGTCTTTTAATTTCATGGCTGCAGTCACCATCTGCAATGATTTTGGAGACAAAGGCTCTACTGTTTCCATTGTTTCCCTGTCTATTTGCCATGAAATGATGGGACAGGACACCATGATCTTAGTTTTGTGAATGCTGAGTTTTAAGTCAACTTTTTCACTCTCCTCTTTCACTTTCATCAAGAGGCTCTTTAGTTCCTCACTTTCTGCCATAAGGGTGGTGTCATCTGCATGTCTGAGATTATTTATATTTCTCCCCTCAATCTTAATTCCAGCTTGTGCTTCCTCCAGCCCAGCATTTTGCATGATGTACTCTGCATGTAAGTTAAATAATCAGGGTGACAATATACAACCTTGATGTACTCCTTTCCGGATCTGGGACCAGCCTGTTATTCGATGTCCAGTTCTAACTGTTTCTTCTTGACCTGAATACAGATTTCTCAGGAGGTAGGTAAGCTGGTCTGATATTACCGTCTCTTTAAGATTTTCCACATTCTGCTGTGATCCACATAGTCAAAGGCTTTGGCATAGTCAATAGAGCAGAAGTAGATGTTTTTCTGGAACTCTTGTGCTTTTTTGATGATTTAACAGATGTTGGCAATTTGATCTCTGGTTCCTTGCCTTTTCTAAATCTAGCTTGAACATCTGGAAATTCACAGTTCACATACTGTTGAAGCCTGGCTTGGAGAATTTTGAGCATTACTTCGCTAGCATGTGAGATGAGGGCAATTGTTAAGTAGTTTGAACATTCTTTGGCATTGCCCTTCTTTGGGATTGGAATGAAAATTGACCTTTCCCAGTCCTGTGGCCACTGCTTAGTTTTCCAAATTTGCTGACATACTGAATACAGCACTTTCACAGCATCATCTTTTAGGAATTGAAATAGTTCAATTGGATTTCCATCACCTCCAATAGCTTTGTTTGTAGTGATGCTTCCTAAGGCCCACTTGACTTTGCATTCCAGGATCTGGCTCTAGGTGGGTGTTCACACCATCGTGGTTATCTGGGTCATGAAGATCTTTAGTGTATATTTCTTCTGTGTATTCTTGCCACCTCTTCTTAATATCTTTTGCTTCTGTTAGGTCAATAACATTTCTGTCCTTTTTTGTGCCTATCTTTGCATGAAATATTCCCTTGGTATCTCTAAATTTCTTGAAGAGATCTCTCATCTTTCCCATTCTATTGTTTTCCTCTCTTTCTTTGCACTGATCATTGAAGAAGCCTTTCTTATCTCTCCTTGCTTTTCTTTAGAATTCTGCATTTAATGGGTATATCTTTCCGTTTCTCCTTTGCCTTTTGCTTTTCTTCTTTTCTCACCTATTTGTAAGCCCTCTTCAGACAACCATGTTGCCTTTTTGCTTTTATTTTTCTTAGAGATGGTCTTGACCACTGCCTCCTGTACAATGACCTCTCTCCATAGTTCTTCATGCACTCTGTCTATCAGATCTAATCCTTGAATCGATTTGTCTCTTCCAAATCATAAGCGATTTGATTTAAGTCATACCTGAATGGTCTAGTGGTTTTCCCTACTTTCTTCAATATAAGTCTGAATTTCACAATAAGGAGTTCATGATCTGAGCCACAGTCAGCTCCCAGTCTTATTTTCACTGACTGTACAGAGCGCCACCATATTTGCCTGTGAAGAATATGATCAATCTGATTTCAGTATTGACCATCTGGTGATGTCCATGTATAGTCTTCTCTTGTGTAGTTGGAAGAGGGTATTTGCTATGACCAGTGCTTTCTCTTGGCAGAATTCTATTAGCCTTTGCCCTGCTTCATTTTGTACTCCAAAGCCAAATTTGACATAATGGTTAGTTCATCCTAAAGTTATAGGAAAAGCTTAAGTTTGGATATTCATCACAGCAGGTATGGTACTATCTCATGCAGAACATAGAACAGAATGACAACAAGACACAGCCAGTTCTCAAGGCCTCAACCTCAAGACCAGAAAGATTAGAATGCAAAGCAACATTAGAGATTATTCATTCCTTTTATTTTATGAAGCCAACAGTAGACCCAGATTACCCCCAATGAAAAATAAATATGCAAGAAGAGAAAAATAAGATCAATTTAATGTGGTAATACAAAATAAAAAAGTAGTAAGTGAAGTAGTAAGTAGGAAAGTAAACAAATACATGTATATATAAGTCCAAGGGTTTATTATGCAAAATGCAGATCAAGAATCAATTCTGGAAATCAATTTGCTCCTTAAATCCAAAAACAAAACATAGTCACTACTCAACAATGTTAAAAAAATTTAAATAACATAGATTAATGAAATGAGATTTCAAAGTGAAATGCTAGGGCAATAGAAGGAAAGAAGTTGTCAGAAATAAATGGAAAAACAAAACTGTATTCAACCAAGGAACATATTAGAAACATTAAGGAGTAAAGTTGACAGCACAGAAAACCAAACCAGTATGTGCAGAATAGGGCTAACAAATATCATTTTAAATGTAAATAAAGTGGCAAACAAGAATGATTAGAGTGAAAATAAAATTAGAATAAAAATATATAATCAAATTGGTTGTCAAACCCATGAAATATAACACTTAAATAATTACTGGAAAAAAACATATGTGGTAGGTACTATTATTTCCTCGTTTTACAGAAGAGCAACTTGGTGAAACTCATTCAGCCTATGAACAATGAATTTTAATTTGGACTTGAGAACCATGCCACCACAGAGGCTAAGTTCATAACAGTTTTTCTACATTCTATAAGATAATAGAAAATAAACTTCTCATTTACTACTTATCTGGTAGTTGAATCTACCAATATAGTTGGTCTCAGAATCTCTTAAAATGAAACATGCTTTCTCTTGAGGAGAAACTGTCTATGGCCTTCACAGTTACCCTGTGCTGCACTTTGCTTAGTTGCTCAGTCGTGTCTGATTCTTTTTGACCCCATGGACCGTAGCCAGCCAGGCTCCTCTGTCCATGGGGATTCTCCAACAAGAATACTGGAATGGCTTGCCATGCCCTCCTCCAGGGGATCTTCCCAACCCAAGGTTCAAACCCAGGTCTCCTGCATTGCAGGTAGATTCTTTACTATCTGAGCCACCAGGGAAGCCCTCACAGTGACCCATCTCCCCCCAGAAATTCTAATTTTCTCTAGGAGCCACCCATTCCCAAGAAATCCACATGATTCAGGAGAAATTGATCCCTTATCCAATTCCAGGGTGGATGTGTATTACAGATCATCATGGGCATCCCAGCTCTTTGCCAAACATTGGTTAAGGAATTGTGGCTTACACTAATCACTGCATTTTATGTTCTGATGATTGTTGTTGAATGAACACTTCACCTAAGTTGGGCCAGGCAGAATGAATGGAAGAATTTTATATTCTATGGCTCTGGGACATCTTCTCTTACTTGTACAAGTGAACATGGAAGCTCATTGCCTTGTTTTCTGCTAACAGCCATCTATGATCATGAGAAAAGGCAGTCTCAGAAAACAAGAATCAAAATAAGAGCAAAACACCTGCATACCACTGAGGGAAGAGCTGAGGGAAGGGCAGATAAATGGAGTCTCAAATGAGTCTCAGACTATCTTACTTCCTGACTTTGGGTTGTGTGAAATTAAAAAAATGTCCTTGTCACGTTAGCCACTCGAGTCAAGTATCTGAAACTCAACTGCCATAACTATTAATATTTGCTCTGAAAGCACATGGGCACACTCATACCAATGCACATGTTCACACACAAAATGTTCATTTATTGAATATTAAAGAAAGAACAACTACCTGAGCCTTTACCTTAGTAATGTACTTTTGCATGAGAAGAATAGTGTTTGTTGCCAGGTTTCAAGTTATAATAGGATGCTTTAAGTATCTACATCTATTGATTAAGGAAAACAGAAAAACTCTTGTCCATGACAAAACAAAACTCGATATTTGTCAATTACTCTAGAAAAATAAATAAATATTAATAAATAAAAATTTGCTTTAAAATAGAGTGATAAAGTATTATTTCAGTTGAAGTTAAGCAGGACAATATTTTCTTTCCTCTAGCTTCTTTACACTTATATGATATACAAGTTCTCTAATTCCTGCTATGCTGCTAGTTCCTATTACAGAGGTGACATTACCTACTGCACAAACAGTAACAGCCAGTCTCAGGATTCTTGAAGCTCCCTAAAACCCACCCTAAATGGTTTCATTGCTTCTTTGTCACTTGTCAGTTATTAATGTCAGTAATGTCCCAGTCTGCACATTAGGCGGGAAGAGAGAAGATCCATTTTGAGTATCAGCCACTAATTTTACAGAGGGTATAAAATTTAATGGATAAAAGAGAATGGTTGGAGCCACTGGGCTTAGGATTTGATGTACATGTCCCCTCAATAGCAGAGCAACAAAGTTGGATTCCCAATCATTCTGAAAGGCTAACTGTCACAGCCAAATGTTGAAAGAGTGGCAATGAGAGATGACACATTATTAGTTCAGGGAATTTCAGTCTTTATAAACTTCTTAGACCTTAGTTTGGCCTAATGAAGGGAGTATTAGGAGTAGCAGGAAGGGAGTATTCCTCTTACAGAAACTTTTTGGTTAAAAGTAATATATCTCCTCTTGCCGCAGCAACTGGAGACAGAATTATTTGTTTGGTCTCAGGTAAATTTGAGCAGAAGAGGAAGTTGGAATTAGATGACTGTTTAAGGACTTTGGTCTTTATTTTAAGAGTAATTATCCATAATTGATTGGGCTTCCCAGGTGGCACTAGTGTAAAGAATCTGCCTGACAATGCAGGACACATAAGAGATGCAGATTCCATCCCTTATCAGCAAGTTCCCCTGGAGGAGGGATTGGCAACCCACTCTAGTATTCTTGCCTGGAGTATCCCATGGACAGAGGAACCTGGTGGGCTACGTCACAGGGCCACAAAGAGTCAGACACGACTGAAATGACTTAGCACATATCCATAACTGATAACTCACATGAGGTGGAAGGGAAGTTTGGGGTCAAATATGAGTCCTGAGAATTCATCCCATAGCAACCAGCCAGGCCTTAGAACTGGATTTGAGGGCCAGGATTTTAAATAAAGACTTCTGTATAATCTCCAAAGATAAACTTTTTAACAACAAAAGAAAAACAACAACAAAACAAAACCCAGGGTAAATGTGTAGAGAATCAGACTGAAAAAGAATATGCTTTAATTTGATTCTACACCAGTAAATGCCATTTTTCACTTGTAAAGCTAACATAAAAATTGTCATAGTGTGAAAACTCAGAAGCTCTACTCTGTTTATACTCTTCCCACAAAGCCCTGTTCAGTAGTGCAAGCCAGAACTAACACAGAGGTACCCCAAATGAAGAAGACATAATCATGAGCGTGAATTATAAAGAATAAGCAGCAAGTTTTAATTGTCTATAAACAAAGAACTAAATCTAAATTTTTTAAGAAATTATGTGTATTATGCAAAATGTACACTTCAAATTTCTTGAAAGAAATACTCTGGAATAAAAGCCACAAAATTAGACAAACATCACAAAACAGACTAACACAATACTAGAAAGATAACTGGAGGAGGAAGTATAGTATAAGTGTTCCAATTTTTTCATCTTTCCTATAAGGAATAAAAATAAATCTTCTGATATGAAGTTCATAATAAATATGGATTAAATTGGCTTATTTAAAGTTATAAAAAAGAATAAAGCAAACAGATTGTATATCTCCCAAATTATCGTAACAAAAAGAAGAAAAATATATATAAAAAGGTAAAAACTGAAATTTTCATTCAGTCTTTCAGTGAATACTTACAGGGTACTATTATATTCCACATCCTATTGAGAGATGCAGTGAGAAAAAAATAATCATGTTTCTGTCTTTATAGAAATGCGAAACTACTTTTTGGAGTAAAACATTCAGCAAACAATCACTGTTGACTATAATCACTATTGACTATAATAGCAACTAAATAATGCAAGTAAAGTATAAAAGCATGTAACTGAAGGATATGACATGGTCTTGGTTTAGGGAAGGTCTAGAAGAAGAGAGCAGTGACTGAATGGTGAAGGGGATGAAAAGTAATTCTGACAGTAGAAGCAGCTTGAGTGACAGTCTTAAGGGAAGGAAAACGAAGAGGAAAAGCAACCAAAATAAGATTTGCTTAACAGCTGAAATGCAGAAACCACAGACAATAGTGGCATTAGCTCTGCTGGAAAAACAGGAAGGGGACAAATATTTACAACAGACCGTCGCAGTTGTTCCTAAGAATCAGCTCCCTTCTTCTTATGGTCTTATACTCCAGTCTTTGCCCTGTAATTTGCAGCACTTTTATGTAGGGGATAAGCCTTTCTGACTCACAATCTTGTGACTTGGTCAGTGGAATGGGACTGGATGTGGCATATACAGCATCTAAGTGGAAGCTTCATGTGGGTTGTATGGTTCAGTTTCTGTTTCTGCTCTTGGCAATGAGAATAGCACATTCTAGATGGGGACTGATCCTTTAGCCTGGGCCCTAATAGAATGAGGTTCACGGAGCTCAGGCCCGTCACAAAGATCCAGTAACAAACACATATTCAAGAAAAACACTGAAAGTTCATCATGGTATGCTGCAGCGATTTGGGTATTTCTTTAGTTAACACATAACTCAGACAAAGTTCACAAAAAATATAGAATTTATGTTTGGGAAAAAAATTGATAAAAGCTTCTTCCCCCAAATAGCATAGATTATGAACATACAAATCTATACACACAGAGAGATGCACCCAGAACATCCTTTAACTAAATGCTATTTGTAGGCTTTCTCTGGGTGTCACGTTTTTCTTGCCCTTAAAAATATATATATTTTTCTAGTGTTCTGTGACTATGTGGGAGCTGTGTGAAATTTAAAAGTCCCACTAAAAGAAAAATAAGAACAGGTTTAAAAATTATTATTTAAAGTGCAACCTCTATAAAGAAACAATATTTTATAATAGTTACTAGGATATTGGAAAAAATAATTTTTTTAGTGGAAAGATGTACGGTATACATCACATGCATGTGTGCCAAGTCACTTCAGTCGTGTCTGACTTTGCCACTATAGCCCGCCAGGCTCCTCTGTCCATGGGATTCTCCAGACAAGAATAATGGAGTGGGGTGTCATGCCCTTCTCCAGGGGATTTTCCAGCCCAGGCATCAAACTTGCATCTCTAATGTCTCCTGTGTTAGCAGGCAGGCTCTTTACCACTAGCACCACCTGGGAAGCCCGGTATATACCTATCACATGACAGATCAAAGCAGTGCTCTATAATCAGCAATATAGCATGCATCAGAACTACTGGGAGAGTCTCTTAAAACCCAGTTTACTAAGCCCTATCTCTCAACTTTCTTATGTCTTACGTATTGGGGAAGGGCCTGATAATTTGCATTTCAGCACCCCAGATGATACTGATGATACTGGTCTAAAAATGCACTTTGAAGAGTAATATATTAAATGTTTCATACAATTACATTCCTAGATAAGAATTTCCATTTTGGAACCATAATTTCCAATTTGGACACAAAAAATAAGTTGATTTGATTGTTCATTTGGCCAAAGTGGTGCTTGAGAAACACTGAGTTCTTTGTCTCTATGCCTTTTTTTTTTTTTTTTGCATCTTCCTTTCAGATATGCCTTTATTTATTTATTTTTTAATTTTATTTTTACTTTATTTTACTTTACAATACTGTATTGGTTTTGCCATACATTGACATGAATTCACCATGGGTGTTACGCCTTCTTTTTTAATACATTGCTTGTAAGTAAAGAATTGAAGCCAGATGAGTTAGTTCCAGATAAATAGCTCTGTTCTTATAACTGTAAATGAATTAACACACACACACACACACACACACACACACACACACACACATTTCCTTTCTGTTCATGTAGGAGTTACATGTTCAGAGGTAAAACATTGAGTTCATGATTTTAAATAACCATCTCTGCTACTGTAATTATTGTTTTTCCCTTTGTTTTTGACCTAAGATTTTTCTCCAGGCATTTAACATTGTTGACCTTGTTCATAATCAGTTCACAAGTATCCCACAGAACTAATTTTGAACTTCAGATTCTCACATAAAATGGAAAGGCATCATTCTCACAGTAGTAGCCAGAGGGGAAAAGAAAGAGCAAATAACTAGTTTTCTTTGCAGAAACTAGAAATCAGTTGAATTTCCCTCTCCGATTAGAAAAAAAAAAAAAAAGAGGAGCAAAAGAAAGGATTTTGGAGGTTTAAATTCTTTTTTCCAGTGTATCTTCGTTAAAGCTTGAGACAACATTTAAGCTTTATTACACATTGTTTTTTACAAGGTCAAGATCCAGTACCTCATTAAGGTACTTTGCCAGAGGAAAAAGTTGTTGTAAAGTACATAAAATGCTAGGTAATCTGCCTTTGGTGGAACTTGACTTTCTGAAACATCTGAAACACAACTGTCTTTCAGAAAATTGAAATGGAGAGGTCTGGGCAGGAGCCTTGAGGGGACAGAACACAGCCCTGGAGTCAAAGCCATAAAACATTTCTTATTATCACTGAACAGTTGCCTTTCTAGCCAGCTAACAAGAGAAGCATTAATAGCCTTTGAAAGGTATCTGATACAGTTTGCCTTGAAGACAGTTATGTTGGTAAAACCATGGTCTTCTAAGAAACAGTAAAATTAAAACTGGGATACTGGTGGGGGATGGTATTTGGGAGTAACAGAATTTCAGAGTTAGAAAAAAACCTCATTCTATCTCCACTTTCAAAGCAAGACAACAAGTTTCTGTGCAATGAAAAGAGAGAAGAAAATTTAAATTGTACTCTCTTTCTGAAACCCCACAGAACCTGATTGCAGAGGAGAAAGTTTTCTGCATTATTTTTTTTTAAATGAGTTTCTGCTGGCCTGAGATGACTAGGGAACAGTCTCCAATATGCCTATTCAAGGTTAGAATTTCAAAATCCTCATTAATATTTT